>NC_041751.1:26431944-27050461 GCF_004115215.2 Ornithorhynchus anatinus
TTTTCCGAAAGTGCTTACTTAGTTCAGTGCTTTGCACACAGCTAAGTGCTCACATACCAAATACTCAAATGCAGAGCATTATACCACAGCTCTAGAGTTATTGCCCTGCACTAATTTTCTTTTCCACATGGTAATAAAAAGTCCTATATGCAGTGATGTTAGGTGAAAATGAATCCACTTGGCTGAGTGATTTGTGTGATTTTAGTCACTGGGAAATTTCATTAAAAAAGAAAATCATTGAAGCTAAAATTGTAAAGCTTTAATAGTTGAGGTCCTATAAACACCAAGGGTTTGGGTTTATGCTAGGAACATCTACTAATACGAATTTAAAATGAAAATATTGATGAACAATTAAATGGGGATTTTATTTTTTCACAGAACTATCAATAGAAAATAAAGGAGATGAATACTTGTCAATCCAGAAATCCCATGAGTAAAACAGAATGAGAACAAAACCATTGATACTAAGGAGCTTTACATGCAATCACATTTTCAAAAGATATCATAAAATAATCCTAGCTGACTTCTGAAATTAGTATGAAAATAATTCTCAAGCCTGAGACTAACTTCGAAATGTAATTACACTTTAGCAGATTTTGCATTATAAAAAAACAAAACTCAGTGACAGTGATATTCTTTAAACCTACCGACTAAATTATCTACACTAAATTTCCCCACTTTCGACAAATAGATAACAAAACATCAGTCCTTCTTTTAATACATTCTTCACTGAGCAGGCCTGAAAACATGACTGCCTTCATGCCCATTTCTGTGGGTAATTTTAGATTCTAATCAATGAACAATCTCCACTTGCATGCAAAAATATACTAATTATAGAACAGAATTTAAATTCACACTGGTAGGGAAGTGAAAGTTAAGCTTCCCCCAGCAGCTGCAACTCAGCTCCATTCCCCACACAGTATATGCCATTTTCTAGTGCACTTTAGACTGTCTCCTACGTACATACAAATCGCATGAGTTTCCACAGCCCAAGAAGCGTTAACTTTGAATTTAGTGCCTTTCGAGTATTCAAATTCTCAAACATGCTGTCGCACTAATGTATTTCTTAGTTTTATTTTTTAATCCAAATGATTAAAAATTAGAAGAGTAACAAATATGTATTTTTTTTTCCACACTTAAGGCTGGAAGCAGATACCAGCTCATATACTGTACACTCATGTACCTGGGTTCTAATCCCAGCTCTGTCAGTTCTGTCCCTCTAGAGTGTGAGCTCATTGCAGGAAAGAAAATATTTCTGTTTACTGTTACATTGTATTCTCCCAAGCACACAGTATAGTGCTTTCCACAGAGTAAGCATTCAATAAATATGACTGAATTAATGAATGCCACTTGTCTGCTCTGTGACCTTGGGCAAATCACTTAACTTCTTCATGCCACAGTTCCCTCATCTGCAAAAAATGGGGATTAAGACTGTGAGCCCTATGTACATTCAAACCAGTATAGGGGTAGACCTAGGTGTGGGCAGTTTCTATATTTCCATTATCACCAAAGTCAAGAGTAATTGTTAAATATAAAAAAATTTATAATTTGAGCTCATCTTTAAAATAATAAAATGCTATGTCTTTATGAACAAGTGACTGTAAATTATTCACATTTCAAACATTTCTTTAAGAACTCAGGGCCCAGTCTGCTCTTTTTGACTTCCCATTATTTCTAGACACATACATGGGAAGGTTGGCCAGTTCGCTTTTTCCATCTCTGATATCCTTCTCTCCATGGTCAAGAATGTTTCATGGCATATATGCATATCACTGTCTACACTTCTCTAAATTTTCCAGATTATTCAAGTTTAAACATAAACTTTGGTTTTAATTATCCACATAGTTAAAGCCACCAAAGGGTGATCAAATAGATGACCTGACCATAATGTCTAGCTAGGAAGCAGTGATATTTACTCAACGCCCACTTAGCGCAGTGCACTGTACTCAGTGCTTGAAAAGTGCAGAGTAAAGTGACACCTTCCCTACCCACAAGGAGCTTATGCTAATGTGACCTTTCTCATAGACAGTTACTCAAAAATTCAACAGGGGTAAAGAAAGCTGGAGTACTTGCTCGGTAGACATGACTTTGGGAAGAAAAAAAAAAAAAATCATATCCCGCTAGAGCATGGGCCTGGGAGTCAGGAGGAGCTGGGTTCCAATCCCCTCTCTGCCACTTGATTGCTGTGTGACCTTGGTCAAGTCCCTTCACTTCTCCATGCCTCAGTTCCCTCATCTGTAAAATGGGGATTAAGACTGCGACCCCTATGTGGGACGTGGAAGGTGTCCAACTCTGATCACCTTGTATCTACCCCAGTGCTTAGTACAATGCCTGGCATAGTGAGTGCTTAACTAATATCATAAAAAGAAACTCGCTGATTTTTACCAAGGCTGCTATTGCTGTTGTGGTTTATGGTGATGCCACAAGCAGTCTCACACCAGGTGGGGCCTCACCGAAGTGGGATGCGGTGGGGGAGCAGGAGATCACTGAGCTTTTCCAGATCTAGAACATAAGCTCAGTAAACCACTAGAGTGGTCACTACATGATATATATTATGCCAGGCACACAGCATAATTGGCCATTTTGTACCAGTAGGCCAGGTTCACCCCAACCTAGGGCATTACTTTGGAAGAGGAGGGGAGGGATGCCTTTATAGTATTTGTTAAGCGCTTATTATGTGCCAGGCATTGTACTAAGCGCTGGGGTAGATATCAGGTGGTCAGGTTGGATACAGTCAATCATATGGAGTGCTTACTGTGTGCAGAGCACTGTATTAAGCGCTTGGGAAAGTACAATCTAACAATAAAACAGACATTCCCTGCCCACAGTGAACTTACAGTCTAGATGGGGAGACAGACATTAATATGAATAAAATTACAGATATGGACTTTAGTGTTGTGGGGCTGGATGGGGGGATGAATAAAGGGACCAAGTCAAGGCAGCGCAGAAGGGAGTGCGAGAAGAGGAAAGGAGGGCTTAGGGAAGGCCTCTCGGAGATGTGCCTTCAATAAGGCTCCAAAAGTGGGGAGAGTAATTATCTGTCGGATATGAAGAGGGAGGGCGTTCTACGCCAGAGGCAGGATGTGGGCGAGAGTTCGGTGGCAAGATATATGAGATCAAGGTACAGTCAGTAGGTTGGTACTAGAGGAGTGAAGTATGCAGGCTGGGTTGTATTAAGAGAGTAGAAAGGTAAGGTAGGAGGTGGGTAGTCCACATCCCACATGGGGCTCACAGTTTAAATCCCCATTTTACAGATAAGGTAACTGAGGGACAGAGAAGTGAAGTGACTTCCCAAGGTCACTCAACAGACAATTGGCAGAGCCAGAATTAGAACACAGGTCCTTCTGGCTCCCAAGACTGTACTGTATCCACTAAGCCACACTGCTTCCCAGCCTCGCTCCCCAACTACTCTAGAGCTTGTGTCCCCTTCCTATGTCTGTATGAATACAGATGCCACTTCTGCTCTGACAAACTTGGAGGCAGAAGCCACAGCAGAGTGAGGTTAAGTACTGAAAATAAAACTACCAGACAAAGGTGGCCTGTGCTATAGCTATATTATTAACTATGGCGCCAGCTAACTGAAGACTGGATGGTCCAGTATAAATCTGGAGGACCTGCCACCCTACAAGCAACAGAAGGACTTGTGGAGGTTGTGATGACAGCAAAAGATCAGCAACAGTGACACCTGTTAAAAATAGACATAACTGTGGAAAAAATAGAAATAGAACCAAAAAGTCACAAGGGTGAGGGGGCATGAGGAGGCCAGAGAGATAGGAAGGCCAATTCTGCATGCTTCACCCTCTCTCCTTCCAAGGATAGAGAACCAGCTCAGCCTAGTGGATAGAGCACAGGGTCTGGGAGTCAGAAGGACCTGAGTTCTAATTCTGGCTCTGCCACTTATCTGCTGTATGACCTTGGGTAAGTCACTTCACTTCTCTGTGCTTCAGTTACCTCATCTGTAAAATGGGGATGAAGACTGTGAGCCCCAGGTGGGACAGGGACTGTGTCTGACCTCATTATCTTTTTTCTACCCCAGAGCTTAGTACATTGCTTGGCACACAGTAAATGCTTAACAAATACCATTATTATTATAAACAGGTAGTGGCAGAAGGTGGTAACAGGGCCAGGAAAGGGATGAATAGTCTGCAAATGCAGACACCCAGGTGGAAATAACTCTAACAGGAAGTGCTTTCTGCCAGGTTAAAATGGAACTTCTGGAACTCAGGCCACCCAAATATCCTTTGGATAGACACGTGAAGAGAATGCAGGGTTCGCTTCAGACATTCAGCCACCTTGAGGTGGAGAAAAAATGAAGCAAACTCTCCAGTGATATGTCAGCAGTAGGTGTGCTCTGTGGGCTAACATAGACAAAGACCACACACACACTTCGCAATGGGCTGCCTTGTCTGCCTGCTTGCTCGTGGCATTCCTTCGGGGCAGATTTTATCCTTAACAACAGGCAGTTGCGAGACAGCTGTTGAATATGGAACTGCCTAAAGTGCAACAATCAGAAATAGGATGACTAATAATAATAATGGTTTTGTTAAGAACTTACTATGTGCCAAGCACTGGGGTAGATACAAGATAATCAGGTCCCACATGGGGTTCACAGTCTAAGTAGGAGGGAACACTGGTTTTGGATCCCCATTTTGCAGAGGAAGTAACAGACACAAAGAAGTGAAGTGACTTGCACAAGGTCACACAGCAGACATGTGGCAGAGCGGGGAGTATAATTCAGGTCTTCTGACTCCCAGCCCTGTGCCCTATCCACTAGGCCTTGCTTCTCAAAGGGACGACTGTCTTGAAGCAGAGCTTTTTAGAAAGATGACAATGAGGGGAAGACTTGAGAATGGCAGCAGTGCAGCACGAGACAATCTTCACATACATAAAAGAAGGAATTTCACAACTGTCAGCCACACTAGCGCACACCAACAAAAGTCTCATCTGCAACAGCACCACTGAATCAAAGGAGAGGTACAGACATTCTACATCACGTTATACTTCTTGGTCTTAATTTTCAACCCTGGACTATCCACCATCCCACGTGACTTCGGCAGTATTAACAGGCTCTAGGAGAAACTGTCCACCTTCACTTGAGAATGGGTCACTAACAGGAAGCCTGAAAAAAAAAAGGAAAAGGAAAATACCTGCCCCACCATCCTCACTCTTCTTTAAGTTGTGGTTTAAAAACCTTTCCTTCTCCTCTTCTGCAAGTATTTAAGCACCACTGAGTACATAGCACAGTAATAAGCATGCACTAAGAATACACTTTAAACAACAGAGTCTCTGTTCTCAAGGAGCTTTCATTCTAATCATTTTCTGAGGTTCTTCCCCTCTTCTTTTTCCACATGCCCAAATCATATCCCTCCTCTCTTTAAAAATTTCTTCTAATAACTCACCTCCTCTCTGGTAAATCCCTTTCCTTCAACCCTTCATTTCTGGACCCACTGTTTACTCCGGTTACTCTAAGTTGTGGGACTATGGTATATTTCTATTATCATTATTAAATTTAATGATTTGTATTTTAGTAGGTCATATGCCAATAAAATGTGTTGTATATTTTGGTAACAAAGGTCTCTCAGTCAAAGAATTCCATTTCGCTTAGGGGTTGCTTTACACATACTGAAGAAAAAATAAAGACTGGAGAGGAAAAGTTAATTTTTAGTTCCTGGGCATTGATTACAGGCAGGGGAGGTTGATGGCTAAAGTTAGGAATCATTAACCCCATAAATAATAGCCATCAGTTTTCCTGGCAACATTTGCTAAGGTTACCACCACACCCCATGAAATGAATGTCTTTTTTCAAGATGTGCAAGATTCAGATACACTTGTTTGTGAAGTGAAAAAAATCAAAATTGATCAGCGGGGGAGTGCAGAGAGATGTGAAGGTAAAACATCAAACTGAAAAACAGTTGAAGCAAAGAAAGCACACCCAAGCAAAGGCAGAGTGCATCTGACTAATGATATTTTGTTTGATGAAATAAGCCAACATTTGTTGACTCCCCTGTAGGGGAACATAATTTCAACTAAGAATATCAGTGAGTTTATACAGTCTCCTTGAGTGTATACAGTTAGTTTAGCTTCAGACACAATTTAAATTCTCAGCCTCAGTTCCTCGTATTGAGCATCACAAAGGAATGGGGTTTCTTTGATATTGGATAGAGCTTCTATGGATGCTACCTGATTAAAATCATAGAGAATAACACATTTGATCTTGGCCCCCAAGCCAAGAACATCTAGGTGGGGAAAAAAGTTTGTGTTTTACTGAAAAATTAGAAATTCATTCCTTCTATCCTTAAAATTTTATATATATATATATACACACACACCACACAAATGTGGCTGGGTGCATTCAAATGATAATTTAGAATTCTATTTTGATTAGATGCAGTATAATAGTCTTCAGATTCCTGTCATTTTTATTTACCTTTCATTCTCTATGCACTTAAATATCTCCCAACCTTGAGTGAATCCTATGTCCAGTTAACACTAAAACTTTTCCCTACATTTCATGGTCTTTTTCTCACTCAGTCTCAGGATCCTTAATGCCTGTTTGTGTTTCAAGTACTGTAAGCACTTAAATACCACAATTATTATTACATTTTTCCACATGTCACACTGAGCTAGTTTCTTCTGATCCTCCATGAGCACACTAAAGATTCCATTTATTTGCTATTGTTTTAATGAGATGTTCTTCCCCTTGATTCTATTTATTGCCATTGTTCTTGTCTGTCTCCCCCGATTAGACTGTAAACCCGTCAAAGGGCAGGGACTGTCTCTGTCACCGATTTGTACATTCCAAGCGCTTAGTACAGTGCTCTGCACAAAGTAAGCGCTCAATAAATACTATTGAATGAATGAATAAAGCAGTGGAGAGAGGAAGCATCTGCAGTAAAGTCCTTGATGGAACCAGAAATCAGATTCCAGTTTCCTACGTAGATAAGTTAGAGAGGTGTACTCTCCCAAGAGCTTAGTACAGTGCTCTGCACACAATAAGTACTCAATAAATACCAGTGTTTAGTGTGGTTTAGTAGATTAGACCATTTTCAAATATATGGGACATGTCTAAAGTACACTATGCCATCTGTATGTTCAGGAGTCTATAGTACTGCTGTGATTGAATTTCTCTCACGTAATTTTTCACCTCCTCAGATGATTGGCATAGGTCATTATCCTCAATTGAGGAAGATCAGACTTGTCAGTGGCAGTGCTGAGATTTTTTTAATGCACGATTATGTATTTAATTTCCAGTGAGGAATACAATTTTCCAGATAGAAATAACTGAACCTACTCTAAAGGGTAGAGCAATTAGATGAAATAAGGCTTTAAAAGTAATAAATGCTATGCCTAAAGACAAGTATTTTCTAATTAAATAGCTATCCAAATGCAATGTAAACTGTGAAAATTCTACCAAAAGACCCACCTACAGCAACTCTTTTAAATCATTCCAACTCTCTCCTGTCCACAGATGAGAAGAAACTATTGGATCGGTACCAATTGTTTCATCAAATAATACACAAAGACACAACAAATACCACGGTAAGGTTATCTGGAAGAATTCTCCCTGTATCATAGCTCAATGATCATTAGCCCTACACAAGATTCATTTATAATAAGAATAATAATAATTATGGTATTTGTTAAGCATGTACTATGGGCCAAGCCCTGTACTAAATGCTGAGGTGGATACAAGCAAATTGGGTTGGACACAGTCCCTGTCCCACATGGGGTTCACAGTTTTAATCCCCTTTTTACAGATGAGGTAGCTGAGGCTCAGAGAAGTGAAGTGACTTGCCCAAGGTCACAGCAGACAAGTGGCAGAGCTGGGATTAGAACCCAAGGCCTTCTGACTCCCAGCCCTATGCTCTATCCAATAGGCCACGCTGCTTCTCATTTATGTAAAGGGCTGGAATTTGAAAAATGACACTTCCGGTCAGGTAATTGGAAACAGGAAATTTTTCAGTTGACCAAAACAAAAAAACAAACAAAAAAAAAGCCACCCAAAATGTGTAAGATTGCAAATGATTGCTTGCCTAAAACAAATTTTAGAACATGCCAATTATCTGTGGCACGAGGAATCAAACTAGATTTTAATAACTCTTTGAAATATTAAATAACAGCATCTTCCTGCTGATTTGTAATTGAAAATGGGCATGTGCATATCCTCGGCAGTGAAGAAATTCCAGAAACACTGGCAACTGAGTTCTCCGCTTGGAAATATTTTGATTCAAGCTTCCTACATAAACTTGAGTGGTGCAATGCTTGCAATAATGAAAAGTGAAGAGAACACAGACCCACATTACCCCTTTTCCTTCGTCCTATTATTTTAAGTGTTTGTCTTTCCCACTAGATTGTAAGCTTCTTTAGGGTAGCAATCACGCCTACTTACTCTACTGCACTCTTCCAGGTTGGAACAGTGATCAGCACAAAGTAGGTGTTCAATAAATACCAATCGAGTAGAATTTTCCAGATGCAGTACAATCCTAAACCCTACAGACAAGTTTCGAGAAACCGGATTTCAGTCAGTGAAGTAGCGATCAAAATTTGGAAACTTAATTTGCTTTACTTTATTCTCCCTTGTTATCAGAAGACTGTGAGCCCCATGTGGACAGGGACTGTGTCCAACCTGATTATCTTGTAGCTACCCCAGAGCTTAGTATAGTGCCTGGTACATAGTAAGCACTTATATACCATTTTAAAAAAAAGAATCTAAATAAAAAACTCTTGACCACAAACTAAGAGCAAGTCCTTAAATTGTAGCAATCAGAACAAGTCAATACTCTGGGAAGAGTCATGAAAATTATCCATGAGAAAACACTCCTGTGAGTTATACCCCTATCCATACACCCTGATACTATGCTTGTTGTTTTTTTCAGAAATATAAACAGAGGCCACTAAAGGATACCCCATGATTCAAAAGAATAGATGGCATCACGTATAGGAGTCATCTCGTATTAATACAATAGCTCCATACAACCAGTAACCTTTGATGCTCCAGAGAAATGAATAGTAATTCAATGTCAAGTCTATCTACACCACCAAGGGTGATTTATCGATTCCCAAGTGTCCACTCCTTCGGATCTCCAAGCCTATAAATGGACATAGGAGAGACAAAGAAGAAAAGTCACATTTCTTAGATGTACATTTGAAGACGGATGACACACGCTCTGAAGAATACCACAAATTTTGCCTGTGGAATCTGATGCGTACTTTAGGCAAATTCACGGACTTTGCCTAGAAATATCCCCAGAACCCTCAAAAAATATGAAATGACATTAGTATGCCAGCTACTTTTTTTTTAGTCTTCTAATTAGCATCAAGAAAATTTTTGTAGCAGATGCCAAGGATCTAATATGCTGAGAGCTGGCAAGCACTGATGTACCAAGAGCCAACAGGTATGGGGAGCAGTGCGAGATACTCCAAGCTCTGAAAAATGTATCAGGCAGGGGAAGAAAAAGAAAAAGCCTTCATGCTGGGGAATTGAAAGTTGAGAGCAGCTGGGGAAGGAGGAGTAGGAAAAAAGATCGAGAAGCAATACCTCCTCTACTTTTGGTTGCCACTTACACATATGGTCATTTTAGGTGGAATGTAGGTGAGGTGAGAGAAGAGAAAGGGAAGAGAGAGAAGTGGAGGAGGAAGGGAGTCGACAAGCTAGGTACTTACCGCTGCTGTCACCGAGTTCCATTTCCCAACAGCGAGGCCTCTGCCAACCTGGAGCCTAGCAAAAGCATGGCAATTTCCAAGCCACTAAATTTTAAACTCATTAAGGGCAGAGATCATGTCTTTTAATTTTTTTGTAATCCATCAGTGGTATTTAAGTGCTTACTGTGTTCAGAGCACTGAACTAAGCGCTTGGGAAAGTACACTACAAGAGAAGCAGTGGGCCCTAGTGGATAGAGTATGGGTCTAAGAGTTCAAAGGACCCAGATTCTAATCCCAGATCTGCCACTTGTCTGTGACACTCAACTTTTCTGTGCCTCCATTAACTCATCTGTTAAATGGGGATTAATACTGTGAGCCTCTTGTTGGACACAAATTGGGTCCAACCCGATTACCTTGTATCTACCCTCATGCTTAGTACAGTGCCTGCCACATAGCAAGAGCTTAATAGCCCTCTGCATCTTGGTTAGCTGCAATCCCTACCCACAAGGAGTTTACAGTCTACAGGGTGAGAGAGAGATCTACAGGGTGAGAGACATTAAAATAGATTACTAATAGGACTCTTCCAAGCACTGAAGACAATGTTCAGCACACAGTAGATACTCAATAACTTAATGCACCCCAGACCCTCTGTCAAGCCTGGCACTCAGGATGTTTACCCAAGGACTAGAATCCATGAACCATGAATCCATCAGCGTGGTTCAGTGGCAAGAGCCCGGGCTTGGGAATCAGAGATCATGGGTTCTATTCCCGGCTCTGCCACTTGTCAGCTATGTGACTGTGGGCAAGTCACTTAACTTGCCTCACTTGCCTCAGTTACCTCCTCTGGAAAATGGGGATTAAGACTGTGAGCCTCATGTGGGACAACCTGATTACCCTGTATACCCCAGCGCTTAGAACAGTGCTCTGCACATAATAAGCACTTAACAAATACCAACATTATCATGAACCTGAAGCTCAGAGCATGATTTCCCCCTCCCTTTTTCTTCCCATCAATTCTTCCTCCCTTCCAACCTGAACTCTCCTATCAGCAAAAATGTACTGCTGAAATCATCTTTTCCTCCCTTAAGGTTTTTCAGGCTATGAACATGTCCCTCCTCTCCAATGTAAAATAGAAGATGGAAATTCGGGGACCATTCTGTCTAAATGGGGATGTTAAAGCATTTTAGCTCTGCTCTTAATAGGTCCCAGGTAGTCCACAGCAGCCTACAGTTTTTCTCCCTCCCAACTCATTGATCACGGCTACCAACATGGTCTCCAGATCAACCAAATAGCCACTGGCTGACGAGACCTTTCCCAGTATCTCAGAAGGGCAATCTGACCTTGGATTCTGAGAGGAAAAGGGCTGAGGCCCTTAGGTGAAATGGCACTCCACGTTGAAAATAGTACTAGAGAGTCCAAGTTGCCAACGAAACAGGCGGCCCTCTTGTGGAAAACGGGGCAACCAGCAAATGTAGCCTTGTGTGCCAAGAAGTCAGCTCACTAGCTTGGAGGTAATGCTCATTGCAACTGCTTCACTGGAGAGCTTACATAAGGAGGAGAGAGACAGAATCGAAAGTGGCCAGGCAAAAGCACGAAAGACTGAAAATGGTTTAAAGACAAAGAAAAACCACAGTCTCAAACAGTGTGCTATAGCAGCAAACTGATGGGAGTCAGTAGCAATACACAAACCGGGTCTAACATGCTGCAGTCAGAAGGCAGGTTGCTCTCTATGAGCAGAGATGGCAGATAAAGCAATCAGGAGACCAGGAAACAGCAGCAGGTGCTACAAGTGGTAAATGCAGCACAACACCGGCAAAGGACAATCTTTGTATGCAGAGGGTGTGGAAGGGATTATCATTCCTGCATAGAATCTCCCCAACAGCGGTGTCATCTTCAAGTAGAGACAGCTATACATGTTTGGGATATTAAAAGTTAAGAGGGAGAGAAGAGGTAAACATTAACGAGTTGACATAATATAAACTTATATGAAGAAATAATGCTAGTACCTCCAAATAACAGATGAGCATCTGAAAAGCAAACAAGCACCTGGGTGAACCCTCAAAATCTCTCTTCTTCTCCCCGGGGCTTGCAAACAGAATTTTCTCTGACAGCAGTTGTCCAAAGGTAGTGACAAAATCCAAACCTCACCAGAATGGGGCAGATAAAAAAAAAATACATCTCACTTTAAACTGGGTTGTTTTAAATAAGAGAAGTGGGTTAATAATAAGTCTTTTGTTGTGATATGGATTTATAATTCATACAGAGAGGAAGAAGTCTTGCTAAAGGTTGTAGTCCTCTGAAACTAGAGACATTGGATACACCTGAAATTTAGACTATCAGAGATATATGCTGTTGTCAGGGTTCCTGGAGTAGGCCTTTAAAAGCAGGAGTTCTCACCACAAGCTCTGGGTTAGCACTAAAAGTCACATTTGCCCAATCAGATTTGGGTGAAATAGCTACCTTGTCAAGGAAAAAAGGCAATTACCACTCTGGAAACTCCTGATGCCTACCCTACCCTTGCCAGAGGGCCCCTTATACCCCTGGAATACTCTTCCAAGCACTTAGTAGTGTTTTGCACTTAGTAAGTGCTCAGTAAATTCCACTGATTGATTGAGGTGGGACAATGCGAGGTAGCTCCCCTCCAAGTGTTTGGCATAATCCTCTGGAGGAGCAGCCTCCATCAGAAGTGGCACTGCAGACCCCAAAGTCCCACTGCCACCTCAAAAAGGGGTCATTTAAGTGCCCCTAGGGCCTCTGGAATGCCCACCAACCTTTGAAATTACCTAAACTGCTGGGAGCTGGCCACTTCATCATTCTGTCTTTTAAAGGAATTGAAGGGGGATCACCTGAAAAAGAAGCAAGGCATAGTGGCTGACAGTCACTCCTGGGTTTTTAAGCAGTTGATGCCCGTTTCAGACAGGTGGTAAGTCATGCTCTTGCCTTTTAAGGAGATTATTTTTGTTTGTATCCTTGGAAGAAAGCAAGTCACCATCACCTGTTTAATGCTGGGCATTTCTGTTTTTCAACAAAAATGGAGAGTAAGGCAACAGGTCTGTGCCTATGCTACTTAAGTTTAATCACATTCAATGTTTGGATACCCATTTCTAAAGCTAGTCAGGTACTGACCACAAAAGCCACTCCTAAGAGAAGCAGCGTTGCCCGATTCGGGGGGAGATCATGGGCCTAGGAGTCAGAAGGAGCTGGGGTCTAATCCCAGGTCCACCACTTGTCTGCTGTGTGACCTTGGGCAAGTCACTTCACTTCTCTGTGCCTCAGTTACCTCATCTGTAAAATGGCTATTAAAGCTGTGAGCCCCATGTGGGACCTGGATTGTGTTCAATCTGATTAGCTTGTATCTACTCTAGTGTTTAGAACAGTGCATGACTCATAGTAAGTGCTTAAGGAACACCATAAAAAAAACACCTGACAAAGAAGGCTGGCATTGTCCACCATCACCATGTCATTGTTAATTACAGTTGAATTCACTCTGTAATAATGTTTTGTTTGTTTTTGGTTTTTTTTTTTTTTTTAAAAAAAAGGTACATATTTCACCCCTTGCCTTGTATTCAGTTGTTGGTTACAACATAGGTGAATTCTTATCAAAATACTTCATCAAGCTTGAAAAGCTTACTATGTGTGAGAAAATATATATGGGTACCCACTTCTCATTTCCTTTCAGACACACTTATGTGTGTTCATTTAACTTCAATTTGGGTTTTGATTTTTCCGAGCTGCCAAAAATCAATAGAGCTGTACCTTAAGTAAAAATAAACACACTATTAGCCTCTACATAATATTTATTCAGATTGTATGTATATAAAAGCACACTAACAAATTTACCTAAATACCATGGTCTACTGTATTCATTTAAATGAAGCATCCTGGTCTAATTAATAATAATAATAATGTTGGTATTTGTTAAGCGCTTACTATGTGCCGAGCACTGTTCTAAGCGCTGGGGTAGACATAGGGGAATCAGGTTGTCCCACGTGGGGCTCACAGTCTTAATCCTCATTTTACAGATGAGGGAACTGAGGCACGGAGAAGTTAAGTGACTTGCCCACAGTCACACAGCCGACAAGTGGCAGAGCTGGGATTCGAACTCACGAGCCCTGACTCCAAAGCCCGTGCTCTTTCCACTGAGCCACGCTGAATTACACTTGCACCCAAACACCTCCCCACCCTAAACACACATCCTCATGTAATGTCAACATAGAGTCAGAAAAAAATTCAAGACAGTTTTTGAATATTCAAACATATCAAAATACATAGTTAGAAATGAACAGTGCTGTCAGAATGTGTTTTGACTACACCTTTTAGTTAGAACGTGATTAGGGTATTCAGGGACATTCACCTGACAACACAAGCCTGTTTAGATATGGCCCTATTGTAGTGTCAGAAAAAACAGCATGTGTGCATATGCATATATGCAGCAGTGGACTCAGTGAGCTTTCTAATGCACTGTGTTTTGCCAGAATGCAGCCCACATGGTATAGGAAAACCAGGGGTGCTTGATTTCCCCCTATTTCGAAGGATGTATAAATTCAGCTCGGTGGGGCTGCGTGGCTTGAAATCTCCTTAGGTACAGGAACTGGGCCTTCTACTTTTACTGTAGGGTCCCAAAGATCTATTATTAAGGATGATGTCAAAGATGTAATCACAAGCAAATCACCAACACTGAATTCTAGTTTATAAAATCTTTACCCCACACAATTTAATGGACCTGAATTTGCCTACACTTCAAAACATGGAGCAATGGAGAAAAAAAAAGTGATGATACAAAATAAAATGGCTATCAATGAATATTATTTGCATATAAAAATATTTCACAAAAATTAAATGATATGCAATTCACATAAGCCTATTTAACTGGGATTTTTGAAAAAAAGTCAATATAAACATCAATGCTTTTAATAGAAGCACAAAATGCTAATCATTTATTGAACACTTACTGTGTGCAGAGCACTGTACTAAGTGCTGGAGAGAGTACAAGAGACATTCTCTGCTCACAACGAGCAAAATGTTTTATATTATATTTGCTAGAGAGAAACGGAGCAGATAATGGACGATGGAGAGAAGGGGTGGCAAGAAAAGTCGAAGTAGGAAAGCCACTAAAAGCAAGAATCGTGAGGTGCATCTAGCAAAACAAGTCAGTCAGAGAACAACTTTTTAAAGAGTGCTACTTCCAAGACTGTGTGTTTATTAAGGAAAATTTGCAGTATAGTACTCACTATGTCTGATGGTGCTCACATGCACACAACCATTTCTTCCGACCCAGGTCACGTTGCATCCAGACAGGTATGTGCGTCAGAAGAAAACTCCTTAATTGTGCCATCATGCTATAGCCATGGCATTTAGTGTAAACATGTGTGCGTGTAAATATATACAAAAGACTGTATACCAGTATATCGCCATTAAACGTTAATATCCGGTCACAAAGACTTAGCATATAAAATGAAGTTAAAACATTGGGGTGAGTTCTATTAACTTTGGGATAATACTGACTTTTGGTTTATATAAACCATATAGAAAATACAAAAGGTGGGTTCCAAAAAAGTGTTTCACTTTTGGAAGCAGAAGTCATGAAAAGTTAGTAATGATATTAGTTCATCTGCCTACTCCTCAGAACACTTTCTTCCAAACTGGGTGCTGCAACGTAAAATCCATATTGTGGGGAGAGTGTTTATGAGAAGGTGCTATGAAACTGTTTTGTGGTTTAGGTTTTTTGTTTTTTTTTGTTTTAAATGTGAAGTTCTGCAGAACAGTGTGGCAGTAGACAGCACCTGTGTCTGGTTTCAAATTTAGAGTTATTTTTAACGTAGCAGAAATATTTAAACATGGAAAAATAATCTATTTCTATAAAAACAAGACATTCTTACTTTACTTTTAAAACTCCTTTAAGATTACTACATTGTCAAATTCTAGCATTGATATACAGTTAGCATTCAACATTGCTATAGTCAGTGGCATCCCAGGATTAAGTTCAACTTGATTTCATTCCTAATTGTGACATTCCTCTACTGCACTGACCCATACCTAATTTAAATGCACACAGTTCTTCTAAAACGTAGGGGCTGTGTTCAAACAAAGCACCACATTAAAGAATATGTGCACTGTGGTATTATAGCGTACGATACCGTGGGCATACACATATGCAAACGTGCACAAGCTGTTTCTTCCAACACAGTGGCAATCCAAACAGGCTACATTTGTCAGATGAACAGGCTTGGGCCTCAGAGCACCTAATAATAATAATAATGGTACTTGTTAAGTGCTTACTATGTGCCAAACACTGTTCTAAGCACTGGGGTAGACGGGTTAGTCAGGTTGGACATACTCCCAGTCCCACATGGGGCTCACAGTCTTAATCCCCATTTTACAGATGAGGTAACGGAGGCACAGAGTAGGGAAGTGCCTTACTCAAAGTCACACAGTAGACAAGCGGCAGAGCCTGGATTCTAACCCCTAATTTGGGCAAGTTGCTCAAATTCTCTGTGCCTCAGTTTCCTCAACTGTAAAATGGGGATCGAGTAACTAACTGTTCTCCGGTTCTCCCTCATTCATTTAATCGTAGATTCTAAACATTTACTGTGTGCAAAGCACCGGTCTAAGCACTTGGGAAAGTACAACACAGCAATAAAGAAAGACAATTACTGCCTATGAGGAGCCCACAGCCCGTGTGCGACCTTAACAACTAGTATCTACCCCAGTGCTTAGAGCAGTGCTTGATACATAGTAAGTGCTTAGCGAATACCGTAACTATCACTATTATTATGAACCTTCCCTCATAAAGTTCTAGCCAAAACATGGAGTGAAAACACATTGACAGAACCAAGCGTACCCACCGTGGTAAATTCAGAAGTACATTCCCAGAATATCTTTCTACTAAGGACCAGGATGAATGTTACCAACAATAAATCATTACTCTTTACCAAAAGTTGGGTATGTCACCAGTCCTGTGGTAGAGATGAAGAAAATAAGGTCAAGACAGTTTAAAGCCCACATTTACACAACAAATGCATGGAAAAGCTGGCACTAGGACTCGATATTCCTGGTTTCCCATTATTGTCTGCAACCTTGCCATTTCATTTTTATGGTATTGATTAAGTGCTTACTATGTGCCAGACACTGTACTAAGTGCTGGGGTAGATACGAGCAAATTGGATGGGACACAATGTCCCATGTGGCATCACAGTCTCAATCCCCATTTTACAGGTGAGGTAACAAGCACAGAGAAGTTAAGTAACTTGCCCAAGGTCACGCAGCAGACAAGTGGCAGAACATGGGTCCTTCTGACTCCCAGGCCCATGCTCTATCCACTAGGTCATGCTGCTGCTCACATATGCCATGCAGAGAAAAAAGGGCCTGTCTACTTTTGGCAAAGAGCCAATTCATTTAAGGGTGTCCAAAGAGACCATGCCCTTCTCAGGGTCGCAGCTGGAGAGTTTTCAGTACTTTATGAGTCTCGACTACGGGAGGAAGAGTCAAGCAAAGGCCTACCCATTCCATTCCTAGCTTGAGCAGTGGCTAGCGTGCGGAAGGCCATCTGCTACAAGTCAAAACTCACCTGTGCTGGGCAGCAGCGGCACGGGAGAGAGTCGAGGGTGGAGATTCAAGTTTACTGCACGGAAGGAGGCAATGGTAAACCACTTCCATAATTTTACCAAGAATACTCTATGGATCCACTACCGGAACGACTGCAGTTGAAGAGTGGGGCATTCTGGGAGAGATGTGTCCACGGCGTCGCTATGGGTCGGAGACGACTCAACAGAATAAGACAAGACATATACTATGTACCCTCTTTCATATCCCTGATGCCCTATGAGAATTGTAAAAATCAATGTAATATGACTGGTCCATCGCTATTCCCCCACTTGCACTCCCTGCCAGGCCCCTATTTCCAATGAGAAGATAGCCAGGCAGCTAGAAGCAGATTTGTTTTTTATCCCCAATTAAAGTAACCATCGGAGCATACCATCAATTGAGAACATGAGGTGCCAAACAGAAGCAATGCAAAGAAGGAGGTCAGTCAAAATATCACGTGGGGAGGGTGTTAAATGGAAGTACAGAAAAGGGTACCAGGAAGAGAGAGGGTCAGGAAAATGGAAAGAGACAAGGCCGAAAGAAGGGACATGAACTACCATGCGTGCGTAACTACTTACGTACCTCTCCGCCACCCTAGCTTCAAAGCCTTATTGAAAGTCTCATCTCTTCCAAGAGGCCTTTCCTGACTAAGCCCTCCTTTCCTCTTCTCCCACTCCCTTCTGCATCACCCTGATTTGCTCCCTCTATTCACCTCGGCCTCACAGCACTTATCCGTAACTTCTTAATATTAATGTCTGTCTTCCCCTCCTCCTTAGACTGTAGCTCGCTGTGGGCAGGGAACATGTCTACCAACAGTTATACTGTATCTCTCAAATGCTTAGAACAGGGCTCTGTACACAGTAAGCACTCAGTAAATACCCATTGATTGATGCCCGATATTCTGCAATAGTGGGCAAAGAGAGGGAGACCTGTGTGGGCCAAATTCATTCAGTCATATTTATTGAGCACTTGCTGTGTGCACAGCACTGTCCTAATGCTTGGGAAAGTACAATACAATAACCAACAGTGACATTCCCTGCCCACAACGAGCTCAGTCTAAAGACTTGATTTCAAATTCCAGGAATGGGCCGGGCTAAACCCTAGCGAGGCTTTGAACTCCAAGAGTTAAGAGCCCTCATTTCTAAAAGGAAGAGAACTGCACACTCCCACTCTCTTTGGTGTCACCCTTGCATTTGGATTTGTATCCCTTGGTTGCCCCCCCCACCACCACCTCAGCCCCACTGCCCTTAAGTATATATGTGTGTGTGTATATATATATATATATATATATATGTACATATATATACACGCACATAATTTATTTCTTTGTATTAATGCCCGTGTCCCCCTACAGTCTGTAAGCTCATTGCGGGCGGGATCCTGTCTATCAACTGTTATATTGGACTCTCCCAAGCTCTTAGCACAGTACAAACACTCAGTAAATACTACTGCTTGATTGTGCATACACAGCACAATGTTCATGAACAGATGCCCCATGGGTTACTAGGATTTTTAATCCCAGGGGATGCAAGCATTTCCAGATATGAATGGGGAATCCTGCATACCTAGTTGCACAGCTGTCCTCTTGTCAGAGCTCCTAGGCCCCTGACCCTAAGACCTCCAAAACAGAGGAGGGAGATGAGAAGACAGAACATCTAAGGTGGTTCCACAGCAGTGCAGAGGCAATTACTTCTGTGTGAAGAATCAAGACTCTCCTCTACAAACCTCCGCTTGCCTTCCTCCTCCACTGCTGCCTGTTTTCACCCTGTTTTGCCCCTTCCCACCCTAGCCTCAGTTCCCAAACTTTGCACTCATAGGGAGGACCTAGACCAATAATGTCTGCAGCAGCAACAGAGTTCATTGCCCAGAGCTGCAAAGGAAATGCAGTGTGGAAAACCACAGAATCCCAGGGAAGGGTGAAGGGGGTGAGGCAGAGACAGTCACTTGCAAAGTGGAAGTAAACCTAGCTTTGCACAGCCTAAAAGAAAGGAGTTGAAGAAATCATTTCAGAGGCTCCTAAGGCAGTGAAAGTTCATCCTTTGAAGGCTACCTTCTAGGGAATTCTACATCAGTAAGGTGAAAAATCACTTCTGCTCACACCTAAATTTACCTATTTCACCTAGGAAGTAGCTCCACCCTGCCCAGCAGTGCCTGTTTTCTACAGGTTCCTTGGGCATTCTGGCTCTGACCCTTCTAATATTTTGCTCTGGCCAGAGCCCAGCCTAAGCCCAACCCTCTACTCCGCAGCTAACCCAAGCTCTAAGAGAAGGGCCAAGGCAGCAGAGCACAGCACAGAGGAAGAACACAGCAGCCAAAAGACTCCTCCACAATCAAAGGGTTCCCCACACACCAGGAAGTAGGGTTTCCTGGGTGGGGTGAGTTAGGGGTAGTAGAAGGATATTAAGGAGAAATGGCATCTAGCATATTCTTTTCCTCAGTGCCCTACAATGCTCTTGGCAGTTTGATGGTCACTCAAGGAGAAATGTTAATTATCAGGCTATAAGGGGGCATTTAGTGCACAGTAGCAATAATGTATTAGTATTCATGGGCAAGAGCAACAGAAATTCTCAATAAAATGGTGTGTGTGTTGGTGGGGAAGGGGAAGAGATATTTCACTGGTAGACACCAACAGTGAAAATGTAAATTCCATTGACTGGTCAGCCTAATGGCCTTGAAAACCATAGTATTTGCAAGCGGGGGCACCAATTCCAGAAAGGCAACCAGGGAGATTGTCTCCAAGGAATTGAGGCTGTGGAAAAGAACCCATGAGCTTTACCCCTAAGCCTTCTGAAATGTCCTTCTTACCCCAGCCTCATACCCTGACTTCTTCCCAAGAGTGTCCTCCTAACTGTGTGGGTCTCCATTTGTCCCTCACCTCAGCCTCATGTAGGCAAGCTTGAGTGTCACTCTGCATATGCATTCACCTGCCTTTGTGTCCCCTCCTTGTGTGTATACACTGGCATGCTTGTGCATTCCCCTCCCAGGACTGTACCTGTGAGCCCCACCCCAACACTTGAAATGAAGAGGTGGCATGGCTTTGGCAAGGCCTTAATCTATAATCTTTCTTCTCTGGATAGACAATAGCTTCAGAGAAAAAAAAAAGATTTTTAATCACTTGATTCAGTGTCAAAACAAAAAAAGTGTTTCTAAATATGGTACTGTACTAGGAAAACTGAAGTCTGTCATAACCTATCCCCAAAATGACAATATGGTTACATGTTTCTGGATTTATTTCAGAGCCATATGTAGACAGAATGCATTTTTGGCATGTTATGAATTGTTGGATTCTTTGTTTACCGAACGAGCAAAATCTTTGATCAGGAAGTAATAAAATGAAAATCGCCATTGTCTGTGTCCTGTATCCTGCCCAGGGCATTTTTCAACTCACCAATGCTGCCATCTACAGAGAACTGACATTTTTTTTTTTTTTAAGGTTACTACTGATGGAAATAGGGAGAGAGATAAACACTTTTCACCTTTGGGTTTCAAAATATGCTAAGCACTCTAAATGTTGGAAGTATTTTAGCAATCTATATTTAAGCTCTCCAAGAATAATCATAACTATCCCAAAAAGTCATTCTTGAAATATTCCTTTTCTTCATTTGGAAGTGACAGCACTAACATTAGACTATCACTATTAGAATTCTCATGTCATAATTTTTCTTCCTGTTCAACTTAAGATCATTATAAACCCCTCTCACCTGTCCTGTGAAGGCAGATTCACTGACTTGTATTTGGGAGAATAGGAATAAGTCCATACAGCTGAAAGCAATTTCCTGCTGAATTGTAAATGGGAAGGTCATTGATGGTGCCTCAATAGATAGCAAGGTTTACTGACAAACATCTTCACCTGACCCTAATTCAGGTGCAGTATTTCCTCAACTGTAAAATAGTTTCTAGAATACCCAACATTTTTGTTTAAGTAGATTGACTCTACTTAAAATGTTTATACCACTCCACTGGCTTCCACTAAATAAACAGTTCTGCTTTTTGTTTACTCTCTGGAAAGATGTATTTTATGTTGAATAAACTGCTAATTGAGATTCTTTCCCTAAAATTGAACAGACTACCATTACAGTACAACATAAAGGGCATTTTAGATAAATAGATTCAGTTGGGTTTTTAGGGTCACATACCTCCTCCCGTGCCCTTTTCGGAGTCAGTTCTGAAGCCCCTCACGGCAGCAGTGGAAAATGTTTTCTTAACTAAACTTTTTTCCAGCAACTGAAATTGCAGGGTATTTCTGGGCTAAGGCACTGAAACTTATTAGTGATCCTTATGTCATCTTTAGGTTCCTAGAATCACGACTCTGAACCTAAAATGAGGGATGGAAAGAAGGCCCCCCCAGCCTTTAAATGCCCCAAAGAGAGAAAGTTTCAGCTAAAATGCCCACTATCTTTACAGAAACAAAACAAAAAACAACAACACACAAAAGGCACACGGGACTATCTTCAAGACCAAACCTTGGGTCGCTGTCCACTCTGGTCATTAAATCACATCGGAATTAAGGGCCCCTTAGTCTGTTCATATGAAGAAGCCCTCTGAATCCATAACTTAAATAAATCACTACATGAAAGAAGCGCAGCTTGGGTTTTTCTCACATAATTACCCCTCCCCTGAACCACACGCGCCGATTCTCTCTAAACCAACACCACTTTATTATTCTGCCTTCAACTCTTTTAAGTGATTCATTCTCGCTTCCACTTCTGAACAGTGCTTACTATGAAGCTGGTGTTTAAGTTTAATTTCCTCTGTCACTTAGTTTAGAGGACGGGGAAGAAAAAGGCATCGAGTTTATTACGGAGGTGTTGATCTCACCACACACACACACACCCCAAAAAAGCCCTGGTCTCAAAATAAGGAGAGGGAGAGGGTCCCCACTCCCCAAGGGATGTGATGCCTAGGGAACAGGGAGTGAACGGTGGGTGGGAAGAAGAAATGTCGGGTCAGGGATCTACCGTTTCCACCAGTCCCAAACTGAGCCTCTCTCCCTGCCGAAGAGAGTTTGCACCTGAATTTGTGGTGGTGGCTCTCCCCGAGGGGTCGGGGGGGGGAGCACTAGGATCGGAGAAAGGGGAGACGGGGGTGGCGCCCCCCGAAAGCCAATTTGAGAGGGGGATCTTGGGGGGGTGGCACCGAGATGCTCCCCAGGGGAAGGGGTGGCAGCCGAACCCCCCCTCCCCCCCAAACACATCCACTCTCAGACGCACGCTCTCCTCCTTGTTTACCAACAACCCCGCAGCCGGCTAGGGGGTTCCGGAGGAAGGAAAGCATTGAGCCCCAAGCCCCCCGCCGCCCACCCTCTCTTACCGTCCCAGCTCGGACTCCACCTCGAAGTAGTGGGCCAGGGTGTCCTTGTTGGAGCCGTCGATCCAGTACTCGGGGGGCGCAGCGGCGGCGGCGGCGGCGACGGCTCCGGCCCGAGCGGAGGTGGCAGTCGGGGGGACGGCGGCGGCGGTGGCGGCGGAGGAAGAGGACGAGGAGGACGAAGAGGAGGAGGACGAGGACGAAGAGGAGGACGACGAAGAGGAGGGAGACGAGGGCATGGTGACTTTGAGCATCTTCCCGGCGGGACCGCCGCTCCCGTCGCCTTCTCCTGCCAGGCTGCGAAGGAGAAGGGGGAAACGCCGTCCTTATCCGCCCGCGCCCCTCCTCCTTTTGGCTCTCCCCCTCCCCTTTCTCCTCCCCTTCCCCTCCCCTCCTCGGTCATTCACACTCCCCCTCCGGAGCCGGCGGCCGCTGCTCCTCCTCCCCCGGGACCATGGGAAGAGACGGAGGGCGACCCCTCCCCTACCTTTCTTTCCCCTCTCCTCCTTTCTCCTCCCCTCCTCTCTCTCTTCCTCTGCGGTCGAGACGACGGCGCTTTACCCGACTAGAGCGCGGGGAAGCGGGGGCGGGGAGTGCTGCAGGGGGGTGGCGGGGGGGACGGCCCAAGCCGCCCCATCTTCACGGATCGTCGCCCCCTTTCCTCCTTTCTCTCCTAAAGTCCCGAGATCTGCGGGGTCTGCGGGTGCTAGAGGGACCGGGGAGAGATGGGGGTGGGGGGGTGGGGACGCCTGGGTCTCCCCCCCACCCCCACCCCCCATCCCAAGCCAAGGAAAAAGGAGACGGGGATTCCTTGGATGAACCCGGCCTGATTCTCCCGAGGCCTGTTCCCCGCAGGGCAAAGGAAAGCGAACACTCTTCTTCCCTCTTCCCGGACAGCGGGCTCTTCGACACTTAAAGGCTGAAAGAGAGGTCACACATAGGACGGCCCTCTGCATTGAAGCAGGACCACACGGGGAGAGAGATGCAGATCTCTGCTGGGATTTTTACGATTCCATCCCCCAACCCCGTTGGGAAGTTTTTGCTTCTAAGAAGCCTAGCCTAATCCCTCCAGGCTGCTGCACTTTCCACCTGGGCTCTCTCAATCTCCATCCATTCGATCCTATTTACTGAGCACTCTGTGTGTGCGGAGCGCTGTACCGAGCGCTTGGGAGAGTGCGATACAACAATAAACAGACACATTCTCTCCATGGGGAACAGGACAAATGGCCTCCACATAGACTTCCCCCTCAAACTTTATTCTTTCCGCAGAGAACTTGTCTTTCTAATTGTCTAATCATTTTTAAAGATCTCTTCCGAACCCATCCTGAGACCCACAGCCTCCGCTCATCTCTGATAATATCAGAGGAGCAAGATTTTTTGGTCTCAATCGGTTAGATTAGAGGTCATATTGAGGGGCGTGCTAGAGTAAAAGTAGTGGGGTGATTTGAGGTCAGGTTTGGGTTTTTTTGTTTTGTTTTGTTTTTGCTTTGAAAGAACCGATTTGGAGGAAAGGAGGAAGGAGCTCGCTGAGGCGCGAATCTTGTCTTGATTTCATAGGGAAAATAGATCCGAGATCATTTGATGGTGATTTAATATTGACAAAATCACAATCATGTTTTCACGAGTGCCACTGTGTTGTGTGAATGAATTAGAGCGTTGGGTATACTGTTGGTAATTGGAGTGTTTTCCTCTACCTGGATGTATTTTAAGTTTTCTCTTTTTCTCCCTGAACTACCTCTAACCAAAGTCTTATGTGGGGAAGCCAGACTCCATTTTAAAATATCCATTTTAAAAAATGGAGTGGGAAAGTGTAGGGTAGCATTTTAAAGGAAGAATAATTTTAGGAGTTAGGAGTTAAGACTAAGTCTTTCTATTCTAGCTACGCCTTCGACTTTTTGTGTGATCTCGGAAAGCTGAAACCTCTCTGCTCCAGTTCCCGTGGATGGAGAAATGATTATCTGTTATGATGTCAGAGAAAAATATTTTCATTAATGAGAATCTAAGGTTTTCAAATGGAAGGTAGCACTGCCTTGATGACAGTAGCCTAAAAGCCCCAGCAGATGTGGAGCAGGGTGGCAACAATTAAGCAGAGGGGTTAGTGCGATGGCAGCCGTGGCATCTGGTGGTCAGAAAGAAGTGGCACATAGGATGCTCCCGAGGGAGACTAGGTGGAGACTTAGGTGTCGTGCCTTCTGACCCTGATGTTGATAGGCCAGAAACTCCTGACATCTGCAAAGGAGTTCGTGATCATCAATCAACTCCTGGCTAAATTTATTTATTAATGTATATTAATGTCTGTCTACCCCTCTAGACTGTGAGCTCGTCATGGGCAGGGAATGTGTCTGTTATTGTATTTTCCCAGGCACCTAGTACAGTGCTTTGCACACAATAAGGGTTCAATGAATACGACTGAATGAATGAGGGAATGAATGAATGAATTTGGTAAATAGATTTCTCATGTTGCTAGACACCAAATGCCTGCACAGCATAAAGTCAAACAGAGTTAGACATGGGCTTGTACAATGGTGCTGGCCAGACAGGTAATCTGTACAACTCCGTTTCCACCTGTACCCACCCCAGTGCTTAGTACAGTGCCTGGCACACAGTAGGCACTTAACAAATACCACAGTTGTTATCCTTATTGTTATCTCCGACCCCGATGTTATTTTGTTACAACCTGAACTGTTTGAATTGGTGTCTACCCAGCCCAAGTTCACCAGATAATTGCCCAGCACTCTCCTTCACTCCAATAGATAGACCTGACCTCTATTCCCATTTGTCTTTTTAAATGTCGATATGTTTCTAGTTTTGCAATCTTTCATTGTCTTCGGTCTTCAGAGTAGTCTTTATTTGTTTCTTTTTGTTTTTCCTCATAACTTTCTGTTTGTTCAAGTATCTCTTTCGTGAAGTGTTCTTTCTCTCCCTAGCCTCTTCACTTCCTGCTTCAACTGTTTCTATTGCCCCAGTTTCTCTGGTAGCCTCTTAATAAGTAAAATATTGAACAGTGAATTTGTCTCACCTTTGTTGGTTATACTGCTAATTTTTAGTTTCACTTTTTCAATACAAATTTTTTAGATATAAAAAAGCAGACTCTGACAAGACGTCAAAAAGAGAAACAATCCTTAATGCGGATCATTTTTAACCTGAACAAATGCAGATTGTTATTTTAGGATTTAAAATATGTAGGGTTTCATAGAATCCAATTTGAAATTGGAAGCATGAAAAGGATCTTTCTGAGCCCAAATTTCATAAAGTATATAGAAGGAAATAACCCCAAACTTTCCAAGTAGATGACTCAACAGGACAATCGTTTTGTCACTCTTAGGTTTAGGAAGACATACATTTCCTCTTATCTTGTTATTTTCCCAATGTGGGATTAAGAATTTTCCTGTCTGGAACTTCAGTTGCTAAGCAACATTTCCCTCTTTCTCCATGTGAAGTGATGTTCCCAAACCACCTCCTCCAACATCACCAAAAAAGCATTTAAGAGCTCCCTTGTTTGCATGATATTACATTGAGCACTATAAATCCAAGTTAATGGGCACTGTTCCTACCCACTAGGAGTTTACAATCTAAAATCGATCAATCAGTCGTATTTGTCGAGCACTGTACTAAGTGCTTGGGAGAGTGCAGGCAATGCTAATGTAAGAAAATACATAAAAGATATTCAGTTTGATGGTGATGCTGATATTCTTAAAGGGATCTTGGCAGGTTTTATAATCCCCGCCTTTAAAGATGGCACCTGTTTAAATGATCCTGAGTTGTTTTTTTCTTCAAAAAGATATCCCTCAGGAAATTTCACAACCTTCTTTGAAAACAAGTCCCCGATTTACCCATCCCTTATAATTGAGCAATTCTTCCTAATATCTAGGAGTTAATAAATTAGTAATGAATAATTCCTTCTTATTCAATTCTCAGTGTACTTCAATCGCATTTATTGAGCTCTTACTGTGTGCAGAGCACTGTACTAAGCACTTGGGAGAGTACAATACAACAATAAACGGACACATTCCCTGCCCACAACGAGCTCCTTAAGAGGCAGGCCTTAATCTCCGTATCATCATCAGAGTCCACCCTAACCATTCTGAATCATAGCCTCATATCTTGTCATAAGGTCCCCCCAGAGTTTTGCAAAATTCTAGTTCTTCCTGTAGACTCCCCATATCCACTCGTCAATGATGAAAACTTCCATGAATCATCCGGTTACCGGTTGATGCTTCTGGTTTGGAGAATCGATTATCCAGTGGTGGATAGGTAAGAAAATGATTTACCCAGGGAACTCTGACTGGATTAGTGTTAAATTATTTACATACGGGTGGTCCATGGAGTCCTGAAATTACTTGCATTAGTACTAAACCTTCCTCCACTCTCTTCACACCCCAAACATATTTTCATCACTGCTATCATAAAGCAAAATTAGTTTTCAGAGAATCCATCAGGGGGGTGATTTTCTTTAGTTTATCTTTTATTTCATTTTTCTTCTTTAGAAAACAGGGTGAATGCACTAATTTTTGCATAACCCTTCTATGCCGTTTGGTAGCAAGGTGTTACATAAAAGGAAGGTCAGTAGTAATTGTAGGGGGAGTAGCTTGTTCTAGCTTTTTGGCATGATGTGTGATTTGGCTATCAGGAGCAGAATCATGTGTGGGAGTCCAGGGGAAGCACTTGGAAATCATTCTCTTTTTCTGAGGACTTCTCTATCTCACAGCTTTAGAGATTCACAATGAAACCTAATCACAGGAATACATTTTTATTAATTTAAAAACCTCTCCACATTGTCGGGAGTACACGTTCAAGAGTGTTGTTGTGTTAGTCTGAAATTGAAACTAACCATAAGCAGAAAGTCGCATTCACTGATCTAATTACATTGAATTTAGAGCATCACCCTCAGAAAATGAGAACTCCAAACACAAGAGCCCAAGAAATTATTAAAATGAAAGGTAATGTTAAAAGCAAGACCCTTGTTTCCTGAACGCATGCTGGATGGGTATTACTTAATGGAGAGTATTCTTTAGAAGTGAAAGACTGCCAAAGGATTCAAAGGGATTACGTGAATTTAATGCCAAAAATCCTCACGCCTCCCCACGTATCTCAAGAGCGAACATTTCTAGCCTCAGCTAGATTATGACTTGTTAGCCCAGTCAATCAATAGTATTTTTTGAGTCCTTACTGTGTGCAGAGCACTGTACTAAATTCTTGGGAGAGTACAGTGTAATAGGGTTGGGGATTCCCTCCACTAACACCAAGCTACTCGCTGTACCTGGTCTGTCTCGCCGACGACCCCACGCCCACATCCTGCCTCCGGCCTGGAATTCCCTCACCGTTCATATCTGGCAGATCATCGCTCTCCCCACCTTCAAGACCTTATTAAAATCACACCTCCTCCAAGAGGCCTTCCCCAACTAAACCCTCATTTCCCCTGGTCCCTCTCCCTTCTGCATCACCTCTGCACTTAGATTTTTACCCTTTATTCACCATCCTCGGCCCTGTAATTTATTTTAGTGCCTGTCTCCCCCCAGACTGTAAATTCCTTGTGGGCAGGAAACATGTCTACCAACTCTGTTATACTGCACTCTCCCAAGTGATTAGGTCACTGCTCTGCACATCATAAATGCTCCAAAAATATGATTGATTAGGGATGGGGAAATAGAAGAGCATATGAATATTTACATAATTGCTGTGGGGCTGGGGTATTAAAGTGTTTAAGATGGTAAAATCATCGTGGGGAGGGAATGTGCCTGTTTATCCTACTCTCCTAAGTGCTTACTACAGTGCTCTGCAAATAGTAATTACTCAATAAATACCATTGTTTGAATGACTTAAGGCATACACAGCCAAGTGCATTAATAATAATGTTGGTATTTGTTAAGCGCTTACTATGTGCAGAACACTGTTCTAAGCGCTGGGGTAGATACAGGGTAATCAGGTTGTCCCACATGAGGCTCACAGTTAATCCCCATTTTACAGATGAGGTAACTGAGGCACAGAGAAGTTAAGTGACTTGCCCACAGTCACACAGCTGACAAGTGGCATAGCCGGGAGTCAAACTCATGACCTCTGACTCCGAAGCCCAGGCTCTTTCCACTGAGCCACGCTGCTTCCCTGTGCATTGTGGAGATGAGAGAATGGCAGATAGGGGAAATGAAGGCTTATTCTGGGAAGGAGACTCTCTTGGCGGGGAGGTGATTTTAGGAGGGCTCTGAAGGTGGGGAGAGTGATGGTCTGTCAGATTATGAAGGGGGGAGGAGTTCCAGGCCCGAGGGGAGACGTGGGCGAGAGATGGGTGGTGAGAAAGACAAAATTGAGGTGCAGAGAGTAGGTTGGCATTAGAGGAGTGAAGTGTGTGGGTTGTGCTTATAGAATTTTTTCTCCTTTGACTTTAAATAATCACCCCTTATGCTTAGAGAAAAAGGAAGCATGGATGACATTGAGCTTGATCACTAAATGGGTGAAAATTTAAATTTTCCTAATATTTACAAGACCGTAGTAAACTTGAGGTCAAGGAGCTCAATTTCCCATCCCCTCTGATGGAGACAGAAGCAACATGATCTAGTGGAAAAAGCATAGCCCTGGGAGTCAGAAGACCTGGGTTCTAATCCCAGCTCTGCCACTTGTCTGCTTTGTGACCTTGAGCAACTGACAACTTCTCTTTGCCTCAGTTACCACATCTAATCCTCATCTAGGGATTAAGACTGAGCCCTATCTGGGACAGGGATTATGTTCAATATGATTATCTTGTATCTACCCCGGTGCTTAGTACAATGCCTGGCACATAGTAAGTGCTTAACAAATACAATAAAGAAAGAGAAAGAGAGAGAGAGACAGAAACAGAGAGAAGACTCATATAAATGCACATTGACCCAGGTACCAACAACATGAAAGCTTGTTGTGGGCAGGAAAACATGTCTACCAACTCTGTTATACTCTCCCAAGCTCTTAGTATGGTGCTCTGCACACAGTAAGCGCTCAATAATAATAATAATAATGGTACTTGTTAAGTGCTTACTATGTACCAAGCACTGTTCTGAGAGCTGGGGTAGATACAGGTTAATCAGGTTGGACACAGTCCCTGTCCCACATGGGGTTCACACTCTTATCCCCATTTTACAGAGGAAGTAACCAAGGCCCAGATAAGTTAAATGACTTGCCCAAGGTCACACAGCAGACATGTAGTGGAGCCAGGATTAGAACTCAAATCCTTTTGACTCCCAGGCCCGTGCCATGCTGCTTCTCAATACGATCGATTGATAGAACATGTGCACAGGGCCTCCAAGGATAAGGCATAGAGGCAGGCCAGAAGCTGGGCAGGAGCCCATAAGTTTGGAGAGTAGACACAGCTTCCCTCTATTCCTATGATGGGGAAAGCCCCTTGCCTGTTTAGCACAAAGGAAAAGAAAATGAAACTCTGTTCCCCACTGACCCTGGAAAAAGCTTATTCCTCAGTATTTATGGGAGAATCATGATGATGATGATTACGATGATATTTGTTAAGCACTTTCTATATGCCAGGCACTTTACTAAGTACTGGGGTGGATACAAGCAAATCGAGTTGGACACTGTCCCTGTCCCATGTGGGGCGCAAGCGACCCTCCCCCTGAAGAGGCCCACCCAAATTTCCCTGCCGAGAACGACGACGCTCCCTCTGAGGTGGGAGCTCACCTCCTCCAAGAGGCCTTCCCAGACTGAGCTTCTCCTTTTCCCTCCGCTGCCTCTCTGCCCCCCCTTCACCTCCCCTCAGCTAAGCCCCTTTTTCCCCCCTTTCCCTCTGCTCCTCCCCCTCTCCCTTCCCCTCCCCTCAGCACTGTGCTCATCTGCTCGTTTGTATATATTTTTATTACGCTATTTATTTTGTTGATGAGATGTACATCCCCCTTGATTCCATTTACTGCTATTGTTTTTGTCTGTCTCCCCCGATTAGACTGTAAGCCTGTCAATGGGCAGGGATTGTCTCTATCTGTTGCGTAATTGTACATTCCAAGCGCTTAGTACAGTGCTCTGCACATAGTAAGCGCTCAATAAATAATAATGAATGAATGAATGAATTTTACAGATGAGGTAACTGAGGCTCAGAGAAATGCAGTGACTTGTCCAAAGTCTCACAGCAGACTAGAGGTGGAGCAGGGATTAGAATACCCCAGTGAGGAGAGAAGAGGTGCATTGAACTCCCCAGTGCATAGGGGAGAAGTGAACTGAATTCTCCAATGTGGAGAGAATAAACAAAAGTAGATCAGAATTTCCTGGAATGCTGTTCGATTTTTAACTGTATTCTAATCATCAATTTGCCTTACACCGTTTCTTCCTGCCTTTCCTATCCCTTTCTGTTTCTCCTTTGTCTATGGTCTCTCTCCCCCTGCCTCTCTTCTCTCTTTCTCCCTCCATTTCTCTTGTTATTCTTTTCCCTTTCATCTCTGTCTCAAGCACATCACCCCACTTTCAATCTTTTCCTTGTATATGGAGAAATATATATATATATATATATATATATAGGCAGAAAGTTCAATATATAACTTTCTCCCAATTTAAACAATCCAATGTCTAGCTGGGTTAACAGCAAAACACCCAATTATTGGCATGGTAGACGTGAGAATTTCACTGTATGGTAGTCATGCTCTGATTTGGGCCTAACGTCAGTGGTCCATTACCCAGGACTGCAAAAATGAAACAACTCTACAGAGTTGTTGGCTTCCCACCCTGATGCCTGGTGACTAGCCTATTATGTCTGCCCCACCCTGCCAAATGGAGTTGACTCTATTTTTCAAAAGGCAATGTAAGAGTTTCCCATCCTCCCGGAAAAACTCAGGAGCTTGTGAAAATCCAATTACCGTTTGGGGAGCTTCTCCTGGGGCGGTTCCGCCTTCCATTTTGCACTTCCCATTCCCTGCCCCCTCACCCCGCTGCTTTTCTCACCTTTGTCAGGTTCAATCAGAAATGGTCTCACCCCTCCCTCCCCACCTCCCTCTCCTTCATACGAAAATGGGATAACCATCGAGCTTCAGGAAGGTCAAAACAGGATTTATTAGAGTCCCGGCTACTTGCTGCAGGAATGGTGGACACCAATTGAAAAATGGGAATTTTCATGGACAATCCGGGTTGCCTGAGCATCTTGGCAGAATCGTTTTCTCCTCCTTTACAGGTGCCTACTGAGATGAAACAAAGCAATAGTGCATATGTCTAGCCCCAAGGCAGAAGCTTGACTGTAGCCCAGTGGCAGAGAGCAACTTGACCCATGACACGATCCTCCTACCCCACCCCTTTCCCACCCACCATTGCTGGTAGGGAAGCTTTGTGCCACAGGAGTGGGTCAGGCAGAAGCAGTCCTTTCAACAACTTTTCCAATGCTGGGACGGTTGTGACAAATTTTCAACCAAGGAAGGCCCTGTCTGGAGGGATGAGGAGCTGGAGGAATATTCACTCCCAGAATTGATATGCTTCTGCTTTTCTGGTTCATCCAGTCATTCAGTCATATTTATTAAGCGCTTACTGTTTTCAGAACACTGTACTAAGTGCTGGGGAGAGTTCAATAAGACAATAAATGGACACATTCCCTGCCCACAGTGAGCTTACTGTCTCATTATGATTGCGGGCTCAGTGGAAAGAGCATGGGCTTTGGAGTCATAGGTCATGGGTTCGAATCCCAGCTCTGCCACTTGTCAGCTGTGTGACTGTGGGCAAGTCACTTAACTTCTCTGTGCCTCAGTTCCCTCATCTGTAAAATGGGGATTAAGACTGTGAGCCCCACGTGGGACAACCTGATTCTCCTGTGTCTACCCCAGCGCTTAGAACAGTGCTCGGCACATAGTAAGCGCTTAACAAACACCAACATTATTATTATTATTATTATTGTGGGGATTTTTTACTGAATTTGCCCATTATTTCTTCCCCAGTGGTCTGTCCTTTCCCTTCCTTTAAGAAGCAGCATGGCCTAATGGATAGAGCACAGGGCTGGGAGTCAGAAGGACCTGGGTTCTAATCCCGGCTCCGCCACTTGTCTGCTTCATGATCTTGGGCACATCATTTCATTTCTCTGGGCCTCAGTTACCTCATATGTAAAATGGGGATTATAAAACTGTGAGCCCCCGTGGACTGTGTCCAACCTAACTGTACTGTATCTACCCCAGTGGTTAGTACAGTGCCTGGGACATAATAAGTGCTTAACAAATATCGTTTTTTAAAAAAGACTGTGGGTGTGCAAGGGCATTAACCTCCTTTTGCCTTTCCCTAGCTTTTAGTACAGTGCTTGGCACAGAATTAGTGCCTGACAAGCATAATACAGAAATTAGTTTTTTTTTAATCGCAGTCAATTACCATAGCAAATCATTAGTCTATGGGGTCATGAACAAGAGTGGATAGATACAGATAGACTCTAGACTGTAAACTCCTTGTGGGCAGGGATTGTGTCTCCCAACTCTATTGAATTGCACTCTCCCAAGTGCTTAGTACGGTGCTCTGCGCATAGTAAGTGCTCAATAAATACCAATCAACCAATGATTGAATGAACAGTCCAAGACAGCACCACAATGAAGATTTTAGCACAGATCTGGTCCTAAAAACCATACTTTTAAACACAAAAAAAATGGTATTTGTTAAGCATTTGCTATTCACCAGACTCCGTATTAAGCATGGGGTTGATACAAAGTAATCACGTTGGACACAGTCCATGTCCCACATGGGGCCCGCAGTCTTAATCTCCATTTTACACATGAGGTAACTAAGACACAGGGAAATGAAGTGACTTGCCCAAGGTCACACAGCAGACAAGTGGTGGAGCCTGGATTAGAACCCAAATCCTTTGATTCCCAGCCCGGTGCGCTTTCCATGAGACCACACTGCTTTCAACAGCAATTCATTCCCCCATTACCTATTTGAATAGGTGGAGCTGCACGTGTTAGTGTGCTTGAGTAGGCCGCCACACTTCACGCCCATAAATCGACTTCATATCAGTGGCATCATCTTCAAATATGAAGGACAATATACATATGTAATCTTTATATACATCAACGTGAATTTCAATCCTCAATCATGCTATTTCTAAATATGTTATTTACGGATATGTTATATACTGATTCCATACTTGGCTTATAAACACAATGCCAATTTTTCTTCCCAAAGTCCTGGAACTGTTAACTTTCAGTGGTGAGCCTTCTTGTGAGACCAAGGTATGGTATATGATTCAACAATAACATTGATGCCAGAAAATGCAGCTGTTAGATGGTGTTAAAGGGCAGAGTGGTCCTTTAAAAACTCATCTCTCACCACTTAGCTTATTCTAGCCTATGTGCTTGTTTTTTCTGTTGTGATTAATCATACTTACTGAGCCCTCGCTACATGGTTTTCACTCCCCAGACTTCTTCCCTGCATGTGAACAGAAAAAACTCTGCAGATGCTAATGAAGATTCAAGGACAAAAGTAGGAAGTTATTCTAGGGATATCAGTATTTTCTATACAAAGTGCAATTTGTATAGTAATTTTTCTAGTAATATTTCTGTTGCACTGTACTATGGTCCTCCATTTTGGGAAGAAGTGCAAACCCAGAAACAAGTATCAATCAATCAGTCTTATTTATTGAACACTTATTGCATATAGAGCACTGTACTAAGCACTTGGGAGAATACAGTACAACAGAGTCGGTAGATACTCTGGTAGACGAGTAGGAAAAGAGTCCTAGCAGGGACACCAAGAGACCACTTGGCTTAAAAGAGAGCGTAGAAGTAATTCAAAGGAAGCCTGCTATTTGGATGAATGGACCTGTGGAGGTAACTGATTCTTTAGCCAAATAATGTAGCAAATTGCACTTGGATGCAGAGTCACTAGAATTAATCTTCTTTGGAAAATGTCAATGGTCTTCTATGTGCATATAGATTTAAACCCTGTTGATACTTAGTACCTGAGGTTCATAAAGTCAGAATTATTTATTAAGGACACAAAAGCGATCAAGACCTATGTCTGGGGATGAGCCTTAGGGAATTAATAGAAGAAAGCCTCCCGTTCCCCCTCATCCCTGTTCAGAAGCCTTATGTGAGGCCAGGAGCTACTCCAAAAAGCATATTGTTGTTAAGATAAACACATATTAGTATAATCATTAGCCCAAATGAAATATTTTCCCCAAGTCTCATAATGGGAAGGACCTAGAGTTTGCCAGAAGGGTTGGGAAGCAAATTAGTAAAAGCAGTAATTGTGTTTTTTCACTCTGTTGAAGAAACACCCAACACTAATATCAGTATTTTATATGTTGGTTGTTCATTATTTACTTCCAAAACCTCTCATCCTTTTCCCCCGATTTCTCCACTTTAAATACTTCAAGGATGCGAAGGCAATTTTCTCTTTTTTGGTTAATTTGACAGCTGCGTGCTTATAAAATATGTACGACTTTTTCTTGCCTTGTAGCAAATAATGGATGAAAGAAGATGGAGATTACTAATACTGTAATTTTATTCAGTTTTGAAATGATACTAGCCTCATTTTTTTTGATTATACCACTGTGAAAATTTCTTGATTAAATTACAGTTTTGCAATCAGTCTCACCTTATCAATTATCCTTCTTGTGATTTTTCATCAAGTGTGATTTCAGTGACATTACTTAAAGTTCTCTTTCTTGAATACTAGTCATAAAAGAATTACAGAAAGTGAATGCAAGAAAGAAAATAATTTTGAACCAATTAGGGAAGAGCTTTGAGAAACAGGGATATTCAAGTGTTTGATCCACGCTCTCACTCTAAGGGAAGATAATCCCAAAAGATGAGGGTCCTTCCCCAAAACTCACAGTCCACAGTCCTCTGAGAAATGCAAGATTTTGGCTCTCTTGCTGGCTACTGGAATGGATAAGATGTAATAAGTGAGAAAGCTCCAGGAGAGAAAAACATTCCCAATTTTATAATTCAATCCTGAGATCTAGCATTTTGCACATAGACCCTCATGGGAGAGAGAAAATTGCTTTTTCCTCCCTGTCCTACTTTTATTATTGAGGGTTGTTTTTTTAATGGTATTGGTTAAGTGTGTACTATGTGCCAGGCACTGTACTTAGCCTTGGGGTAGATACAAGCTAATCAGGTTGGACACAATCCGTGTCCCTCCTGGGGCTCACAGAGTTAATCCTCATTTGTAACTGAGGTAACTGAGGCACAGAGAAATGAAGTGACTTGCCCAAGATTACAAAGCAGACAAGCGGCAGAGTCGGAATTACAAACCAGATCCTTCTGACTCCCAGGCCTCCACTAGACCACACTGCTTCTCGAAAGTCATGAAGCAGAAAGCAGCCTCTCCGGCCCATTCCGGCTGGCAGTCCTGTCTCTGACTGCATAAGCACCGATGCCCACTTCTAGATTGGCAGCGGCACTTCCGAGTTCACGTTACCACTTCTGAGCAACCCTCCACCACTTTGTCCCTGGAAATGTGCCTGTTTGCTGCCCAAGCGCTTAGTAAACTGCTTTCCTCACAGTAAGCGCTCAATAAATACGACTGAATGAATGAAAGAATGAATGAATGAATGAAATTCAAGAACACTGAAAGGGACTGAAGTACTGACTGTCTCCAGAAGCCTGGCCTTCACTGAGTCAACTTTCCCTAGGTCCCTGTACATTCGGTTGCAGTGATCTTTTTGGGTTAAGGATTAATCTTCTTAAGGATCACTGCTAAGAATAATAATAACTGTGGCATTTGTTAGGCACTTTACTATGTGCCAGACACTGTACTAAGAGCTGGGGTAGATACTACTAATAATAATGAAGGTATTCGTTAAGTGCTTACTATGTGCCAAGCACTTTTCTAAGGGATTACAAGGTAATCAGGTTGTCCCACGTATCTTAATCCCCATTTTACAGATGACATAACTGAGGCACAGAGAAGTTAAGTGACTTGCCCAAAGTCACACGGCTGACAAGTGGCGGAACCGGGATTAGAACCCACGACCTCTGACTCCCAAGCCCGTGCTCTTTCCACTAAGCCGCTACAAGATAATTGGGTCGGGCACAGTTCCTGTCCCACATAGGGATCTGGGTCTTAATCCCCATTTTACAGATGAGGTAAATGAAGCACAGAGAAGTAAAGTGACTTGCCCAAAGTCACACAGCAGACAACTGGAGGATCTAGGATTAGAACCCAGGTCCTTCTGACTCCCAGGCCCGTGCTCTATCCACTAGGCCACGCTGCTTCTTTACTGGGCAATGAGTGTTTGCAATTATCTCTCAGCCCCCAATCAGAAGGGGTAAAATATGAAAATGGAACTTGGCACTAGTGAAGGAGTTGGATAGAAAAAAATTAAAACCAAAAAGAGATCTAAATGCATGCTGTTCATCCTACCAATCAGGAAGCCAAGATCCAGAGGATCCCCACATCCTCAGAAGCCCCTTATTCTGGGTCGAGTCAGTGGAAAGACACATCAAAAGAGAAATAGTTTACCTCACTTCCTGCCTTCTTGCTGCCTTTATCCAGTTTGTGTATTATTTTGCGGTAAAACTCTCCCTACAGATGTACAAAGTATTGGCAATTAATTAGAAGGGGTTCAATAAGAGAAGTGCCTGTTGCAGCTAGTGAAAGAGTGGGAGAGGAAAATAAAATTAAGATATGTGGAATCCGAGCCACTAAAACTCCATCCTTTTCTCAAAGCCCCTTCAACCTGGGCTAAGAAAGTGGAAGGACATGGAAGTCAAAAAACAAAGAAACAAAAAGAGAAAGGGGACTTACCCCGCTTTCCTTCCTGATTCTGGGTTAGAAACCTTATTTATAATTGGCAAACAGGAGGTGGAGAAGTACTGAGGGAAGACATCAAAAGAACAACAATTTACAAATGATCAGATAAGGCAAACACAGGAAGAGGGAGAGAGCATCTGACAAGGGGTAATTTTGTTTGGTGAATTAAGCCAACATTTGTCGAGTCCTGTATGGGCGAGAGAGAGAGAGCATATATAATAAAGATGGAAACCTAGAAAATCATCATCTGGAGGTAGGATAGCATCAACATTCACCACAGAAAAATAAAAAGGGTGTAATGGATAATAGGAATCAATTTGACTAAGAGGGCTCAGCTAGCAGATTGTGCAGGCAGTAACGGGGATGAGCATGGACTGCTAAAAGCAGAAGACAAAGATTAGCCAAACACTGCAAGTTTTTTATGTTATAAGGGAGTTAGGTGTGGGGTGGTTTTAAGGCTTCTTTTCTTCAAAATTGAACTGAATTAGGACAAAGGTATTGATCTACTATGTTGGCTAAGATGAAGATAATACTACCTTTAGAAATAGAATAAATAAAAACAGATAATGCAACCAAATTCAAAAGGCAGACACTGTTTAAGTGACTAGACCAGGACAATTGAAATTCATGGTAGACAAATGAAAAATAATTAGAATCGGAGCAAAGCATCAGCAGAGGGAATGCGAGATAAAACATCCAGCATGCTGATGAGAGAAATGATTTGGTTAACAAATACCAACATTATTATTATTATTTGGTGGTTATTGTAGGAGTATCACTGAACCTATTAACCATTCTCATAGCAGCTGTGAAAGAGGTAAAGCTGACCATGGCCTTCTTCAACGGAGGGGCAGGGTACAAAAGACCTGAAACCTCTCCCTACATAAAAGACATCTGGGACACCCACTGGTATATATGGAGGTTTTTGTTTTTTTTAAAAAGAGGAATGCATAGGAGAGCAGAGATGATACCAGGTATTAAGAATGTAGTTTACCAGAGAAGGTAAAGGAAATCAGACAGGAACATTTTCCTCAAAGTCATTGATTGTGGCACTACATAATCATGATATTCGTTAAGTGCTTACTATGTGCCAAGCACTGTACTAAGCACTGGGGGAGAGACAAAGGAATCAGGTTTCCACATGGGGCTCACAGTCTAAGTAGGAGGGAGAACAGGGTAATAAATCCTCATTATGCAGATAAGGGAACTGAGGCACAATGACTTGACCAAGATCACAAAGCAGACAAGTGTCAGAGTCAGGATTAGAACCCAGGTCTTCTGACTCCCAGGCCTGTGCTCTTTCCACTAAGCCACACTGCTTCCTTGCTACAATGCTACTTGCTACAAGGCAAGTGAAGCAGGCATAGTCGCTGCCCCGTAAGAACCTTCAATTTAAAATGATCATATTGGAAAACAGGAGTCTTTAAAAGTAGAGCATGTTATGTCCATTTTCTCTCTCTTATGAGTGTAAGCTCCAGAACATAGAGGTAGATTGTAGACTGCAGACTACAGTAAAAAGTCCCCCTAGACGGTAAGCTCCTCGAGGGCAGGAAATGTGTCCACCAACTCTATTATAGTGTACTCTTCCAAGTGCTTAGTAAAGTGCTCTGGGCACAGTAAGCACTCAATAAATACATCTGATTGATTGGTTGAGTATTAGTCTAAGGCAGCTGAGGTTCTGTCTGTCACGCATCAGGCCAAGAACAGCGGCTTCTCAAAAGGAACTTAGTCTTCCAGACTGCTTTGCTGAGGAAATTCCTCTGTGATTCATTCTTCCCAGTTTAATTTCATATTAAGCTTCATAATAGTAGTTCATTAACGTGATTTCTAGAAAAAAATAACAGTTATGAAAGCGGAAGGAGGGTTGAAGTCAGTTGAACATCAGTGAAAAAGTGAAAAGAGACATGTCCCTCTTTTATTTGTATAGTACTTCTATTTTTCAAAGAACTTTCATATCAGTTATTTCATTTTATCCTCAAACTATCCCTGGGAGTTAGGGGGAGGGTGGGTATTATTGTAATCTCCCTTCTACAGATGAGGGAATTGCATCATAGGGAGGTTAAGTTTCCAACTTTACACAACTGCTCAGGGTCAGAGCTAAGACAAAAACCCAGGTTTTTCTCTCCAAACTTCTCGAAAGATTTGTCTACATCCACTGCCTCTACTTCCTCTCCTCCAATTCTCTCCTAGATCCTCTCCAATCTGGCTTCTGCCCACCCCTTTCACTCCACAGAAACAGCCTTCTCTAAGGTAACCAGTGACCTTCTTCTCACCAAATTGGATGGCCTCTACTCTATCCTAATCCTCCTAGACCTTTTGGCACTAAGGACTACCCCTTTCTCTGTGAAACTTTATCCAGCCTTGGCTTCATTCATTCATTCATTCAATCGTATTTATTGAGCACTTACTGTGAGCAGAGCACTGAACTAAGCGCTTGGTAAGTACAAGTCAGCTTCGCTCATACTCTCCTCTCTTAGGTCTCTACCTATCTCTCTGACTGCTCCTTCTCAGTTTCTTTTGCTGACTCCTCCTCTGCCGTCCACCATTTGACACTGTGGGTCCCTCAGTGCTCATTCATTTATTCAATTGTATTTACTGAGTGCTTACTGTGTAAAGAGCACTGTACTAAGCGCTTGGAAAGTACAATTCAGCAATAAAGAGAGGCAATCCCTGTCCACACTGGGCTTACAGTCTAGAAGGGGGGAGACAGACAACAAAACAAGTAAACAGGCATCAATACACATAAATAAAATTATAAATATTTACATATATAATAATAATAATAATAATGGTATTTGTTAAGCGCTTACTTTGTGCCAAGCACTGTTTTATACACAAGTGCTGTGGGTGGGGAGAGGGGGGTAGAGCAAAGGGAGAGAGTCGAGGCGATGAGAAGGGGAGGGGGAGCTGAGGAAAAGGAGGGCTTAGTCTGGGAAGGCCTCTTGGAGGAGGTGAGCCTTCAGTAGGGCTTTGAAGCAGGGAAGTGTGATTGGCGGATTTGAGGAGGGAGGGAGTTCCGGGCCAGAGGTAGGACACAGGCCAGGGGTTGACAGCGGGACAGATGAAAACGAGGCACAGTGAGAAGGGTAGCACCAGAGGAGCGGAGTGTGTGGGCTGGGATGTAGAAGGAAAGAAGGGAGGTGAAGTAAGAAGGGGCAAGGTGATGGAGAGCTTTGAAGCCAATAGTGAGGAGTTTTTGTTTGATAGGAAGGTTGATGGGCAACCACTGGAGATTTTTGAGGAGGGGGGTGACATACTCAGAACGTTTTTGTAGAAAGATAATCCAGGCAGCAGAGTGAAATATGGACTGAAGTGGGGAGAGCAGGATATCTCTACAAGGGTGTTCCGCCAACATCTTAAACTAAACATGTCCAAAACTGAACTCCTTATCTTCCCACCCAAACTCTGTCCTCCCCCTGACTTTCCCATCACTAGACTCATCTCTCTCATTCCACCCACATAGTCAATCTGTCATCAAATCCTGTCGGTTCTACCTTCACAGAGTTGCTAAATTCCGGCCTCTCTTCTCCATCCAAACTGCTACCACACTAATCCAAGGACTTATCCTAACCCACCTTGACTACTGCATCTGCCTCTTTCCTGACCTCCCTGCCTCCTGTTTCTCTCCACTCCGGTCCTTATTTCACTCAGCTGCATGGATCATTTTTCAACAGAAGCACTCAATCCACGTCTCTCCACTCGTCAAAAACCTCCAATGATCACCCATGCACCTCCGCTACGGACCGGTGCTCAGAGGGGGAGAATCAAAGACCTAACGTACGTTATCTCAAAGAGCTGCTATTGAAGAATCACTATGTTTATTCCCATGAAAACTAAAGAGATTTATTTTGATTTTCCTTTCATTGCATTTACTATTTAGAGTGCAGCTGCCTCATCTAGCCACACTATGATAAGCAGTATGAAGGCGTTAGGGGGTGGAGAAGAGTAAACCTGTTGAGGAACTCTTCTGCTGTTTATGTGGGGAGGAGTTCTTCCTCTCCATGATATTAGCGCAATGGGAATTCCAGCCTGTGTATGGAGGCAAATCTAAGCTGCCTAGCATGCTGGTGGGGAACACCAGGCCGGCGTCGGACTGAGTCCTATTCCTGGGAAGGGGAGACAGAGCCATGTTGGATCGTAGTTCAACCCCTTTGCCTCGGGATTGGTAGAATTGATAGGTTGTCCAGACGATGTCATAAGCCAACCAAACACCTCTTATGCATATGCCACCCCTATCTGGGACTCCTCCAGCTTCCTAAGGTGCCACTTGCTGCTGCTTGCTAGACTTCAGGGTGCTCTTTGTGAATTGCAATCCACCAGTTAAAGCAATGCTTTACAACCCACGCTCCTCTGATTGGTTTCCCCCCGACAGGATCTGATTGGTTGGAAAATCTGCCTGTTAAGTGCCTTCTGACTCTCACCCCTGACCTGGCTGCCTCTGTGTTTTTCCCCAGTGGCCTCCAGGGAGGTGGAGGGCTGGGAGACTTTTCCCACACTTCCTCATGAAGTCTCCGGGTGGGGGCTGGAGGGAGGGACGTGGTTGGCAACCACTGCCCGGGAAGATGGCCAGAGGCAAGCAGAACGCCCTACCGTGTCTCCTTTGCCCATCCCACCCCTCTTTACCACCAGTGCCAAAAGAGAGGCTTAATGCACTTGGGAAAGGGTAGAGTTGCCCAGCTAAGGCAGTCTCATGACAATCTTTGAGGAATTCATCAGACAGCAGGATCACTGTCCATAAAGCCACATCACCTCTGTGAAAACGTCTTCATTTCCAATTCAGAGGGGAGAATCAGGCAGTTCAGCCTCGTACGGTCCCGGATATTGATTTTCCCATTGTCTTTGACTTTGGAATTACCTCCCAGGTTCTGTCTGACTCAAAGCTAGTGGCATTTAGAAACAAAAACGTGCTAGCTGTTATTTCAAGTATTACAGTTCTTTTTCTTCTCTGTATGCTTTCCAGGAGTGGTAAGAAAGAAATGTTTTTAGTTGGCCCGTCATGTTACTCTGAGTTCGCAGCTTGTTCTATTTGGATGTAGTCTCCAGAGTGATAAGTTAACTGGATCATGGTATGGGTAGCAGCTTAGGCTGCACTTTGAGAACCAGAAATCTGTCAAAATGATTGCAGAAGGATGAGTAAAAAGGAAATTGTCGAGAATCTGGTTTGTGAGTCTTATTTTTTTATTACATCTCATGCCTCCTCTGATGGAAGATCTTGAAAGCAAAGTGCTGTCCTTCAGAGTTTAAGGTTATTAAGATGATTAGCTTTTGAACTATTGCTACTTTATTTGTACGTACTGTATTACTTTCATATTCAAAGATGATGGCTTTTTTTTAAGTATTACCTTGATGTGATTATGAGGCATCAGGAAATAGAATTCACTTACATTGCCTTCTTTTGACACTGCAGATGTGCTTCTGCATTTGCCCCAAATCATGAGTATAATATTCCAGATATGTCTTCAAAATCACATCTTGGATACCCATATGCCTTCACAGTCAAACGTGGGATTTGGCCTTACAGCACACTTTCCAATAACCCAAATCCTCTCCCTACCACTTAGATCCTCTAGCATATCCTCTAATATATACTCCTCTGCCTCTCAGCTTCCTCTTTACCCTTTTCAATCTTTCCCTCCCTTTCCTTGCCATAACATTGCTCACCTCTCAACACTTTCCTAGAACCAGCAGTTGGAAACACCTGTAGCCTTCTGCAGTGCAAGCTAACAGGCCTGGACAACACTGATATAGATCAGAGAAAGGATTGATCTAAACAACAAGTGGTTGGCAGGGCAATAAAGTTACATATTTTAAAAGTGGAGAAAATGTCCAGAGGTGTCAGTGCCAACCCAGACAAGGCAATTTGTTAAGAAGGGAAGAATGGGAAGAATGGAAAACTTCCCAGATTGTTGGATTGCAGAATTTTTATTCAGCTGGCAAAAATCTTGGATGAATCCAAGTGCCATGTATTCTGAAGTAAGTAGCATTCTCTTTATTTGGGGGGGGGGGGGCACTGTTCATTTCAGTGGGCTAAACATAGTTTCTTGAAATTGTATGTGCTAGATGTAAAAAAAAAACAAAACTCTTCCTACCTGTCTATCTAGGCAGCGGTATATTTTTATTTCATAAATTCCAGAATGGTTGGTTGGAGTCTAATCAAAGCTGTAAAATAGACTGACCCTTTAGAATGACAAGAAGATGTTAGACAGGAATATATTAGAAAGGTTTCCACATCCAAATTGTGTTTTGAAGCAGACAGGTCAGAGGAACTGAAAGAGACTGAGGTGATCACACAAAGCATTTGAAACCAATTGGTAAACTAGAATTAAGGAAATCACAGAAACCAGATAGCATCCACCTAAGAATTCTGAAGCAAGTCCAAGGGTAAATAGCAGAACTTCTGGGAAGAATGTGTAGCCTATTCTACCAGTGGCCACTGTTATTCATTCATTCAATCATACTTACTGAGCTCTTACTGTGTGCAAAGCACTCTACTAAGCACTTGGGAGAGTACAATATAACAACAAACAGACACATTCCTGCCCACAGTGAGCTCACGGTCTAGAGGGGAGACAGATATTAAGAGAAATAAATAAATAGATAAATAAATAAATAAATTGCAGATATATACTGTCCTGGAGGACTGGTGAATCACTAAAGAAAGTCATCTAGAAGAAGAGTTTTATCAGTAATACTGGGCGTTATAGATTGGTGAATCTCACTTGCATAGGTGGTCAATTAACAAAATCAACCATTAGGTTTAGGATAACTAAGAACTTAGAAAACTACAATTTCTTGTAGGGAATACTTTGATCCCCATGTGGGACATGGACTCTGTCCTTACCTGATTACCTTGGATTTACCCCAGTGCTTAGTAAGCGCTTAACAAGTATCATTAAAAAAATCCCGCAAGGAGGATCATGATTCATTAATCTGCTGGAGTTCTTTGACAGACTTAATGAATATATGGATAAAGGAAAACGGATGGATATATTAGGTTTTGATTTTTCAAAAGCCTCCAGAAGGTTGCACACCAAAGACTTTTACAAAACCTGAATACTCATGGGATTAGAGGAAAGGTTCTGTGGATAGTTAACTGACTAAAAGATAAACACCAATGGTAGCAATAAATGACCACCTTTTTGTATGGGGAAGTGGAAATAATGGGATCTTCCAGGGATTCAGTCATTCATTCAATCGAATTTATTGAGCATGTACTGTGTGCAGAACACTGTACTAAGCCCTTGGGAGAGTACACCATGACAATGAACAGAAACATTCCCTGCCCACAATAAGCTTATAGTCTAGAGGGGGAGACAAACATTAATAGAAGTAAATAAATGACAGATATGTGCATAAATGCTGTGGGGCTGGGAGGAGGGTTGAATAAAGGGAGCAAGTCAGGGTGATACAGAAGGGAGTGGGAGAAGAGCAAAGGAAGGCTTAGTCAGGGAAGGCCTCTTGGAGGAGATGTAAATATAGAATTGTTGATCACCAGATCACACACCAGCATGATTGGGATGGTGGGGGAAGAGGGAGAGGGCGGGAAAGAGGGAAGCATTAAATTTGGACGGTGGTAGATTCAAAACAAATAAAAGAAAATTAGCTTTGCTTATAGTGACATTGAAGAACTAACATATGCATTCCAAACTCTGAAAGTAGACAGGCAGGCAGACTCACAAACTTCAGATTATCTCTTGCCTATGTCTTCACAGTGTGGTAGAGAGCTAAAGCTGAGTTACTCAAGGAAAAAAAACAAAAACCTACCCCTCGGGGAAAATATATGTACTTTTTTGGCCCCACTGATCCATATTGACAGACAGCATTGATGTCCACAACCATTGATCTTCAACCTGCATCTGTAACCACAACCTAATTCCAAATTGTTTTCTTTTTACTTCTATCTACATCTGCAAAATCCCGGAGGCTCTTCACAGATATCCATGGATCGCCTGGTTATATCCAGGTCTCTGCAGATAAGTGCATGTAGCTAGAGACGTGTTTTCATTTTGTTTTGTTTTTTAATGCTGGACATACTAAGGATTCCCAGACTGAAACAGAGTCACAGTATATTCTGATTTTACCAGAAACCAGACTCTCTGAAATGAACCAAGCAGGCTCATTAACATAGTCATAAACAGGATGGAGATGATAGCATAATCAGATTTCAAGATGGATTTTTTTTCACAAAATGCATTCCAAAATGCTGAAGAAAATAAATAGCAACATAAGTTATAACTGGAACCAGTTATGTATTATTGAAGGATATGAGAGAATAGGGAATCAGTTTGTTGGAATTTTATTTGTTTTGATGTCTGTCTCCTCCATTCTAGACTATGCGCTTGTTGTGGGCCGGGGATGTCACTGTTTATTGTTGTATTGTACTTTCCCAAGTGCTTAGTACAGTGCTCCACACACAGTAAGCGCTCAATAAATATGATTGATTGAATGAATGGGAAAGCATCAAAAAATTCCTTGGGGGAAAGATCCGATGCTGTAGGGTGATGAGACTAGGGCAGCCTCAAGGTAATGAACTGGGCTTCTTTTCTTTTTTTAATGGCATTTGTTAAGCACTTGCTGCTAGGCACTGTACTAAATGCTGGGGTAGATACAAGACATACAAGACAATCAGGTTGGACATAGTCTATGTTCCACATGGGGGGACACAGTTTTAATCCCCATTTTACAGATGAAGTAACTGAGGCCTTCCCCAAAGAAGGCCTCATCTTCCCTACTCCCTCTCCCTTCTGCATCACCTAAACACTTGGATCTATACCCTTTATGCACTTGATATTCACCCCACCCTCTCCTCCCCAGCACTTATGAGCACATCCATAAATTATTTTAATGTCTGTCTCCCCCTCTGGATTGTAAGCTCCTAATGGACAGAGAAGGTGTCTACCAGCTCTGCTGCACTGTACTCTCCCAAGTGCTTAGCACAGTGCTCTGCACAGCATAAGAGCTCAATAAATACCATTGATGAATTAATAATCCTGAAGCCATATATTGTGCTGGGCAGACACTAGGCAGTAGCTCCGCACTGCCCTCTGCTGCTTTACTCTGCACCTTCTGACTTCTACCTCCATCTTTTCTTTTTCCCCCCCTTGGAGCATCTTATTTCAGAAAAAGTGTCCCCAAATCACCAACAATTCCTGAACATCATGATCCAACCCTTCTCCTGAATTCTCTATGGAAATTCCTGTCGAAACCATCTCTATCCCTCTTCAAGGTTTGGGTGGAAAGGGGGAGGAGCATAACCTGCATGATCTCTAGACTGTAAGCTCACTGTGGGCAGGGAATGTGTCTGTTATATTGTATTCTCCCAAGTGCTTAACACAGTGCTCTGCACACAGTAAGTGCTCAATAGATAGAGAAGCAGCGTGGCTCAGTGGAAAGAGCCCGGGCTTGGGAGTCAGAGGTCATGGGTTCGAATCCCAACTCTGCCACTTGTCAGCTGTGTGACTGTGGGCAAGTCACTTCACTTCTCTGTGCCTCAGTTACCTCATCTGTAAAATGGGGATTAACTGTGATCCTCACGTGGGACAACCTGATTACCCTGTATCTCCCCCAGCGCTTAGAACAGTGCTCTGCACATAGTAAGCGCTTAACAAATGCCAACATTATTATTATTATTATAGGATTGACTGACTGACTTTGGCAGTGAATATGAGAATAGACTGTGGTGGGGTGAGGGTTATGGTTGAGGTGGGGCTCTATTCCAGATGTGCATGATGCAGAGAGGCTGAAGAGGCAGTGATTACTCAACTCCAGACAACTTTTGGACTGTAAGCTCTTTCTGGGCAGGGAACGTGTCCATCAACTCTGATGCCTTGAGCTCTCCCATCCCTCTCTAGACTGTAAGCTCTTTGTGGGCAGGGAATGTGTCTGTTTATTGTTATATAGTACTGTCCCAAGCGCTTAGTATAGTGCTCAAGAAATACAATTGAATGGATGAATGAACGAATGCAGTGCTCTGCCCACTGTAAGTGCTCGATAAATACCACTGATTGACCGGCAGCCCTATTTTGAGGGGTGAGGAGCCTTTAAACTGCTCTTTCAGCCACAAGGTTCTCGAATTCTTAATGTGCTCAACATTGTCTCATGCCCTTTGGCCTTTATATCCAATCTTTCGTCATGTGCTTGTTGCCAACCTCCCGACTCCTCCCTTCAGACTCTTTAAGAGCCAGAGATGAAGCTTGATGGGTCCTTTTTGTATCCTTCCCTAGTGCTTAGTACAGAGCTGTGCACACAGTGGGTACTCACTAAATACCACTAAAAGAGTGAATTAAGGAATGAAGGACTCCCCCAGTAGAATGCAAGCTTCATGACCACAGGGATTGAGTCTACTAAGTCTAGTGCACTCTCCCAAGCCCTTAGAACAGCGCTCTGCACAAGGTAAGTGTTCAATAAATTCCACTGATCGACTGATGGCCACCTTACTGGAGAAGCAGCAAGTGTACTTATTCTCACATGAGGGGGTTTAAGAAGAGAATCTGGTCAATCAGCAGGCCTTCAAACCCAATGGGGCTCTAAGTAGTCTAGTGCTGCTTCAATTGATGAGAGAAGAGGAAACTGGTGATGGGACGGAGGGATCACTAGAAGGGAGCAACAGAGAAGCAGTGCGGCCTAATGGATAGAGCACGGAGATAAGAGTCAGAAGGACCTGGGTTTTAATCCCAGTTCTGCCGCTGGGCCTCAGTTACCTCATCTTTAAAATGGGGTTAAGATTGTGAGCCCATATGGGACACGGACTGTGTCCAACCTGATTAGCTTGTATCTGCCTCTGCTTAGTACAGTGCCTGGCACAAAGTAAGCACTTGACAAATACCATATTTTTTTTTTTTAAAAAAAAAGAAGGACCTGGGTTCCAATACCAACTCTGTCACTTGTCTCCTGTGTGACCTTGGGCAAGTCACTTAACTTCTCTGTGTCTCAATTACTTCATCTGTAAAATGTGGATTAAGTCTGTGAGCTCCATGTGAGATATGGATTGGGTCCAACCTGACTAGGTTGTATCTACCCCAGTGCTTAGTTCAGTGCTCGGCACATAGTAAGCGATTAACAGATACCATAAAAAGGGAGTTACGGAGAGAGAAATCAGAGAGTGAAGCGGATCTCAGAATGGAGGAGAGGGAAAAGGAAAGCAAACCCAGTTGCAGTGGGGTAGTGGATAGGGGAAATCTTCTAGACTGTGAGCCCGATGTTGGGTAGGGATTGTCTCTATTTGTTGCTGAATTGTACTTTCCAAGCACTTAGTAAAGTGCTCTCCACACAGTAAGCGCTCAGTTAATGATTGAATGAATGAATGAATGAATGAATAAAGGAACATAATTGGGCAAGGGACCCAGAGAAGAGACAAGCCCTTGTAGCTTGTCTCCTGGAGTTACTCTGTTATCAGTTCTGATCCACTTAACACTCTTGAGACAGGTCTCTGCTTACATCTAGGTTATACCTTTCTGAATCCCTGGACTCAGGAATGAATTGAAGATTCCCAACTCGAGCCAACTGCCAGACACGGTGGAACAGAAAGAAAAAAAAAACATTTTAAATCAAGCTTTAACTTCATATCACTTTGTAATCATGGAGCATCTGCCTAACCTGAATACTATTTAACACAGAAGAATCAAAAGAGTCTGTTGTAGCTAGAAAAAAAAAAATTGTTTCATTCCCCAGTGCCATCCATATTCCTACAATTTCAACAAAACCATCAGACATGTGTTATTGAAAATAAATGTTGGAAGATTTTCTAAATAATAATCATTTCTGGCTCCAACTGGAGAAATTCAGTTGGCTACTTTTCACTACACATGAGTGATTTCCATAGCGACGGCATCTCATGACCCACATAGCTAGATCGCCCACTCAGCCCGGTTCCTAAAGAAATTTACATCACAAAAACTTTCAAGAGAAAAATGTCCGCCTTCTGAAGTCACAGTCAAAAACCTGCTTTTCATTTTTTTTAAATACTCTTTTTTATTCATGTCCATTTCACATCTTGGATACAAAAGAGGATTCAAAAGGAAAGCTAAAAATCCCCAATAGATATTTTAGTAGAGGTAGCCACATTCTTCAGCAATAACGGTATGAGCAAAGATACGGACCTGGTCGCTACGTAAGTGATTCCTCCATCAACCCAAGGAATCTCATTCTTCTCAGCAAGCACAACCAGAACATAAAATGAAGTGTTCCCATTAGAAAGCTACTGTGATCGGGTTCAAGTGGCTACTTGATTCGGGGCGTGGGGACCATAAATAATAATGATGGCATTTGTTAACTATGTGCCAGGCACTGTATTTTAAGCACCGGGGTAGATACAAGCCAATCAAGTTGGATACAGTCCCTGTCCCACGTGGGACTCACAGTCTCGATCCCCATTTTACAGATGAGGTAAGTGAGGTACAGAGAGGTGAAGTGATCTGCCCAAGGTCACACAGCAGACAAGTAGCAGAGCTGGGATTAGAACCCATGACCTTCTGACTCCCAGGCCCGTGCTAAATGATACTGTTATTGCAATTTTGTAGTATTTGCCCCACTGTAGCTCTGGGAATCAGGAGACCTTGGGTTCCCTGATTGCTGGGAATATACCATCAGCTGTGCCGGTTTCCAAATGAAGAACCATTTGGGGCATTCTGTGACAAGGCTAATCCCATCAGGAATCGCTGAAAAATAATTGAAAAATAGTTGGCTGTCATGATAACCACCTGCTGGGTTTGGGCTCCGTGTCACAGCGTCGGCACTATGCTACAATCGATTTGGTGGTAAATGCTCGCAGTTCTGTATCTTCCATAGTGCTTGGTGCAGTGCTCTGGCACATAGGAAGCACGTAATAAGGACTGTAGGTGCTCAGGCCAACATCAATAATATTTGAATGCTTACTGAGTGCAAAGCAGAGCACTGTACTAGGCACTTGAATAGAGAAGCAGCATGGTCTAGTGGCTAGAGCACGGGCCTGGCAGTCAGAAAGACCAGGGTTCTAATCTGCCACTTGTCTGCTGTGTGCGACCTTGGGCCAGTCACTTCACTTCTCTATGCCTCAGTTCCCTCATCGGCCAGATGGGGATTAAGACTGTGAGCCCTATATGAGGCAGGGATCGTGTCCAAACTGATTTGCTTGTGTCCTCTCTGGAGCTTAGTACAGTGTCTGGCACATAGTAAGTGCTTAACAAATACCATTATTATTATTATTATATGAGTCCTGCACATCAAAAACCTTCACAGATATTTCCCTAGGTACTGCACCCCTTACCCACCTACTCTCTTGTTATACTCCATGCTCTAGTGGCGCCTCACACACCACGATCTTCTGATGGGAGAGACTTTATTACTGCACCTCCACTGATGGTATCTATTGAGCGCTTACGGTGTGCAGAGTAGGGTACTGAGCACTGGGAGAGTATAATAGAGTTAATAGGACATGATCCCTGAACCCTAAGTGTGGTACTGAGTTATTCATAGTTCAACTTCTTTTTTTAATGGTATTTGTTGAGCACTTACTATGTGTCAAACACTGGGGTAGGTACAAGTTAATTAGGTCAGACACGGTTCCTGTCCCGCATGGGTCTCACTAAGTAGGAGGGAGAACAGGGTATTTAATTCCCATTTTACAGTTGAGAGAACTGATGCACAAAGAAGTTAAGTGACTTGCCCAAGGACACGCAGCAAGCAACTGGCCCAGGCTCTTTCCGCTAGGCACGCTGCTTCTCCGGGCTGCAGCTATTGGGTGGCAGTAGCAGCATACTATGGGTGTATGAACAGGTTAAATCAGCCTCCTTCACCTCCTGGACTGTCCCCCCATCCTCCCTCCTTCCCTCCTCCCCAGTTCCTAGAATTTGCCTGGATTCCAAGAAGGATTTTTTGCTGGAGTGATTTGCAGTTTGGGTTGAGGGCTGCAGGTGAAAATATTTGGAAATCACTGCCCTATCTGTGCCTTTTCGGTGCCTCGGTAACTAATTTGCACTCCTTCCTATCTATGGACATGTGTTGTTCTCCTCAGCCTGCTTCTTTTCTCCCTCTTGTGCCTTAATCTTTCCCTGTGGTCTTCATTCGTCCATCTTGTCTTTCCTCTGGCATTTTTGTTCTCCGATCCAGCTTCAAACACTGGCTTTCCTTTTCTCTTTATCCGTGCTGTGTACAGGCCTATAGTATTTCATTCCTTTCTTTCTGATACAAGCAGTTGTGACCTATATATATATATATAATTTCTCCATTACAGATGTGTGTGTATATATATATATATACATAAATATATACAGATCCATCTATAATGGAGAAATTAACCCAAGGAGATAGATATATTATCTCCTTGGGTTAATTTCTCCATTAGCACTTCATTGGCAAATCTTTCCAATTAGTCTCTGTGCACAGAAGGAACATTAGCTTTTCACAGTGGGCAGAGTAAATCAGATAGACTATATCTCCCCAAGCCAAATTTATCACAAGATTAAGGAATCTTGATCAAGAGTCCCACACCAAGTATGTTACTGTCACGATTTATTCACCACTTAAATAAAGTGGGAGGTTAAAGTGATTTCAGGATCTCATCAGTAGAAAACATATACTGTGCATCCACTGACCATTTCTTTATGGGGCAAATGAGGAAAATTTCCATTTCTAACCAGAAAGGCAAAGGTATCTGTCAGAACCAAACACACATTCATGGGGAAAGACTGTAAGCTCAGGGTAGGCAGGGAACATGTCTACCAACTCTCATACTGTCCTCGCCCAAGTACTTAGTACAGTGCTCTGCATACAGTAAGCACTCAGTAAATATGGTTGAATGATTGATTGAGAATGCAGTGCTGGCAGGGGAAATGTGTGCGGAGCGACAATCTGCTAATGGCAATCGTATTTATTGAGTGCTTCTGTGTGCAGAGTCCTGTACTAAGTGCCTGAGAGAGTGCAATGTAACAGTTGGTAGATATGTTTCCTGCCCACAATGAGCTTAAAGTCCTTCCTGGAAATTGGCAGATCATCCTATTCATTCATTCATTCAATCGTAATTATTGAGCGCTCTCTATGTGCAAAGCACTGTTCTAAGTGCTTGGGAGAGCCCAAGAGAACAATAAGCAGACACATTCCCTGACCACTTCAACAGCCTAGGCAGGCAGGCAATGTGGACAGCAGCTGTCACTCTGACAATTTCTTGGCCAAACATCCTTACCCTCGAGGGCTCAGACCAGCGAACCCTAAATGTAATGACAGAATGAAGTTCAGATCATCCTAGCTCTGGACGACCAAGAGAGATGGGACAAAAGGGGATTACGATGGATGTCGTGACTTGGACCTCAGGGAGCATTCATCAGACAACCAGGGGACCTCGGAGAGGCAAATGACCACACACGGAACCCTCCCGCCAAATCTCTCCTATCAATCAATCAATCAATTGTATTTATTGAGCGCTTACTGTGTGCAGAGTACCATACTAAGCGCTTGGGAGAGTACAACGGAGTTGGTAGAACCATTCCCTGCACACAGCGAGGTCACAGTCGGTCAAGTCATTGATTCCATTGGATTTTCGTGCTTACTATGTGCAAAGCACCATACTAAGTGCTTGGGAGAGTACGATATAACAATAAACAGACACAACTAGCTGACAGTCCCGCTAGTTTTTCCTACTTGACACCTTCCTGAACCATCCCTTCTTCTCCAACCATTCATTCATTCAGTCAGTCATATTTATTGAGCGCTTACTCTCCATCCAAACAGCCACCACTCTGGCCCAATATCTCATCATATCGAGGCTGTTCTCCAACCTGTCTCCAACCCCCACAATCTCTCCTTAAAGCTGCAGGACAGATCATTTTCTTGAAGCATCACTCAGCACACATCTCCCCACTCCTCAAAACCTTACACTGGCTTCTTCTCTCCTTCCGCATCAATCAATCAATCGGATTTATCGGGCATTTACTGTGTGCAAAGCATTGTACTAAGCCCTTGAGAGAATTACAGTACTCAGAGTTTGTAGACGTGTTCCCTGCCCATAACGAGCTTCCACATCAAACAAAAACTCTCTCCATTTTACATATCTGTTCTTTCCCTGCTATTCCCAAGCATTTTTTTTTTTGGTATTGGTTAAGCACTTACCATTTGCCAGGCACTGTACTAAGCACTGGGGTAGATACAAGCTAAATAGGTTGGATACAGTCCATTTCCCACTGATGAGGTCACAGAAGCCCAGAGAAGTGAAGTGACTCACCCAAGGCCACACAGCAGACAAATGGCAGAGCCAGCATTAGAACCCAAGTCCTTTTGACTCCCAGCCCCGTGCTCTATCCACTAAGCCACACTGCCAGGCCTTTGCACTTGATTCCTTCCACACTAATCTTGATCTTGATTCTTCCATTTTCATCCCCTGGCCTGGAACTTACTCCTTTCCCAAATCTGTCACTCCCCACATCATTCCCCACATTCAAAGCCCTCTTAAAATCCCACTTCCACCAAGAAGCCTTCTCTTCTTAATCCCTAACACCCAGAACTGGGCCAACTCACCAGCCATTTCTACCCCTTGTGCCTTTTATGATACCCTCAGAACTTGTGTATTTATATTTATTCCATTTAACGTCCAATTCTTTATTTTGATTGCTCTAATTGTATACATTTTTATTTCTGCCTCCTCCTTTAGAGTGTATGCTCCTTGTGGACAGGGAAACCATCACTTCTCTGTGCTGTACTTTCCCAAAGTGAAGCAGCGTGGGCTAATGAAAATAACACAGACCTGGGCAATCAGGAGCCCTGGGTTCTAATCCCGGCTCTGACACTTGCCTACTGTGTGGTCCTGGGCAAATTGATTAACTTCCCTGTGCCTCAGTTCCCTCATCTGTAAAATGGGGATTCGATATCTGTTCTCCCACCCTGTTAGACGGTGAGCCCAAAATGGGACACGGACTGTGTCCAACCTGATTATCTTCTATTTACCACAATGTAGATACAAGGTACAATGTACAATGCCTGGCATGTAAGAACCACATAACAAATACCACTATTATTATTTTCCTTATTCCCAAGTGCTTAGGGCTGTGCATCACATCTAGTGAGTGCTCAATTAATATCATTACTACTACTGCTAATGATGGTTATGTGTTCAGCGCTTACTAGATGCCAGGCACTGTACTAAGCATGGGGGTAGATACAAGCATATCATATAGAGTGCAAAAGTAATAATAATTAACAATTGTTGCATTTGTCAAGTTAGATGTCAAACTCTGTATTAAGCCCTGAGGTTGATACAGTTGAATCGGGTTGGTCAGAGTCCCGATCCCACACAGGGCCCACAGCCTAAGTGGGAAGGAAAACAGTATGAAATCCCCACTTTACAGATGAGCACCTTTTGAGCTGGAAATGTGTCTCCCAATTACTTAGTACAGTGTTCTGCACACCGTAAGTGCTCAATAAATATAATTGATTGATGAGGAAACTGAGGCAAAGAGAAGTGAAGTGACTTAAGGTCACACTGCAGTCAAATGGCAGAGTCAGGATTAAACCCCAGGCTCGTGCTTTTTCCACTAGACCGCACCGCTTCATGGGGCGAACCTGCAGCAGTCGAGGGAGGTGCAGATGAACTATGCTGACAGTTCCTCCTACCCCTCAACTCCACTGAATACCCCTGCCATCCCAACAGACAGAATAATAACAAATAAGTGCCTTCAGGAAAGGGAGGGACAAGAATACGCACATTTGAGAGGGGGAGAGAGTGTGAAAGACTTTCCCACCAGGACAAGGTAGATTGCTGCCCAGATGGGTGACCGTGCTAAAAATGAGTGGGTTCAAAACTGAGACCAGGTCATGAGCCCTGAAACGCCCAGAGAAGTTGTCTAGCCTAGCACACCTGATTTTTCAGTTGGGACTACTTAATTTACTCAAGGAAAGTGCTAGTGGTAAACACACTCAAAGTGCCCTAAAAAAACACTTATGAGGCAGCAATTACCGTATTAGAAATCATTTCCCTCCAATTTTGACTGAAGACAAAACTGTCACCGAGGCCTTCCATTAGTCATTTGCTCCTGGAAATTGCCTTATAACTAGAATAAAATGGAAGAAAAAGCATTAATTGAAACCCAAATTGCCCTCCAAAGGTCTTCCTGGTTTGCTTTTACATTCCCCGTGTCCTTTGCTAAATGACTGGTAGGTTAGTCTGCCGTTTCAGAACATGGCATTTTTGGCCTCGGCGGCTCACGGTTAAAAGTCTAGACTGAAAGCTTGGAAAACCAGCGAAGATTTTTCCATCCTGTGTGTTTCCCAGCTGGAGCCTCATCCTCTTGAAAATGAGGGTGGTTAGAAACCCCCCATGCAATTCTGAATCATGGTGTTACCTTTGGACTCTGAGGAGGAGGGGCCTGCTGACAACATCATCTGAGATCTTGGATGAGGCACAAAGAGGCAGATTCTTATTTTCACAAGTTGTGGGACTTTCAAGTGTCTTTTTCTGTAGGGTGTAAAGGAAGGAAAAGATGACCATTTAGGCAATGATCCCCTTTCGATGGAATATTTCCCATCAGGGAGTGGCCCAATAGGTAACATTTCATAGCAAAATTGCGGGGAAGAGCTAAGCCCGATGAGATGGTGGGACAACTGTCACAATGGAGGGTAATAATAATAATGATAGTGGTATTTGTTAAGCACTTACTGTGTGCCAGGCACTGTACTAAGCGGTGGGGTGGATACAAGCAAATCAGGTTGGACACAGTTCCTGTCCCACCTGGGGCTCACCCCTTAATCCCCATTTTATAGACGAGGTAACTGAGGCCCAGAAAAGTGACATGATTTGTCCAAAGTCACACAGCAAGCAGCTGGCAGAGTAAGGATTAGAACCCATGACCTTCAGAATCCCAGGCCTGTGCTCTATCCACTACACGATGCTGCTCTATTCACTACACCTTGTAGTGTGGGGAGGACAGGGACCCAAGCCTAAATTACTGATGCCTCCTTGTTCTTCCTTTCCCTATGCTGCCTTTGCTTACCTCTCTCCCAAGAGTGCAGGACCCCGGCCTGTAGGAAGTCCTGCTGGGAGAGGTGGGGAAACAATAGCAGCAGGTCTCCTATCAATCAATCAGTCATATTTACTGAGCACTTACTGTGTACAGAGCACTGAACTAAGAGCTTGGGAGAGCACAGTGTGAGTACGCTATACACTGTTCCTGAAGGGGGTGGCGAGGGACTTAAGAGCAGAACGTCCACGTTTGAAAATTTTGGCACCAATTTAAGCATAAATTTGACTTGCTCAAAGCCTCACAGCAGACAAGTGGCAGATCCGGGATTAGAAGCCATGACTTTCTAACTCTCAGGCCGGGCCTGGAGGCTGAGAGTGGCATGGAACCAGATCTTCTAGACTGTGATCCTGTTGTGGGCAGGGATTGTCTCTATTTATCCCAAGCGCTTAGTACAGTGCTCTGCACACAGTAAGTGCTCAATAAATACGAATGAATGAATGAATGAATGAATGAATGAATCTGGGTTTGGAACCAGAACTAAATCTCTTTGGAAGAAAGAGTAAAAGAGCGGGGGGGGGGGGGGGGGGCAGACAGGAAGTGTGGAGTGGCACAGAGGCAGGAGACTGGTCACAGTCTAAATTCAGGTGTCAAGCCCTGTTCTAAGTGCTGGGGCAGATACAGATTAATCTGGTCAGAGACAGTCCCTGTCCCACATCGAGCTCTCAGTCTAAGTAGCAGGGAAAACCCACTTTGCAGTCGCGAAAACTGAGGCACAGAGACATTAAGTGATTTGCCCAAGGTCACACAGCAGGCAAGTAGTGGATCCAAGATTAGAACCTACACCTATTCCCTGTTGATATTATTGACATTATTGTCCATCGCCCTGACTCAGGAGCCACAATCCTGTTTTAAATGGGATTTTTAAAGCCGGCATGAGGTTCTAGGTAGGAAGCAGACAATTCATTGACTCTGATTTTCCTCCCTCCTTTCCCTGCCAAAACATCGAAACTGAAATCAAATCAACCATCTCGAGGAGCGGGTCTTTCGATCCTAATGAAGCCCTCCACACTAGGAGGAAGTGCTTCCTGGCACCTTGCTAATGGGTTATCTTTTGAGTTTTAAAAAGCGTGTTTATGAAGGGAGCATTTAAAGTGGAAAAACAAAATTCATACTTTCCGAGGCAGGACAGCAGTGTGTCCCGGAGAAGCAGCATGGCATAGTGGATGGGCCTGGGACTCAGAAGATCATGGGTTCTAATTCCATCTCTACCACTTGTCTGTTGTTTATTTCTCTGGGCCTCAGTTACCTCATCTGTAAAATAGGGATTGAGACTGTGAGGTCTCCATGGGACAGGGACTGTGTCGACCCCGATTTGCTTGTATCCACCCCAGCGCTTAGTACAGTGCCTGGCACACAGTAAGCGCTTAACAAACACCACAACCATTAGTATTACTAACCACATTAAAAACAAAAAGAAGTACAGCCTGGTCATCAGCATTACTCTTTTGGACATTCATGTGCTCTAATTAATTAAGCAGTGTTGGTTAAGAAAATTTAAAGGTGAAGAAAAGACGATCTGAATCTCAAAGGACTCAGAGAATCCTATTTCAGCTTGTGCCCTAGTTTGGATTCTACTCTGCCAATTAAAATTTGGAGCAAGAAATTGCCTAAGGCCATGTGACTAGGTCACATGGCCCTTTCCCCCTCCCCTTCACATGTCCTTCTTCCCTCCAATCACCCTCCCCCCTCACTGATAGTTGTGTTATTCCCCTCTGAAATGAACTGGGCATTTACTCTTCAGATATATGGAGTCAAATCGATTGGCCAGAGAGTATGGCAGATAATCGAAAGGCAAATGAGCAACCAGAATTTTATGTCAGATATTTCCCCAAAATGCAGTTGATCATTTTAAACAACGCTGACTACTTAAACTTCCCCATCTCCATATCCTAATCAGTGTGCTAAATACAGTGACTGTTTAGAAGGATCTGAAGTCAATTATGGTTAACTCCTGATTTTCTGGTCTAATGGGGACCAGGGAGAGGATAGATCATATAAATCAATCAACGGTATTTACTGAGCACTTACTGTTTGCAGAGCACAGTACTAAGCTCTTGGGAGAATACATAAAACAGAGTTGGTAGTCACCTTCCCCACATAAAGTCAGTAATGGCTTCATTGTTTTCTCCTCCCAAACATCACACCAGGGCTATTAACAAGAAGCAGAAGATTTGAGGTTCACCTCCTCTCTCTGTCCCCGCCTACTTTTAAGTGGGGATTCCAACAAGCAAAAGAGGAGGTGGAAAGAGCAGCCGTAGCAAAGGCAAATCAAATGTTGTGAATAATCCACAAACTGGAAATCGGCCCCTAAGAAATTGAGGGTGACTGACTTACAGGAATCTGCCCCATGACTTTTTCTCTGAATCTCGCTCCACTTTCGCTGAGCAGAGAAGATAAGGTATTGTGCCATAGTTCAATTTTGTCAGCTCAGATTCTGGTCATAAAGACTCAGAGATGGTGATTTCTGAAAGCCTTTTTCAAAAAAAATCACCCAAACAACTTTCATAATTCTGTCTCAGTCATTCCAGAGTGTTTCAAGGAGTAAACGGAAATGAAAAGTATCTTGAATTAATTTTGCAAGAAATGTATTGTGACTGGAGCGATTACATATTCGTCCCTTAATTGAATAAAGTAAATGGACCACGTGACAAGACGGATATCGAGTTTTCTTCCTAATATGACCTGGGCCGATTAGAGAGAGCCTGAGAAGCAACATGGCCTAGTGGAAAGAGCACGGTCCTGGAAGTCAGAGGACCTGGGTTCTAATTCTAGCTGTGTCACTTATCTGCTGTATGACCTTGGGCAAGTCACTTCATTTCCCTGTGCCTCAGTTACCTCATGTATAAAATGGGGATTAGAGCTGTGAGCCCCATGTAGGACATGGACTGTGTCCAACTTGATTAGCTTATATCTACCCCAACCCTTAGTACGGTGCCTGGCACGTAATAAGAGTTTAACACACTTTTTTTAAAAAAGTCTGAAAAGCAGTCAACTCATGTCTAGCCAGATTTGACTTTGAATAAGCTGATTAAACCAGGTGATTATACATTCTGTATGCTCCAACTCTACCTGGAAAATCACTATGGAATGTCTTAAAGCTGTTACGTTGCTGGCTCTCTGAATAGTGAGTCTTCTGCCTACTGTTTCAAATAACTCCCCAGAGACAAACCTAAAAGCTGCTTCCTCTCCTACATCCAGCTGCTCACAAATGCTGGGCAATTGACATGAATATTCTGTCCAGGAAATAAAAGCAATGAAGCTCTTTAAAAACACCTCCTCCGACACACATTGAAAAAGTGGGATGGGCAGATGAAACAAAGCCTCCACTTTACCAGTGGAGACTCACTGAAGCAGAGAAGCAGCGTGGCTCAGTGCTTTGGAGCACGGAGCACGGGCTTTGGAGTCAGGGCTCATGAGTTCAAAATCCCAGCTCTGCCACTTGTCGGCTGTGTGACTGTGGGCAAGTCACTTCACTTCTCTGTGCCTCAGTTCCCTCATCTGTAAAATGGGGATTAAGACTGTGAGCCCCACGTGGGACAACCTGATTCCCCTATGTCTACCCCAGCGCTTAGAACAGTGCTCGGCACATAGTAAGCGCTTAACAAATACCAACATTATTATTATTATTATTATTACTGAAAACGCACCTCCTGGAGAAACGTGTAACTTCGCTTTCATCCCGGACAGGATTATTTCAACCTGTTTTGAACCAACAGCTTTCGACGCCAAGATTCTGGCACAGACTCGCATCCTGTAAACATGGGCAAGGAGGAGAAGTTGTTAAAGAGAGGCGGGACTTCCGATGGGATTTCGTTGTGGGCGGGGAATGTGTCTGAATGTGTCTAATGTGTCTGTACCCTCCCAAGCACTTAGTACAGTGCTCTGCACACAGTATGGGCTCAATAAATACTATCGATGGATTGATTAGTCTACTGTAATCCATACTATCGAATTCTGCCCAGTTGAAAGGAAGTGGAGGATGAAGCAGTTGTCCAGTTAATTTACTCTTTGCCGACAACTCATCCAGTTCATTTAGATCCAAAAATTCACTTTGGGGCCTGAGGCAGATCCAGCCAGTCACAATGTCGTCTTGACTATAACCCAATTAACCTTGTTAGGCTAAATGCTATGGGTGAGCAAGATATTCCCAGAGTATAAATTGATGTACTTTGGCAGGCGTGTGACCTCTTTTAGGTCACTAATGTACCATTTAGTGGTTCACGCTGAAAATTATTAGCAAAGGATAATACTACTGCACTGGCAAATTTAGCCAATCAGTGGTTATGGAAGTTGAAAGAAGAAAGAAAGAGTTAGAGAAACTGTACATGGTGAACACGGAGTCCATCCCAAAGTACTTAGGATATAAGTCAATAATCAATCATTTATTGACATTTATTGGCATTTATTGAGCACTTACTGTGTACAGAGCATGGTACCAAGTGTTTGGAAGAGCTCGATACAACAGAGTTGGTAGACACATTCCCTGTCCACAGTGAGCTTTCAGTCTAGAGGGGGAAACAGACATGAATATAAATAATTTACAGATATGTACATGTGTGCTGTGAGACTATGGGCTGGGGTGAATACCAAATGCCCAAAGAGTAGAGATCCAAGTTATCAGACGACACAGAAGAGAGAGGGAGTCGGAAAAAAGGGCTTAATTGGGGAAGGCCTATTGGAGGGGACGTGTCTTTAATAAGACTTCAAAGGTAGGGAAAAAGCGGGAATAGCAGTGGTATTTGTCAAGCACTTACTGTCTGCCAAGCACATGGGGAAGATACAAAATAATCAGGTCAGATACAGTCCCTGTCCCACATGGGGCTCACTAAGTAATTAATAATAATTTGTGGTATTCTTTAAGAACCTACTGTGCGTCAAACACTCTACTAAGTGCTGATGTGAGTACAAAATAATCAGGTCAGACAGGTCAGTAGAAGGGAGAACAAGTATTTAATCCCCATTTTACAGATATGGAAACTGAGGTGCTTTGAAGTTGTGACTTCCATGATAATACTTAGCCTACTTAGAAATGTTCTTTCTCATAACCAACTCTTATACATTCCAAGCGCTTAGTACAGTGTTCTGCACATAGTAAGCGCTCAATAAATACTATTGAATGAATGAATAAACAAGGAAAGTGTATCTTCTTGGTCTCAGTGTAATCGCAACTAAGGGCAGTTTCTCAAAGAAGCTCTTTCACTCAAAACCTGTTTTCATAATGGCCATTTCCCCTCAACACACAGATTTTGTTTCATCTTGTTCTCATTTGTGATTGATTTTTATCCAAATAGGAGAAAATAAATTTTAAAAGTACTTACCTGAATCAGTTTGCATCCAAGTATGGATCTTCTAGGGCTCCACTAGTCTGTACTAGCTCTTGACCATCTGCAGCCGCTGTTTTTTTAGTATTATTATTATTTCTGTAGTATTTGTTAAGCACCTATGTGTCAAACGCTGTTCAAAATACTGGGATAGATAGAAGTCAATTAGGTTAGACACAGTCCCTGTCCCGCAAGGGGCTCACAGTCTAAATAGGAAGGAGAACCGGAGCACTGAGGCACAGTTAAGTGACTTGTCCAAGGTCACATAGCAGAAACGTGGCAGAGCCGGGATTAGAACCCAGGTCCTTCTGACTCCCAGGCCCTTGTTCTTTCCACTAGGCCATCATGCTTCAATAATCAGGTCCATGCTGCTTCAATAATCAGGTTGTCCCACATGGGCCTCACAGCCTTAATCCCATTTTAAAAATGAGGCAACTGAGGCACAGAGAAGTGTCTTGCCCAGGGTCACACTGCAGAGAAATGGTGGAGCTGGGATTAGAATCCAGGACCTTCTGACTCCAAGGCCCATGTGCCTTCCACTAAGCCATGGTGCTTCTCAAGTTCCAACATTTGCAAGGTTCAGGCATGTGGGTAGAATGCTCCTCCTCCCCTGAGACATTGGGGTTCCCATGGTCCCCTGCTCCACCTCAGGGAAAGATTTGACTATTGGGAACAGATCTTCTGAACTTTTAGAATATTAAGAAGGTCATGGCATGGATGCAGATATGACCTTGATCTGAATGGTGAGGACCCTGAAATCCCATTGCTCTTTTTGTGTTTGTCATCATCTTTGTCTTTTGCATCTTTTTCAGCCTTTCCTTACGTGCCTATTGCCAACATGTTCTCCCTCACCTTCTTAGTTTGTGAACTCCTTGAGGCTATATATATATATATATATATATATATATATATATATATATATACACCTCATCTATGTACTTCTTTCCCAGTACTTAGTACAGTGCTTTGCACACAAGCGCTACATAAAAGCTATTGCCACGGCTATACCAGGCAATGCATCTCCACAATAATTGCTCTCCCTGCTAGATTGTAAACTTCTTGAGGGCAGGGATCACATACACTAATTCTGTTGTACATTCCCAAAGGTGCTCAGTAAATATTCCTGATTGATCATTAAACTCTTTGTGTTGCTCCCTCTATCTTAAAATGCCTTCTCTGCAGGAGAGTGAAGAAAGCCAAGGTTCTCTTATTTCTCCTTGTCGGAGGAAGGAATGCCCCCTATTAGCAAAATGAATTAGCAAGATGAATAGTGAGCCTGTACTCCTCCTTGTCTTGTCTTATGCTGTCGAGTTGCCTCCGACCCATAGCGACTCCATGGACAAATCTCTCCCAGAACACCCCATTTGCAATAGATCTGGTAGTGCATCCATAGAGTTTTCTTAGTAAAAATACAGAAGTGTTTTACCATTGCCTTCTTTCATGCAGTAAGCATGAGTCTCTGCCCTCGACTCTCTCCCATGCTGCTGCTGCCCAGCACAGGTGAGTTTTGACAGTGCTTGGCACATAGTAAGCGCTTAACAAATGCCTTCATTATTATTTGTAGCGTATTGCCTTCCTCTCGCTAGCCACTGTCCAAGCTAAGAATGGAACGGGTAGGCCTCTGCTTGACTCTCCCTCTCGTAGTCGAGACTGGTAGAGTACCGGAAACTCTCCAGGTGCCACCCTGAGAGGGGGTACCCCTCCTACAGGGTCCATAATTCCCATATTGCAATGGGTGCTACGCTCACATTCCCTTAGTCTGTAAGCCCCGGATGTGACATGGACTGCATCCAACCTGATTATTTTGTATCTACCCCAGCACTTAGTACAGGGCCTGGCACATAGTAAGCACTCAACAGATACCACAAATATTATTAGTGTCCTTGTTGGGAAACACTGAGTCAATTTTCCTATTAGGCTGATTGTAGAAATGATAGAAAGGTAGAGGACTTATCTTTAGGGAATAATAGACCAGAAAGAAACTTGGAGGGCCTATTTATCTCCCCTCCACCCTGACCCCAAACCTCCCCGTCTCTGGGAAGGACTGCACTTAAAAAAACCTCCTTTAGTAACACATTTCAGTCGCTTGGACTGCCGAAGTCGTTCTCTTCCGTAGGCTAAGTAAGCTTTAATTCCTTTAGCCTTTCCTCCTAGGCCACTGACAACGATGAAATGTCAAAGCAGCAGCCAGCTGTGCCAATATCCACAATGGTATCCTCACTAGGAAGGAATTCTCTAATAGTGTTAAGAGCAATCGATGTAACTCCCTTCTTGAAACTTGGAGAAGCAGAATCTACTAGTTGATGCCTACTGTTTTCTCTGCTGAAAGTGAGTTTCACTATAGCAGTCAGTCAGTCAGTCAACAAATGTTTATTCAGTTTGAGGTGGGACCAAAGAGACACACCTTGTGATGAAATTCCCTAATTAATGAGGCTATAACCCTATTACCAAATGTTCTTTCTCTGTGGCACCTTCTATACTCATTTAGTGTGGGCAGGGATGGGTGTGCTCATTGAAAGAATTTTCACAATGCCAGCAAAAACTGAACAGTGAAGAAATTGGGGTATTTTCTTCGCAAAGGTCACTGCTCCTGCCAGGTACAGGCTAGCCCCATTCCACAGCTTGACTGAGCATACCATAGAGTGGAGGAGCTGGAGGAGGAGGAGGAAGGAAATGCTAAACACCCAACAGAATCTCTACAATCTCTATAAATAACGACTTCTAGATAAGTGCTGAGAGAGGAGCGAGACATTTCCCAGGGACAACTAAAGGCATGTGAGGCCTTAAGAAAGACTTTCTGATACTGAGGCCAGAAACAAGCCTCTGTGAGCTCCAGCCTCCACATTCATTCATTCATTCATTCATTCGTATTTTTTGAGCACTTACTGTGTGCAGAACACTGTGCTACGCACTTGGGAAAGTACACTATAACAATAAACAGACACATTCCCTGCCCACAACAAGTTTACACTCCACACCGGGAGCAGGGAGCTGGAAACAGCAGGTCTTCCAGACTGTCTGGAAGTTGGGAAGCTGAGGCAGTTGGGCAGCAAAACCCAAGGAAGGTCAATCAGTTCTGCTCCTTCTTAGTATTGTTCACCTATTTTGTACTTTATTTTTGATTCCTGTACTTTTAAATGCTCCGATTGTCTCTCATATTCGTCTGTCCTTCCCCATGTGGGATTATGAGCTCCAAGTAGGACTTGGGACTATGTTGAAATATTTTATCTTGCATTCAGCCCAGCACTTAGCACAGGGCATGGCACATAAATAAGTGCTGAATGAATAGCATAACTAAGTAGATTAGGCTGTCAGTTACTTGAAGGCAGGGATGGTGTCTTTTACTTTCAGTGTGCCTAGCACAGAATGCTGCATGCTCTCCCCACCTTCAAATCACATCTTCTCCAGAGGCCTTCCCTAACTAAACCCTCATTTCTTCTTCCCTCTCTCCTCTGCATCACCTAAACACTTGGATCTGTTCCCTTCAAGCACTCAATATCAATCAGTTAATGGTATTTATAGAGTGCTTATTGTGTGCAGAGCAACGTACTGAACACTTGGGAGTGTACGATTCAACAGAGTTCGTCCACAGGATCTTTGCCCACAAGGAACTTACAGACTAGAAGGGGAGACTGTCCATCCCACCTTCAGCCCCACAGCATTTATGAACATATGTGTCATTTATTTTAATGTCTGCCTCCCCCTCCAAACCGTAAGCTCCTTGTGAGCAGGGAACGTGTCTACCAACGAGTCTAGTTGTGTTGTACTCTCCCAAGTTCTTAGTACAGTGCTCTGTACACGGTAAGCACTCAATAAAAACCATTGATTGATTGACTGATTGCATTGCTGCTGCTGCTGAAGATAGCATTTGTTAAGCACTTACTATGTGCCAAGCTTACTGTTCTAAGCGCTGGTTGTGGTCATTGCCTCTAGGTCAGAATTTTCTGCCTCTCCTGTTTCACTCTAGACACTGCCCCTTCGATCTCACATGGCAGTCTGCCCAAACCTTGAAAGGAGCACTCTATTCAGAGCTTTAGATAATGGGAGGTGACTGGCATATTTTATTTATTCTTGGAAGGATGAACACAGCGAAAGACTCATCGGGATGATTAAGGAATGCAGAGAGGAGAGAACTACAGCCAGTGGAACAATCATTCATTAATGCGAACATGCCTTTTAACAGTGGAGGAACAAGGCTGAGGCTGAATGAAAATCCCAAGACAGGCCTCTTGGGGGGAAAAAAAAATGACTTACAGAACGGGTCCCCAACAATGGAACCAAGGGGCGGGGAGAGATCACTCCATTAGGCAGCTGTCAGCACAGAATGCTGGACAGTTTAGTGGAGTTAGGGAAACTCCTTAATTACAGATTCATGGACTGCACTATCTGACGCCTTCTTCCTAGGTTTTGATATATGGGAGAGGTCAAGGTCTGGCCTGGATAGAATACGATTAGGACATCTTCATTCACTCCGAAGGGGATGAAACGCGTCATCTTTATTGATTCATCCTCGAGGATCACTGAGCACTGAAATTGCTGAAGTAAAGCTGGGTTCCCACTGAATTTGCAGCCAATCCTACCCCTCTGTTTAAACCAGAAGGCTAATTAGCTCATCTATCCCTTCCGCATCCTAAGTGGTCTGAGTTTACCTCCAGGAAGATGGTACAAACTGTCAAATTACAGAGTTTTGAGGAGGTCCTCTCCATACTAATGGTAGTAATGATTGTATTTATTAAGCGCTCATTTTTTATGGTATTTATTAAGTTTTTACTAGTTAGCAGGCAATATACTAGCCTCTGGAGTAGATCAAAACTAATCAGATTGGACACAGTCCGTGTCCCACATGGGGCTCACAGTCTTAATCCACATTTTACAGATGAGGTAACTTGAGGGACAGAGAAGTGAAGTGACTTGCCCAAGGTCACCCAGCAGAAAAGTGGCAGAGCTGGGATTAGAACCCAGATGCTGGCAACTCAAATCACCATAATAATAATCACAATAATATTCACACATCATTCGCCTCCTCAAAAACCTGTAATGGTTACCTATTTCTCTTCCACTGATACCAACATTCCTAACAATTGGCTTTCAGGTTCTTTGAATGTCTCCCTCTTACTTACTTGCTATCTTCTGTTATACCTAGCTTGCACTCCATTCCTTCCAAGAAAAATTCCTAATTCTATTTTGCCTGGGACCCTCCCACAGACCCACTACTCACACCTTTTCCCCATCTGTGGAACTCCCACCCCCATTTAAATCCACCTAACCTCTTCCTACTACACCCTCAAAGCCTCCCCCAAAAGCCACTTCCTCCAGAAACATTTCCCAAATTATCCCTACCCTTGGGCGCAAGTCGCTCCATCATTCACATTAATGCTCGCGTACATTGTTTAGATGTTGATTTAATTGTTTACTTTTGTTTTGATCATCTGTCTCTCCATTTGCCCAATTCCATTTTTGACGACTTGTGCCTCACGGTCTCTCCCATAAGACTGAAAATGGCTTGGGGAAATTTTACGCCATCTGGTAAATATTCCCAAGAGACTAGCATAGTGCTTTTATACATAGTAGGTATCAATAAATGCTGCTGTTGTTGTTGATGATGATACTGATGGTGAGATTCCATTCATGAGTTGTTGAAAGGCAACACTCTCCCAACCACTTAGTACAATACTCTGCACATAGTAAACACTCAATAAATATGACTGAGTGAATCGATTGATTAAAGACAGTCTCTTCCTCCCAGTGCCTATGTAACTATCACAGGACACTTTTTCTAACCACACACCCATCCGTAAAATAAATAATAGCAGTGCCCTGTGCCAGTGAATAAACTGAATACTTGATAATCAGGACGATGACAAAGGGCAATCTTTAGGTGAACATACGTTTTGCATGCAAAGGACACATTTTTTCGGCGGATGGCTAATATTGATTGCTGGAGTGCCTCAAGGTGAGACAGCTATTTATCTGCCTGCTCAGTAGATTTCCCCATAGGGTTATAGCTCATATTCATTCTCCTTCAAAATTTTATTGCTTATTTTTTTCAAAGTGACCACTTGAATATTTTCCTCTTTGCTTTATTGTATTGATGCAGTTAATAAAGTAGGGATTTGAGTTGGAATGTGGAGTGCTTTTGGAAATTGATATTAAGAAGCTACCTACGTATAAAGACAGACACTGTGAGAAAGAGCAGAGAGCACAGCTCTAAAGGAGAAACACATTACCAGAAATCTCTGATAAGAGTGAGCAGTAAACAAAATAACAGAGCCCACCCCACAACCTCTCGCCCCACCAACCTTCTAGTAAAGATGATTGGATTGGGGTGAATTGATGGGGGTTCCCTCATCCCTCCAAAAGCCCTCCACCCTAATAGTAAACAAGTAAAAAGGAGTAGGATAATGGGGAGATCTTTCTCCCCACATAGATGCTTAACTAAGGAGACAACAAGTTGGGGTGATACACTAGGTTTGAAGGTAGGCCATAAAGATTATAAGCAAAGTAGAACCCTGAGTGATGAAAGGCAATTGGCTGAGCCTTCGTCAAGAGGAGTGGGCTGAGCCAATTGAGAGCATACGGGATGCGTTGGGAAAGGGTTTGGAAGTAAGGAATAGACATGGGAGTGTGAAGGATTGAAAAACATAAATATATCCTCCGTTCAAGGTGTGTGGTTATTCCTCTCCCAAGTGGCTACCCACGGCACCTAATGCTGGTTGTCAGAATAAACTTGATATACTCTACTGACCCCCAAATGAACTCGAGATCTTCCTCTAGACTGATTACCCTCGGGGTGAAGGTTACAGTAGGATGAACTACAAGGGAGGACAGGCTAGAGACCCCTCCATCAAAAGCCTGGGGTTTGATTTTCCATGCCCTTCTCTTCCAACATGCCTGGCCCCTTTGAGCTCTCATTTTCTCTTTCCTTTCTCTCCCCTGCTTCCTTACTTAAATATTTCCTAACGTTAGCCACTCCATGACAGAACCTTGTTCTGCTGCACAGTCAGCTCTTTGAAGGAAGGGCCCTTTAACAAAGTAACAACAAACAAGGAACCAATACTCTTTTTCTTTCCTTTGTGGAGAGCTTACTGGGCCTCTTAAAAAATCCTCAAGAGAGGAGAGATTAATCTGTAAAGGGGTCAGAATCCGGCCATCGAAAACAAGTTCCGGCACCTAAAATCTCATGAGGCAACACACCACATTTGCTTGGGTATCTGTGCGGTTCTTTTTTCCACTTAAAATGTGGTAAACCCAAAATGTTTGTGCCCAAAAGAAAATTGCTAAACGTGCATTTTAGATATCTGGATCAGTAACAGTATTGATACTGTTGCAGAGAGCCACCTAAGGAACATGCAGAAGTATCAAATATAATCCCTACCCTGGAGAAATAATCAGCAGTATTGAATGCCTACTATGTGCAGAGACCTGCTCTAGGTGTTTGGGAACATAAAGGAAAAGTACAGAGACAGGGTCCCCGCCCTCGAGGAACCTACAGTCTCAGGGGGGAGGCAGAGAGACACGAATTGCCAAACATACAATAGATAAAAGAGCCAGACCATATATACCAATAACAAAAGGGCAAAACAGACAATCCAATTAAGGAAGAAACAGATGAATGTCATGGGAGCTGATGGGGTGACATGATCAAGTAGGTGGAGGGACTAGCTAGGGAATTGAAATGAGGAATAGATAATAGGTAAATCAACATGAAAATAGATGTGACCAATTAACACAAGTGGATAAAAAAAATTAGAAACAAATAAGCTCTTCATGGGCAGGGAGTGTGTCTACCAACTGTTATAATCTCCCACATGCTTAGTAGGGTGCTCTGCAGGTGGTAATAGCTCAGTAAATAGCACTGATTGATAACAAATGAACAGCCAAGAATATGAGTGCTGATTAGATTAGGGTAGGGAATTAGAGTTGCTTGTTTTGGAAGACTTTCTCATAAAGTAGGGCTCCGGAGAGGAAAGGAGGGATACATTTTCAAGATACTGTTATCTTAGAACTTCATCATTGCCATTCATTTTTATTGGGTCTCGTTTAAAGAGAAAAGGTTGGATGTGAAGGGCAATGGACATTGAACAAGCTTCAGGTCTTATTCAGAAACAAAGTTTACTCGCACTACATTGTTCATAGCGTCTTCCAGGACCCTAATTTCAATGTACAGCAGGAATTTTCCTTTGCTCTCTGAGTTCTGACAGTTCACTTTCATTTTTTAATGAAGCAGTAGAGGAAACATTGGAATATGAGAGGCCCTCAACTCAATATAGTCAGCAAACAAGCTTTAAATCCTGGAAGAGCTTCCCTTACTGGTGCTAGCTTCCAAAGGATCAAGAAAAATGAGCTCCCAGTACTCATCATTTTTTCTGTGGTATTTGTTAAGTGTTTACTTTGTGCCAGACACTGTACTAAGCACTGGGGTAGATACAAGGTAATCAGGTTGGATACAGTCCACGTCCCAGTCTTAATCCCCATTTTACAGACAGGGTAACTGAGGCACAGAGAAGTTGTGACTTGTCCAAGGTCACACAGGAAATGAGAGGCAGAGCTGGGATTAGTACCCAGATCCATCTGACTCCCAGGCTTGTGTTCTATCCACTAGCCCACACTGTTTCTCCCGAGATTTCTCCAAGAGAGTAATCTTGTCTCCCTCCCTGCTGAATCGCTTCTAGAACATTGCCATCGATGGATTGATTTCCCCAGAGGAAGGCATTGGATGACTAATTTACTGCTACCCACTACTGCAGAGAGAAAAGGATTCTGGGCCTGATTAACTTTTCAGGATCAACCAAACTTTTTCAGTAGTCAGAATGTAGTTCTGCTGATGGTGTCAAACGTTTTTGTACTGCCTAAGGATGTTTTACGGAAGTCTTAATATTGAAGCATTTTGCCTTATCTGTAAAATGGGGATTAAGACTGTGAGCCCCACGTGGGACAACCTGATTACCTTGTATCTACCCCAGCGCTTAGAACAGTGCTTGGCACATAGTAAGTGCTTAAATACCATCATCATCATTATTATTATTATTATCCTCTAACTGTTCCTGACCCCCCAGACATCACTCCTCCTCAGGATGACACTGACTTCTCTGCCACTGTCTTCTGAGGGGAACTCATCTTCTCCCATTCCTCCTGACTTAGAGGGACAAGGTGAAAAGTCAGCCTTCTCCTCACCATTTCAATGCATTTTTGCACCTTTCCCCCACCCTACTCCCTCTCCTCCAAATACCATCATCATCATCATCATTCCTCAACTCTTTCTTTGAAGCCCACATTAACAGCTCCTACTGGGGGATTGAGCTGTCTTTCTCTCCTTCCCTACACTGATCCTCGAGGACTTTGATATCCATATAGATGTTCCCTGTGACCTTCCAGCTACCCGCTTCCCCTCACCCCTCCCGGTCCACTCCACCTCATCCACTCACCAACTTGAGCACACACGGGACCCCATCATCACTAGTCACTGTACCATCGCTAATCTCACCAACTCTGAATGACCACTTTCTGACCACAACCTCTGTATCTGTCTTCTCACTCACGCTCCCCTTCCCGAAAAAAAGTTCTCCCCCTGCACAGGGAACTCCAATCTCTAGACCATGTCCACCTATCCCAAGACCATCATCCTCCATTTGGCCTCCTTAACCAAACTTCCCTCTTGTCTCTCCTGTTGGACTGTAAGCTCCTTGAGGGCAGGGATCATACTTACTAACTCTATTGTACTCTGAAGCATTTAGTACAGTGTTCCGCACAGAATGTCTTGTTGAGTCATTTCCGACCCATAGCGACACCACGGACACACATATCCCAGAACGCCCCCTCTCCATTTGCAATCGTTCTGGAAGTGTATCTGTAGATTTTTCCGGGTAAAAATACGGAAGTGGTTTCCCACTGCCGCCTTCCGCCAGTAAACTCGAGTCTCTGCCCTCGATTCTCTCCCATGCCGCTGCTGCCCAGCATGGATGAGTTTTGACTTGTAGCAAAGCTAGGAATGGAATGGGTAGGCCTCTGCTTGACTCCCTCTTCTGTAGCCGAGATGGGGAGAGTATTGAAAACTCTCCAGGTGCGATCCTGAGAGGGGACTCAATACTAATGATTGATATGATGGAGATGTGACTGAGGTTACTCTTCATGTCATATATCCCCCTGGCCAAGCACTATTTCACCTAAACACTGGCATACTCACAACTTTATTCATATACATAGCTCCTTCTCCTTCTTACTCCCGCCTATAAATTATTTTAGCGTCTTTATTATTGTGAGCTCCTTAAGGGTGGAGATCATGTCTACTAACTATTGTACTCTCCCAACTGCTTAGTACAGTGCTCTGCACAGCAGACCGCAAGCTACTTGAGGGTAGGGATCAGGTCCTCTAACTCTATTGCTCTATACACTGTAGATGTTCAATAAATAAAGACTGAAGCAATAATAAAACAAGAGAGAGAAGGTGGCAATCAGAAAAGGCCCTCCCAGGCTTCTAAAAATATGGACCCTCTTGGGTTTAGCGATTGCTTCTCTACTATTACTAACATTTGGCCAGTCCACTATTTCCCATTTGCAGTCATTTGAATAATTCTGAAATTCAGAGGCGGCCGCTCCTTGCATCATATTGGAATCATATATCACCATTAGTGTCCGATGCTCTCAAGAACACCCCGTGCCTCCCGGCACTTCAGTGATGTATGGGCATTCGAAATGACTCATCCTCATGAAATATCAAGGTGCAGCCCGCATCTCCTAGGGCCATTAATGGAAAGAAATTCAGGCCTTGAGCCAGCTAGATCCACTGATTTCCAGCTCCTCTGTTTCTGTAGTCTAGGAATGTGGCAAAGGACACTCTCTCTGTTTTCTCTTATACAGGGCAAGTTGTCAAGGAGAGGAAATTAACATCACCAGTTGCTCTTTAGTACCTGTTCGATTCATTTGCAGGTATTGTGGATGACTAGCGAAAAGAGATTCATTTTAAAGAATTCAAAATGGAGATCCCTCACATCCAGCCAAGGTTGGCATCAGAGCAGATAAGTCTCTGTTCAGAGTAGGTCGGTATATTTTCCGGAAGTTCCAAGCACCTCAAGAGGGAGGGATTGGAACACAAAATTCCTGATTCTGTACCTCTATTCTGGCCATAATAGCTTGTCGCCACTAAAATTCATTCATTCATTCATTCAATAGTATTTATTGAGCGCTTACTATGTGCAGAGCACTGTACTAAGTGCTTGGGATGAACAAGTCGGCAACAGATAGAGACAGTCCCTGCCGTTTGACGGGCTTACAGTCTAATCGGGGGAGACGGACAGACAAGAACAATGGCACTAAACAGCGTCAAGGGGAAGAACATCTCGTAAAAACCGATGGCAACTAAATAGAATCAAGGCGATGTACAATTCATTAACAAAATAAATAGGGTAACGAAAATATATACAGTTGAGCGGACGAGTACAGTGCTGTGGGGATGGGAAGGGAGAGGTGGAGGAGCAGAGGGAAAAGGGGAAAATGAGGCTTTAGCTGCGGAGAGGTAAAGGGGGGATGGCAGAGGGAGTAGAGGGGGAAGAGGAGCTCGGTCTGGGAACGCCTCTTGGAGGAGGTGATTTTTAAGTAAGGTTTTGAAGAGGGAAAGAGAATCAGTTTGGCGGAGGTGAGGAGGGAGGGCGTTCCAGGACCGCGGGAGGACGTGACCCAGGGGTCGACGGCGGGATAGGCGAGACCGAGGGACGGTGAGGAGGTGGGCGGCAGAGGAGCGGAGCGTGCGGGGTGGGCGGTAGAAAGAGAGAAGGGAGGAGAGGTAGGAAGGGGCAAGGTGATGGAGAGCCTTGAAGCCTAGAGTGAGGAGTTTTTGTTTGGAGCGGAGGTCGATAGGCAACCACTGGAGTTGTTTAAGAAGGGGAGTGACATGCCCAGATCATTTCTGCGGGAAGATGAGCCGGGCAGCGGAGTGAAGAATAGACCGGAGCGGGGCGAGAGAGGAGGAAGGGAGGTCAGAGAGAAGGCTGACACAGTAGTCTAGCCGGGATATAACGAGAGCCCGTAATAGTAAGGTAGCCGTTTGGGTGGAGAGGAAAGGGCGGATCTTGGCGATATTGTAGAGGTGAAACCGGCAGGTCTTGGTAACGGATAGGATGTGTGGGGTGAACGAGAGGGACGAGTCAAGGATGACACCGAGATTGCGGGCCTGCGGGACGGGAAGGATGGTCGTGCCATCCACGGTGATAGAGAAGTCTGGGAGCGGACCGGGTTTGGGAGGGAAGATGAGGAGCTCAGTCTTGCTCATGTTGAGTTTTAGGTGGCGGGCCGACATCCAGGTGGAGACGTCCCGGAGGCAGGAGGAGATGCGAGCCTGAAGGGAGGGGGAGAGGACAGGGGCGGAGATGTAGATCTGCGTGTCATCTGCGTAGAGATGGTAGTCAAAGCCGTGAGAGCGGATGAGTTCACCGAGGGAGTGAGTGTAAATGGAGAACAGAAGAGGGCCGAGAACTGACCCTTGAGGAACTCCAACAGTTAAAAGATGGGAGGGGGAGGAGGCTCCAGCGTAGGAGACCGAGAATGATCGGCCAGAGAGGTAAGAGGAGAACCAGGAGAGGACAGAGTCCGTGAAGCCAAGGTGAGATAAGGTATGGAGGAGGAGGGGATGGTCGACAGTGTCAAAGGCAGCAGAGAGGTCGAGGAGGATCAGAATGGAGTAGGAGCCATTGGATTTGGCAAGAAGGAGGTCACGGGTGACCTTAGAGAGAGCAGTCTCGGTAGAGTGGAGGGGACGGAAGCCAGATTGGAGGGGGTCTAGGAGAGAATGGGAGTTAAGGAATTCTAGGCATAAGTGAGTGTGATATTCGTAAGACTTGTTCAAATTGCTCGTAAGGAATCCTTAACCTTTTATAGAGAAGCAGCGTGGCTCAGTGGAAAGAGCATGGGCTTGGGAGTCAGAGGTCATGGGTTTGAATTCCGGTTCTGCCCCTTGTCAGCTGTGTGACTGTGGGCAAGTCACTTAACTTCTCTGTGCCTCAGTTACCTCATCTGTAAAATGGGGTTTAAAACCGTGAGCTTCACGAGGGACAACCTGATCACCCTGTATCTCCCCCAGCGCTTAGAACAGTGCTCTGCACATAGTAAGCGCTTAACAAATACCAACATTATTATTATTATATGAAGAAATTTGGAATTTCAGTCATGCTCTGCACATATTAAGCACCTAACAAATACCATCATCATTATTATTATTATTATCAGACCAGTCCTTTTCCCAGACTTTGCTTGGCACACCATGGAAGGTAAATATGAAAAGGGTACTTAAGGGCCTGTGTCAGCGCTTAGAACAGTGCTTGGCACATAGTACACGCTTAACAAATACCATCATTATTTAGATGGGAGCTACCAGTTCAGACATTCCCTTCTACTTAGACTTTGAGCCCCATGAGGGTCAGGGACTGTGTCTGATCAGATTAAGTTTTTTTTAAAAGGCATTTGTTAAGCGCTTACTAAGTGCCAGGCACTGTACTAAACACGGGGGTAGATAACAAGATAATCAGGTTGGACACAAGTCCCACATGGGGCTCACAATCTTAAGCCCCATTTTACAAATTAGGTAACAGTCATGGAGAATAATAATAATAGTAATTGTGCTATTTGTTAAGTGCTTACTATGTGCCAGGCACTGTACTAAGTTCTGGGGTGGATACAAGGTAATCAGGTTGGATTAAGTCCCTGTCCCCCATGAGGCTCACAGTTTTAATCCCCATTTTACAGATGAGGTAACTGGGGCACAGAGAAATTAAATGACTTGCCCAAGGTCACACAGCAGATGTGGCGGAGCCGGGAATAGAACCTATGTCCTCTGACTCCCAGGTCCATACTCCATCCACTAGGCCACGTTGCTTCTCGACTTGTATTTACCCCAGAGCTTAGAATAGCGTTTGACACCTAGTATGTACTTAACAAATACCATCATTATTATCAAGAGGGCCAGTTCCAATATCATAGGATGGTGATTTGAAAGGACTTCTAGTGTGTGGGTAGGGTTAGACTGGATTCAAACTCTCGGTAAAGAGCTCTGCTTAGGCTAAGTTGGACCCAAAATGGCCAGACTGGGCTAGGTGGAGTCAACCTGCCCCCTTTTCAGATTTCATCGAGTCAGGGGATCACTGCCTCCCTGAAAATAGTGGCAGGGTACATTCTATCTCCCTAGCAGGACCTATCCACTGCTGATCAAGAGGGAGCTCTGGGCAAAGTGCTGACCACTGCCAGCTATGGCAGAGATGAGATGATGTGCCAACCTCTGGTGGGTGAACGTCTGGTTCCGATTCCTGGCCGAACTGTTTCCTTTAGTGAAGATGAAAGGAATCTCTAATCCAGAATTCTTTCAGTACTGTACTTCAAAGCGCCTGCTGTTTTCTGTTTTCCCTAGCCTTCCATCATGCTGTTTATCAATTATCGATACTTCTCTTCAGCTTTCTCCCTCAACTTAATGGCAAGTTAAGTAATTAGCTATGCCAGAGAAGTACAGGACAGGTTGGCAAAATCCAATGACGGTTCAAAATGTGTTTGTCAATGTAATGAGATCCTGCTTTGGGCTCCCTTTCCCAGAGTCTCTGTAGAAGCACACTATACCACAAACAATTTCACAGGTAATTTCAGTTGCCATCAGGGGATAGGATATGACTCACAGTGGAAAACACGCTCAGCTAAAGAGTGCTTAAATTTGGTCTGATTCACAAAGCATCTAAACTCCTTGTGGGCAAGAAACGTGTCTACCAACTCTGACGTATTATACTCTCCCAAGCATTTAGTAGAGTACTCTCTCTGCACACATTAAGTGCTGAATAAACACCACTGATTGATTCATAGTTGGAAAGTGTTGGGTTTTTCATCTTTGAATGGTATTTTTTAAGTGCTTACTCAAGCACTGTACTAAGCACTAGGGTAGATAGAAGGTTGGACACAGTCCCTATCCCACATGGGGCTCACATTCTTAATCCCCATTTTACAGATGAGGTAACTGAGGTACAGAGAAGTGAAGTGACTTGTCCAAGGTCACCAGCAGACAAGTGGAGGAGCCAGAATGAGAACTCAGGTCCCTTCTCACTCGCAGGCCTGTGCTCTATCCACTAGTCCATGCTGCTTCTAAAGAGAATGTGTTTCCACCCTGTCTCAAAGATGATAACCACTGCGCTCCAGAAAGGAAATGCTTATCTCAGTATCATAATGAGTTTTGTTTTGTTTTTTTACCTCAGCCAGGACCCAATCTGTCCACAGTAGAAAAACCAAGGGAAAACAATGTCCCACAGAGACAATAAACAGCAATCGCAGCAGAGAATACTAGGGCCCTGCAAGGCATAGAATGGATATAGAATTTGTCTTACCTCACAGAATGAAACTGGACTTTTTGATGGGCTATTCTCAGAGAAAGGTGCAGGCTCCGTTTTCTTCTAGAGATGCTTTTTCTCTTTAGCTGTTCTGTGGCCTGAAAGCCTATTGAGGAAAAGATTAACCCAAGGAGATGGTTAAATAGTTTAAAATCTTTGCTGGTAATGCCAAGTTGGGAAAAAGCAGCTTAGACCCGCTTTAAAGCTCTCAATCACCTTGCCCCCACCCACCTTACCTCACTGATTTCCTACAACTCAGCCTGCACGCTCTGCTCCTCTTAACCCCATCCTTCTCACTGTGCCTCCATCTCATCTATCTCATGGCCAACCCCTAACCCTAACCCTCCCTCTGGCCTGGAATTCCCTCCCTGCCCTTCAGATATGACAAACCACCACTCTCCCCATCTTCATAGACTTATTATTATCACGTCTCCTCCAAGAGGCCTTCTCCAATGAAGAACTCATTTCCCCTACTCCCTCTCATTCATTCATTCATTCAATAGTATTTATTGAGTGCTTACGATGTGCAGAGCACTGTATTAAGTGCTTGGAATGTACAAATCGGTTACAGATAGAGACAGTCCCTGCCCTTTGGCGGGCTTACAGTCTAATCAGGGGAGATGGACAGACAAGAACAGTAGCAGTAAATAGGATCAAGGGGATGAACATCTCATTAAAACAATAGCAAATAAACAGAATCAAGGTGATGTACATCTCATTACCAAAATAAATAGGGTAATGAAAAGATATGCAGTTAAGCGGACGAGTACAGTGCTGAGGGGATGGGAAAGGAGAGGGGGAGGAGCAGAGGGAAAGGGGGGAAAAGAGGGCTTAGCTAAGGAGAGGTGAATTTGGGCGGGGAGTAGAGGAAGCAGAGGGAAAAGGGGATCTCAGTCTGGCAAGGCCTCTTGGAGGAGGTGAGCTTTCCCTTCTGCATCATCTATGCACTAGGATCTGTACCCTTTAAGCACCTCTTACCCTTTGGATATTTACCCCACCCTCCGGCCCACATCATTTATGTACATAACCGTAACTTATTTTAACATCCGTCTCTCCCTCTACACTGTGAGCTCCTTGTAATAATAATGATGATGGTATTTGTTAAGTGCTTACTATGTGCAAAGCACTGTTCTCAGCGCTGCGGGGATACAAGGTGATCAGGTTGCCCCATGTGGGGCTCACAGTCTTAATCCCCATTTTACAGATGAGGTAACTGAGGCACTGAGAAGTTAAGTGACTTGCCCAAAGTCACACAGCTGACAAGTGGCAGAGCCGGGGTTCGAACCCATGACCTCTGACTCCCAAGCCCGTGCTCTTTCCACTGAGCCATGCTGCTTCTCTAAACAGGGAACATTTCTACCAACTCTGTTCACTTGTACTTTCCCAAGCACTAAGTAGAGTGCTCTGCACACAGTAAGTGCTCAATAAATATCACTGATTGATCACGACCGCTTAGAAGAATCCATGTGAGGAAAAGAGTACGTGGCAGAGAGAGAGGCCTACACCAGTTCCTGCCTGATCACACTGACAGCTACGCAAGGGTCGATGAATCCTGAGTCACCTGCTCTTCATTTCAAATGAGGAAGAGTTAGATAATACGTTCATTTTATTCAATTTATATCATGCAGCTCTGTTCAACCAAACAAGGTACCTAGAAAGCTAGTGTTTGTTGAACAGTGCTTTTCTAGTCTTTCAAACCAACTAAACTACACACCATAAATAGTCTTCCAGGAGCTTTTGAATGCTATTGATACTATGCATTGGCCTCTAGAAGCCCACCTACGATTGAGTGACGTGTGCCAATCTATATCAGGGAAACTATGCGGTTTACCTATAGCAACATGGAACTGAAAGTTGCACCAAATTTGACCACTATATTGACCAATGATGCACTGATAGATGAAGGAATAGAAAACCGAATGCAAGCCAAGTCGTCTTTTGAGAGATCAAAGTAACGCCATAAACAGGGCTTCAAGGTCCAGAGCGAGCTAAAGATCTGTACAACAATGGTATGGTCTGAGGGGTTTTTCCTGCTACAGGATTTGGTCTTGCCCTTCATCCAGCTTCCAAACAGTTTAATCAACCTCCCCTATGAGTTATTTAGTATTCCATTTTCCTCCTACTCAATTTTTTTTAAATAATACCACTCGAAATATATGCCAGCATTGTCAATGACCAGCCTACATCTATTTCTCTCACTGATTATAAGTGCTTTTTCAAGGGTTGTTTTTACTGTAGGAAGCTTATTACACAGCTTGCAACAGAAAATTTGCATTACTGTATTTGTTCTTACTGTTTTGTCTGAAATTATCCTTCAGGGTATTAGAAAGGCTTGGTGACCAGAAATGACAAATGACCAATTTATAGTGCCTGTTTAAAGGTCGAACTGTAATTTCATACAAGAATTCAAAGTAGAGTAGTCAAATACACTTAATAGAAATACTGAATAGAGAAAATCAAATCCAGAAGGTCAGTATGCCTGTTGGGGTAGGTGTGAAGCAACAACACGACTGCAAGCTCTAAATGGAACAAGCTTTGAACCAGTCATCCAACTTCCTATATATCTGCGGCACCCAGACCTGTGATAGACTACACATCCGGCTTCTCGAATTCACCACCCCTCAGCGGACCCTTCCCAGAATCTCTTTCCTAATGGACCATCTTTAGGGTAGGACAAAGTTTTACTCTTAGGCCATTCCTCGCCCTAAGTCAATTGGCCCATTCCCTAATCCCAGATCAGACTCTGTTCCTCAGGTAACCCCTTCCTGCCACCCTCGCTTCCACTAGGATTAGGAGATGTATCTCTTATATTATCATATTGCACTTTTCCAAGTACTTTATACATTGCTCTGCACATAGTAAGCTCTCAATAAAATACAGCTGCTCGACTGACTTCCTTTAGTTGACTGCTAAGCATTCCTCTTGCGAGCTCTCTTGCTTACCCGCTAACTCTCCAATGTGGAATCCAAGATCCTTGAAGGCAGGGGTCATATCTATTAGTTCTACTGCACCTCTGCATGAGCTCTGCATACGATAGGTGCTCAATAAATATAACTGTCAGGAATTCAATCTTCTCTAAGGACACACTCTTGCTATTCCCAGTTATATCCTTGTTCTTCCTCCTGCTCCCTCTGTTGGTAATAATAATAATAATGATGGTATTTGTTAAGTGCTTACTATGTGCAAGGCACTGTTCTAAGCGCTGGGGGGATACAAGGTGATCAGGTTGTCCCACGTGGGGCTCACAGTCTTAATCCCCATTTTACAGATGAGGGAACTGAGGCACAGAGAAGTAAAGTCACTTGCCCAGAGTGACACAGCTGACAAGTGGCAGAGCAGGGATTAGAACCCATAACCTCTGATTCCCAAGCCCGGGCCCTTTCCACTGAGCCACGCTGCTTCTGACAATTTATGTCTGCCTTCGCTCCTGTTCATGAGCCCCAAAGTGTTGCCGGTGAAAATCCAGATATCAGGCCAATCTCGGCCACTTCGAGCTCATCCTCGAACATAGGAAGCAGCATGGTGTAGTGGATAGAGCACAGGCCCGGGAGTCAGAAGGTCATGGATTCTAATCCCGGCTCTGCTGTGTATCTGCTGTGTGATCTTGTGTGAGGCACTTAACTTCTCTGTGCCTCAGTTACTTCATCTGTAAAAAATGGGGATTAGGAGTGTGAGCCCAATGTGGGAGGAGGACTGGCTCCACCTGATTAACCTGTACTACCCCAGGGCTTAGAACGGTGTTTGGCGCATAGTAAGCACTTAACAAGTATCATACTTATTATTATTATCCTTATGTGCTTTAACTCTGCCGGGCAAAATTATTTCTCCATCCTTATTGACTCCCATGTTCATTGCCCTCACCAGTTGTTCCAGATGTTTAACTCCCTCCTCAAGTTCACTGTCTCCCCACCTCCCCCATCTCTTGCTCCTAATGATCTGGCCACATACTTTATGGAGAAAATTGAAACCATCAGGCGCGATCCGCCTAAAATCTCCCCTGCTCCTCTGCAGGCCCTCCCTCCTCCTGCCCCTTCTTCAACTCTCCCATCTTGCCCAGCGGTATCTCAAGAAATCTCTTGCCTTCTCTCGGAATCCACCCTCTCCACCTACAACTCCAACCTCATTTCTCCACACCTTATCAAAGCACTTGCCCCCTCCCTTCTTCCCTCTCTGACTGCCATCTTCTACTATTCGCTCTCCAGTGGCTTTTTCCTCACTGTTTTCCTCCTCTCTTTCTGGCCACCCATTCTCAGTTTCTTTCATGGGCTCCACCCTTGCCTCCCACCCCCTAATTGTGGGAGTCCCTCAAGGTTCAGTTCTGTGTTCCCTTCTATTCTCCACCTATGCTCATTCCTGGATGACTCATCTGCTCCCATGGCTTCAATTACCACCTCTACGCGGATGATTCCCAAATCTACACCTCCAGCTCAGATTTCTCTCCCTCTCTGAAATCTCGCATTTCCGCCTGCCTTCGGGACCTCTTTTCTTGGATGTTCCACTACCACCTCAAACTTAACATGTCCTAAACAGAACTCCTATTTTCCCACCCAAACCCTGTCCTGCCCATGACATTCTCTCATGACAGCACCACCATCGTTCCTTGCTCACAAGCCCAGAACCTTGGCATTACTCTCCGCTCATCTCCCTCATTCAACTCACATATTCAACTTGTCACTAAATCCTGTGGGTTCAACCTTCACATCGTTAAAATCCACCCTTTCCTCTCCATCCAAACTACTACATTAATCCAAGAATTTATTCCATCCCACCTTGACTACTGCATCAACCTTCTTGCTGACCTCTCTGCCTCACTCTCCCCACTCCAGCCCATACTTCACTCTGCTACCCAATCATTTTTCTTCAAAAACATTCAGTCCCCGTTCCTCACTCCTCAAGAACCTCCACTGGTTGCCCATCCACCTGGCGCATCAAACAGAAACTCTTTACCTCCGGCTTTAAAGCCCTCAACCACTTTGCCCACTCCTACCTTACCTTGCTGCTTTCCTACAACCCACTTCGCTCTCAATCTACCCACTGAACCTCTATTTTGTCTATCTCACTGCTGCCCTCTCGCCCACATCCCAACTCTGGCCTGGAACACGCTCCCTCTTAATATCTGACAGATGATCACTCTCCCCACCTTCAAAGCCTTATTGAAGGCACATCTCCTAGAGGGCTTCCTGACTAAGCCCTCATTTCCTCTTCTACCTCTCCCTTCTGCCCCACCTTTGCATTTGGAGTTGCATCCTTTATCCACCCCTTCCTCAGCCCCACAGCAGTTTTGTACACTTATCTGTCATTTATATTAATGTCTGTCTCTCCCTCTAGAGCGTAAGCTCACTGTGGACAGGGAGCACGCCTATCAATTCTGTTAGATTGCACATTCCCAAGCACTTAGAAAAGTGTTCCGCACACAGTAAGCACTCAATCTATGCAATTGATTGATCGATTGTCTCCCCCCATTGGATTATCAGACTCCTGTGAGGGCAGGGGCTATCCCTTTTGCTTCTGGTGCATTTGTTACAGTGCTCTATGCCCAATTGATGCTCAGTACATTCCATCAACGAATTTAAATCTTAATACAAGGCATGTTGGGGTGAAATTCAGGAAAATATCATAACATAGTTGGTACTTGGAAAACACTATATTATATGAAACCAATTTGCAGGAGTCATTGAATCAGATTAAATTTTTGAATTCCCCTATTTTTCATCAATTCTAAGACATATTTGGACCAGTATTTAACAACAATATTTACTACTACATTTGAATGTAGATCTGCCCTCCTGTTTGCTTAAGCATCTTTATTCCTTTACTCTCATCTGCGTTTATGCCTTCCTGCAAGCGTCAGTAGATCGGTCCGTGTCTCCTTGTGGATCTGTTTCACGTGGGTTTAATTCTGGTGTCTCGACTTGCCTCTACCTAAAGGAGGATGTTCAAATTATTGGCTGATGGCAAAATTCTCTGGGCAAACAACACCCTGGCCAAATCCCATTTCTGTGGAGAGGAGGCAGGGAGCAGAGAACAGACCACTCAGGTCACCAGACACTGGGGACAGGCTTTGTGGGAGCTTCTGAAACCCCTGACCCTTTCCACTCGAGTGACACTGTGTGCTGGAAGCGCGCTGGGCAAATTGGCTTTAAATGAGGCTCTATTGTAATGGACAAAACACCCTATATTTATTCTCAATGACAAGACATATTTTCCAATAGTACCTACTTGAGCCAAGGTGTGTACCAGTTTATAAAACCTCCCTTTTTCTCTAAAGGACAGCTGTAGCATCTACTGCATATTCTGAAATGACCAATTTTAAAAGAATAATCTAGAACGTTCTACTTGTAAAAAAAAAAAAAAAATAGCCCTCATTTACATGGTTAATATTTGGTTCCATTAAGGCCCCCCGCCCAAATCTGTTTTTAAACAGAACTTATTTCCCACTGTCAATAGTAGGCTTAAGGATTCTCATTTATACAATATGTAATTTGCTATGATATACTTGATACTTTTTTTTTACATCAGTTAATTACAGTAAGAAACTGTAAAATAGAAAGCAAGTGTTATTTTCAGTCTTCCACCGGGAAGAAAAACTAGCTAGGGAGCACAAATTGGAATCAACAAACACGTACATGTCTGAGTAATTCAGGAACAAGGGAAATACCATTTTTTGTTACATTTTAGCTCAGAGTTAATATGCTACCAAGCAGAAGATTGGAATTCACTTTAGATGCAAGAAGTCGGCAATTTCTTTGTGAAAATAAAGGTAGCATCAGTATTCTCAGACACTCACAACTGCTTTGTGCTATCTGAAAATTATTTCTCCAAATTATTGATACACCAAATGGATCATGTGTTTCTATGATTAATCATCTAAGAAATTTGGGAGAACGTTCATTTGAGAGTCAATTTCAGAAGTATTTCATTTGAAGTAATTTGAAATTCTCCTACAAAACTATCATTTTGAACAACAATCCAAGATCTTGTTCCCCTGAAATTAAGTGGAAAAATGTCCTCCTGTGCCTTCAGAAACTGGTTATCTCAAACCATGGGTGGCTGAAGACAGCTCCAATAGTCATGATTTTGTCACGGACTATGGAATGAGAGAGAAAGGAAGAAGCGTGGCTTGGTGGATAGAGCACAGGCCTGAGAGTCAAAAGGACCTGGGTTCTAATTCCAGCTTCACCACTTGTCTGCTGTGGGACCCTGTGCAAGTCACTTGACTTTTCTGTGTCTCAGTTATCTTATGGGTAAAATGGGGACTAAGACTGTGAGCCCCTTATGGGACAGGGACTGTGTCCAATCCGATTAGCTTGTATAATAATAATAATAATGTTGGTATTTGTTAAGCGCTTACTATGTGCTGAGCACTGTTCTAAGCGCTGGGGTAGACAGAGGGGAATCAGGTTGTCCCACATGGGGCTCACAGTCTTAATCCCCATTTTACAGATGAGGTAACTGAGGCCCAGAGAAGTTAAGTGACTTGTCCACAGTCACACAGCTGACAAGTGGCCGAGCTGGGATTCGAACTCATGACCTGACTCCAAAGCCCGTGCTCTTTCCACTGAGCAACTACCCCAGCACTCAGTATGGCGCTGACACATTGTAAATGCTTAACAAATTCCATTTTTTTAAAAAAAAAGAGAAGAAAGAAACTGTGATCACGCAATGACTATGTAGCAAAAAGTCCAGGGACTGACAGTTTCCAATAGATGAAATGGATAAAGAAAAAACTAAAGATCACATTGCAAAGCAAGTTGGAATTCCCCTTCCAAAACCTCTCCTTACCCCACAATCTTCCCACATGGATGCCTTCAAAAGACCAACTGGGTACTAAGCACTTGGGAAAGTACAACAGTTAGTAGATATGAATCATAGCAGCATAGCAATAACTCAGTTGTTACTGTTGTAGTCTGAGTGCTAGATTAAATAAAATCAAACAAACCCTGAGTACCCCATAAATTGAACCAGCACAGCCTAGTGAAAAGAGCATTGGCCTGGGAGTCAGAGGACCTGGGTTCTAATTCTGCCTCTGCCACGAGTCCCTGTGTGCCCTTGAGCAAGCCCCTTAACTCCTCTGTGCCTCAGTTACCTCATCTGTAAAATGGCAAATCAGACCGAGCCCTATGTGGGTCAAGGACTTTGTGCAATCCAATTAATTACCTTGAATCTACCCCAGTGCCTAGTACAGCACACATAGTAAGTGCTTAAATACCATTTAAAAACAAAAAACCTCTAAAAACATCTCACTCCTTTCAGCTCTCCTTTCCACTCTAAGGAGACTTGAACTGCTGCTATCCAAGAAAGGAAAATCAAGATTGGCTCCCATTTGGAGAATCTATCGCTTTTAGAGTAGAAATTTCTAGAGGGGAGGGACCATTATAGGGTTCGATAAATGTTAAATGAAGAAAAGAATGGCTTCAGGGCATCAGAGAAAGGTGAGTAGCAGAAGGGATTAGTTTAACAGAGGGACTTGCCAGACCAGCTTAATATCACATCCATATTTGTTCCCTTTAAAAAAAGGGAAAAATTAAATGGGAGTTTTAAAAATGCCCTAACAGAAGGATACATGGTCCCGTTAAAGGCAAAACACTTGTAATACATGTTACCGTTGCATAAGATCGGCACCAAAGTGTGAGGGCGATTCGTGAAAGACAGTCCCCAATGGGAACATTTTATGCAAAAACCGCCCAATTTTCCCATTGGAACCCCCAATTAGAGAAGACGATGTGGCTCGCCATGGAGGAAAGCATGATAATAACAATAATTAATGATATTTGTTTAGATTGGCAATGATACCTCTTAGCACTTGGCAGTGAAGACTCAGGTGGACTCGCACAGTCACTCTCCTGCCGGGAACTCCCTGCTCCTTTCCTATCCAACACCCACAGTTCTCCCCTTCTTTGAAAGGCTCTCCCGCATGACGGCCGCTGAGATACCTGTGCACCACCTAAGCACTCTCAACCTCCTGTAGCACTTCCACAAATACCTTCCATGCCCCATTACTTAAGCACTAACTCACATACATATCCCATTTTCCACCTTCCTCCTATCTGTAAATTACCGTGACTCTCTCCCCCCGCTAGACTGTAAACTCTTAGAGGTTAGGGATCGTATCTCCTGACTCCACTATACTCTTACAGGCCCATATTACAGCGCTCTACACAGTGTTCAATAGATATTACCAATCAGTTACTCACGTCTTCTTTCTGCCTCGCCAAACTACAAGTTACCAGCAGCCATTGGACCAACGGGTCATTCACTGCTGGAAAACCAGGCCCCCCCGAGGCCCGGTCTTTTCATTCACTTATATTTATTGAGTGCTTATCGTGTGCAAAGCATTGTACTAAGCACTTGGGAGAGTACCGTATAACAACAGACGCACGCCCACACGAGCTTAATCTAGAGGGGGAGACAGACATTAATATAAATACATTCATTTATGAGACAGAGGTTAAGGAATGGCTGTCCCCAGTTCAAGTAAAGTATCGTTACAGTGAGGCGGGACACAATTGAGCCAGATCTGCTTGCCAAAAGCCATTTTGGGCACTGAAAGCAGTTCAGATGAAGATAGTACTACAGGAGATGGCTAAGTGAAAGAGGTGACTGGGAAAATGAACTCTCTGGCCACATTTGAAGAACTTATCAGTGGTGGCAAGCTGTTTGCTACACCTGCTGATGGAGGCTCTGGGGACTCCATGGGATGGAACTTACTGCAAGTGAAGGGGAAGGCCATTTTGCAGCACTGGCAGTAACTGAAATCCATAATGACGGTGGCTAGGTAAGAAAGCCATGGATAATCACAGTAATTTGGGAAGTTGGCACTATGAGAAAAGAAACTGTATGCTTTTAACTTACAAGAGATTCAAGCAATCTCTGATAAAACAATGAAGTGAATACAGGGGAAGGCCCTGGTATTTTCAACTGAAGACAACTCTAACTGTTTGAAATTTTTTTTTTAAATGGCTCTTTGATTTATTGCTTTAAAGGTAATGATGATTCTTTACAGCATACACTTCCACTATATGTAAAAAAAATGGCAGGTATCTTCATTTAAACATCCAAGTGTACATTTTTATTTTAGACAAAGTTCTCAGCATTTCACTTACAGGTGCTATTGATGGAACACTACACTGGGCTAACAGTAAGAAAAATAAAATTCTGGTCAAATTGAAACTGCTCAGTGGAAGTTCCTGTCTTTTGGTCCTATGATTCTGAATGATTCTTCAACCAGGAGCAAGAAGTACTTCACAATAAAGCGCTCTTCGTGTAACTCAAAACACAGAGACTTTGATTGAACAGCCTTTGCAGATGGAGCCAGGTTTCTTCTAATTGCGTTGACAATTTGGATACTTCTTCAAGTAACACTGGCTCCGAAGGAAGCATTTTAAGATGCAACTGAAAAGTAAACATTCAAAGTTATAAATGCAAAAGGATGAATTTTATCGAAGTTTAGTTTTCAGTGCACCCCCTCCCATATGCACACGCACGCGCGCACACACACACACTGCAGTCCTCATATGCTAATTTTGTTTTTAATTCTTTCTTTGCAAGTCTTAAACACAGATAGCCCTTGGTCTTCCACTAACTCTGGCTTTTAATTATAAAGCAGAAAAATCCTTTAAGTGTTAACAACCTCTGATTATTAACCACTTATATCTAGCCTAGCTGGTGCCAGTAATGTCAGGGTAGCACCGCTTTCTCTGGAGATAAATCATTTTTCAACAACGTTCTCTGTTTAAGGCAGAGCACTCTGACCTCCTCCAACATCTAACTCCCTGAAGGCCCAGGAACAAACTTCTCTAATTTAACTCGCTCATGATAATAACCAGAGGTATTTCTTTCCTTCTTGTCTTGAACTCTCCAGCAATGTGTATTGGAGCTCAGGGAATAAAGTGAAATGTTTCCTAGGGATGCCAGAAATAAGAAAATATGACTGTGCTCTCGGCCCTAAATCTGAATTCCACATGTGATTAAATATCAAGTGAACACTTTCATTTTGATGACAGACGAAGAATAGATGGGAGAATCCCTGTTGCTGAAATTGACTTTCTATTCCACTGTTATTTTATCTTGACAAGCATAACCTCCTACCTTCCACATACTCAAGACCACAGCAACCACGATGCTACTGTTCGACATTAAGTAATCACTCTGGCTTTAAAGCATTTTGTGTCAAGCGGACAACTTCCTATTTACCAAATCAATTGCAACTTACTTATTCAGGAAGTTAACTGTAAACACACGTTACTAAAACACCAGCTGCCACTGACTCTCAAATAGGGTAAAAAATATAGTCTACCCTTGAGGACAACTCAAAACCCTGTAGGGGGGAATGCCATTATGGCAGAGAGTGGGAACAAAGAAAAGGAACTCCAGGGTGCCCAAAAGTCAGAAGGAGAGATTTTCTCTTTTTCATCTGCTCCTGTTAGAGTTTTCTGCTACTCTCACACTCCAGTACAGAGAGACTGCTCACTCTCTGGTTACTAACAGTGTGTGTGTGTATGTGGTGCGAGGCAGGGGGAAGGATGGGGTACTTCAGATGATGTCTTGTGATTGCAAAGATACAACTTCTTAGGAATCAATGAAATTGCAAAGGGGTGGGCAAAAGAAACACAATCACAGTACAATGCTAATGAGTCCAAACAAATTATTGGGTGCATCGGAAAGCAATTAGCTAACTAGCACTTCACCCTTAAAGATACTTGGGTTCGGGGACAAGAGGGAACTCAAACCTAAGACCTAGGTACCAAACAGTTCCCTAAGTGTCTGGGGGAGATGCTCTGGGGCTGCATGTGGTTTCTCCTTAAAGGGGCATTTCCAGCTGCTACCCTGGCTTGCTATTCTGATCCTCAGCTAACTTTGCGTGTGAAGGCAATTCCTATTCAAAGAGCACCCTGGGCGTAAGTTGCGGTTGAAAGATTTCAATAGAAGAGTGCTCAGATAAGTGCAAAATATCCCTCCTCCACTTCTCCCCTACCACTCCATAAACACATGGTCACAAGGAAAATTACCTTCAAAAACAAGGCAAGGTAAGCCTGGGCCAGTTCGAAATTTTGCTTGGAGTGCAACACCGTCCCAATCATTCTCAAGAAACTTTGCATTGCTTCTACAGAACCGCCGCACTCTGGAGATAAGCTTCGTAGCTCTGTTTCAATCCGTGAAGGACCCATTTCTTTCAGAAGGTTAAGTGGAGGTTCGTCTGTGTCAGGGTTTAAAAAGGTAGTTCAGTTATTGGCATCATTGGCTTTAGCAAGATAGCATTTTACGCTCCAAATAGACCCTAAACAGAACTGTGAGAAACTTTTGCGGCAAAGGCATTCCTCCTACGATACCGACAGCTACATTCTTGCCGACCCCCGAGCTATCAGAAAACCATCTTGGGACAACCATGTTTTCAGTGGGAAATACAGCCTATGGGGAAGATGGTTGCAATACAAGTGAAATAGTACACAGCTTCTGTCTCACTGGGTGAAATTGAAAAAGGTTGTGGGAAACAAAAAGGCTTATTTCAAGTGCTCTGCATTGACCTGACCCTTTCTCTGCAAGTTCATTAACACTGCACCGGGAAACCAATTCACAGCAGCTTAAAGTTGTTTGGACTAAACAATGACAAACAAGTGGCACTTGGCTCTCTGCTGCTACATTACTGCTACCGTGATCTTTTGATCCTCTATGAAACGAGCTTTAAAAACACGCATGTCTGAAGAGCCGCACTGGTTACGGCCAATTCGCAGCCATTACAGCTATTCCCTTCTATCCAAAGCACTCTGAGAAACACTGTGTTCTGCCGGGACTACCTGCACCTTGAAGAAGCACTTAATCTGCTAGTGTACAAAGTTTCACCACAACTATACATTAATGCAGCTATTAAGGACTGTCCTGTTTCGTCCATCCTCCTGAGGGCAGAAAATATCCCTTAACAATCAGCCCAAAAGAACGTCAGAAAATCTGATGAATACCTGATACCACAAAGCTATAAACAGCTCCTCCCCAGAGAGCTAACTTAAAAGCAGGTTGGTGACAGGCAGCCCAAGGCTTCAATCATCTGTAGGAAATACCTCCTTCTGAAGGCCTTCCTTGGTTAATTCGCCAGCCGCAGCAACCCAACACTACCGTTAGGATTTATATAGCTCACGTCTGTCGACATACATACCTACGTATAATTTTATTTATATATGCAACAGTTTATTCTGGTGGTTCAAACTTCTACCTTTTATAATCTTGTTCTTCCTCCTACTCCCACTACCTGTAAATGATTTTTGTCTGTACACCTTATTAGAATGTAAACTCATAAGGGCAGTCAGTGACGGAGTGCCTTGCTTCTACTGTGCTCTCTCAAGAGCTTAGTATACTTACTGTCTCACACTCAGTAGGCACTCAATAAATACCAGTGATACTAGTTTTATTCTTTTCCCCCCAATTTAAGACATAAAATATGCTTAAATTTAAGATATAATTTCCTGATTACTGCCCCCCCCATATTTTAGCTGACTTTCCTTTTCTGCTTTTTCCCAACTGATCCACTCAGTACAGATCCGTAACATTCTCCAGAGGCTGAATGAAGCCGGTGAGGCTGCTAGACAGACCAAATACATTTGGAGTTTATAACCGGGTAATCTGAACAAACAGTAGCTCCACTTTGCTGGTAGAGATTACCTAATTGTTATTGTTTCCTTCACTGGTTAACATTCCACATCACCTGATGTATTTTTCAACTCTATTTATGAAAATGTTCTATATGTAGATATAATTATTCAATAGCATCTGGTAGGAAATTAATTACATTTTTGGCCATAATTAAGGAATGCCTAAAATTGCGTCAGGGCAACAGACATCATGTCAGTACACTCTAAGGTTACTTTTTTTGAACTGAACATGTATTGTTCAATTACTTTAGGTGAGAGAACACTGATATTTAATTGTAAATTTATGGAGGGATAAGCACTTGTAGATGGTGATGTGTTTCCATGGATGTTCCAGCAAGAAGTCAACAAATGACTGACATTTCCACATTAAGTGCTCACAGAGCAGTCTAAATCAATTAGCACATTTCTAAATTATGATGAAATTACCCAATAATGGAAATCCATGTTCAGTAGCAGAATGCTAAATGCACTGCTAGAGTAATTTAACTTTGGTTTGGGTTTTAGTTTTTTTTCCTTTACAAGAGGCTGAATTACAGCTCCTCTGGATATTAATATAAACTCCAGCTCATGCGAGTATGTCATTAGGGCCACAGCAGACTAATACATTCCCGAGGGGGAAATGTGTCAACAGTTTATAAAGTCTCCCAAGATGATGTATTAAAGAATGAGACTTGGGAGTCAGGGGAAGAAAAACCAAAGGAAAAGCCTACTACACTCTGACCACATTAGAGTACTGTACTAAGTACTTAGGAAAGGATAATAAAAATCACGGATGTGGTCTAATGCAAAAGATGGGCATGAATAAATATAGCAGGAGCCAAAAAAGAAAAAAAAAAAAGGAGAGAGGCACCTGGTGGTAGCAAAAATGTGAAAAAAAATGAATAAACGAAGTCCGTCCCTCTTCAGGTTTTCAAAGGCATTTAGTTCACAGTCCCGCCCCCTCTAGACTGTGAGCTCGGTGGTCGTGGGCAGGGATTGTCTCTCTCTATTGCTGTATTGTATTTTCCAAGTGCTTAGTAAAGTGCTCGGCACACAGTAAGCATTCAACAAATATGATTGAATGAATTATTTTATTTCTGGCCATTTTTCTAATAATGATAATAATGGTATTTGTTAAGCGCTTACTATGTGCCAAGCACTGTTCTAAGCACTGGGGTCGATGCAGGTGTAATCAGGTTGTCCCACGTGGGGCTCTCACTTTTAATCCCCATTTTACAGATGAGGCACGACTGTGGATTAGTTCTGTTTAAATTTTCTGTTTAAGTGCTAAGTTTTCAAAAATCAGGGAACCGCTTTGGTGAATTTGGGCAATGCATCAAGGAAGGACTGAAGTTAAATGGAAGATTTAAAGCAGCGTAATGGACTTCCGGCTCGCAGCCCTAATGGACTTCCGGCTCACATTACAAAACGATGCCTCAAGAAAAACATCCCTACCCATTAGTTTACGAGGTAAACGAATTCATCGGTTTGGGATGTACTTGGATGTCACTGCTGTCGTCCAGCTATTGAATTACCTCCAATTACCGCACTACGCTGAGTTCATTTTTCCACACGGAATGGAGATGTCACACTGTCTAATCGAATCTGGGACAAAAAAATCTGGCGTTTTAACTTACACTTCGTACTGGTAAGACTTTCCTCTAGTTTCAGATAGAAGTCAGATTTCTGCGCCAAAATCCCCAGATTTACGATCTTGGACTGAAACAACAAAAAGAAAGCATCACCCAATATTCAAAGTGCATGTAAGCATACAATTTGCTTTTTAAATGACCAATTTTGCCCAATTGCACGTGGACAGTTAAAAATCCATCAATGCTGATGTACTCTACTCCGTATAGCCACGCGCCAACAAGTGACTGCCATGTTTCCTAGTAAGATGTTAGAACCAAAGGACTGGAGCTCCTAAATATACAACTAAGCTATTTAAGCCAGGGTAGATCCAGGGGGAAAGAGAATATGGAACTTGGGCTTCGCTGCAGGGTTTTTTTTTTTTACCTCTTGCACATCAGATGGTTCAGAGGAAAGGTACTTTGGAATGAGACCAGGAACTGTTGGGATAAAGAATGGTGCAGATTTGGGCACTTTGGGTGGTTCCTTCGGTTTATTCCTTTTCTGTGGAGAAGAAAACAAGGTGAGGGATTTTGAAAATAAAAACTCATAACCTCACCACAATGTCCATTTTCTAATAGAGTCCTAAAACCAATAACAGAACAGCAGCCGCCACAGACGTTTCAATGAGGCAGGGCAAATGCTATTACCTTAATAACATCAAGGTTGAGGAGATTTTTCCACCTTGATTCTGAGAGTAATGATAATGTCACCAGCTGCTCATCCAATTGCTCTGGTGACGTATACTCTATCATCTCATCACTTGGTTCCATAATTTCTTCTGGAAGCCCCGCATCTTCACAGAAACAGATGCACACCAAACATGAGATTTTATCATTAGTCTAAATCAATGCCAGCTGAATTCCTTAAAAATAATCTGCTTAAAATTGGCAAGATTGGAGCCATTCCCCGGTTTCCCCCCCCCCCCCCCCCTTCACATCATTAGCTAGTTCATCCTTTCCACTTGTGCTCCCCACTCCGCCCCGGCTCCCATTTGGCTCTATTCATTTGTTCTCTAATAATAATTGTGGTCTTTAAGCACTGACTACTGTACTAAGCGCTTAACGTAGTTTAATCTATCCCAAGTAGACTGAGAACGCAGTCCTAGCATAATTCTATGATTTGCTTAGCACTAGTTACACCGTGAGCATAAAATATAAAGCAGATTCCACTCCACTGATTTGGAAAAAAAACCCAAAAACTTAGATCGTGAGCCGCATGTGAGATCTGATTATCTTGTGTCTACCCCGGGGCTTAGTATAGTGCTTGGCACATAGTAAACACTCAACAAATACCATCACCATCATGGCAACTAGTAAGGAGAGAGGAACAGAGCAACAGATTAGAGGGGAGATGGCAGAGGGGATAAACATTCTCTCACTCCCACCTAACCTCCTCCTTAGCCCAAGCAGCAGCTGATAACTTGCCCACACACCCCCTTCTCCTGCGCTGCCCCCCACTATACACATTCCCACGGGAGACTGTTCAGGAGCAAAGTTTTGTGGTGGTGATCATAGCAGAAGGAACTCCTTCAGTTCCTAGCAAGAGGTGGAGTTGCCAGCAGTGGCGAGAGGGAGCGGGTTAGGCAGAGTCTCTTCTACCGCTTGACGCTGTTTATTGCCATTGTTCTTGTCTGTCCGTCTCCCCCGATTAGACTGTAAGCCCGTCAAACGGCAGGGACTGTCTCTATCTGTTGCCGACTTGTTCATCCCAAGCGCTTAGTACAGTGCTCTGCACATAGTAAGCGCTCAATAAATACTATTGAATGAATGAATGAATACCGCGGCACACTGCAGATGCCCTGACGGAAGGCTATGCCTGATTTAGCTCAATCCCAAATGTTCTCTACAAATTTTACACGCTCTTTTCGTGTACCTGTTACCTTTGACACTCAGAAATAATGGATTTACTCCCTTGGGTTTGTTATACTATCTGGGATAAACTTTTTTTTAAATTTTGGTTACCATGAACGTGACAGGTTCCAGGAAGCATTACTACCGAAGGCACATAATCCGCAGGAAGTGGCCGTAACGAAACAAGGGAATACAAGGAAACATTAGACCTGAGTAATTGAAACAAGACAAAACAAAAAGATGTGGATATTAAAGAGAATGTTCTTTAAATGAAAACAATCTTGTCGGGGCAATTTTAGCAGTCACCGGCCCTGAGTTCTACTTTTACTGAAAGGTACCTGTCACTTGCAGTCTTCTGTGACATGTTCATTTAACAATACAATACAAATCTCATTTAAAGGAAGTATGCATTAACCTTAGCTCGGAAACTGAGTCAACAGCTTCTGAAGCTTATAAAAGAGCATTAGTGCTAAATCAAGCGTGATTCTGCAGTTAGAAAAGACATCCAACTCCTTTATCTCTCCCATAATTCACGGTGATGAAAAAAAAGAAAACATGCCATTTGGAAAAGTAGTAAAACAGAATGTACAGAAATGGGGTCAAAAAAGGGAATGGATGATGGGGAAAGTGATTAGACTATAAGATCCTCAAAGGCAGGAACCATGTCAGTGGTATGTCCCCAAGCGTTTACTACCGTGCTCTACCCACAGCGAGCACTCAAAGAAATATACGGATGATGATGCGAGATGAATTTGCTACCAAACCACTTCAAATTTGAACTCATCTCTGCCCAATGACGAGGTAGTTTCCTGTCAAGAACAATACTTGCATGAAGGAAATGATTACAGTGTTAGTGGTTTGCCTAGTGCTGTTTGCACTCCCTGGTCCCAGCCTGTCATATTCCCGAGACATGGACTGCAGTGAGCGAGCAGAACAACCGCAGGGAAATGAACACAAAGGATCTTTAAGTGCGAAACACATCTGTGGCCAAGCTGATCGCAGCAGTGCTGTGTTGTAGCTCAATGACCCAGCAGACTGTTGCTATGGTAGCTCTGCTTCGGTCTTCGCCACCCGTGTTGGCAGATATTTTTCAGGATTCCATCTGGACCCGTCTATCCTACAGAGCGCCCCGGTTGGTTCTTTGGTCAGAATCGATCGATGGTATTTACTGAGCACTTGCTGTGTACAAGAATTCGTACGCGTGATCCCTAGCCCACAAGGACCTTACAGTCTAATGGGGGAGACAGACATTAAAATCAGATGCAGGTAGGGGGCTTTGACGATAGGGAGAGTGTTGGTCTGACAGATATGAAGGGGGAGGGAGGATGTGAGCAAGGAGTCAGTGATGGTATAGACAAGACTGAATTGCAGAGAGTAGATGAGCATTAGAAGAGCAGAGTTCGGGTTGGGCTGTAGTAGGAGATCTGTGAGGCAAGGTAGGAAGGGAAGAGCAGATTGAACACCTTAAAGGCGATGGTAAGGATATAGCGATAGATGTTCGATTTGGAGATGGACGGGCAACTGTTGTAGGTTTTTGAGGGGTGGGGAGATATGGAATGAACGGTTTTTCAAAAGATGATCCGGGCAGCAAAGTGAAGTATGGCCTACAGTGGGAAGAGACAAAAGGCAGGAAGGTCAGCAAGGAGGCTGATGCAGTAGGCAAGGTGGGAAGTAAGTGCCTGGATCAGCGTAGCAGCAGTTTGGATTGAGAGGCAAGGGAGATTCTAGTGATGTTGTGAGGGTAGAACTGACAGGATTTTGTGACAGATTGAATATGTGGGTTGAATGCAAGAGATGAGTCGAGGATAAAGCCAAGGTGATGGGCTTGTGAGACAGGTTATGTATGGGTGGTGTTGCCTACAGTGATGGGAAAGTCTGAGAGAAAACAGAATCTAGGTAAGAAGATGAGGAATTCTGTTTTGGATATGTGGTTTCAGGTGTCGGAGGCAAGACATCCAAACAGATGTCCTGAAGGTAAGAGGAAATGTGAGTCTGTGGAGAAGGAGAGAGGTCAGGTTTGGAAACCACCTGTGTAGACATGGTAGTCGAAGCTGTTGGATACTACTATGAATTTGTTTGAACTAATTCTTGCAAACAGAGGAAAAAAAAACATCTTCCTCAGAGTTTGGGGTACTCCTTGTTTCGCCCAGTTCAAAAAAGAATGAAGACTATTCTGAGGGAGTGATTCTGTATTGGCAAGCGGGTGACTTCAATGGCCCTGGAAAAAGGCTAAGGGAATTTAATTCTAGAATTCCTTACAACAAGCCTGTGAAGAGAGATGGCATTGTTATTTTCATTTTATAGATGAAGATACTGTGTGAGCAGTTTTAGTAGCTAGATTTTTCTAATGGGGGGCATTTAGGATAAAAGCCCAAAGAAGACACATCAGAAAGTAACTATGAGAAGCAGTCCTTACCACAGATAGATTCCCAGGTCATCAACATGTGAAGTGGCCAAAAAATCTCCAGTAGGAGAGACAGTGATGCTAGTAGCTGCCGAGTCCAACAAAAAGCAGTCAATGAGGCTAAGGAAGAAAAATAAAACCTTTATTAAAACAAAGTTAAAGTAACTCCTTTTTAGTTTGAAAACCCTTACATTTCCCTCAAGTATGAAGGCTAGCTGGGCTTGGGAGTTCACTGCACCTCGAGGTCCCAACCAGCGGGGTGGGGAGACGGGATGGGATGGACTTCCATTTTACACCCATGGGTCCTAATCCTCTTAATTTGTGGAAGGTTTCTTTAATCCCTCATGTTGAATGGATTATGGGGGTGGGGGTAGGGGTGTGTGTACAAGCGCAAAAAGTCCCTGGATATCACTGGTCTCCTGGAAACCAAACCAATGGAATGACTGATCCTGGGTTTTGGGGTTGGTTTTTTTTTGGTTTTTTAATATTTGTTACACACTTACTATGTGCCAGACACTGTACTAGGCGCTGGGGTAGATACAAGCTAATCAAGTTAGACACAGTCCCTGTCCCACATTGGGCTCACAGTCTTAATCCCCATTTCACTGACGAGGGAACTGAGGCACAGAGAAGTGAAGTGAACCAGGTTCTTCTGATTCCCAGGCCTGTGCTCTATCCACTAGGCAATGCTGCTTCTTTGAGACTCCTGATCTCAAAGAAGACTCTTGGTCTTAAGAGAAGCAGCGTGGCTCAGTGGAAAGAACCCAGGCTTGGGAGTCAGAGGTCATGGGCTTGAATCCTGGCTCTGCCACTTGTCAGCTGGGTGACTGTGGGCAAGTCACTTAACTTCTCTGTGCCTCAGTTCCCTCATCTGTAAAATGGGGATTAACTGTGAGCCTCACGTGGGACAACCTGATTACCCTGTATCTCCCCCAGCGCTTAGAACAGTGCTCTGCACATAGTAAGTGCTTAACAAATACCAACATTATTATCATTATTATTATTATTATTATTATTAACTCAGAGCATCAAAATTGCAGCACAGGCTGTAACGCACAAAGTACAATTTTTATTTCAGGCGCTAGGTGGCATTGCTCAACCGCTTCTTTAAATACTCTGCTTTTTCACCTCACCTAAATGAAAGTGTGAAAATATTTAGCATTTTCTGGATTACAGTAACCAGGCAAGTGACCTTCTTGGCTGAAACTTCTCTTGGGTTTCTCCCGGGCCCTTGATTCTTCTTAGCTACCCTGTTTAGGTGGCAGCGACAATACACATACTGTGAAGGAACATGAGTTCATCTAATAACGATCGAGATAAAAGGATCTTCATGCCACTCATCCAAATCCAGAATTGATTCACTTGGAAAGTTAGCTATGAATCACCCTCTTCCACTGGGGACGGATTACAAATACGGTTTCTGACACGACCGCTGATGTGGCTCACGTCTACCGAAGCAGCGGCGCGCACAGAGTAAACAATTAAAAACCTGTGTAGACGATGAGCCCTGTGTGGGATGGGGCTTGTGTCCAATCTGGCTATCTTGTATCTGCCCCGGTCTAGGACTGGGTTTGGCACAAAGATAGCACTTAATAGACGCCACCATACTTATGGCAAGGGACTAGCACAGATATACGGGACCCCATTAGAGGAGAGCCCCCGCCATGAGCCGAGACTGTGCTGGAGATGGGTCCAAGTGCTTCCGCCGGTTGAAAAGTGTCTGGAATTTTCTCCTTCAAGCGCCGGGTGGGCTACAGGGGTCTCCACCTCCACTGTTATCTCCGACTTCTGCACTGAACTCCGGGATACAGAAATTGGGAAGGCTCAAGGTCTGTGCGGTTCCAACTAAACTTAGTCTCGTAATATGAACGTTTCCCTCTCTGCCCTGAAATGAAGTCCCTCCTCCTTCAACCAGGTCTTACAATAGCAAGATTGCCAACTGACTGAGGTCTACAAATCTATTTTCACTTCTGAAGGAATCGTGAACATTTGCTTCAATGTCAGCTCTCAATTATATAAAACTAAAAGGCTGAGCGAAAGCGGTAAGAGCAGAAAAAGCAGGGAGGGTTGGAAACGTGCCAAGTTCAAAAGCCCGCTCACAACAGTGGTGAGCTAACTCTAGTTGTGAAATTTCCCAAGTATGGACACTTGGTCTTCCTTATGGCCATAAAATAATAATAATAATGGCTCCCTACCTATGCTCACCATTCAATGGGCCTTCAATTTGAGCTGGAAAAGGAGCATCCCAAAACGCAGACTATAAGCTCATTGTGGGCAGGGAACGAGTCCACCAACTCTATTGTACTCTCCCAAGCACTTAGTGCAGCGCTCTGCACACAGTAAGCGCCCAATAAATACCACTGATGGGCCGATTGCTGCCCTCTGATCAGCCTTCCTGGGCTGATGGTGACTGACGTGAGAGAACAACTATATTTCCACATCTTCAGAAACTCTAAGCCATTTCAGGGTCCACACTTCAAAGAACACTGGGCCAATCCAATGGTCTCCACACCCTAGGATTCTATTTCAGACACAGGCAAAGGGGTGCTTAGAGGAACCAAGTCATGGTTGTCCTTGTGGCTAGAGATGGACCACCTGACATTCCTCACTTTCCTTCTAGTGCCCCATTATAGACTGCTCATCCATGAATTTATCCAAACCCTTCTGGATTGTATAGCTATTTTCTGTCTGCATAACCAGGGCACTTTTCAGCAACTGTATCATAAAAAGGGGTTTATAAAACCTAAAGGAAAAAAAAGAGTCACATATTCCAGATGCTGCATCTCACTGAAATCATACTGTGTCTGAAACTGCTTGTGCATCCAGGCCTCCAGCTGCTGCAATCGGATGACTGGCTCCTCATTTCGCCAAGGCAGCAATGCAAGCACACTTGGAATGGCTTGACTCGATGGGAAAATTTCTTCCTTCAGCATCGCCTAACCCTGACAGCCAGAATTAAGAATTCACAAAGCACAGATGCCTTCGCAGTGAACATCTCTGCTTATTGTTATATTGTCCTCTCCCAAGCGCTTAGTTCAGTGATCTGCACACAGCGCTCAATAAATACCACTGACTGACTTTGCTTGGCATGTTCAGCTCTAGCAGTGGCCAAGCATCTCGATCACATCGGCCTCATTTCATGGGATTCGATTCCACCTCCCAGTACTTTTCCCTAAGATTGTTGGGAAGACAGTGACAATTTAAAACAGAACAAAAAAATCCAACAACCAAAATCCACCATCCTAAGCACAACAAAATGGGGTCAAACACGTCGGTTCAGTGACGTTCAAATGACCTGAATGAGAACCAATATGCTTATAATTTACAAAGCAGCACTGACCCAAACCAGTCAAGCTGAGGGAAAACTACATTAGAGTCAACTGCTGGAAGGCTCTTCACAGGCATATATTCAATTTCACCAGATGTGTCGTACCAGTGGGAAGTCCAATTTTCACAAACTATTCAGTCCCCTGCTTCCTCAAAGACTATTCCGGGCAGGCAAATCTCCAGGTCGGCACATACGCTTTGATATCTGTCCCACACCCAACACCCTCGCCTGGATTGCTTCAGCTTTCAGAAGCTGGTCATTCTTCAAATATTTGACATTTTACTGGAATGAAGAAACTCCTTATCCAAGACACAACTTGGAAACCCAGAGGGCTGTCAGACTGAATGGTGATACATACAGATAACAACTTGGCTACCTGTCTCATTACACCCATCTTATCTTTGCTTGTACCTGGAAATACTTTAAAGAATTGGCTCTCGGAAATGTGAAATGCCACACCGTTCATTTTCAGATTATTTGCCTGGCCTTACACATCTCAAGATTTGCAGGGAAACTTTCATAATCTTCCAATTCTTATTACAACGCTTTCTGACACCACACTCCTTGATTTCATCAAGGGAGGGAAAGAATCTGCTCCCTGGAAGCTGCATTTTTAATATGTAGCCAAAATAACATGCATCATAGTAGAATCCAAGTCATATTATTGTACTTAAGTGCTTACTATACATCAGGCACTGTTCTGAGTACTGGAGTAGATTCAAATCAATCAGGTGAGACACAGTCCTTGGCCCACACAGGGCTCCCAATTTAAAGAGGAGAGAGAACATTTTACAGATGAGGGAACTGGGGCACAGAGAAGTTACGTGACTTGCCCCAGGTCACACCGTGGCTCAGTGGAAAGAGCACGGGCTTTGGAGTCAGGGGTCATGAGTTTGAATCCCAGCTCTGCCACTTGTCAGCTGTGTGACTGTGGGCAAGTCACTTAACTTCTCTGTGTCTCAGTTACCTCATCTGTAAAATGGGGATTAAGACTGTGAGTCCCACGTGGGACAACCTGATTCCCCTGTGTCTACCCCAGCGCTTAGAACAGTGCTCTGCACATAGTAAGTGCTTAACAAATACCAACATTATTATTATTATTAAGAGGCAAAGGTGGAATTAGAACTGAGGTCCTCTAACTCCCAAGCCCGTGCTCTCTCCACGACGCCACGCTGCTCCTCGTTATATTTTCCAGATCTTTCTAACTGCTTTTTAAAGCGAGCTTGGTGGTACAACTATAAAGAGTAATATTCCACACTACTTTTTTTCCCTTTCTGAGAAACATGCCACTTGCCTCACTCCATTTTTTTGACAACTTCAATTAATCATCTCCAAAGAGTCTTCACCACAGCATGCCCTTAGTTTCAACAAGTCTCACAAGCTCCATTTTGAATCTGAAATCATTTCCACATTTCATAACAATCAATGGTATTTATTGAGCGCTTACCATGCGCAGAGCACTGTACTAAGTTCTTGGGACAGTACAATACAACAGAATAAGCAGACATGTTCCCTGCCCATAATGAACTAGGACTGTAAACAACTGAAATGGATGACAGAACCACCTTTTTAAAATCCAAAATTTAGACTTGCAGGCTGATGCCATTGCAGCATTAAAAATGAAGGCTATTGAGAAATTTCCTCACTTACCTGTGTTAACATTGGGTTCATTTCTCAGAAACAGCACCTACAAATGACTGGGGATCTCTGGTGCTGGCCCGTGACTGCATTTCCTAATACATCGCGTCTAAATAGCTCAGTAATCGATTCCATCCTTGTCTTTCTACATTTTAATTCAGTTCAATTCAGGGCATCTACTGAGCAGGTGCAGGTTGCTTTTTGTAATGGATCCTGAGAATAGAATGTCCCTGACAAGTTAACGCATATGTTATTGCCCTCTTGAGTTTAAAACGATGCTATCGATGACACTGTTACCCTTACAGACAAATATGTCTGATTCGAGACCAAAATGTGCTTTCTTTTCACATTGAAGGTTCTCTAGACTGTAAGCTCATTGTGGGTAGGGAACATGTCTGTTACATTCTCCCAAGCGCTTAGTACAGTACTCTGCACACAGTAAGAGATCAATGAACACAACTGACTGATAATGAATACTTGGTCAAATTGCCCTCTACTTCGTGGCTACGGTTTGTTCCTCAAAGCATTCCTCCGTTTAATTTCTCTTGCACCGTAAAGATTTACAGGCTGCAATTTTAACATTTACTAGTCCAGTTCACAAACCAAGAACGCTGATCAAAGTGAAAAGGAAAGTGAGGGAGAACGTCACCCCACCTTGTATTTTCAGACTATGAACTTGCTATGTACCCAGTGATGAAGTGCTAAAACAGTAGGGGACGGTGTCTTTCACCAGAAAAAGGCGAGGAATGCTTTGGTAAGTGCAAATGACTTCTGAACTAGGTAACTCTCCGGTTGGCTTCCCACAAAACGGAAGTTCCCTGGAGGAGACATGCCTCTGGGTGAAAGTCCCTAATTAATGAGTCCGTAGCCCCATTAGCGAAAGGAAGACAGGTGTGCCCAGTGACTACATTCCGATGACATAAAAATCAGGGAGAGCTGAGGTGAAAGCAATGATGACGAAACTGGGGTTTTACCTTTCTAAAGGTCAGGCTGCTTTCAGGTACAGACCAGTCCCATTCCACAGCCCCATTCCCACTAGGAGGAAGAGATAAGCAAAACCCAGCGCCTAGAGACAGAGTCAATCACAAAAGACACCATCATTCCCCTGCCTCTTTAACCCTCACTGGTTTCAAGTTTGGCCCCCTTTTACAGCTGTTTTGACTTCTTCCCTGCCCTCTCCTCTGAGACCCACAAGCGGAGGAAGAGAAGACATTTTTTAGCCACCAAAGCTAACTTGAGGTCCCAAAGAGATTTCTGCACTACCACTGGACAAAAACTTGGGTTGTAGAGCTTTAGGGAAATGTGGTTTAAGTAGTGTTATTACACAGAATTCCACAGCAGAAATGTGACTTCTTATAACCCAATTCTTTACTACCAGTATGTTTCTGGCACACGCCAATAAACACATTTTAGCCACTTCCAGAGGGTGTCTACCCTGACCCCTCACTGATGAATTATATGACACTCACAGCTAGGAACGTGGTCTCTGAACCACAGTCTCATCTATCCCACCACCAATTCTTTGCCTATGACCTCCTTCGGGCTGGAAACTCCCCCCTCCGCCCCAACTTCATATCCAACCGACCACCACTCCCCACCTTCAAAACCCTCCTAAAATCCATGGAAGCAGCGTGGCTTAGTGGATAGAGCACTTGGGCAAGTCACAGAGAAGTTTAAGTAACTTGTCCACGATCACGCAGTAGTCAAATGGGAGAGCTGGGACTAGAACCCAGGTCCTTCTGACTCCCAGGCCTGTGCTCTATCCACTAGTCACTCTGGTCTCACTTCACTTCAATTCTCTCATCTATAAAATGGGGATGGGGGACATGGTCTGTGTCCAACCTGATTAGCTTGTATCTACCCCAGCGCTTAGTACAGTGCCCGGCACATAATAAGCGGTTAACAAATACCATTAAAAAAAAAAATCACATCTCCTCCAAGAGGCCTTCTCTAACTAAGCCCTTATTTGCCATATCCGCTCTTCCCTCTGCGTAAACTTCTACTTGGCTGTGTACTCCTCCAGCACTTGGATACTCGCCTGGCTCCACAGTACTTATGAAAATGTGCTTTACTCTGCTATTTTCCCTACCTGAAATTTATTTTGATGCCCGTCTCCCCCGGTAAACTGCAAGCCCCTTGGGGGGCAGGGATCATGTCTACCAATTCTTGAACTGTACTTTCCCAAGCGCTCTGCACACATTAAGTGCTCAGATACCAGCGACTGACTAGGAAAGACAGATTGGAAAAATTCAGTTAGGGATTTTGTTTTTTCAATTGGTCTAAGTATGAGCAAAACCAAAATATGGTTGGTGACCATGAAGGCTGATCGCCTGAGCTTTTCATTATCTCATACATTTCTAGTCCAGGTCTCAAGCGAATTACTAACGGCAAAACAGGAGGAGACTGTTCTCTCCCTTGTACCAGCCCATGCTTTCAAGAAGAGACGGATGGTAGTTCTATAAGCATATCCTCTCTCTACTTGCCAACACGATCCGCGGAAAGCATGAGTGGCAGGAAAGTTTCCAGGAAACCCTCCTTATTCAATGATAAATATACAGACTCAAATCTAAAGCCAAAATCAGAGTTGAGTGAATCACTCTGATATAAATCCCCCATATAACAGGCATAAAGGGCATAGCACACGAGCAGATTACGAATACAGCATCATTGCCAATATGTGGCTTCAGTACTAGAGGCAGCTAATTGCTCCTAACTAGACAGATGTTTGGGGTCCATTCGTAACAGTTCTAAAATTGCTTTTAAATCAACTTACCATCCAGACGGAAGATCCCAAACCCTAACAGTGCAATCCATCGAAGCAGATATTAACCAACGACCATCAGGACTGAATGCCTTTAAAGGAAATCAAAACATCTCTGAAATCCTCATTTTAAAATAACATACATCACCAATAAACATAGCAATCGAGGTACTGAAGTTAAGTGGCTCTGTATCGCTTCAGTAATCTTCAAAATGCCACATTTCATATATGAGGAGAAATTGGAAATTTGAACTTTTTTTTAAATGCAGGATTTCTATTCTGGCTCATTTTTAACCTCAGCCGAAAAGCATGATTTTCTCCTGACCGATGCTTTCTTCCTTCATTATTTACTTCTCAGTTTGATAGTGGTGGATACTAACTATAGAGAAAATTGCAAAATTGAAATTCTATAAAAAAGGGAAACATCCATTTTAGCAAGACACCAATTCCCCATATCCGGAATACAACCTATTTTAAAAACTCAGATGATTTTCAAAACGTAAAGATCAATTTTAAATTTTTAGATCAATCTATTCTGGTGCTTCACTTATTTCAGTATAACTTCAAAAGCTCATGTTACTGCAAATATATGTCCAAAGAACACTTCTGAAGATAGTCTTTCCCACGGAAGGCGACTTCAAGCTAATTTATACTTGGATAAGTATCAGAGTGGTGAGACATGTTGAATTTAACCCATCACACACTGTCACTTTCACGTAACGTATTTTGAATCACGAAAAGACTTTTGGATGTAAACTGACAAAATGAAATTTTCAGTCTAAAAATACCATTACCATATCAGTGATCTGTCCTTGGTGTCCAGAAAATATTCTGACAGTCTTTCTCGTTTCTATGTCCATAATACTAATGATGAAATTGTCTGTGGCAATTCCCAGGATACCACTGGCAAAAGTAAAATAAAATTTAAACACAAAGAAATAAAAATCACTATACTAATAATTTGACATGCAAAAAAAAATTCTACCTTTCATTCCCAATTCAACCGCCATTAAATTAGTTTTCCACTCTTAGCTAAACTAGGTAAAAGTGCTTCTCAGAAAAATTGCACGTGATTGTTTTAATGGTATTTGTTACGTGCTTCTATGTTCCGGGCACCGAACTGAGTGCTGGGGTAGACACAAGATAATCGGGTTGCACAAAGTTCCTGACCTACACAGGGCTCAGTCTTAATCGCCACTTTACAGATGAGGTAATTGAGGCACAGAGAAGTTAAGTGACTTGCCACAGTCACACAGGGGACAAGCGGCAGAGCCAGAATTAGAACCCAGGTCCTCTGATTCCCAGGCCCATGCTCTTTCCACTAGGCCATGCTGCTTCAACTTTCTGGATTCATAATTTATGGGGTACTCGGAGGTTTGTTTTTTTTTTTTAATTTAACACAGATTACCACAGTAACAACTGAGTGAGTTATTTCTACACTGCTACGGTTTACATTTACCCACTCTACTGTATTATACTTTCCCAAGTGCTTAATACAGTGCTTTCCATACAGTAAGCACTCAAACTGAAGTGAAACAGAGGCTCTATACGCAGAAAATGATCACGCTAAAAGTTTACTAAAGACCACTCTGCAAGTTCTAGGTATTGTGCAAAGGGATTTAGACAAAGTTTCTGCTCTCTGGGAGCTTAGAATGTATGTGTTATACAATCAAATGAATTTCTTGAGCGCTTACTGTGTTTAGAGCATTGTACTATTGTACTAAGCGTTTGGAGAGTACAATATAACAGAGTTGGCAGACACATTCCCTGCCCACAACAAGGTCACAGCCTAGAGAGAAAGACATTAATATAATAAATTACAGATATGTACATAAGTGCTGCGAAGCTGAGGGAGGGGTGAATAAAGGGAGCAAATCAGAGCGACACAGAAGGGAATGGGAAAAGAGGAAATGAAGACTTAGGGAAGACCTCTTGGAGGTTGAAGGTGGATAGAGTAATTGCCTGTCGGATATGAAGAGGGAGGATGTTCCGGGCCAGGGGCAGGATGTGGAAGGGAGGTTGATGGCGAGACAAACGCAATCGAGGTACAGCAAATAGGTTGGCATTAGAGGAGCAAAGTGTGCGGGCTAGGCTGAATTAGAAGAGCAGTGAGGTAAGGTAGGAGGGGCAAGGTGGTTGAGTGCTTTAAAGTCGATGGTAAGGAATTTCTGTTTGACACACAGGTGGATGGGTAACCACCAGAGGTTCTTGAGGACTGGAGAAACACAAACTGAATATTTTTGTGGAAAAATGATTCGGGCCCCAGAGTGATGAAAGGACTGGAGTGGGGAGAGAGAGGAGGCAATGAAGTCAGCAAGGAGGTTGATACAGTAATCAAGCAGGGATAGAAGAAGTGCTTGGATTAGCATGGGAGTAGTTTGGATGGAGAAGAAAGGGTGGATTTTCGTGACATTATGAAGGCTGAACCAACAGGATTTAACTGACAGATTGACTATGTTGGTTGAATGAGAGAGATGAGTAGAGGCTAATGTCAAGCTTATGGGATTGTGAGCAAAGAAGGATGATGATGCTATCTACTGTGATGGGAAAGTCAAGGGGAGGACAAGGTTTGGGTGGGATGATAAAGCGTTTGTTTTGGGGCATGTTAAAATGTGAGGTGTCTGCGAGACATCCAAATAGAGATGTCTTGAAGGCAGGAGGAAATGCGAAACTGCAGAGAAGGGGAGAGAGAGAGAAGGGCTGAGGTGTAGATTTGGGAATCATCCGCAGAGAGGTGATCATTGAAGCTGTGGGAACGAATGAGTTCTCCAAGGAAGAAGGTGAAGATGGAGATTAGAAGAGGACCCAGAAGTGAGCCTTGTGGGACTCCCACAGTTACAGGATGGGAGGACTTTTTGAGTTGGTAAGCGTAGAGACTGTACAGTGACTAGAGATGATGAGATACTTAACATTTCTTCTCACCTGTCTCTATGCAGCAACATCATACTTGGAGATGAACTGAGGTCTGAAGTGTGAATTAAAACTTTACTCTTAAAATTCCAGAATTTGATTAAACCTTCACTACCAGCTGTAATCGTCAACTGATTTAATCCATCCACCGCTACTCCTCTTACTGTACCTTGGTGGGCTGCAAATCATGGGAGAAGATTTCATTATAAGAATTAATGATCACTTTCAGAGTTCTAAAGAATAAACTGAACATTCGTTTATTAAAATGTGGAGGGGGGGAAATACCCATAACTATGCTTACATTCTTCGATGACAAGATAGTAGGGCTTTTTTGGGGGGAATATTATAAAAACCATCAGGTTTAGCCACTATGTGGAGATTATCAGTGATGTTTTAGCAAATGACCCCACAGATAGTCAGGAAAACACACAAACTGATTCTGAATAATAGTGCATTTTCAAAAATGGTTTAACTGGATTGCACTGCCCTGTTCGGCCCCAGAGTTTTCAGGATGAAGAAATGTCCAAACTTTTAAACAAAAACTGGGTGGTTACTTTTCAACCTAAAATTTGAAAGTGTACTTTGAAGATTATGAGGATTGTTCCTACTGACAGTTTTCTCATGCATTGAAGAATTATCCTACTTTCTCAGTAACCTGGATCATTTTTCCTTTGGAAAACAATAAGGATCCCCAAGCTTAAACATTTAATAGATCAGACCATGCTTTTTTAAAAAGTATATCCAAAAAAATAGGTGTTATAACTACCAGTTTTCTGGCCATACTGTCCTCGGTGCAAGCCTGACTGCATGTTATATACATTCACGTTTCCTGATGAGAGGCCAATAAGAGCAAAGTTTCCACATGAGGTTATCTCTACGGCCTGTATTTTTAGAAAAGAAAAAATACTTTCACACACATGGCATAAGCATGATAAATGAACACAATTAAATTAGTTTCCCTTGGACATTCATCTCGGTGTCAAGGAAACTTTGCCCTAAGATAAAGATTAGCTTCACTATTTCCTCATCCTTGGACATTCATCTCGGTGTCAAGGAAACTTTGCCCTAAGATAAAGATTAGCTTCACTATTTCCTCACCCCATCTCTGAAAGCTTTTTTTTTTTTTAAAAAAATCAAGTCACAATTTGATTCAAACATAACCCCCATTTTATTAGCTTAGCCTAAGGGGATATGGCTAATGGTGGCTCAGGAACTGAAATCTTCTAAGTCAGCAAGCTATGCCCATTTATCACCTCTGAAAGAGGTTCATAATCTTCATAATGGTCAAAACGATGGATCTGTTATAAACATGTACTGTCTTTTACTGTTATTGTGTTTTCCCCACACCAAATACACAGCATTCTGCACCTAGGAGGTTCCCAATATTCTTGATGAACTGCAAGCCTCTTGTGGGCAGGGAACGTGACTACTTATTTTGTTGTACTGTACTCTCCCAAGTGCTTAGTACAGTGCTCTGCACATACTAAGCACTTACTAAGTATTACTGATTGATGTAACCTTTGGTGGGAGTGCTCAACTGGGCCGAAATTATGGATGCCTAAAAATAGATGATAAGTGGCATTCCCTTCTTGTAAAGCAGGGTTCTTGGATCTGATTTGTCACTTTGCTTTTGGACCCTTAGACTCCAAGTAGCAGCCTGTTGTAATCATTCTTAAAGCCATGTGCTGACTCTTAGGGCTTGGGAATAAATGGCCACACATTCGCATCACATGGATATGAATAGTTTGAGCAAACCCACCTGGTGTTTTCATTTTGTTGGTTTTTGATTTTGGGGGGGGGGAGGGGGGGTTAATGGTATTTGTTAACTGTTCATTATATGCCAGGCAACTGTACTAAGTACTGGGGTAGATACAAGCTAATCAAGTTGGATACGGTCCCTTTCCCACATGGAGCCACAGCCTTAATCCCCATTTTGCAGATGAGGTAACTGAGGCACAGAGAAGTTAAATGACTTGTCCAAGGTCACGCAGCAGACAAGTGGAAGAGCTGGATTAGAACCCAGGTCCTTCTGACTCCGTGACCCGTGCTCTATTCACTAGGCTAAGATGCTTCTTGTAGGGAACAAGCAAATGTTTTTCCTTATAAAGGAATAAATGTCTATTTATGCTCGCATTATGTAACCCTCTAAGAACTAGCTGCTAAAAACCTCAACATATGGGAAATTTCAGCCAAAGAGAGAACCTACTATGTGAACAGGTTATAGAGGAATACTTTAGGGTCATAAATCTAAGTCTGTATTAACCGTGCGAAGCCAAAATACTATATAATACAATCCTCTGCAGCCACTGAAAAGATTTTGCCAGTCAGACAAGAGGGCAGAAGAAAGGGAGAAATCTGTCAGGCTAATTTCCTAATGGGGAAAAATTGTTGTTGTTTTTTCCTTAAAATCTCCAGAATGATGTGCATCGATACCGCATACGCTACTTATTACACTATCTCTCCATAATAAAATTTTTCCCAACCTCAGCAAGAGACCTGCACGTTGACAGATAATGAACCCCTGCAGGAGGGGACAAAGTACTAAAAAAGAAAGCATCAGGCTTCTTACAAACCTCGTTCTATTCAATTTTTGAAAATTTAAACTGTGGTTAGAATACTGCACTTTAAGCTAAATCATTAAGGATTTTTACAAGTCTATGGAGTGTGTACACTCTGTGGAACTTCCAATTTAACCGTGTAGAGCAGCTTCGTTTTTGGGAATTATAATAATTAGAATTTATTGGGCAGCCTCCAGCATGATGGGCCTTGAATACGACTGGACGCAAAAACCTGCAGCTAAGTTTGACAATTCCGAAGGAGCGTATTTCCATCCAGAGAAAGGTCCACTTACTGTTGCGGTTATGGTCAAGGATTTAGTCATCTCATCTTGGGGCTTCAGTTTATGGCTCCCCATGGTGGACCTCTGGAAGTTCCAGGTTGTGCAGGAAGAGAAACCCTGATGGCAAGCAATGATTCCATCCCAGTCACTTTCACGAGCCTCCTCTGTAATGGGATGCAAGTTTATTATTCAGAGAGTGTACTCTTGAAATACAGACGCTTTGGCAGTGGCAGGGGATTAAGAAAAGTTAGGTCATTCTAATGAAGTGCCTTTGATCCTGTGGTGACAAAGTAACCACCCAGAGCACTGGATCATGTAGCCAAGGAGTGAATTTCCTAGAAAAAGTTGATTTTAATGAGAAAATCCCACGCACAAAAATCAAACACACAAAAGCGGCAATCAATATGTGTTTTCCAGAATTGCACACAGCTCCTTTAAGGCAGATGGAAAACAAGCTTAGTGAGAATCATCCCACCTCTGACTTCCCACAAATAAAAAGTTGCCCTTTCATCCCTCTTTTCTAACCCAGCCATTATCAACAGGCCTCATTATCACCCCAACGCACCTCTTTGTCCGAGAAGAGGGGGACAGGTTTGGGGAAATGGAGAGAGGGGAAGAAAGGGGCAACAAGAGCAGGGAGGAGCTGAAGTCATTCCCAACCCACAACTACAAGTTCTACCATCAGATCAGTCCTACGTCTTCTCCTCCAGAGAGAGAAGGAAGCAAGGAATTGAGCAAAGACCCAACACCTCAAGTCCCCAAAACTCCTCCTAGGGGAAGCTAGAGACCCAAGACTAGGCCTGGATTCAGTCTGGGCTGCAAAACAGCATCCTTCTCGGTCCCCTGAATGTTGCAGCTGCTCCTTCCTGAAACGAGTGCATCACATGGTGGGGAAAACAACCGAGAGGTGTGGGGGGCTAGGCAACCCACACCCACGTACATACCCTGGTCCCGCCCAGCCAGCTAAGTGCCTTCCGATTTGGCAAGGTAGCAACTGCTCTTCCTCCTCCTTCAAGAGGGGCCTACAGTCACTGGGGCCAAACTGTAGCTTCCCCTATTTGAGATTAACACTTGATTGCAAGATGGTGAAAGTTTTTTAAAAAAAAAAAAGTAGCCATGTTTTATGGAGGATTGGCCTGTGCAGCTTGTGAGTGGGTGGGGTGTTGTGTGTGAGAGATGTTCTGTTGAAGGTGGTCTTCTAAATCAGTCAATCTGTCAGTCAGTCAGATATATTTATTGAGTGCCGAGCGCAGACCACTGTACTAAGCACTTGGAAGAGCAGCATGTAACAATATAACACATTCCCTGCCCACGAATTTACGGTCTAGAGGGGGTGACAGATAGAAGTATAATTTACATATATGCACATAAGTGCTGTGGTTGAAGAGAGGTGAAACAGTGAGACTACAATTTCTAAAGCTCATTTCCCAGCAATGACTTCTTTTACCATAAATGTAGCAATTATTAATGGTCATAATTGCTCTTCACTCTAAAGGTGCGTGGCTAAAAAACCTTTTTGAACACACTGGAGTCTGTATTCAATGCTGAAGAACTTGCCCCTTCACTAGTTCCTTGAGACACACACTGGTATCATTCCTACCCTTCCCCCTCTCTCAACCTGAACCTCATCTTCCAACTGTTCTTGAGGAACTAGGCAGAAACCCAAACCTCGCACACACTTTAAATAGGCCAACAGCAGTAGCTTTCAATCAGTACTAAATAGATGATCCAGATTTAGTCAACTTGATTATTCAAGGGATTGATTTTACAAGCCTCTTATTTCTGCTTTACCCCTGTGACTGTCTCGAGCACTTTACTGCTTGTTTGTATTTTTGCCAGAGGGCAGACATGGAAAGAGATATATAATTTCTCTTTTCCTTAGCCAATAATTGAAAATTGGCTGTACACCACTGTGTGGCCTCATTTTAGGCATGACTGAGTCATATAATTTTCTCATTTTGCACCTAATAGTGTACCTTCGCATTAAGTCTCAAAGACTTAAGTTTCCAAAGGTCATTTCAATCTAGAAATTTTTGCCATATTCCATCATGAGAATCTGAAAGCATTGCTCTTTAAGCAATTAAGGCTGCCTTTAATTTAAGCCAGTCAGGAAAATAAGCACCTGTTCAATTAGCTACAAACCAAAAGAAATTACAACAGATCTAAAGGAAGTCAGGCACGGGGCCTACACAATTCAGGATGCTCTTCTCATTTCTATTCCCCTTCTGCTTGCTTTTCATGTGAATCTGGGCTCACAAGAGAAATTAGCGCATTTGCTGCATGCACCCGTTTGGTTTCTCGATCTAGACACCAGGGAAAGTAATAACAATGATGGCATTTGTTAAGCACTTACTATGTGCAAAGCACTAGAGGTTCTACAAATTTTATAATAGCTAACCTTATTGAGCTCTGAAAACAGAGAAGTATCAGGGTCTAGTGGAGAGAGCACAAGCTTGGAAATCAGAAGGACCTGGGTTCCAATTCCTGCACACCATATCTGCTGAGTGACCTCGGTTTGCTTCTCTGTGCTTCAGTTCCCTCATCTGAAAATGGGGATTGAGGCTGTCAGCCCCAACGTGGGACAGGGACTGTGTCCAACCTGATTGGTTTGTATCTACCCCAGAGCTTAGTACGATGCCTGCCACATAGTAAGCGCTTAAATACCATAAAAAAGGTACAATGACGATTAAGCTATCCACGGCATTTCTACATTAGGTGGTGGGGGGGGGGGGTAGGGCCACCCATATAGGATTGGCCCTGAGTGTACCTGAAGACATGAGTGAGGCAATCCTAAAACAGACATTTCAGTTATTCTCAGAACAGAAATCACATTTTACAGACATGCAAGACTTAACCTATTATAACCTAACTATAACCTATTATCCTAATTATAACAGAAAATTTTAAAGTTTTACAGCCTTTAAAGTTTTAAAGTCATTGTGGGCAGGACACACATCTACCAACCCTGTTATATTGCCATCTCCCAAGTGGTCAGTATAGTGCTCCACACACAGTAAGCGCTCAGTAAAAACAACTGAATGATAATCTATTACTAAGTATGGATGGTAATGATCTGTTCCTGTTCCAGCCACAGTCTTAAACAATATTATCCTTGGCTCTGGATCCCCTTTTATTTTCCATCTACACCCACTTCCTTGGAGAACTCATTCACTCCCATGGCTTCAACTACCATCTCTATGCAGATGATTCCTAAATCTACCTCTCCATCCCTGACCTCTCTCCTTCTCTGCAGGCTCGCACTTCCTCCTGCCTCCAGGACATCTCTATTTGGATGTCCAGCCGACATCTCAAATTTAACATGGCCAAAACCCAACTGAACCTTGAGAGACTCCCACAGTTAGGGGGTGGGAAGCGGAGGAACAATCTGCGTAAGAGACTAAGGAGCTGTCCGAGAGACAGGAGAACCAGGCGAAGAGAGCTGTCAGGGAAGCCAAGGTTGAATAATATTTCCTGGAGAAGGGGTGGTCGACAGTGTCGAAGGTGGCTGAAAGGTGGAGGACGATTAGGATGAAGTACAGGGCGTTGGATTTGGCAAAAGGAGATCACTGGTGACTTTGAGAGGGGCGTTGCTGTACGACGAAGGAGTAAGAAGCTAGGTTGGGAGGGGCTGAGGAGGGAATTGGAGGAGACAAAGCATAGGCAGTGGGTGTAGACTGGAAGAAATGGGGAAGCAGTGTGGCCATAGAAAAAAGCAGTATCTGCTCAATCGAGTAGTTTCTGAGTCAACTGCTGAATGTGGAAACGCAGCATGGCCTAGGGAAAGAGCACAGGTCTAGGAGTCAGGAGACCTGAGTTCTAATCCCAGCTCCACCATGTCTGCCGTATGACCTTGGGCAAGTCACATAACTTCTCTGGGCCCCAGCTTCCTCATTTGTAAAAGGGGGATTAAATCCTAACCCGTCCTACTTAGACTGTGAACCCTATGTGGGACAGGGAAGACCGTGTCCCAACTGATTTAACTTGTATCTACCCCAGCACTTAGTACAGTGCTTGGCACGTATTAAATTCTTAGAAATACCATAATCAGTTATTAGAGGCAGGGAGATGGGGCAATAGATAGTGTCTAAATAAAGCACCAAGCCGACACACTGTGCTTACAGATGTAATAAAAATGGTCATTGTGGAAAGGAGGAAAATCCGATAATCAATTTTTAAAAAAAGTGACAGTGCAAAGTAGAAGTTCTCTAAAACTTGCATCAAATATTACTGACCTGATACAAATGCTGTAATAGGTGGGAGTCTTAATGACTCCGATTTCTCAAGTCGTTTCCTTTTGGCTGCTTTTTTATCTATGACCCCTATAAACAACAAAAACATCTGTAATTAAATGCTCCCTCTCAGTTGCAAATATGACAGTACTTAATTCTTATGATGGCTTTGAGTTTCACTTTCTCTTCTGTCCCTGCTCTCCTTCTTCATGGTCGGGAAGGAGGGCTAAAATGAAGAGCAAAAGCCAAAGAGCAGAAGGCCAAGATCCTCGTTAAGCAGCCTATAACTGAGAGCTGTCTATAAAATCTACTGGGTAATCATCTTTCCGGATCAAGAGTCATAGAAAAGAAAGAATGTGCTGAAAGGACACAATACGCAACAATCACAACCTTTGGTGGAAGGGTAAAGCCCAAAGATAAACACCATTAGTTTTGTGAAACATTTTGTGGAAAATTTAACTCTAGAAAACTCTCCAGAACTGATTTTTGGTTGGTACATTAACAAATACTTTGGCAGTTCAAAACACTGAGTGAAAAAGTTTTCTTAATAGACAGGCTTTTGTGGAAGCAGATTCTCAGCAACAATGGTTTTGCTTTGAAATCACTTACCATGTCCCAAACTCTTATTGAATTTATCATGCACTGTGGAAAATGACTGCAGTGTCCCATCTTGACCTGACAGAACATTAAGGCATTAGACATCAACATCATCCTTAGACATCAACTTTACCAAAAAATAACTAGTCATCTCAACTACAACACCTGACAAATGTATATAATCAGTGTTTAAATTAAAGGCTACTTCAAGCAGATTATGTCCCATACCTAAGCTGTTTTAGAGGTGAATAAGCAAATAAGCCACTGAACCCTCAAACTTTGGACATGAGGGGGATCACCAAGTGAAAAGCCCAATTATTCAAAATATTAAAGATCTTCAATGGGCTCTGAGGTCTTCTCTTTGGAAAAGCAACGTGGCCTAGTGGATAAAGCATGGGTCTGTGAGTCAGAAGGACCTGGGTTCTCATCCCAACTCTGCCACTTTTCTGCTGGGTGACCTTGGGTGAGTCATTTAACTTCTCTAGCCTCGGTTACCTCAATTGTATAATGGGGATTAATACTGTGAGCCCATATGTGACACGAACTGTGTCCAACCTGATTAGCTTGTACCTACCCCAGCGCTTAGTACAGAGCCTGACAGAGAGTAGGCGCTTAGCAAATACCATAAAAAAGAGTTCAAGACCTAATCTTACATTGGGGCAAGAGATCTGGGGCGGGAATGTCTAAAGCTAAACAATATGAAGTCCAACAAGATTTTGCCTCGACTAAGCGCTGAGCATTTTACAAAGAGGGGGTAGGCCTATTCTCATTAACAAGAAGGGGTTTTTAAAACATCACCTGTCAGAGGCCTGGCAGTGCACACCTGTACCACCGAATTCTGATAAGTCAGACAAAGGAAGGGAAATGGAAACAGTGACAACAGCAATAATGACAAGGCTTCGTGACAGGCAGAGAGCCCTACTCGCCTGGTATACATTTAAAAATGTTTCGACAATACCAAATATACGTTATTAGTGGTCAGTGGAGATAGAATGCTTACCTGCACTAAGGATTTGCTGCCCATTTTGCCCATGGTATCGGATTTTACAAGGAGGAGCACTATGTCCCCTCCTTATCCTAAGCAGCTGAGCTTCACCCGCAGGGCCATCAAATCGCCACATCTGTCAAGGGATGAAAACAGCATTAAGAACTCCCAGGTGATTGCTATGACCAGGTACTCTACTGCTCTATTTGGTAGGGGTCTGATTCCAGATCAAGAGGCACCAGCAACTGGGTGGCTATGACTACCAGGGTTCCTCACTCCAAGAACTGCTCTGGCTTGGGGACACCGCCAATTTATTCCTACAAGAGTGTGGCCCTTTCTTTGTTTGCTATTTTCCTCCAGTTTGAGTTCTTCCACCCTCCCTTACTTTTCTTGGATGAAAAGATGCACGCCTTTACCTACCATCTATGGTTTCCTTTTTCCCCCTAAGGAATGGAAGCTGGACGAATGATGAGGACATTCAAAAGGAAGCAGGTTAGGGCCACCTTCACAAAGGGAAATCCTACCTTAAGGGCATTATCAGCACTATTTGTGATGAGAAGCGGCTCGCCAGTGATAAATGTCAGACCAGCTATTGCTGTAGAATGGGCATTTCTCATCTGACTGATCAATTTTTTCTCTTCCAGATCCCAGAGCCCAATATGGCCAATTGGACTCCCAACTGCCATCACTGGATGTCCATCTGCAATGAAAACAGAAAAAGGCGGGGGGGAGGGGAGAGGGGAGAGAAAGCACCTTACTTACAAGCTTGAAATGCTTCTAAAATATCCAAAATGAATAATAATCATTATTCACCCCCAGAACAACTCCAAGCATTGAAATGTCAATTATTGAAAATAGAAAAACAAATGAAAGCTCGGTGGAGCTGCCCATATTTAAAAAAAATTCCAAAAGCTAACTATGAACTGAGCATTCTTTTTTATGCTGTGACTTCTTCGGGCTCACGACCGCCCGGATTCCCACTGTTCAGTGATGATTTCCTCAAGTGTTCCATAAAACACTGAAGTTCCTGTTAGTAACAACACAATCCCAGTTTATATACTGATTTAAAAATCAGCTAAAATATACCTGTGCGGAAAGCAATTGAAGTGATGGGACCCCAGTCTTGCTGAAATTTCATTACCGTTTCATCAAATTTAATGTTGTGAATGATAATCTGCCCGGATGCAAGACCAACCGCAATGACATCCAACGCTGGTGCCTGAAAAGCAGTTAAATTACATCAAAAGGAACTGAACCATCTGTTGAAATCAAAATGCTTTCCATACTCATTCAATAGTATTTATTTTTTCATTCAATAGTATTTATTGAGCGCTTACTATGTGCAGAGCACTGTACTAAGTGCTTGGGATGAACAAGTCGGCAACAGATAGAGACAGTCCCTGCCGTTTGACGGGCTTACAGTCTAATCGGCCAACAGTGAGATTGGCATATGCCAACAGTGAGAGTGGTTAGACACAAACAAAGGTTATCAAGAACAGTTCTGCCCTGATTCTCCTCTGGGATGCTTTAATAGCCCCGCCTAAACTGAAGTTGACTTGGTAATGAGGCCTCCAATCATTAAAACATATTAATAAGCCACAGAATACTTTGTTCTTGTTCCCTGGACAAACAAGATGGTCAAGGAAGTTTTTATTTTGGAGGTTATTTGGGGGGGGGGGGGGGCAGAAGGAGGGAGGCATGGGGGGAGAAAGACACTCATCACCAAGCTTGACTTTAGGGGGGAAAAAAATGAAGGCCATTGCTGAAAAGAATTCAACAGAGACACCAAGTCATATCATGTGCTTGGGAGGCAGGACCAGTCAAATGACAAATACTCGCTCATTCAGGAAATGACATATAGAAGCAGCGTGACCTGGTGGAATCAAAGGACCTGTTTTCTAGTCCCGGCTCTGCCACTTACCTGCTGTGCAACCTTGGGCACGTCACTTAACTTCCCCATGCCTGTTTCCTCATCTGTAAAATGGGGGTTTCAGTACCTGTTCTTCCTCTTAGACTGCAAGTCCCATGTGGGACAGGAACTTGTGTCCAATCTGATTATCTTTACTCTACCCCAGCACGCAGTACAGTGCTTGGCACATTGTAAGAGCTCAAGAAATACCACGATTATTATTATTATAGAAAACTGTGCCACGTGGGGAAAGAGAAGAGAGAATCGTAAGAGGATAAACATTTAAAACAGACACCTATACTCAGCTGTTGAGGGGCACAGATAAACATACATGGAACTGCTTGTGCACATGTGGAAAAAGCTGCATGATGGTCAAGTGAGTTACCGAAATATTCTTTGAAAACTCAAAAAAAGCGTACTCTGTCATTTACATTCTAGTTTTCACAACACCGGTACTAACCTGCTGGAGCGTCGTCACTCCTGACTTCCATCCCGGAAATGTATATAAAAGCTGGCTATAAAGAGACAAATATTTTAAAATTGATAAAAAGAACCAAGATCAAATATTTATCAAATATACAAACGTTACCTTCAGTAAATTACTATAACTACTGCATATATGTCAGTTATACACTTCAGTAAAGAATGATCTTTAAGGAGTTCTAATTAGAAAGGTTCTTACTTGGACTTTATATTCCACAACTGCAGACTTCCTTGTTCACTGCCAAAAAGTACTTTATTCAAGTAGGTGCTTGGATGCATAACTGCAGAAATTTTAAATACAGTCTTATCGAAGTTCAGCTGCAGGTATTCTTCTGCAAAATGGAGAAAATTCTAAGTAATCCCGAAAGACAATCTTCTGCAAATGACCATATGATACATATTACTGAAGCTATCCCTTGAAAGTGGGACATCTCAAATGAAATATTTGTGGATGTGTGTGTGTGTGTGTACCTCAAATTCTAAAATGAAGGCATTCTACACTAAATATGATTTTACATTAAACTGCCTAAACTTGCTTGCAAAAATCTTGCCCTACTGCTAATTAACATATGCCAAGAACAACCCAGGCAAAATCAACTCTTTAGGTGACATCATAAAGTACTACATCTGCGCACGGAAACTGGGGGGGAAATTGTTATATGGCATTAATATGGGCTGGAATTTAAACAAAAAAATCAACTGAATCAGTAAGCAAAAAAATTGTTTTCTAATTCTTTAAACTAATGTCAACACCGAAAAGGGGGGAAAGCTACCCCATCAAGAAACAAATATTAAGAATGTGAAAGGCTTTTAACGTTCCTGAAAGACATCACCTCAGAGGTCCCTAGGTAATGAAATCCCTGTCCTTGGGCTGTATCTCATAACAGGCCTCCAATGCTGAAAGATGGAGGTTTCCAACCCAAAGTTCAAATCCGTGAGTACTTCAAAGCACTACAGGGGTACAAACATTATGAAGGGAATAGGATCTTTGGGGATCCCAGATGCAGCATCTGAGGTACAAGAGTAAGGTAACTAAGAATGGGATCCAACTTTCCCTCGAGACTGTCAGTTCCTTGTGGGCAGGGGACGTATCTACCAACTCTGTTGCACTGTACTCTCCCAAGTGCTTGGATACAGTGTTCTGCACACGGTATGGGCTCAATAAATGCCACTGATGGATTGATTCAAGGCATAGAAAAGCTATTTAATTTTGTCTTTTGCTGCTGCTATTCTCCAGCTCCTTTAGCGGGAGGATGGCTTGAGTATAGGTACTGAGTATAGGTATGCGGTGACCATGTGTGTAGGAAGAGAGATGGCGGGAGGCACTTGAGACCACAAGACTACTTTCTACAAGTCAGAAACCCTGCTGTAAATCATGGAGGAAAATGAGAAAAGATACTTACAAACATTTACCTTGCTTTTAGTACACACGGTGTGTGACCCGCTTGACTCGTTAAACTATACGGTTAGTCTTACCTTCTGAATGTACATGCCAAATAATGACAACACTTTCGACATCAACAGAGATCACGTGTTCACCAAAGGGCTGCAAAAGGTAGATTTCAGCCTGGTGACCCTTGAAGGTTTGAGTCACCTGCAATTTTGAAGGATGAAAATAATTTTAGTACTTATAATCAACATGCTGCTAGTTCTCTAAGGGTGGGAAAAATACATGCAAGGCACTGTAATATATTCCAACAGATCCCTTTTTTACAATTATCCATTTACAATTCCTACACTGCTTTAGGAAAATCAAAATCGGTAGATTTAAAGTACAAAAATGACTCCAAACAGACTTGTTCTTTTATCAGTCTTTTTATGGTAAACCAGCACGACACCTGCCTCATAGTTTTGGCAGCACATGAATTCAACACAACAACTTCAAGTTCCTGACCTCATACTGGATTCCAATTCCCTTTCTACTATGAGTGAAATACGGGAATTACTGAAAAAGTGCCGTAACTTTCAGGCCACTATATGAACATTATGTAAATGTCTCCCACTTTTTTTTTTATGGTGTTTGTCAAGCCCTTACCATGTGCCAGGCACTCTACTAAGTGCTGGGGTAGATCAGGTTGGACACAGTCCATGTCCTACATGGGGCTCACAGTACTAATCCCCATATTACAGAGGAAGTAACTGAGACAAACGGAAGTGACTTGCCCAAGGTCACAAAGCAAGGCAGTGGCAGAGCCAGGATTAGAACCCAGGTCCTTCTGACTCCCAGGCCGGTGCTCTATCCCATGCTTCTCATGAGAAGACTTTCCCCTGCGTCTTTCATGCTATACTCCTAATCACACATCCCAGTATCATGCTCATTTGTTTGGTTGTTGTTGTTTTTAAACTACAGTGTTTATGCTGATTTATAGTCAGTTTATCCACTAGTTTATCCTAGTTGCGCATGGCAAATTCCTTCCCATAAGAAGTAGTAAATATCAAAAAACAATAATGTGTGCTTAGTTTACCAGATTAATTTACAGCCGCACCCTCACTTCCAAAGACATAATCAAAAATCACCTCCACTTGAAAACTGTTAAACTAAAAATCAGTGCTTGCTAAACATAAACATGAAGTAAAAACCGGTAACACGTCTCAATGATTAAGTGATACGCACCTCTTTGTTCCGGGCAAATGCACAAAAAACATTTCCATACGCAGCAAAGATTCGCATTCTGTCAGCTGCTAAACAAGTAATATCCTGGGGTAGAGAATTACCTGAAGTAAACAAATGAGATGGAAGTTAGCATTTACTCAGCTCCATTATACAAAGTAACAAACTTCCTCAAATTCACATATAGCATTTTTCAGGGCTGCAGCCAGATGATATCAAGCAGGTGGACAGATATAAGAATGCAGTCTGGGGACAAAGAGCAGTGCTTTTGGCCTCAACAGTCCCTCGGCTGTGTTTCCTTGATGACTGTGTGTGTGAGTCAACAGAGTCTTTGACGATTTCTCAAGGAATAAGGAATACTTTTGCTGGGACTCAGGTAAAAAAATATTTCAGTCATTTGAAACTTTCCTAAGCAGATGCATACACATTAAAAATTAGGTAACGGCATGTGATTACTTCCATTACATAATTCAGAAACATCAATCATCTTTCCGAAAAAAATTCAGAGAATTGGCTAAAATGTAAGTTTATACTTACTTACTGCCACCAGATTAAGACGGTCGGCCTGTGAAGAGACAAAAGTAAATCTTGAAATGAATCCGAGCCAGGGCCTCTTTCGCGTCTAATTCTTAATCAATCAACAATATTGATCTGAGCATCTACTGGGTGTAGAGCACTGGACTTAGGAGAATAAAACAGAGGGAGAGGACAGGATCCTTGCTTGCCCTCAAGGAATCCACAACCTACCCGGGAAAGAGACAGACACAAGATAATTTACAGATAGATAGAAAGGTGGATGGATAGAAGCGTGACGAAGTGGAAAAAGCATGGACCTAAGAGTCAAGAGGACCTGGGTTCATATCCTGGCTCCATCATTTGTCTGCTGTGTGACCTTGGACAAATCACTTCACTTCTCTGGGCCTCAGTTACCTCATCTGTAAAATGGGGACTAAGACTGTGAGCCCCATATGGGACAGGGACTCTGATTAGTTTATATCTACTCCAGTGCTTAGTTACAGTGTCTGTCACATAGTGACAAATACCATCATTTTTTTTTTAAACTGTTTAAATAGCAGGGTATGTAGGTTGACATATACCCAAGTGTTCCGGGTGATTGTGAGCACATTAGTCCTAAAGTGGGAGTTGGTAAGATATGACCTGGGCAGAAGGAACTTTTAATCCACAGTTCAAAGATACCTGTAAATTGGGGCAGGGCTGGACCACAGCAACAGAAAAAGGCTTCAAGGGCAGCCAGAGAGCTGACCCTTTAAGGCCCTACTTCTAAGCCTGGGGCTTAAAACAATGGAGTCTGGTCTGGAGGCCAAAAAACAAAGATGAAAACCAAGCTATCTTTACAGTGAAAAGGTTCAAAACAGGCTTTTGAAGACCAAACCGGATCTCCCCCTGGCTCAGGGACTAGAGTTTGCAAAACTGTCTTCGATAACTAAATAGTGCCTCTTTCCTGCTAGAGTTTGGGGCTCCTTGGGTGGAGGGAACTGTACTGACTACTGCTCTCTCCCAAGTTCCCAGGACAGTGCTCTGCACACGGTAGGTGCTCAGTTAATACTCCCGCTTGATTCCAGCCCCCCTGCAGCAACTGGCTGGTCATCAGGGGAGCTGAGCATAAGTTTCCTCCAACTGGAGACACTTACTATGGATGCCCCACCCTCAGCCCCACAGCACATACATTACAAATTATTTCTTTATATTAATGCCCATCTCCCCCCTCTAGACAGTGAGCGAACATGTCTACCAACTGTTGTACTGTACTCTCCCAAGGGCTTAGTGTAGTGCTCTGCACACAGGAAGCGCTCAATAAAAACCACTGATGACGATGAGCAAAGCGGCACTTCTGTCCACAACGATGGGTCGGGAAACTGGAGCGATTTCTGCTCTGGAGAGCGAGACCCCAGAGAGCTACTGCTGCTGTGTGGGCAACTAAGGAAGAACGGAGGTGGTCACACACCCAAGTTTCAGCACCTCCTTGCTCCTCTTTCCTCTACTGTTCTGGGTGGCAACAGCTCTCCAAGGTCCATTTGCCAAAAGCCATGGGATCCCCTAGGACCTGGGGAGTACCCAAAAGGCACTAAGAAATGGAAAAGTGGCAATACCAGGGGGCCTCCTGGGAGACTGAGCCTTGCCGCTGCACAATGCTCAAACAAGCGGGGCTTCAGTTTCCACGGAGATTAGCAAGAGGAAGAAGGAGACAATCTGTGCCTGTGGATTAATAACACAGTAAACCCTCAAAACACAGTGACTGAGGTACAATCCAATTACTCGAGACTTGATTAACATAGATTTACCAGACCTCGAGAGAGACCTCCGTTCAACTTATGAGACGAGTTTGACGTCAAATTCGAACTAAACTCAGCGGGAGACTAATTCGAAGGAACTGCACTGAACTGAGAAATAAGGAATCTTTTCAGCAACACTGCAGACCATCCCAACAGCTACCACCACAGGAATTCCTGACCTTGAACGGGAGGAAAAAGAAAACAGGGAAAGGTGGGGAGGTGGGAAGAAAACCATGGGAGGAGTGACATAGGAGTAAGAAACAGAAAAAGGGAGCAAGGTAATTCTAGAATACTCCCAACCTCTTCTCACCTATGTCCCTCTCCAGTACTGCCTTTCAATATCTCTCCAAAATGTTTTCAACATCTGAAACCTCAAGACTCTAACCTATTTCCCAATGACTCGTTGTGGGCAGGGTGTCTGTTTACTGTTGCACTGTACTCTTCCAAGCGCTTAGTAAAGTACTCTGCAAACAGTAAGCACTCGATAAATATGACTGACTGATCTGGTGACACTCATGCTTAACCTTGCACTAGAAAACTTCCTTATTGAAAAATTTGAGACACACCGGCACTGAGACATACTTCATCCATCGGATCGTTGGCGCCTTGAATGCAGCAACCGTGTCTCCTACTTTTCTGCCCAACCCAACATCCCTAGGAATGGACAGGGAACATATCTGCTAACAATAATAATGACGGTATTTGTTAAGTGCCTACTATGCACTTAGTACATGCTCTGCACATAGTAAGCGCTCAGTAAATACCGCTGATTGATTGTGAAGACTTTGTACTCAATGGGAGCTCAATGAATATGATTAGTAATGAAACTGATGGAGATTGTGGAGCCTCTGAATGAATAAGGACCGTTATTAAACTTAGTCCCCAAACTGCCCAGAACTATTTAGGAGCAAACTGTAATTCCAGGAGGGGTAACTGATTTAATTTGGCGGGGGGGAGGGAGAGAATCAAGAAGAGAGTGAAACGGAAGATGCACATTAGGAGCTCAATAAGTGCTACTGAATGATCGAGTGAGCACTACATCCTTCAGGTAAGGTGTTAAATTGCTTTTATTAGTTACCACGTGTGATCTCCACCATCTACCACGGATTTCACTTCTGTACGGGCTTGAGATCAGTTTTTGTGCCAGAGGTAGGCTAGGAGGGGTTGGATTTCATCCTCATCGTCGATGATATTTACTGAGCGCAGAGCACCGTACTAAGCCCTTGGAAAAGCGGCCTACTCTTCCTGCCAGGGACACGTTCCCTGACCACGACGAGTCTAGATTCCCAGATTCCTCCATCCCCTCTGGCTCTTTAACGAGAGTGGGAACCACATGGCTGAGGTCAGAGGGAAGGGGAGGGACCCGAGGGCCCACGGAGGAGCGGGGGACTAGTAATAATAATGTTGGTATTTGTTAAGCGCTTACTATGTGCAGAGCACTGTTTTAAGCGCTGGGGGAGATACAGGGTCATCAGGTTGTCCCGCGTGAGGCTCACAGTTAATCCCCATTTTACAGATGAGGTAACTGAGGCCCAGAGAAGTGAAGTGACTTGCCCACAGTCACACAGCTGACAAGTGGCAGAGCCGGGGTTCGAACTCATGACCTCTGACTCCCAAGCCCATGCTCTTTCCACTGAGCCACGCTGCTTCTCTCGTGGGATCTGTTGAGCGCTTACTACGTGCCAGGCACTGTTCTAAGCGCTGGGGTGAAGACTAGCAAATCGGGTTGGAAGCAGTCCCCGTCCCATGTGGGGCTCCCGGGGTACAGATGAGATCACTGAGGCCCAGGGCGGTGAAGTGAGCGGCCCAAGATCAGCCGGCAGAAGCGTGGCGGAGGCAGGATTAGAACCCAGGCCCTTCTAACTTCTCAAAAGCGCTGAGCCGAGGGACCCGATCCGGGGAATAGGGGGGCGGGGGGGTCTCTACTCACTTTGTAAGTGTGGACGCTCTTCCCCACGCAGGTGGTCACGTAGAACTGGCGGTGCCGCTTGTGGTAGCGGAGCACGTGCGGGAGGTGGTTGCAGTAGAGCCCCAGCGCCCGGAACCCCGAGAACAGAGCGCTGCTCGACCGGCCCTCCCTGCCTTCCGACATCTTCTCGCCTCCCCTTTCTTCGCTTTTGCTCTCGCTCCAGGCCCGGCGGCAACGGTACCACGAGAGGTCAAGCCGGCGGCTCCGGGCCGGTGGGAAGCGGAGCGGGGAGGTCCTTCCGGCGGCCGCGGAGCTCGTGTATCACTGTCCCTCCGACCCCGCGGCGGCGCCGCTTCAGTTCCGCGTTTTCCGTTCCGGCGGGGAGCGTTGCGTTCGGGCTCCTCCCGGGGACTTTCATTCAATGGTATTTATTGAGCGCTTACTATGTGCAGAGCATTGTACTAAGCGCTTGGAATGGACAAATCGGTAACAGATAGAGACAGGCCCTGCCCTTTGACGGAGTCCCAATCGCCCTCTCACATGATGATGATGATAACACTAATAAAAATACTAATATTTGTTAAGCGTTTACTGTCTGTCAGCCACTGTACTATACCACAATAGCTATAAGAGGATCTGTTAAGCGCTTACTATGTGCCAAGCTCTGTTCTAAGCGCTGGGGGAATCAGGCTTCCAGTTTTAATCCCCATTTTCCAGATGAGGCAACTGAGGCACAGAGAAGTTAAGCGGCTTGCCCAAGGTCACACAGCAGGCAATCACACACCGGCTCTGCGGAAAGAGCCCGGGCTTGGGAGTCAGAGGTCGTGGGTTCTAATGCCGACTCCGCCGCTGGCCAGCTAGGTGACTTTGGGCAAGTCATTTCACTTCAGTGACCTCATCTGGAAAATGGGGATAAGACTGTCAGCCTCATGTGGGACAACCTGATTAACCAGCGCTTAGAACATTGCTCTGCACATAGTAAGCGCTTAACAAGTACCAACATTATTATTATTATTATTCCCCCCTTGCCAAATTGTACATTTCAAGCGCTTAGTACAGTGCTCTGCACATAGTAAGCGCTCAATAAATACTATTGAATGAGTGAATGAATGAATGAAGGGTCCCCTCCTCCAGGAGGCCTTCCCAGACTAAGCCTCCCCCACACTTTTCCTCTACTCGCCCTCCCCATCGCCCCGACTCGTTCCCTTTGCTCTACTCCCCTCTCCCCACCCACGGAACTTGGGTTATCTGTACATATTTATAATTCTATTTTTTTATATGAATGATGCGTCTGTATCTATAATTCTATTCATTTATATTGATGCTATTGATGCCCATTGACTTGTTTTGATGCCTGTCTCCCCCCTTCTAGACTGTGAGCCCGTTGTGAGCAGGGATCGTTTCTATTAGTTGCTGAATTGTACTTTCCGTGTGCTGAGTCCAGTGCTCTGCACACAGTAAGCGCTCAATAAATACAATTAAATGAATGAAATTAATACGATTGAATGAATGAATGACAAGTGGCAGAGCAGGATCAGAACCCATGTCCTCTGACTCCCAAGCCCAACCACTTTCCACTATGCCATGCTGCTTGGTAAGCACTTACTATGTGCCAAGCACTGTACTAAGCGCTGGGGTGGATACAGTAATAATAATAATGGTGGTATTTGTTAAGCACTTACTATAATAATAATAATAACTGTGGTATTTGTTAAGCACTTACTATGTGTCAAGCACTGTTCTAAGCTGGGTAGATAGAGGGTAATCAGGTTGTCCCACTTGGGGCTCACAGTCTTCATCCCCATTTTACAGATGAGGGAACTGAGGCACCGAGAAGTGAAGTGACTTGCCCAAAGTCACACAGCTGACAGGTGGTGGAGCCGGAATTAGAACCCATGACCTCTGACTCCTAAGCCCATGCTCTTTCCACTGAGCCACACCACTTCTCATAACTATGTGCCAGTATATGCTTACTATGTGCCAGGCACTGTACTGAGTGCTGGGACAGATATAATAATAATGATGGTGGTTTTTGTTAAGCGCAACAAGTTTATGGTTTGGGGGATGGGAGAAGTGGTGTTCTCTCATATGTGGAGGGGAAGGGAGTTCCAGGTCAGGGGAGAGCTGTAGTAGATCAGTGAGGCAAAATAGGAGGGGGAGAGCTTTAAAGCCAGTGGTAAGGAGTTTCTGTTTACTGTGAAGGTGGATGGGCAACCACTGCCGATTCTCGAGGAGTCGGGAGGCGTGGACTGAACTTTTTCTTTTTAGAAAATTCATCCGGGCAGCAGAGTGAACTAAGAACTAGATTAGGGAGAGACAGGAGGCAGGAAGGTCAGTGAGGAGGCTGATGCAGTAGTCGAAGTGGGCTGGGATAATGGTTAGATCAGCATGGCGGATTCTGGAGATGTTATGAAGGGAGAAGCGACAGAATTTAATGACAGGCAGAGAACGCAGGCTGAATGGAATACACTTAAATGGCCTTTAAACGCTGGCATGTCTAAATGAATTTGATCGATCGATTCATTCATTCAGTAGTATTTCTTGAGCACGTACTGTGTGCAGAGTATTAAGCGCTTGGAAAGTACAATTCAGCAATAAAGAGAGACAATCCCTGCCCACACTGTGCTTACAGTCTAGAAGACTAAGACTAAGATTAATTATTTTCTTGTGTGCAAACGGCAATCAATTTAATGTGAAAACTCCAGGAATACAACACACCATTCGTTTGGCCTCAAGTGAAAGTAGAAAAAGTCTCCCCTGTAACACACCACATCATGGTTCAGGATTGGAAGAAAATTGGCAAGTGGAATAATTGGTCTTAACTATCAATCAGTCACTGGTATTTATTGAGTGTTTACTATGTGCAGAGCACCATACTAAGCGCTTGGGAGAGTGTAATGCAACAGAATTAACAGACACTTTCCCTGCTGTAACGAGCTTACGGTCTAGAGGGGGAGACAGACATTAATCTAAATAAATAATAGCGAATCTAAATAAATAAATAAATAATAGCTATTTAGAGAGAAATAAGTAGATGACGTGGGGTTGCGGGTGGGACGAATATCAAATGTCCAAAGGTCACAGATCCAGATGTAGAAAGGAGAGTGAGCTGGGGAAAAAAGGGCTTAATCAGGGAAGGCCTTTTGGAGGAGAGGTGACCTTAATAATGCTTTCGTTCATTCATTCATTCAATTGATCATAACTATTGAGTGCTTACTGGGTGCAGAGCATTGTACTAAGTGCTCGGAAAGTACAATTCGACAACAAATAGAGACGAACCCTACCCAACAATGGGCTCACAGTCTAGAATTGATGGATCATATATTTGAAATAATTATGCAATTGGGAAAAAACACCTTCGGACATATTTGTGCTTCTTTGCCTTAAAATAATAATAGTAATTGTGGTATTTGTTAAGCACTTACTATGTGCCAGGCACCATACTAAGCCCTGGGGTGGATACAAGGAAATCAGGTTAGACACAGTCCCTGACCTGCATGGGGCTCACAGATCCCCATTTTACAGATGAGGTCACTGAGGCGCAGAGAAGCAAAGTGACTTGCCCAAGGCCACACAGCAGGCAAGTGGCAGCATTGGGAGTAGAACCCATGACTTTCTGACTCCCAGGCCCGTCCTCTATCCACTAGGCCATGCTGCTTCAAGTACGTCAAGGGATGTAAAGCATGGCCTAGCGGAAAGAGCTCGGGCCAGGAACTCAGAGGACCTGGGTTCTAATCCTGGCTCCCACACTCACCTGTTGTGTGATCTTGGACAAGTCACCTAACTTCTCTGTGTCTCAGTTCCCTCATCTGCAGAATGGGGTTTCAATACCTCTTCTCCCTTCTGCTTAGACTGTGAGCCCCATGTAGGACCTGATTAGCTTGTACCTACCCCAGTATGCAATGCCTAGCATATAGTGTTTAGCAACCACCACAAATATCATTATTAATAATAACACTTTTGTTTAATACTCTTTTGTTATTTAATTGTGATTTAATTGTAATTTAATTTTAATTTATTTAATTGTATTTCTTACCATGCTCCCTCATTTTACAGTGTGTGCAAAGTTTGCTTTGGCTCAGTAACCTCCCTTTCCTCTCCACCTCAACCTTTGAAGTACTTTGACAGACTTGAATAGAAAAATTAAAGCCTATTTCAATAGATGTTTTCCTCTTTCAAGTACTAGATTATGAAAGAACTCAAATTCGTTCATTCAACCGTATTCGTTGAATGCTTGCTGTGTGCAGAGCACTGTACTTAGCGCTCGGAAAGTACAATTCAGCAATAAAGAGAGAGACAATCCCTGCCCACACCGGACTTATTATTCCCTCTAGACTATAAGCTCCTTGTGGGCCGGGATCATCAATCAACCAGTTAATCAATTGTATCAGTTGTATTTGTTGAGAGTTTACTGTGTGCAGAGCACTGTACTAAGCGCTTTGGAGATGCATACATATATCTATGTATATATCTATAATTCTACTAATTTATATTGATGCTATTGATGCCTGTCTACTTGTTTTGTTTCGTTTCATTGTCTGTCTCCCCCCTTCTAGACTGCGAGCCGGTTGTCGGGTAGGGATCGTCTCTAACTGTTGCCAAATTGTACTTTCCAAGCACTTAGTACAGTGCTCTGCACACAGTAAGCGCTCAATAAATACGATGGAATGAATGAATGACTATCACCGAGCTCACATTCTAGAGGGGGAGCCAGACATTAATATGAATAAATAAATTATTGATACGTACCTAAGTGGTGTGCGGGTGAGGGTGGGGTGAATACAGGCTACAAATCCAAGAGCAACGGCGATGCAGAAGGGAATGGATGAAGAGGAAAGGACAGCTTAGTCGAGGGAGACCTCTTGGAGATGTGTTTTAATAATAATTACGGTATTTGTTAAGCGCTTACTATGTGCCAGGCACTGTACTAAGTGCTGGGGTGGATACAAGCAAAACGGGTTGGGCACAGTCCTCGTTGCTCGTGGGGCTCACAGTCTGGATCCCCATTTTACAGATGAGGTAACGAGGCACAGAGTAGGGAAGTGACTTGCCCAGAATCACACAGCAGATAAGGGTGGAGCCGGGATTAGAAAACCTGACTTTCTAACTCCCGGCCCGGTGTTCTATCCACTATACCACGCTACTTTTCAAGGCTTTGGAGGTGGGAAGAGCAGTCGTCTGTTGGGTAGGAAGCAGGGAAGGAGTTCCAGGCCAGAAGCAGGATGTGGGTGAAGAGTCAGCGGCGAGACAGATGAGATTGAGGTACAGCGAAGAAGTTAGCATTAGAGGACCAAAGTGTGTTGGGCTGGGTTGGAGCAGGAGAGTAACGAGGTGGGGTAGGAGGGGGCAAGATGATTGAGTGCTTTAAAGCCAATGGTGAGGAATTTCTGTTGGATTCAGAAGATGGATGGGCGACCACTGCAGTTTCTTGAGGAGGGGGGAAACATGGCCTAAATGTTTTTGTAGAAAATGATCCAGACAGCAGAGCGAAGTATGGACTGGAGTGAGGAGAGAGAGGAGAGTGGGAGGTCAGCAAGGAAGCCGTTGCAGTAATCAAGGTGGGGTAGGTTAAGTGCTAAGGGATCATGTCTACTAACTCTGCTATACTGTCCTCCCCCACATGCTTATTACAGAGCTCTGCACAGAGTAAGCGCTCAGTGAATACCACTGATTGATGTTAGCACAAAGTGGCTTTTTGCTTAATAGGATGCAAAAGATAACAAACCTAAATTGAAAACAAGAAGAAAGCCAGCAAATGTGGAAAAGCATGACAGAGTCCCTGAGAGGGAAGTGACTCAAGGTCGAGAGTGCAAGGGAGTGTGCGGAAAAGGAGGAAAAAGGCAGAGAGAATTAACCAGGACATAAGAGGAAAACAATGCGTTCAGATAAAGACAATCCAATCATTAGGGAATTTGGCAGATGAAGAAACTGGCAAAAAGCAAGCCAGAGTAAACAGACGCTTCTACACCGGAGATAGAAATCTAAAAAATAAAGTGGGTGTGAAATCTCAGTGACTAGTGAGGAGTTTGATGTAACTGGAATCTCTGATACTTGATGGAGGTGGGAACGATAAAAAGAGGAAATGCTGCCAGACAAGGGAAGATAGGCAGAGGAGAGAGCTCCTTACTCACACATCTCCCAATCTTGACCCCTAGCTCCTTTCCTCCCCCAAACCTAGAACTCCTTGGTCTTTCAAATCGACTGGACCAGAGTTCTCCCCGTCTTTAAATCCCAGGGTTTCCAAGAGGCATTTGTGTGTTTCATTTTTCCTATCCTTCCAGTATTCATGTATTCACAGCTACCCAAAGCACTGATAGACATGCTCAAGTTAAACACTCATTCATTTCCCTTTCTTTCTTTATAATAATGTTGGTATTTGTTAAGCCCTTACTATGTGCAGAGCACTGTTCTAAGCGCTGCGGTAGATACAGGGTAATCAGATTGTCCTACGTGAGGCTCACAGTTAATCCCCATTTTACAGATGAGGTAACTGAGGCACAGAGAAGTGAAGTGACTTGCCCACAGTCACACAGCTGCCAAGTGGCAGAGCCGGAATTCGAACCCATGACCTCTGATTCCCAAGCCCGGGCTCTTTCCACTGAGCCACGCTGCTTGCACTTAACTTCTCGGTGCCTCAGTTACCCCATCTGTAAAATGGGGATGAAGACTGTGAGCCCCACGTGGGACAACCTGATGACCTTGTATCCTCCCCAGCGCTTAGAACAGTGCTTTGCACATAGTAAGTGCTTAACAAATGCCATCATTATTATTATTGTAGTTCTCCTTTTCATCTCAGTTATACCTAGTTTTGTGTCTGGCCCCTGCTACCACCACTGGCCAAGCTGCAACATGGTGTAGTAGATAGAGCAGAAGGTCGTGGGTTCTAATCCCGGCTCCGCCATTTGCCTGCTGTGTGGCCTTGGGCGAGTCACTTCGCTTCTCTGGGCCTCAGTTACCTCATCTGGAAAATGGGGATCGAGGCTGTGAGCCCGTGTGGCTAACACGATTTGCTTGTATCCTCCTCAGCGCTTAGTACAGTACCTGGCACACAGTAAACGCGTAACAAAGCCACAATTATTATCTGTGCAGCAGAGTGAATAATAGCCTCAACTTCATTCTGGGAGACACACGGAAGTGTAAATCCAGTACTGGAGCCTACATCCAGGAACAGAACTTGTTTGTGGAATATATACTTATATATAATATATAGTTGAAACTCCAAAGTGCTAGGCAGTAGGAGGCTTCTGGATGATCAAGACCTTTAAGAGAACCTCTGCGACGTCCTACAAATCTTGGCACGATCCCAACCTTGAGCCTGGCAGTAAAGATGAGCCCACTATGAAATCCCTCTTGAAGAAAAATAAAGAATTAAAATCCAAAGCAATTCACAAGAGCCATCTTACAGAATGGTCAATATATTTGTTTGGTAATGGTACGATGACAAGCAGCGTGACTTAATGGAAAGAGCCCGGGCTTGGGAGTCAGAGGTCATGGGTCCTAATGCCGGCTCCGCCACTTGTCAGCTGTGTGACTTTGGGCAAGTCACTTCACTTCTCTGTGCCTCAGTGACCACCTCTGTAAAAATGGGGATGAAGAGTGTGAGCCCCTCGTGGGACAACCTGATTACCTTGTATCTGCCCCAGCGCTTAATACAGTGCTTGGCACATAGTAAGCCCTTAACAAATGCCATCATCATCATTATTATTATTATTATTCTTAACTAGTGCGTGGGGAATGATGATCATTGTTGAGATTCATTCATTCATTCAATTGTATTTATTGAGCACTTACTGTGTGCAGAACACTGTACTAAGTGCTTGGAAAGTACAAATCGGCAACAGAGATAATCCCTACCCAACAACAGGCTCACAGTCTAGAAAGGGAGACAGACAGCAAAACGAAACAAGTAGATAGGCATCAATACCATCAAAATAGATAAATAGAATTATAGGCATATACACATCATTAATAAAATAGAGTAATAAATATGTACAAATATATACAAGTGCTGTGGGGGGGGGGAAGGGGGTAGAGCAGAGGGAGGGAGTAGGGGCGAAGGGGATGGGAGGAGGAGCAGAGGAAAAAGGGGGGGCTCAGTCTGAGAAGGCCTCCTGGAGGAGGTGAGCTCTCAGTAGGGCTTTGAAGAGGGGAAGAGAGCTAGTATGGCAGATGTGAGGAGGGAGGGCATTCCAGGCCAGAGATAGGATGGAGGCCGGGGGTCGACGGCGGGATAGGCGTGAATGAGGGACAGTGAGGAGGTGAGCGGCAGAGGAGCGGAGTGTACAGGGTGAGCAGAAGAAAGAGAGAAGGGAGGTGAGGTAGGAGGGGGCAAGGTGATGGAGAGCTTTGAAGCCAACAGTGAGGAGTTTTTGCTTCATACGGAGGTTGATGGGCAACCACTGGAGATTTTTGAGGAGTGGGGTGACCTGCCCAGAGCATTTCTGTAGAAAGATGATCCGGGCGACAGAGTGAAGTATAGACTGAAGCGAGGAGAGACGGGAGGATGGGAGATCAGAGAGGAGGCTGATGCAGTAATCCAGTCAGGATAGGATGAGAGATTGTACCAACAAGGTAGCGGTTTGGATGGAGAGGAAAGGGCGGATCTTGCCGATGTTGTGAAGGTGAGATTGGCAGGTCTTGGTGACGGATTGGATGTGTGGGGTGAATGAGAGAGCGGGGTCAAGGATGACACCTAGGTCGCGGGCTTGTGAGATGGGAGCGATGGTAATGCTGTCCACAGTGACAGGAAAGTCAGGGAGAGGATAGAGTTTGGGAGGGAAGATAAGGAGCTCAGTCTTGGATGTGTTGAGTTTTAGGTGGCGGGTGGACATCCAGGTGGAGATGTCCTGAAGGCAGGAGGAGATACGAGCCTGGAGGGAGGGCGAGAGAACAGGGGAGGAGATGGTGATTTGGGTATCATCTGCGTAGAGATGATAGTTGAAGCCGTGGGAGCAAATGAGTTCACCGAGGGAGTGAGTGTAGATGGAGAACAGAAGGGGACCAAGAACTGACCCTCTACACTTAGAGGATAGGAGGGGGAGGAGGAGCCCGCGAAGGAGACCGAGAATAAACGGCCAGAGAGATAAGAGGAGAACCAGGAGAGGACGGAGTCCGTGAAGCCAAGGTTGGGTAACGCGTTGAGGAGAAGGGGATGGTCGATGATAATGGAACTTGCTTTGCTGTAATTTAGTTCGGACCACTATTTATCTTTTCTCAGGATGTTCTTAGACTATTACCACTTAGCGCAGCAAAATTAATGAATTCCACAGTTGTATTTCTGTCAAACAGTAAAATGTATGGTATGTTTACCAAAATGTATTAGTCCGTTCGTATGGCTCTGTTCCCCTTCATATTATAGCAGCTGTTTTCCAACATATTTGTGGGTTCATGCTTTCAATATCCTGTTAATCAATGGCATTTATTTAGCGCTAACTATGTGCAGAGCACTGAACTAAGTGCTTGAGAGAATACAATATAATAGAACTGGTGGATACGTTCCCTGCCCACAGTGAGCTCACTATTTAGTATAAATATATATATATATATAGACAGCATATACGTTATATACCATATATAAAGTAAGGATCATTTTATATCTGCCTGTCTCCCCCATTAGATCATAAGCTCTTTGGGGTCAGCAAAGGGGGCTTCTACACACATTAGGAGCTCAATAAATGCTACTGAATGGACGAGTGAATAGTACATCCTTCAGAAATGGGTTAAATTGCTTTATTCATTCATTCAATAGTATTTATTGAGCACTTACTATGTGCAGAGGACTATACTAAGCGCTTGGAATGTACAATTCGGCAACAGATAGAGCCAATCCCTGCCCAATAATGGGCTCACAGTCTAAACGGCGGAGACAGACAGCAAAGCGAAACAGAACACAACAAAACAAGTAGTCTGGCCATGTGTGATCTGCACCATTTGTCAAGAGCTTTACTTCACTGTGGACTTGAGATCCATTTTTGTGCCAAAGATGAAAAAATTATATTCCAAAAAAGGAAACCTTGCTTCATCCGTTAACATCTCTGTCTTCAAATTTTGACTGTGATTAGTATAATGATGAGACGCTGTAATATAGTAGTTTATAACGGGAAGCAGAGTGGCCTAATGGAAAAAGCATGGGCCTGGGAGTCAGAGGATCTGGGTTCTAATCCCAGCTCTGCCACTTGTCTGCTGAGTGATCTTGGGCCAATCACTTCACTTTTCTGTGCCTCAATTACCTCATCTGTAAAATGGAGATTAAGACTGTGAGCTCCATGTGAGACAGGGACTATGTCCAACCTTATATCTACCCCAGTGCTTAGTTCAGTGCCTGGCACATAGTAAGTGCTTAACAAATAATTATTTGGTATTAATACTAATTAGCTAATTAGTACTAATTAACACTAATACTCGTACCACATTATTATATAATAGGAAGCAGAGTATATAACTAGAAGCAGCAAGGCTTAGTGGATAGAGCATAGGACTGGGCGTCTGAAGGATCTGGGTTTTAATCTCAGCTCTGCCACTTCTCTGATGTGTGACCTTGGGCAAGCACTTAAATTCTCTGTGCCTCAGTTACCTCATCTGTAAAAACTGGGGATTAAGACTGTGAGCACCAGGTGGGTCATAGACTTTGTCCAACCTGAGTAGCCTGTACCTACCCCAGTGCTTAGTACAATGCCTGGCACATAATAAGCACTTAACAGATACCATAAAACATAAAAAAAATTTTAAAAGCCAATTTTCATTGAGAGAAACTCATTTAATCTTGCATCTCCATTCAAAAATAACTTGAACCAGATAAGCAAATCATAAAACCATGGACAGGACACATGTTTCGAACCTTATCTAGGGAGGTGTAAAACACGTCTACTTATTAAGTATATAAAAAGAGACATTCCACAATTACATTTCTTTGAAAAATATTTTATTAAGAAAGTCATACATTGTGATGCTTAGCCATTTTTTTTTTTACAAATGAACATCTTTATCTTTGTGTTTACAAAATAAGTTAGTTCAGAGGAATTCTTAAAAAAAATATAAATAATCTTTAAAAATACTGAAGGCACTTTTCCAGAATCTATAGGCATTAACGGACCATCAATTCTTCTCATCATTTTGGCTGTATCCGACTGTAATGTTGCCAGGTTTTTTTCAAGTTTGCAAGTATTTGAAAACATGCTTCATTTTTATTTTCTTTATCATTCCTTATTCTTTTGCTTCTTTTCCCTCTGCTTTGGATTTTCTGGTTGTCTGGTTGTGTCTGAGAGTATAGAATGACAGAACATACTAAGTCCAAGATGCTAATATTTGGGTATCACATCTACCTACTGAAAGAGGGCTTCCCTGACTAAGCCATCATTTTCTCTACTCCCTTTCCCTTCTGCATCGCCCTTGCACTTGCATTTGTACCCTTTATTCACCCCACCCTCAGCCCCACAGCACTTCTGTAAATATCAGTAATTTATTTTAATATCTATATCCCCTTCTAGACTGTTAGCTCCTTGTGGGCAGGGAATGTGTCTACCAAATCTGTTAAAGTGTACTCTCCCAAGTGCTTACTACAGTGTTCTGCACCCAGTAAGTACTCAATAAATATGACTGACTAATTGATTGATTGATTGGTAGAGCATTTCCACAGCCCACTCACCTTGGAAACAGGCTGCCTCCAGCAGCCAAGTTATTCTCCCCTCCATAGGCCTGAATGGCATGGAGAATGCCTGGGAAGGGGAAAGAGGAATTTATCATTTCCCAAAGACTGAGATGCTGGGCAACTGAAAATTTCCCACCGTGTCCTGAGGGATCGTGGGCCGGGAGTTAACAGTATCATTACACTTGAGTCTCTTGGCTTACTTTGCAGGAGGGTTCAAGCCAGGAGCCCTCCTGAGAAAGAGAGGGTGGAATGCCTCCATCAGCACCCCCTTTATACACTCCAGATTAATTCTGGAGAATCACTAGACCACCTCTGCCGAGAAAAGCCCCTTCACTGAGCTGAGGTTTAGCCCCTAGGAACTGGAGTTTGTGGCACTGGGGAGAATGACGGTGGGCACATCAGAACTCTTCCCTGCCCTAGTGCAGGTGATGGAAGGAAAGAAGCTTCGACAGTCTTTGAAGAGGCTTATGGGGCCTGAAGGTTTAAGTCTAAAACTACCCCATAAACCGGCTAGGACACAAGTCTACCTGAATCCAGCCAGGGCTGATGAGTATCAATTTTAGGTGCATCTCCACTTGTACCCCCGGGTCTTTGATTCTCAACAACCAGAAGAGCCCCTCCTCATATTAATAATGGTATCTGTTAAGCTCTTACTATGTGCCAGGCACTGTACTAAGAGGTGGGGGAATATGAACAAATCAGATTGGCCCATATTAGACTCACGGTCTTAATCCCCATTTTACGGATGAGGTAACTGAGGCACAGAGGAAGTGAAGTGACTTGCCAAAGGTCACACCACAGACAAGTGGCAGAGTCGGGATTAGAACCTATGACTTTCTGACTTCCAGACCTGTGCTCTATCCACTAGGCCAACCTGCTCCTCGTGAGCCCTAATCGTTTCCTCCTTATCCGGGGAGAGATGAAACTGAGTGGTGTAGACAGTTGGCTCTGAATTTTGAAGGGCTCACCCTAACTCTAGGAAAATAGTGCTTTCATAGGATAAAATTAGAAAAGATTGACGTCTATAGTTTTTCTCTTTTTATTCAGACCTCCTTAGCAAAAGATTACTCAAAGACAATTTTCCCGCTGAAGATGAGAATTTGTCCTAGTGTTATGTTAGCTACCTGGGAGTGGAAGTTTCCTAACTTCACAGTATAGACTTTGTAATACACTCTGTCATTTCTAGGATCTGTAATTTATTCTAATGTCTGTCTCCCCTCTTAGACTGTAAGTTCCCCGTGGGCAGGGATGGAGTCTATCCACTCTATCATAATGCACTTCCCCAAGTGCTGCTTAGTCCAGTGTCCCACACATAATACGCACTAAATCAATACCACTGATTGTCTGATGTATTCCCTCTTTCGGTTAGAGGAAACCAGAGCCTCCAGAGTGCCTTGCCTAGAGCCGAACAGAAGTGTTCCCTGACAAAAGTACCCTCTCCGGCTCTGGCTGTGGAATTTCTCCCCATAGCTTTTTACAAGTCATTCATCTTCCCCTCCATCCTAAGACTATGTCCTCGGGGACACAGTGGCTCGAGCCACAGGCAAGATCGCTTCAGTCTCGGTCGAAGCAGCATGATTAGTCAGTAGTTGTATAGGCAGAACCCCCCCCCCCCCAAACAGAGCCCCCAAATCTCCGGAGTGCAAAACAGAGGGAGATGGACGTCCAGTCAGGCCTTACCTGCCATCCGGAGTAGTCTGGACAGTGCTTGCTCAGGGTGGAGAGGATCTGATTCATTAACTCCTCCGAGGAACAGTTCTTCACCTTGGGACTGGTCCGATCTATAACCATCAGGCAAGTGACCTGCTCAAGGTGGAAGAGAGGGAGAGAGAGAGATGAAAAAGGGAAAAGGAGACGAAAGGAAAACGATGATGGAGGGCTGGGGAGGGGGGGAGGAGAGAGAGAGAGAAAAAGAAGTGGGAAATGGAAGAGACAAGGAGTTAGGAAGATGGACTGAGTAGGGGCAGAAACAGAGAGATGAAAGTGAGATGGAAAGGAAGGAAAAGGAGTGAAGTGTGGGTTGGGGGGGGTGGAGAGGGGAAGGGGAGAGCCCGGGGCAGTTGGTGTTAGGGAGGAAGAACAGTCCCGGGAGAAGTGAGGAAGGAAAAGTGGCGTCTGCAGCTGTGCAAACGAATCCAGTAGCAGAGGCGTCAGGGCTCAGTGTCGGAGCGCGGTCCATAGGTGGCGCTAGTGGCCCCAGACGGCTCTCCGATTACCGTATTTCTCCCCCATTAGGATACAGACGCGCCTTCGGAAATCCAGGTTCCCTTCCTCCAATTCTTGACTTTTAAAAGAGTAATTAGCTCCCTAACGTAAGGCTCCCGAGGAAGGTTACGGTTAGATCACACTGAATGAGCTTCCTGAAGACACACCCCCTGGCTGTGCGTAAATGAGATAGCGCTGCAGAGCTAAGGACCGGAGGCTTTAAGAGTTGGGTTTGGTTTTTTTTTTTTTTCAAGGACGGGGTTCTCCAGTCCCTGAGCTCCTCGGTGAGACCCAGACCCAGACGGCAACCCCGCCTCCTGCAGGACCCCGCTGCAGATCTCAAACCGTCCACTGCCCTACTCACCGTGTTGGAGCAGGAACTAATCCCATCAAGGCCAGTAGTGTTTATCTAGAGAAAAAAGGCAAAGCGATCCTGAGATTCCCAAAGGAGCATCATCCCTCTCCAAGACTTCTCCTTGAAAGCGCAGCTTATGTTTTTAACTAAGGCATATGCCATATTTCATTCATTCAATCGTATTTATTGAGCGCTTATTATGTGCAGAGCACTGTACTAAACGCTTGGAATATTCACTTCGGCAACAGATAGAGACAATCCCTGCTCGACAACGGGCTCACAGTCTAATTCAGAGAATAAACACTTTTTGGACCCTAAATCCACCCCCCCCCACGCTCAACCGTGCATACGCTTGCAAGTGCATCCCCCAAATCCAGACACGGGTATACATAAGGTCATAATTTTAAACGATGGCATTCCCGTTAGAAAAATGATTGCTGTCCTTTTCATAAGCAGAAAACCATCTTTTTAAAAAAAATTAACAACTTTTGAAAAGCAAAATCACTCTAGTAGTCCCTGATCATGCTCTCTCTCTCTGGTCTGGAAAGACCTCAAGCACGTGTCCTCTGCCGTTCCCTCCAACTAAGGTTTCGCTCTGACTCCTGAGTCTTGGGTAAGCCGACACACACACACACACACACACCCCACAAACACACACATACACCCCATCCATCCTCCGATCTGCACCGCGATGCATTCCTTCATTCTCCTTGCAGGACTGGAAAAGAACATAGATGAGGCAAGGTCACATGAATAGCACCTCGAGTTAATATACTAAAAAGAGGGTTTTCCTCAACACCTCTCAGTGAGAATTACTGGAGAGACACGATGGAAATGTCAGTAACCCTTTCCAAATTCAAGGAATTCTTGGAAAAAGGCCACACATCTTGGCCAACACCGATATCACACGTGCTTAGTTATTTGCTCTGGTTATAAATTAACCAACAGAATGGCCAAGAAATAAACCGGTAAAGGCTTTCGCATCCCGTTTCTCCAAAGGAGTGCATTTAAAGTATATATTCTAAAAGTCCCATTACCCACCCATCCAAAATCAAATTCGGGGCTACCTTGTTCAGACTGGCAAATATGACAAATTTATAATCCTTTTTAATCTGGTGATGGTTGCAGCCACTGAAGTTGTAAGACAGCACCAGGGCGGTCAGTTGAAGTAAGGCGATCCACCTGTATAAAACTGGACCGATACAAAGTAGTTAGCCCCTTGGAAGGTATCCCCCTCCTCTCTCCCCACAGCCCCCATACCCTTGCCCTCTCCACCAGGCGGTGGTAGCTCCCGAAACCTAAAGAACTGCCCTTGGGGTGCATGGCTACACCAAGGTTACCTTGCCAGCCTCTGAAGGGCATATGCCTCTGTGGCCTATAGTCATTCATGGTGTTGCCTGAAGTTGGATTCTCCCTGGCGATCATGAGAGCTTTCCTGGCTCGGCATATATAGGTACCTTGACGCCTACGGAAGCTTGTTTCTTTTTCACAGGCCAATGAAGCTCTTGTATGTCACTCGGGCCTCGGAAAAAAAGATGTCTGGATTATTCATCATGGCAGAGGTGTCACTACTAGCCGAAGAGGAAAAAAAAATGCACATTTAGAAGACTTTATCCTCTCCACCTCCCAGGAAAATCCCTTCCCTTTTCCTCCTCCCCTACCCTGCCCTCGCCCTTATCTCCCCCCAACTCCTCATTTGTTTCCCCCAGGACGGGGAGCTAGTCCAAAACCTGACCTTTAAGTGAGAGCAGGATGAGAGGAAGTGTTTAGGTTTGTTGGAACCTAAAACATCCACTGTCGGATGAGCTGAACGCACCAGCATTTTGTCAGGGCAACCGCGGAAGCCCCCTACCATCCCGCCCCCCCGCCCCCCATCGCTTCTGATAGGAAAAGCACCTTTCCCGGCCTGGGAAAGACCCTGTTCCCTCGAGTTCACCCTCTTTCCTAACTTGCCTCCCTCGCACGCTCCTGGGGTTTCTCCTCACGTGCTGGGTCTGGAGAGGGACGAGGCACGGGGATCCCGGCTCAGCCTTCAGGCTTCGTGCAAGGGCGAGTTCTGAGGGTTGGGGGGCGGGGGGAAACTGTAGCCGATGAGCCCCCCGATCTGGAGAGAGCGCAAATGTGCGGCTGGTGGCGCACGTATGCTGCGGGATGGGGTTGGGGGGAAGGAGGCAGCAGGGGTTTGGGGCGCTGGAGATGCTTGCGTGGAGCGGGTGCTCGGAGAGAAGCATCCTTTGGTATGGTTGGGGGGGGGGGGTCGCGGAGGGACCCGCCCCGGGGAAAGAGGGGCTAGACGAGGGCGCCTGCCCTGGCCGCGCCGTCCCGTTCAGAGTTACTGTCCAACAATGGCGCGATGGAGCTAGAGCGCACGGAGTCGGAGCGCAGCCCTTCCTTCCTTGTTTCCTCCCTGCTTTCCTTCTTTCCCCCTTTCCTTCCTTCCTTCCTCCCTCCCTCCCTCCCTCCCTCCCTCCCTCCCTCCCTTCCTTCCTTCCTTCCTTCCTTCCTCCCTCCCTCCCTTCCCTCCTTCCTTCCTTCCTTCCTTCCTTCCTTCCTTCCTTCCTTCCTTCCTTCCTTCCTTCCTTCCTTCCTTCCTCCCTCCCTTCCTTCCTCTTCTTTCCTCCCTCCCTCTCTTCCTTCCTTCCTCTTCTTTCCTCCCTCCCTCCCTCCCTCCCTTCCTTCCTTCCTTCCTTCCTCTTCTTTCCTCCCTCCCTCCCTTCCTTCCTTTTCTTTCCTTCCTTCCTTTTCTTTCCTTCCTCCCTCCCTCCCTCCCTTCCTCCCTTCCTTCCTCCTTTCCCTCCTTCCTTCCTTCCTCTCTCCTTTCCTTCCTTTGTCCCTTCCTTCCTTCCTTCCTTCCTTCTTCTCTTCCTTCCTTCCTTCCTTCCTTCCTTCCTTCTTCTCTTCCTCCCTTCCTGCCTTCCTCCCTTCCCTCCTTCCTCCCTCCCTCCCTCCCTCCCTCCCTCCCTCCCTTCCTTCCTTCCTTCCTTCCTTCCTTCCTTCCTTCCTTCCTTCCTTCCTTCCTTCCTTTCTTCCTTCCTTCCTTCCTTCCTTCCTTCCTTCCTTCCTTCCTTCCTTCCTTCCTTCCTTCCTTCCTTCCCTCCCCTTCTCTCTCCCTCGGGCTGTCCCTCGGGACGAGGGGCAGCGAGGTGGGGAAAGGCCCAGAGGCAGGACGGAGGTGGACAGCTCCACGGCTCCGGGACTGGGATCGGGCCGGGAGGAAGGGAAACCGGAGTCCAAAATCCCGGAGGGGGTGGGGGTGGGGGGTCGACCCAGGAAGCTCCAGGGATCCGTGTGCGGCTGATTCACTGAGGGGCGCTTCGCGGGAATGGGCGAGGCCGGCGCTTCTTCGACCGCGGGGGGAAGGAAAAGTCCGTTGGGCGCTGGCGTCACCCAGTTCTGTGGCCTGACGTCAGGACTGAGTAATAGGTCGGGGTGACGTCAGAGAGGGCGCCCCCGGCGAGGGGCGGTGGGGGTCCTCCCTCTCCTCTCGACCCTTTGGAGTCGGGGGATTCCGGAAGCTGGGGGACGGGGCACGGTTAGGGGGTCTCGCCCAGCATCTCGGGGCTCCCGGGAAGCCTCGTCTTGCAGACCCCGGGGGAGCAGCAGGAGCTTTTTCTTTCTGTGGTTGCAATACTGCCGAGAGGGGAAATTATTTATTATTAATAACTGTGCTATTTGTTAAGCGCTTACTATGTGCCAAGCACTGTACTAGGCGCTGGGCCGGAGACGAGCAGATCGGGTTGGACACAGTCCCTGTCCCTCATGAGGCTCACAGTCTTAATCCCCATTTTACAGATAGGGCCACTGAGGCCCAGAGAAATGAAGTCATTTGCCCAAGGCCACACAGCAGACGAGCTTAGACGATCCTAGATTAGAACTCGTGACCTACTGACTCTCGGGCCCGTGCTCTATCCACTACGCCATTATCGTCCCTCTTTGGCATTGGTAGGGAGATTCATTCATTCAATTGTATTTGTTGAGCGCTTACTGTGTGCAGAGCACTGTACTAAACGCTTGGAAAGTACAATTCAGCAACAGGTGGAGATAATCCCTGCCCACGACGGGTTTATGCATCCTCTTTGCCAAAGGAAAAGGAGCCGACCCATCGATCCATGGTATTTACTGAGCGTTTGCCGTGGGCCGAGCACTGGACTAGGCGCTTGGGAGAGTACCGTGCAGTAATAACCATAATAACAATGATGGTATTTGTTAAGCGCTTACTAGGTGCCAGGCACTGTACTAAGCGCTGGAGTGGGTACAAGCAAATCGGGTTGGGCACAGGCCCTGTCCCACGTGGGGCTCACAATCTCAACCCCCATTTTACAGAAGAGGTAACTGAGGCAGAGAGAAGTCAAAAACTTGCCTAAGGATACACAGCATATAAATGGCAAAGCCGGGAATAGAACCCATGACCTTCTGACTTCCAGGCCTGTGCTCTATCCACTATGCCATACTGCTTTTCACAAGGAGAGTCATATCGAGGGCACAGAGAAGCAAAATATCACCCCCACCCTCAGTGCTAGGAGACGTTTTATTTTAATCCAATAATCCCACTCTCAAACCTCACCAGATTCTTCCCGCTCTCATTAATTCCCCAGTTCTTCCCAGTGTCTTCCTGAGTCCTCTGTTGTTTCCGTTCACTTTGCTTGTCCCCTAATGAACCTCCGAGCTTCACGTCCAGCAGGCAGCATTCAGGAGGCAGGCCCTCAAATCCCACCTCTTCTACTATGCCTTGTTCCTGTCAGATCGGCTTTATCGGGCCACCCGATGCGTCAGCGTCACCCCCCCCCCCCCCCCAACCTTTGAAGGTATGAGCCAGTGGGTTTCACTCAGCATTCCCTCCCTCCTGTTCAGGAGGGTGGTCAACTGGGCCCCCAGACTTTGGCACCATGAGAAGCAGCACGGTCCAGTGGAGAGAGCCCGGGCCTGGGAGTCAGAGGGTCTGGGTTCTAATCCCACTTGTCTGCTGGGCGACCTTGGGCAAGGCACTTAACTTCTCTGAGCTTCAGTTCCCTCATCTGCAAAATGGGGACTCGATTCCTGTTCTCTGTCCTACTTAGACAGTGAGCCCCATGTGGGAGACCTGATTATCTGGTACCTACCCTTAGCGCTTCACACAGTGCTTGGCACACAGTAATCGCTTAATGAATACCGCTATTATTCTAGGGGGATCCACACTTCCCAGCGAGCCAGAGTCCAGACAGCCACAGCCAAGCCAGATGATAGAAAGAAGGGCTCCCCCTGTTCTTCTGCTCCCCTGAATCCTGCCTGAGAGGGAGAGGGAGGGGAGAGATGACATTAATTAGGGATGGCCCTGAGGATAGTTATTATTAATAATAATATCACTAATACTAATAATAACAATATATATTTTTAGCACTTACTACGTGTCATGTACTGTTCTAAGCACGGAGGTAGATCCAGGCTAATCAGGTTAGACACAGTCCCTGTCTCAGATGCGGCTCATAACCTGAGTAGGAGGTAGAACTGCTAATCGATTCCTTATTTTACAGTTGAGGAAACTGAGGCACAGAGAGGATAAGTGACTTGCCCAAGGTCACAGAGCAGACACATGGCAGAGTGGGAGTTAGAACTCCGGTCCTCTGACTTCCAGATCCGGGCCCTTAGCACTAAATCACGATTCTAACCTGGTTGTTCCAGGTGAGTCTGCTCAACTGGATAATGCCTGGGGTTTTGCTTCATCACCTGGCAAGCATACCATATTCTGAAGGAAATAGTCTTTCCTCTGCATAAAGTTATTCTATGTTTTCTTACATCCCCTTAAGAAAGCATGTTTTGACTGTATATGATTTGGGAGACTGTCCAGAAACAACAGATGATGATCTCAGTAGTTTGAATGCTTTAGTGAGAAGCAGTGTATCTTAGCGGATAGAGCATGGGCCTAGGAGTCAAAGTTCCTGGTTTCTAATTGCTGCTCTGCTACTTGTCTGCTGAGTGACCTTGGACAAGTCACTTCACTTTTCTGAGTCTCAGTTCCCTCATCTGTAAAATGAGGATTAAGACTGTGAGCCCCCTGTGGGACATAGGCTGTGTCCAACCTGATTATCTTGTATCTAACCCAGTGCCTAGTAGAGTGCCTGGAACATAGTAAGTGCTTAACAAATACCACTTAAATGTAAATGCATATATGCATATATCTTACTGTGCACAGATACTTTAGGTAATTTTCCCTCCTAATTATTGGTTGATTTCTCTGTATTTTGCAAGGAAATAATGCATGTAAATAAGGGACTGAGGGCTGATTTTTCATTTTGAGTGCAGGGATGCAAAGAGAGCAGGGATTTTATGGAGATGAGGTCTGAAAGAGGACAAGTTTCAAAAAGCAAACAGGTCAGAAAGTCACCATTTTGAGTCATTTCAGCTCAAACACCTGAGATAAGTGAGGTTCAGAGTCCAGTTCAAAAAGCCTTCGTGAATTATGAATACTGTTAAACCCAGGGTGGGTTAGGAAGAGGCTAAGAAGTACATAGCCGTCCAATCTCCACCAGCCCAAAAGCAGAGCTAGGGATTTTCTGTTCTCTCGGTGGGGTCAAGTCTCTTCCTGTTGATGCTGGGGCAAACTGACCACAGTTAAGGATCAATCAGAGAATCACCCAGATGGAAGGGAAAGCTTTGGTAGGCACAAACCCTTGGAGGGCTCCAATACAGCTGAGGGAGGATCCAGGTTGTTTGGGAGAGGGTCTCTATATTTTATCCTCATCTTCACTTCAACCCTAATTAAAACCCCAGAGATGCATGGCACTACATCAGACCCATGAACTCTATTAAGGTGGGGAAGGTTAGGCAGGAAGGGTCTGATTCCCCCCCCACCCTCAGCCAGGCTGCTGTAGATCTTGATATGTTCTTGCTACTTAAAGGGAGTGTGTGGAGTTTTGTGGAACAAAAACTAGGAAAGTGTGTGGGCTGATGGCGATTGATTTATTTCTCCTTAATTTTCCAGATCATTTCTTCTCCTTATAAACCTGAAGTTTTCTCATTTCCCTGAGACGCTTGAATCTCCGCAGTACATAGATCACTCAGTGTGGTATTTGTTGAGTGCTTACGCTGTGCAGAACACTGAACTAAATACTTGGGGGAGTTCAATAGAGTTAGTAGACTTAATCAATGCCCTGAAGGGATTTACAGTCTAGCGTCCCTTGCCATTCGAATGGCAGAGTTTACTCCATGGCAATAATGTTTCTAAGGGTCTCCCTCTCGGGGCTTATAAAGAGAAGGCACATTGACTTTATGGAGCAATAATGATGTTTCTGCACAGAGTAAGCACTCAGTAAATACGTTTGAATGAACAAATGAATGAATGTTTGCAAGGATGATGATCTCTGAACTGGAAATAAAGTGGTTAGGTGCCATCCCATCCCTGGTGTGTCACTGACTGAGATCCCTCTAAACTGCAAGTCTTTTGTGGGCAAGGAAAGTGTCTACCATCTTCTTCTGCTTATTGTACTCACCCAAGTGTTTAGTACAGTGCTCTGCACAAAGTAAGTGATCAATAAATATCGTCAATTGATTGGTCCATCCATGCTGTAAAATTGGGTGGTGGTGGTCAGGGGTGGCCGGAATCAAACCTCCCTCTTCCCTCCCAAGAGTCCTGTTAGGTAACCATTCTGTGAGTTTCCTTTGGAAGAAAGGCATCATTCAAATGCTACCTATAAAACATCGTGCCTGTTATGTTTGTGTGAGGCTGGTTCTAGATTTCCAACCGAAATGTTTTAAAGAAAGGGGAGTTATCATTTCACCGCTAGGTGTCTCAATAAACTATAAACCAAAATCAAAGGAGCAGAGGTTTGCTTGTCAATCCTACAACTAATTACCTTTGGCATTTTTTCCTTCCTTGCACAAGTAAGCATCTCTATGAGTCATCTCCCTAAACTGTAATCAGAAGACAAGTAGCCAGAGAGCTACACGCTGTGATGGAAGAAACTGATGTAGAGCCTGAAAAGACTTGCTTGCCGAGTTTATTGTACAGAAATAGAAAGTCTTTATATTGCCTATTACAGTCATAGGGCTGCCAGTGCAGATCAACTGCTTCTAAAACCTGTTTCAACTTTGAGCAGTAGGAGTAGAGTTTGGATCCTTAACTCCATCCCTAACCTGTTGGCAAGACACTTAAATTCTCCGTATCTCTGGTTTATCACCCCCTTATTAAAGGCTACATGCCTTGCCTTTTGCTCCTCTATGAATTCTTTGGAAATTGTGCAAAAAGTTAGGTTAGGAGAATAAATAATTCCATTTCTTGACAGAAACACATACGCGGACCCATGAGAATACAAACGACAGAAACACAAGTATTTGGATAGAGGTATTCACAAGTGGTGAGGGTGCCTGAAGTGTTTGGAGTGATTGCAGTCATGCTGAGACACACAGCTTGCCAAACTTCCAAATCAATTCTCGATTCTGGGACAACCTGGCTCAGAGATAAAGCTGAACCTTAAATGTCAGTACTGTCCTCTTTTCTGACAAGCCTAATCAACAAGTGGTCAAATGGCATGAATAAGGGGTACACTCGGTATTTGATGGCAGGAGTAAATCTTCAGACGTGAAGCTGGAAACTTCACTGGCATTAAAGATTTCCTCAGTACAACTCTAATTTGCCAAATGAGACAGGCAAAAGAAAGCAGATTCCCAAACCCAATACAGTTGCATTAAGGTGAACTGAAAATAGCCCTTGAAAAGAAGTTAGGCCAGATAATGCTCTAAGGACTTGCTAATGCAGCCTAAAAAGTAGATAGTATTTTGGTCAACAGTTAGAAAATGGCAGGTACTGACAGACTACACTGCTATATCATAGTCAAGGTAATCGTAGTAGAATCCCTCTCAGGGTCCCACCTGGCGACTTTCCAATATTCTACCAGTCTCGGAGAGTCAAGCAGAGGCCTACCCATTCCATTCCTAGCTTGGGCCATGGCTAACGGGTGGAAGGCAATCTGCTACAAGTCAAACTCCCCTGTGCTGGGCAGCGGCGGCATGGCGGGGAGTCGAGGGCGGAGACTCAAGATGACTGTGTGGAAGAAGGCAGTGGTAAACCACTTCCAGATTTTTCCCGAGAAAACTCTATGGATGCACTACCAGAACGATTGGAGATGGACAGTGGGATGTTCTGGGAGAGCTGCGTCCATGGAGTCGCTATGGGTCAGAGATGACTTGACAGCATAAGACAAGACAGGTAGTAATAGAAGTAATAGTAGTAATAGAATTTATTAAACTCTTGCTGTGTGCAGAGCACTGTACTAAAAACTGGGAAAGAATACACAGGTGGGAATTAGAGATGGGATGGTTCAGTTTAAACCAGTCCAAGATGACACATTATCAATCAATGAATCAATCATATTTATTGAGTGCTTGCCCTGTGCAGAGCACTGTACTAAGCGTTTGGAAGAGTATGGTCTAACAGATTTGGTAGATATGATCCGTGACCACAAAGAGTTTACAGTCTGGGGGGGGGGCACACATGAAACCCAAAGGGAAACAGACCTGTCACTCAATCAATCATTGGCATTCATTGCTGTCTAAGCACCTGGAAATATAAAATAAGAGTAGAAGTCACAGTCCCTGACTTTGAGAACTTTACAATCTACTTTTGGGGACAGCTTGCCCAGTGACAGTTTCCTGGGCTTAGCAGTGCCTCGTCTCTAGCGAAAGAGGTTCCAGGCCTCGAACGATTATGGAATTTTACATTTACATCTTGAATGTGCAGTGGAATGTATTGTGATTAGCAATGACAACAGAACTGGTAACAGCCAAGCTCAGTGGTTCTAGGACTAGGAACTTCCCATATCAGAGGTGCCAGCGCAAAACGTAACACAAATTCAGTTCTCTCTAAGATTAAGCTTGTCCCTGTTTTTACCATGGCTTCAATTTTTTTGATGGTATGTGTTAAATGCTTACTATGGGCCAGGCACTGTACTAAGTGCTGGGGCAGACACAAGATAAGTTGGACCCAGAGAAATTATGTGACTTACCCGAGGTCACACAGCAGATAAGTAGTGGAGCTGGGATCAGCCCTCCTGACTCTCAGGCCCGGGCTCTATCCACTGGACCTCACTGCTTCTCAATCTTAGGATGGCCACTGAATCAAGAGCATTTGAATACTGGCTTCTGAAGTGGCACACCTGACTTGGTTTGCCAAGCGGATTGGTTGCCTTTCATTTGACTGTTAAACTGGAGAAAGTTAAAGAGAGGATCTGGCTCTCAACCTTGCTTTTGGGGCATTTGGGCCAGAATTTCAAAATCTTTGGAGCACTCTAAAGTTAAGTGGGTGATGTTCCATCTGTGTTGATCTGTCTTTGGTACTGGCTTTAGGGACAAAAGCCAGTTCAGTCCATGTTACTCCACTCCTCAAGGACCTCTAGGGGTTACCCATCCACCTCCACATCAAACAGAAACTCTTCACCATCTGCTTTAGAGCATGCAATCTCCTTTCCCCCTCCTACCTCATCTTGCTGCTCTCCTATCAGAACCGAGCCCGCACACTTCGCTCCTCTAATGCCAACCTACTCACTGTACCTCAATCTCATCCATCTTGCTACCGACCTCTCGCCCTCTGGTCTGGTAAATCCTTCCTCTTCATATACAATGGACGATCGTTCTCCCCACCCTGAAAATCTCTTAAAAGCACATCTCGTCTAAGAGGCATTCCCCAACAAAGCTCTCATTTCCTCTTCTCCCACTCCCTCTGCGTTGCCCTTGCATTTGAACTTACACCCTTTATTCATGCCCTTCCTCAGCCCCTCAGCACCTATGTACATATCTGTAATTTATTTATTTATAGTAATGTCTGCATTCCTGCCAGACCATAAGCTCCTTCTGGGGAGGGAATGTGTCTATCAACTCTGTTACATTGTATTCTCCCAAGTACTTAGTACAGTGTTTGGTATACAGTAAGTGCTCAATAAATGTGATTGATTGATTGATTGATTGATTGACTGATTGAAAAGGGAAGTTGAGGGGATTGGGATAGGGAGTTGGGGAAATGGACTGAAGTGACTGTAAGGTCAAATGGAACTTTTACCTCTCTAGCCCCAAAGACACTTGATCAGTAATTGAATATCCAGTATTAAACTGAATATCCAGGACCTATATGGATATGCACTACATGTTACAAAGAACCTTTTCCTTTTACTGTGAAAATTAAATTTAGAAGCAACTGTCAAAAAACAACTTGATTATATAATCAAAAAGCCCTACCGTTTCTGTTATCTAAAAAATACCTGGGATTCTTCACATGCTGGCATAATCTAATCAGTCTTCTTAACATTCATTTAAAATTCTGCATGAGCATGCTCAAGCTTGTAAAGTGTCTTGCGTTGGAAAGAAGTATTGGTTATTGTTGGTATCCATATTTACTTATTTTTTTAATTCATAAGGTGGGTACCTTTCCAGCTCCTGGGCACAGCAAGTCATTAAGGAGATAAAGTATTACTCTCTACGCTCTCTCCTGTAGCAAAACAGTTCATTTCCTTTTAGTTCACTGTTGGAAATAGCTCACTGATGCAAAAGACCTTATCTACTCAGCTCTGAACCAAAATATTCCTTCGACTTAGTATAAGGATCAGAGGGCAAATCAACAGTCTTTTCTAGTCTACATTTCTCGAATCCCCTGGCAGTAACACCAAAATAATAATAATAATGATGGCATTTGTTAAGTGCTTACTATGTGCAAAGCACTATTCTAAGCGCTAGGGTAGATACAAGGTGATCAGGTTGTCCCACGTGGGGGTCACAGTCTTAATCCCCATTTTCCAGATGGGGTAACTGAGGCCCAGAGAAGTTAAGTGACTTACCCAAAGTCACACAGCTGACAAGTGGCAGAGCCTGGATTTGAACCCATGACCTCTGACTCCCAAGCCCGGGCTCTTTCCACTGAGCCAAGCTGCTTCTTTCATAGTATTGTTTTGCATGTCCCAATCAATCAATTGTATTTACTGAGCAATTATTGTGTGCAAAGCACTGTACTGAGTGCTTGGGAGAGTACAGTACAACAATATAACAGACAAATTCCCTGGCCAAAATGAGCTAGCTGTCTCCCATGATGTTTAAAGCAAATATACAGTTAAACTGACTTACTATGAGTGTAGCCTAGTGGGTAGAGCACGAGGCTGGGAGTTAGAAGGACATGGGTTCTAGTTCTGGCTCTGCCACTTGTCTGCTGTGTGACCCTGGACAAGCCGCTTTACTTCTCTGTGCCTCAATTACCTCATCTGTAAAATAGGGATTAAGACTGTGAGCCTCATAGGGGACAGGGATTGTGTCCAATCCAATTTGCTTGTACCTACTCCAGCGCTTAGTACAGTGCCTGGTACATAGTAAGCAGCTAACAAATGCCACAATTACTATTATTATTATTAGTCCCTGATGTGTATGGGGCTAGCAAATTCAATCTATGTTGACCCTTGGTTGCTAGGCTGCCATGTTGGTACTTTTGAGACTGGAGAAAAAGAGAAGGTGAAAAAGAAGATGGGAGAAATAGGTTGGAGAGAAGTGAAAGGAGTTGGAATGTGAGATAACCTACTAATCTCCAAACATCCATGGTCCCCTATGGAAAGAGGGCAGGAGTGACGCTCAGGGGTGGGAGGGAATAGAAAACTTGAGGCGGGGGCTACAATGAATACAGGGAGGCAGGACAGAGCCAAAAATCAATGCATTTGGGTTAGGGGGACAAAGAGGAAAAGAGGTTAGAGAATGGAAGAGTGAAGGGGCTGAAAGCTTGTTGCAGCCAGGGAATGTGTCTGTTTACTGTTATATTGTACTCTCCTAAGTGCTTAGTACAGTGCTCTGCACACAGTAAGCACTCAGTAAATAAGATTGACTGACTGATTGAAAATAGGACTTGTTTTGAGGAATGCTTGGCCCCTTTTCCAGTTCAGGAAATGTGGGTAGGCCAGTAAGAGAGGCTGATAAGTCACTGCAGAGCACATATAAAGGTCATGCAAAATGGTTTGAATTGCATTGATGTGAGATGTTCCTTAAAACTCTGGGAAGCCTGAGATTAGAAACCCCAAATCGTAAACATCCCGTGCTACTCCAGATCAAAGAGATACAAATGTATAGCTAGAGGCAAAAGCAAAAATTAATGATGATGAGATGTAAAACACTTACTAGGTGTCAAGTTCTGGGGTACTTACAAAATAATTAGATTGACCACAGTCCCCGGCCCACACAGGACTCACAATCTAAGAGGGAGAACAGTTATTTTATTCCCATTTTATAGAAGAAGCACAGAGAAGTCAAGTGGCTGCCCAAGTTCACACAGCAGGCAAGTAGCAGAGCTGGAACTAGAGCCAGGGTTTCCTCTCAGTCCCTTGTTCTTTCTACTAAGCCACACTGCCTTTTTTCTTTTGCTTTTTATAGTACTTGTTAAGCGCTTACTGTATGCCAAGCACTGTACTAAGTGCTGGGGTAGAGACAAGATTTGGAATCAGTCCCTGCTCCACATGGGACTCACAGTCTTCATTTAACAGATGAGGTAACTGAAGCACAGAGAAGGTAAGTGACTTGCCCAAAGTCATACAACAGACAAGTGGCAGAGTCGGGATTAGCTCGTTGTGGGCAATGAATGTGTCTGTTTATTGTTATGTTGTATTCTCCCAAGCACTTAGTACAGTGCTCTGCACACAGTAAGTGCTCAATAAATACGATTGAATGAAAGATGGAACCCAGGACCTCTGACTCCCAGGCCTCTGCTCTATCCACCGGGCCATGCTGATTCTGCCTCCCGTAGTTTCTGCCGCTCAAGACTACTGCAGATACCTCCAGAAGACACCTCTTTTGCCCCATTTCTATCAAACCACAGCTCTCCCCTTCTTTGAAGTTGTCTCCAAATCAACCTCCTCCAACCTTCCTTTGATTAATTTATAACATCCCAGTCATGCCAACCTGACACCACCTTTAGTACTTACACATTTTATTGCTATCCTCAGCATTAATATATGTGGAGATGAATATATATATATGTATATATGTATATTGTATATATGTATATTGTATATTCAATTATTTATTTGGCTATTTTGTCCAGTTACATTTGCCCTATAACCGCTTATATCCTTGTTCTTTTTCCTGCTCCCCTTATTTGTAAATAATTTGTGACTGTCTACTCCATCAAATTGTAAATCTAAATTTCTTGCTTCTATGGCACTCTCTCAAGCCCTCAATGTGGCGATTCGCACTCATTTGACCTGATAATATCAATTACCTACATCCTTCCTAGTCTCCATTCTCGTGGAATATTGAGAATTGACTGAGGTCCTCAGTGTTTTGCGAGAGGAATCAACTGGTCAGCTGAGAGCTATTGTGTTGATCTTTCCAGGGTGTACCCAGCCTGGGAATTGGTCATTTCATTGTTGGAGAGTGAGGAGAAACAAAGGGAATAGGGAAACCCCAGCCAGTTAGCATTGGTGGATAGAGTTTTCCATTCAGTCCATTGGAAACTGGGAAGAGGTTGGAATCAATCCATCAATCGTACTTATTGAGCGTTTACTGAGTGCAGAGCACTATACGAAGAGTTTGGGAGAGTATAATTCAACCGAGCTGGTAGACACGTTCCCTGAGCTGGTAGACATGCTGGTAGACACGAAAATCAACACGATCAGGTCTGAGCTCCCCAAAGTCACCCCTCCGCCTCTCCCCTCCCCCTCACCAACCCCCTCCCCTACTTTCCCATCCTTCCCTGCAGTATCCTCAGAGGAGATCTCCTCCCTCCTCGCAAGTGCCACCCCCTCCACCTGCGCCTCGGACCCCATTCCCTCTCACCTTCTTAAAACCATCGCCCCTGCCCTCCTACCTTCCTTAACTTCTATTTTTAACCACTCAATCTCCAAGGGCTCCTTCCCCTCTGCCTTCAAACATGCCCACGTCTCCCCCATCCTAAAAAAACCCGCTCTCGACCCCACTTCCCCCTCCAGTTATCGCCCTATCTCCCTACTACCCTTCCTTTCCAAAATCCTAGAACGAGTCGTCTACAATCGATGCTTAGAATGCCTTAACTCCCATTCTCTCCTAGACCCCTTCCAATCTGGCTTCCGTCCCCTCCACTCTACCGAGACCGCTCTCTCTAAGGTCACCCGTGACCTCCTTCTTGTCAAATCCAATGGTTCCTACTCCATTCTGATCCTCCTTGACCTCTCTGCCGCCTTTGACACTGTCGACCATCCCCTCCTCCTCCATACCTTATTTCACCTTGGCTTCACGGACTCTGTCCTCTCCTGGTTCTCCTCTTACCTCTCTGGCCGGTGATTCTCGGTCTCCTTCGCTGGAGCCTCCTCCCCCTCCCATCCTTTAACTGTTGGAGTTCCTCAAGGGTCAGTTCTTGGCCCTCTTCTGTTCTCCATTTACACTCACTCCCTCGGTGAACTCATCCGCTCTCACGGCTTTGACTACCATCTCTACGCAGATGACACGCAGATCTACATCTCCGCCCCTGTCCTCTCCCCCTCCCTTCAGGCTCGCATCTCCTCCTGCCTCCGGGACGTCTCCACCTGGATGTCGGCCTGCCACCTAAAACTCAACATGAACGAGACTGAGCTCCTCATCTTCCCTCCCGAACCCGGTCCTCTCCCAGACTTCTCTATCACCGTGGATGGCACGACCATCCTTCCCGTCTCTCGGGCCCGCGATCTCGGTGTCATCCTTGACTCGTCTCTCTCGTTCACCCCACACATCCTATCCGTTACCAAAACCTGCCGGTTTCACCTCTACAATATCGCCAAGATCCTCCCTTTCCTCTCCACCCAAACGGCTACCTTACTATTACGGGCTCTCGTTATATCCCGGCTAGACTACTGTGTCAGCCTTCTCTCTGACCTCCCTTCCTCCTCTCTCGCCCCGCTCCGGTCTATTCTTCACTCCGCTGCCCGGCTCATCTTCCTGCAGAAACGATCCGGGCATGACACTCCCCTTCTTAAACAACTCCAGTGGTTGCCTATCGACCTCCGCTCCAAACAAAAACTCCTCACTCTAGGCTTCGAGGCTCTCCATCACCTTGCCCCTTCCTACCTCTCCTCCCTTCTCTCTTTCTACCGCCCACCCCGCACGCTCCGCTCCTCTGCCGCCCACCTCCTCACCGTCCCTCGGTCTCGCCTATCCCGCCGTCGACCCCCGGGTCACGACCTCCCGCGGTCCCGGAACGCCCTCCCTCCTCACCTCCGCCAAACTGATTCTCTTTCCCTCTTCAAAACCCTACTTAAAACTCACCTCCTCCAAGAGGCGTTCCCAGACTGAGCTCCTCTTCTCCCTCTACTCCCTCTGCCATCCCCCCTTTACCTCTCCGCAGCTTAACCCTCTTTTTCCCCTTTTCCCTCTGCTCCTCCACCTCTCCCTTCCCATCCCCACAGCACTGTACTCGTCCGCTCAACTGTATATATTTTCGTTACCCTATTTATTTTGTTAATGAATCGTACATCGCCTCGATTCTATTTAGTTGCCGTTGTTTTTACGAGATGTTCTTCCCCTCGACTCTATTTATCGCCACTGTTCTTGTCTGTCCGTCTCCCCCGATTAGACTGTAAGCCCGTCAAACGGCAGGGACCGTCTCTATCTGTTGCCGACTTGTTCATCCCAAGCGCTTAGTACAGTGCTCTGCACATAGTAAGCGCTCAATAAATACTATTGAATGAATGAATGAATGCCCACAACGAGCTTCCAATCTAGAGAGGGAGACAGACATTAATAGGAATAAATAAATAAATAAATTAGGGAAATGTATATAAGTGTTGTGGGGCGGATCCAAATGCAGTAGCCAGTGTCATATTCACAAACATCATGGAGCAGAATATAAGTGCTTTGCTGGCAGACCAGACTCTCTTGCTCTCGTGTCTTCAGAACAGTGCTTGGCACATAGTAAGTGCTTAATAAATACCATCATTATTATCCATCAATGGTATTTAATAATAATAATGTTGGTGTTTGTTAAGCACTTACTATGTGCAGAGCACTGTTCTAAGTGCTGGGGTAGATACAGGGTAATCAGGTGAGGCTCACAGTTAATCCCATGACCTCTGACTCCCAAGTTCGGGCTCTTTCCACTGAGCCACGGAGCATGTACTATGTGCAGAGAACTGTATTAAGTGCCCGGGGGTGTACAATACAACAAAATTAGCTGACACGTTCCCTCTGATTGGGTTCTAATCCCGGCTCTGCCCCTTGTCTGCTGTGTGACCTTGGGCCAGTCACTTCATTTCTCTGTGCCTCAGTTCCCTCCTCTGTAAAATGGGGTTTATGACTGTGAAAGCTCTGTGGGACAGGGACTGTGTCCAACCCAATAATCTTGTATGTACCCCAGATCTTAGAACAGTGCCCGGCATATAGTAAGCGCTCAACAAATAAGGCAACTATTATTAGTAGTAGTAGTAGTAGTAAATCTTCTTGCCACTCACTGTCTGCTTACCCTGCCTACCTTCTCTCTTTATTGCCACCACTTGTGGCCGATTCTTGTGCATCTGTCCCTCATACCTGTGGACAATTTTACCTCATTACTCTGAAGACTACAAAATGATGGCAGTGATCCCTTAGCAACAGAGTATATGCCAAAGGTAGTTTGATTTTCTCTCTAAAAGGTATCCCCAAAATACGCGAGTGCAACAAATTGTCAAAGTACAGTCATTTCCCTTCCAACATGACAGGTGTGTTACCGCAAACCCCAGTGTTATCCCTCTCTGATCCATTCCTCGCTATCAATGGAGTAAACCAATCAAACAATTGTATTTATGGAGTGCTTGCCGTGTGCAGAGCTCTTGGGAGAGTACAATATAACAGAGTTGAAAGGACGTTCCCTGCCCTCGAGGAGCTTAGAGTCTAGAGGGGGAGCAGACATTAATAGAAGTAAATCACTACGGATATGTTCATAAGGGTTGTGGGGCTGAGGGAGGGTTGAATAAAGGGAGCAAATCCAAGTGCAAGGGTGGTATATCACGCTGAATTTGTTCTCTGCAGCCATGGTGGAGGAAGCACAAAAGACTTGAAGGCAGATGTTGGAGTACACTTCCACTCTTCTGGGAAACCTCTAGCAACTAAACAGACTTCACACATCCCTCACAGTCCTAGTGACAGTCATTGAAAAGCTACAGGTGACTGCGCCCTAAAGGCACACACCCAAGAAGACAGGCAAATGATTGTAAATCTCCTCGCCAAATCAGCCAGGGTTACAGTTTGATCATAAGTGTATCGGCTTGCCCTAGGGAAGCTGTGAACACAACCAAAAGAAACCCATCTTTCAATCAGTCAATGATATTTATTGAGCGCTTTCTGTGTACAGAGCACTATGATATGTTGGCGACAGAGCTGAATGCTGTACCAGAATTCTGGTATCTAAGCAGCACGCTGACGAATCAGGAAATGATAGGCAAGGGTAGACAAGAAAGTATATATAAATGTTGAGGATAGGAATCGAATTTGTTAAGTGCTAAGGGTGGTGTCGTGCTAAGGGTGGTGTCAGGTTGACATGAGTCATAAATTAATCCAGGAAGACTTCCAAGGGGAGGAGGACAAGAAAGTAGAAAGAAGGAAGGGGACGAGCGTATCATTTCCCCCCCCCCCCATCACTTATGTACCTAACTTTAATTTATTTATTTATATCGATGTCTGTCTCCTCCCCTCTAGACTGCAAGCTCGTTGTGGGCAGGGAATGTGTGCGTTTATTGTTGTATTGTACCTTCCTAAGCTCTTAGTATAGTGCTTTGCACACAGTAAGTGCTCAATAAAAGCGATGGAAAGAATGAATATCCTTTGGGAGACTGTCAAAAAGAATGCGGCAGCAGTGATATTAGATTCCAGACCAAACTAAAGGTCGACAGAGCTGTTGTGCTGTCCAACTTCCTCTTCAGCTGTGAGACCTTGACTTCTTGAACAGTTCCACCAGCATAATAATAATGTTGGTATTTGTTAAGCGCTTACTATGTGCAGAGCACTGTTCTAAGCCCTGGGGGATACAAGGTGATCAGGTTGTCCCACGTGGGGCTCCCAGTCTTCATCCCCATTTTACAGATGAGGTCACTGAGGCACAGAGAAGTTAAGTGAATTGCCCACAGTCACACAGCTGACAAGTGGCAGAGCTGGGATGATTATGATAATGATAATATTTGTTAAGCACTTACTATATGCCAGACACTGTACTAAGAGCTGGGGTGGATACAAGCAAATCGGGTTGGACAAAGTCCCTTATCCCACGTGGGGCCTCACAGTCTCGACCCCCCTTTTACAGATGAGGTTACTGAGGCCCAGAGAAGTCAAGTGACTTACTCGAAGTCACACAGCAGATACGTGGAGGAGTCGAGATTAGAACCCATGACCTTCTGACTCCCAGGCCCGTGCTCTATCCACTAAGCCACGCTGCTTCTCTTCAGCTTCTCTTTCAACCTACACTGAACAAACTTCAAATGGCAGGACAAGATCACGAACAGGGAAGTTGTAGGACGATGTCAGTCTCCTAGCATTGAAGCTATGCTCCTTTCGGAACCCCTGAACGAGGCGGGACACACGAGGAGAATGGCTGACAGTAACGTACTCAGACAGATGTTGTGGTATGAGAAGCAGCATGGCTCAGTGGAAAGAGCACGGGCTTTGGAGTCAGAGTTCATGGGTTCGAATCCCGGCTCGGCCACTTGTCAGCTGTGTGACTTTGGGCAAGTCACTTAACTTCTCTGTGCCTCAGTTACCTCATCTGTAAAATGGGGATTAAGACTGTGAGCCCCACGTGGGACAACCTGATTCCCCTGTGTCTACCCCAGCGCTTAGAACAGTGCTCGGCACATAGTAAGCGCTTAACAAATACCAACATTAAAACGAACTGAAATGGGGAAACTCGGAGCTGAAAATTGGGAGTCAATTGCCCTTTTCGGGTACACATGCATCTCCAGGTGAATTTTACCAACCTAGACATCTTCTTCTGGCACGAGGGACAGATGTATACTTGTGTCCTGCAAATCTCTGTATTACCCCCCGAAATACCCTTGCATCAAGCAGCATAGTGGCCTAGTGAAGAGAGCACGGGCCTGGGAGTCAGAAGGACCTGGGTTCTAATTCCCGCTCTTCCACCTTTCTGCTGTGTGAGCTCGGGCAAGTCGCTTAACTTCTGTTTGCCTCATCTCATCTGCAAAAGGGGGATTAAGACTGCGATTCCATGTGGGACATGGACTGCGTCCAACCTGATTAGCTGGCATCTACCCCATCGCTTAGTACAGTGTCTGGCACGTGGTAAACGTTTAACGAATACAATTTTAAAAACCCAAAACATGGTTTCAAGGACAATAATGGGCTAGATGCAAGCAGCGTGGCTTAGTGGCAAGAGCACGGCCTTGGGAGTCAGAAGTTGTGGGTTCTAATCCCAGGTCCTCCACTTATCAACTGTGTGACTTTGGTCAAGTCACTGAACTTCTCTGTGCCTCAGTTCCCTCATCTGTAAAATGGGGCTCACGTGGGACAGCCTGATAACCTTGTACCTATCCCAGTGCTTAGAACAATGCTTGGCACATAGTAAGCGCTTAACAAATACGATTATTATTATAATTATTAGTTATAAAAACAATTGAAAAGTACATGCCTTCCGGTAGGCTAGGTGAAATTCAAGAAAATTGGAAGAGGAAAAATATTAAGGTTCTTACATTTCAAGTTCAAGCCTCCTAAAGCTTGAGCGAAGCTCTTGGCCCCTTTATCTGACATTTACCCGACACAGTGGTCATTAGCACCTCAAGGGGAACCAATTTGCACTGCTTTAACTGCTTAAGTTTCTAGTAAAGGATTCATTTTAAATACTTGCAATTAATTCCCCTTGTAATGTTAATGAAGGACTGATAACAGGATGTTCACACATCATTGCTGAAAAAGTCCTCATGGCCAGTTCACACTATGATATCCTGCGTCTCGTGTTCTCCCTTTCTTCCACCACTCTCTGCCCAAATCATGAGTTATTAACAGGAACATCCTTACTGTCTAATGCCCTATATTCAAGTCACCAGCCTCAAATGGGTAAAAAGCGCAGCTTAACTGTTTACAGCAGTAGCAACTGTCCGGTGACAAAGGTAAATATAAACCTCCAAAGAGAGGAAAAGGAATTAAAACATCGTGCCTGGACTAAAATGATGAGCTCTCTATCCCATCTAGAGAAGGATGTTGGCTAGAGGAACTATCTGAACTGGGAGTTAGTTCCGGCAAAAAAATAAATAAATCTTTATTAGCCTCTGATGATCTCTCACCCTTATAGATGTTACTCTGTGTCAGAAACTCGGGCCAAATTCCTTTCCCCAAACTACCGAAACAGGGCCGTGTTCTGAGACGCTGTTCCTTCTGACTGACCCCGTGTCTCACCCGTTTCTCTTTTTTTGTGTCTTTTTGCCACCTGAGTAAAAGTTTCGATCAAGCATCGTGGACTCAGGGAAACTCTTACTGTGGAGTGGGTCCAAGCGATAACGTACTTCTGAAGAGAATAAATGACAAATGAAATCTCCAAAATAAAAGTTATTTCCCAAGTCTGAATCACAGCCCAGGCAACCTCCCAGGACATCTTTCCAACTGGGGTGATGAGGTGGGGAAGACGAAAAGGCCTGAGAGTTATGTAGACTGTGAATCAGATCTTGGGAAAATCCCATGAACCTGAACAGAGGAAACCCATCTAGAATAGATGTGGGGCCAGGTTAGGAGAACCGATCGAGAACAAGGTAAAAACAGACAAGTTGGGAAAGTTACATAACCAGGACCACACAGAGGATTGATAAATTCTATTCCTCCCGGAGTGGAGGAAGGAAAGGTCTCTGCTCTCTGGCTGGGTGTTCTAAACGACGGTGTATCAGTAAAAAAATTAAAAAGTTAAACATTCAATAGACCTCCGGGTCATTTGGGACCGTCTTTGAGATCCATTTGTCTTCAAAGCTCTCCATCACCTGGCCCGCTCCTACCTCAGCTCCCTTCTCTCCTTCTCCAACTCAGCGTGAGCACTCTGCTCCTCTGGCGCTAACCTTCTCACTGGGCCTCGTTCTCTCCTGTCCCGCCGTCGACCCCTGGCCCACGTCCTAGCCCTGTCCTGGAAAGACCTCCCTCCTCACATCCGCCAAACAATCACACTTCCCCCCTTCAAAGCCCTACTGAAGGCTCACCTCCTCCAAGAGGCCTTCCCAGACTAAGCCCCATTTTTTCCTCAGCTCCCCCTCCCCTCTCCATCGCCCCGACTCGCTCCTTTTGCTCTCCCCCTTCTCCCCGCCCCACAGCACTTTATATATGTACATATCTATAATTCTATTTATTTACATTCGTTTACTTGTTTTGATGTGTATGTATCTATAATTCTATTTAGTTATATTGATGCTATTGATGCCTGTTTACTTGTTTTGATGTCTGTCCGTCTCCGCCCCCGCCCCCCCCCCAGACTGGAAACCCGTTGTGGGCAGGGATTATCTCTCCACTGCTGAATTTTACTTTCCGAGCGCTTAGTACAGTGCTCTGCACACAGTAAGCGCTCAATGAATACGCCTGAATAAATGAACAAGGTCACACAGCCGATAAGTGGCGGAGCCGGGATTACAACCCAGGACAGGCCCGTGCTCTATCCATTACGCTATGCTGTGAGCCCCATGCAGGACAGGGACTGTGTCCAACCTAATTCACTTCTGTCTACCTTAGCGCTTAGATCAGTGTCGGATACACTTAACAAATACCATAAAAGAAGTGGGGAACAAAACTGCTCATGCTGCTGCTGCCCTTGCTACCAGTTTCCTAGAGCTCACACTTGTGTCCCACCTATTTAGCTCGTGTCTACCCCAGCGCTTAGAAAAACGTTTGGCACGTAGAAAATGCTTAACAAATGCCATAAAAAGTGGACGGCAGTGTTATCACCAAGGGCAGTTGCTCTCCTCACTTTCTCCAGCTTCTATCGGTCCTTTCTTGCTGGGCTCCCCAGAGTCCTGGCCTGATCAAGGAGCCCCAGCAAGACACAGCTCAGCGGCAGTAAAATGAGCTGCTCCACTGAGCCATAATGGCCATGACCCTTATGTATTTTGAAGTATTTATAGCAGTGGTAATGCCTCTGGTAGAAAATCTCCGTTCTAGACCACTGTGGAGCCATCAAATCAGCAGATCCCACTATATACGGCACTGATTTCATGTAACGATCATAGATACTAAGGTCACCGTGGGCTCTCCACTCCTGGAAAGTCAGCATGTAGCTAATTGTCATAATGATGGCATTTGTTAAGCACTGACTATGTGCTAGGCACTGTTCTAAGCGCTGGGGTAGATAGAAGATAATCGGGTTGGACACAGTCCCTGTCCTACATTGGGCTCACAGTCTCAATCCCCATTTAACAGACGAGGGATCCGAGGCACAGAGAAGTTAAGTGACTCGCCCCAGGTCAGACATCAGACAGCTCCGGCAGCCAACCAACTTGCTGAGGGCCTCCTGCCTGAGATTTGCAAGATTGATTCACTTCATATTAAATGTCATAGGTATCTCCCCAGCTGCAAGGGGAGCAAGGAATTGAGACAATGGGGTGGGGCATATTTTAGGTCTAATCTCTCCAGAATGATCACATCTGTTTCCTTCTGACTGTGACTCTGAAGGAGTTTGGCTCTCTTAGCAGGCTGGATTTCTCGAATGAGCAAGAACATAAATCTGACCATAAGGACTTGTTCATGTTTTCAAGAGAAGATTAGACCCCACCTTTGGCTTTGGAGCTAATATCTCAGTTTTCAATGGGAGGTCCCATGGATCCTTTCGAGTTGGCATGCTGTAGGAAGAGGAGGAACTCAAAACCATATTAGAGCTACTTCCTGATTCTAAAGAAGATTTTATACATCACTTGGGTTTAGGTAGCTTTCCATCAATCATCAAATTATTTTTAAAAAGTGATAATCAGCTTCTCTACGGTTTCTATTGCCCTAGGAGTCCCTGAGAGATCATTATTTGAATTGTTTTGAGCTTCATCTACATCATTTTTAAAAATCATGCCTCCTTACTTGTATTTCAGTCAGTCGTATTTATTGAGTGCTTACTGAGTGAGGGCACTGTACTGAGTGTTTGGGAGAGGACAACACAACACTATAACAGACACGTTCCTTGCTCACACCGAGTATTTGTCACTTTCCTTTCTCTCACCTCTCCTGTACTCTCCCGGCCTGGTTTTTGTGATTCCTTCACATTCCGCAACTCCCAGAATCAGAAAAAATATTGACACAGCACTTACTTGCCCATGATGCTGGCTTGAGTACTGTAGATAATAATCTAAAAGCTCACTTACCTATGCTCTGGGAGTTTACACTCTAATAGAAAACCCACCTAGGCAACACATTATGAATATTTGGGGGGGAGGGTGTTACGTGCTTTAGGGTGGGTTCCCTTCTGTCTGATTTCCATCATCATGGATTCACAGAGATTAAGAAGTGTTAGGCTTGCCTCCTCGAGGCCGTTCCTGGTAGCCCTGTGCTTCCTGATGGAAGCTTAAAAGGGCTGGAAGGGTCAGAAGGAGGAGAAATGGCAGTGGGCAAAGTGCATAATATCACCTCTGCTACAACTCCTGCTGCCTGGTGGATTTCTCATCTCTTAATGGTCTCTTCTGGTTGGAGTGTTTTGGGTTGCCACTCGTTTATATACCCACTGGCCAACGGGGGAACTTGCCCCCTGATTTGGGAGGCCATGATGGGGCAGAAAAGGGAGGTTTCAGAGTTTGATCTAGGACTTAACGAGCTCTGCGATGCAGCCCTCAGGAAGGTTGGCTGGTTCTTGGGCCTCTCTCTCCCCAGCTGTGACCTACTGTAACCCCAAGAGCCTCTGTGCCTCTCTCCCTCCTTTCCGGCTTCCTCTGGACTTGCTCCTGACTTTATTGCAACACTGCATTGCAGAGATATTCCAAGGACTACCCTTTGTGCTCCCTCTTGGATGTCTGATGAAGTATCACCCGACTGACACGCTTCTCTTCCTCCCTTGGAAAGGGATGACTCCCTAAATTGTTGAGATCGTTTTGGCTCCAACCTGGTGCCCTGGTTCACTCTTCCTGCGGGTGCAGATTGAATATGGTTTGGCTATTAACAGCCCAGCAGATAGCAGGTGTAGATATGGACAGAGGGCCTGAGGATTTGGATGAAGGAAAAAATCTCCTAGTCCAGAATTCTTCCAGTTGTTACTAAGGAGTAGCTTACTTGCCAGGCAAGATAGACTGAATTAATTTCTAATAATCAATCAACCAATGGTATTTATTAAGCACTTGCTGTGTGCAGAGCATTGTACTAAGCTATTGGGAGTGTAGGGTAGTGTGTTGACCAAAGCTGGGAGTGTTTTTCCTGAATGAATGAATTTTTAGTAGAGATGAAGGGGCACATATGGGTGCCACAGCTAAACACAGAGGCACACGCTACTAGTCTCGCTTCCGAGCCTGGAACAGGAATCCAAATCCCACAACACCGGGATGAAGGTTGAAGGAGGTAGGTTCAAAACAAATGAAAGGAAACTCTTTTTCAGACAGAAGGTGGTAAACTTGGAGAATTTCTTAGCACAGAAAATTGTGTAAGAACAGTGCTCTGCACACAGTAAGCACTCAGATACAACTGATTGACTGAATTTTGAATTAGCGGTACGTAATGGGTTACTAGTGTGAAAGTAAGGATCAACTAACATCCTTTCCTTATCTCTCTCTATAGGATGTTAGTTGATCATCCCTCAGCATGATCAACTCATCAGCTCAGGAGGGCAACCATCACATGATTCCTCCAAGCATTCTGTTGTCATGGAGACACAGTCCTGGGCTGGATGGACCATTGTGTAGACCCAGCAGAGAGCACTTTTCCCCACACTTTAAATTGCTGGCTAGAGAAGCAGCGTGGTCTAGTGGATAGAGTACGGGCCTGGGAGTCATGGGTTCTAATTCCGGCTCCACCACTTGTCTGCTGTGTGACCTCAGGTAAGTCCCTTCACTTCTCTGTTCCTCAGTTACCTCACCTGTAAAATGGGGATTAAGCCTGTGAGCCCCGTGTGGGACAGGGACGATGTCCAACCGAATTACCTTATATCTACATCAGTGCTTAGAACAGGGCTTAGCCCATACGAAGCACTTAACAAATACTATTATTATTAATATGAAGTCTCACAGAAGTCCTCTGAAGTCAGGCAGACTGGTGGCAGGGCTGAAGGGAGTAGACCACCTAGAGCCAAGCTTTTGTGGTTGGGTCCAGCAGGACCCGACCTGGCTACGTCATCTGTAAAATGAGGATTAAGACTGTGAGTCCCATGTGGGACAGGGACTGTGTCCAAATCCAATTTGCTTGTATCCACCCCAGCGCTTAGTACAGTGCCTGGCATATAATAAGCACTTAATACCACAATGATTACTCCATATTGGGAACAGTCTTCCAAACTGCAGAGATACGATCCCATGCAATTGCCCTAGTCCTTCTAACGAGTAGATTACAGACCCCAGCAGCACCCAGACATTAGATGGGCTGTTTATGTGCAAGGAAAGTACCTTGAAATTCCTTGAGCGGTCAAAGGGGAGCCGACACCAGGTTGAAATGGGCTGTTCCACCTGTGGGCCAAAGTCTGGTCTAAGCACGAGTTGCTCCTCCACTGTCTTGCCTGAAATTAGCTCTCAGTCCAGGTTGGGCCGATGCCCTCAAGAGAAGCGACCCCCAGACAAGAGATAACTTCCAGTGGACCAACCAAGAAGCACACTCTCTTCTCCTGAGCCTCAAGGAGAACGACACTCCATTGTACTGAATATCACCAGCTACCACTCCCTGATTGACCAAATGGAAAGTAAAACTGCAAATACCTGGCTTTTAAGATGGGGACAGAAAACATGCAGTTACTTTTTTCCCCTGTGCCGTGGGGTTGCCTTGTGTAGGCACGGTTTGAGAGTTGAAACAGTCTTAAGCAAACACAAATCATTTCACTTCCAAAGACTTCCCAGAGAGGTCTTTACTCTTCCAAGATTCCCCCAGAGAGGCAAACTCCCTTTTCTCTTCACTACCTTCTAGCCCAAGTTAAGGAAAATGCCATTACCTACCTCTCAGACTCATTTGGCCTTTTGGGAGGGTTGCTGATAAAATTGTTTCTTCTTCTGATCAATCTCGCATCTGGTTCCAATCAGTTTCTTTAACTCCTTTCAATCTGTGTTTTAGAAAGCTTCAGACAGGTTTGGAGCCCTTTCCCATTTCTGTCATCACTGCTTTCCACCGGGTGTGGTCCGATGACACGGCTCTTTGTAATTATCAGTTGTGACTAGAGCCATGCTGATAGTGTAGCGGGGATGGAAGAAAGTGCAGGAGCCATAGAGTCATTTTCAAGACCTTTACCAAGTAATGCAACCATATTTGTTAGTCGTCCTGCTTCAGGATTGCTCAGTCTTCCCCCTTTTGTTGCTGCAACGTCAGCCCAGCAGATTGTTCACTTGACTTTCTGAGCTCTATATTTCATCAATGATTTCGTTTGAAGAACATCTGCCAGATGCTGAAATCCCCGAGTCCCGTGATTCACATCAGCAAGCCCGAAATTCTTCTGCCGACTGGATGGAGGGGCTAAAGGGGGTGAAGGGGAAATTCATCTCTCTCAACAGGGTTGCGTGAGTATTGATATCGGCCTGTATGATCTCCCGCCACCACTCCGAGCACTGTCCCGCCCCTTGCGCCAGCCCGTTCTAAGAATTCTGGAGGCGAAGGGTGGACCCAAAGACAAGGCTATGCATATGTTGGAGAGAGGGTCAGTTGGCGGGGTCTTTTGGGCTTGTAATGGGAACCCAGTGGGATGTATGAGGCCTCCATGCTGGAGTCAGAGCTGGAGTTAAGTCTTGTTACTTTTCCCTTTTTTGCTCAGAGAGTGCTGACCTTGGGAGACAACCGAGAAGCAGTGTGGCCTAATGGAAAGAGCGCGGGCCTGGGAGTCAGAGGATCTGGGTTCTCGTCCCGGCCCTGCCACTTAATAATAACAATAATAATAATAATTATGGTACTTAAGTGCTTACTATGTGCCAAGCACAGTTCTAAGCAATGGGGTAGGTTCAAGTTAATCAGGTTGGACACAGTGACTTTGGGCAAGTCACTCCACTTCTCTGTGCCTCAGTTACCTCATCTGTAAAATGGAGATTAAGAGTATGAGCTCCGTGTGGGACAGGGACTGTGTCCAACCCGATTATCTGTATCTACCCCAGTGCTTAGTACAGTGCCTGGCCATAGTAAGTGCTTAACAAATACCGTGACAAAAAAAAAAAATCGGGCTCTTTTCTGACTAGCTTTTGAGTGCCAGTCAACTTCAGCAGGGGTATAGCTAGCAGTCTAGGATACTACTGACCCAGAAAGAAAATTTATCATAATCCTGTCTTCTCCTCCCTAACCCCCAATCCCATGTTTTTAGGACATAGGGCATAGTTGTTCATAAGACCATTCTCACATTTGGGTGGACCCAGTGTGTCACCATTTTGAAGTTGAACTTCATTTTACTCTTGTTTCTCATCACTGCCCTTTTTTTTTTTTCCTACTGATTTCCCTGGCACTGGCTTGGACTTCCTGGCTCAGAACCCTAGCATCTTTGTAAACAGAAGTGATTAGTTTTTCTGGCAGGATTAGTCAATACAACTTGGCCAGGATGGTAGTAAAAACACTTTTCATCTTTGTCCGGCCAGGGTGCATAGTGCATAAATCCATTATCTTTTGGCTAATTGCTTTTGTTGGGTCCAGATTGAAGACTGATGCACTGTTCTCATAGGCAGTGTCTTATATGTGGGGGTCCTTGAAACACAGACAGTAAAACTCTTTTATACCCTGCCTAGGGATCACTTCACTCCACCAGCTTTCCTCCAAGAATTACAAAGATCCTCTACATTCAGAGAGATGACTCATAACACTGCTCTGAATGGGAGTTTTCTAATGGGATCTTTGGAAGAAAATGAAAATATACTTCTCCTGACCACAACTCCCTCTGTCACGGGCCTGGAGATGCTGGTGTTCCCCGAAACAACTCAGAAGACAAATTGGTTTCCTCCACACTTCTCTGGACACTCTCCAGTTGTTTCCATCCTTCTCAGAGTGTAATGACTATAAACCGGGCATAAATGGGATTGTAAAGGGTCTGAACAGTGCAGGGTACAGTGGAAGGAATATTTTCTAATTCTTGCCTGTCCTACTCTTGGAACTTTCTTTACTAACAGCACCACATCGTGGACTTAGATTTGGGTTTTGTTCAACTATGACACTGCCCCCCCCCCATTTTTTTTTCCTGCTGTACTTGTGTCAGGTCAGTCTTCTTCATCCTCTCTCTGTGGTGCTCATTTTTGTCCCTAAGTATACAACATTGAACTTTTCCCTATTGCATTAATCTTGTCTTGAATCAGACCACTATCTCAATCGGTGTAAATCTTTTTGATTTCCATTCCTGTGTTCCAAAGTGTTAGCAAGTCTGCTCAATTTAGTGAGGCAAAGCATGGAAAGAGCATGGCTATGGGTGACAAGTGCTCAGTACAGTGTATTGAATCCAGGGAGTGCTCAATAAATACTCCTCCTCCTGCTGCTGCCTAGAACAATAACTGACTATAGTCCCAGCTCTGCCACTAGTTTGCTAAGTCACCTCAAGAAAGTTACTAATCCTCTTGGGGTCTCAGATGTCTGCCCTGTATCTACAAAGGAACTTTGGAAAAATAAAAGAACACTATATAAATTCAAGTTTGATGGTATTATCGTCCCATCTGCAAGTTTGATGGCCATATTCTTGATTCCCAGGAAACCTGATGAGGAGGAGTTAGATAAACTGGGTCTACTTCAGGTTCACAATGAAGTCCTGGACCTAAGTCTGTCTCCTAACATTGATATTATGATCACCTCAACACAGCTTTGTTGGATGGGATGTGTGAGGAAGAGAAGTGTTGCCTAGTGGAAAGGGCAGGGACCTGGGAGTCAGAGGACCTATCCTGGATCTGCCAATAACTTGCTATGTGACCTTCCTCAACTGTAAAATGGGGACTAAATGCTGCTCCCTGCTACTTAGCCTGTGAGCCCCATGTGGGATGGGGACTGCGTCCAACCTGCTAAAACTTGTATCTACCCATGAGCTTAGAACAGTGATGATGATGGTGGTGGTATTTGTTAAGCGCTTACTATGTGCAGAGCACTGTTCTAAGCGCTGGGGTAGATACAGGGTAATCAGGTTGTCCCACATGAGACATCTGTCCCCCATCTAGATTGTGAGCTCCTCGTGGGTAGGGATTGTGCCTACCCACTTTTTTGTACTGTACTCTCCCAAGTGCTTAGTACAGTGCTCTGCAGATAGTAAGCACTGAGGGGAAGTAGCATGGCGTAGTGGATAGAGGACGGGCCTGGGAGTCAGAAGGTCATGAGTTCTAATATCCGCTCCACCATTTGTCTGCTGTGTGACCTTGGGCAAGTCACTTCACTTCCCTGGGCCTCAGTTTCCTCATCTGTAAAATGGGGATTGAGACTGTGAGCCCCACGAGGGACAGGGACTGTGTCCAACCCAATTTACTTGTACCCACCCCAGCGCTTAGTACAGTGCTTGGCACATAGTAAGTGCTTAATAAATACCATCATTATTATTAAATACCACTTATTGATAGATTGATTGCCTCCACTTTGTCTCACTCTCTGTGGGCAGGGAATATGTCTGTTATATTGTAGTCTCCCAAGTGCTTAATACAGTGCTCTACACACAATATGTGCTCAATGAATACTATTGATTGAAAAAAATATCCAGGTTTTAGATCGAGTGACCTCTCTAACTCAATGAGACCATATGGAGTAATTCTTTCTTATCCTCTTCCACCATCAATCATATTTATTGAGTGCTATGTGCAGAACACTGTACTAAGCACAACATGCTCTCCTTCCTTTCTGTTCACCCTTCCCCCTTCTGTTCTCCCTCCTGTTTACTTTTTCATATTACTTTTTTTAATGGGTCTGTGGCTTAAGAGGTAGCCAGAAAATATACTCTGTTCTCTCAAGCAAGATTTGTTGTAACCCCCAGACATTTTCAGCCGATGAGAGGTGAAGGCGGGGACTGGATTTCCTGTTTTAAGGGTGCGGCTGAGAGTACCGGCTGCACCTCATATGTTCCATTGGTGGGCAGGTTGTTGTCTGGGACCACAGGGAATTTCCCTGAGGCTCTCTTCAAGCTTCCATAGCCCTTTGCCAGCAAAAGCAGAGACTCTGGGCAGATTTCTGGGTTGCGGGCTTGACTGCCAACAGCTGTGGATATAGCTCGGGAATGGCAGCAACTGCCTTTTTCCCAGGCTTGAAAATGGGATTTCTGAGAGCCTGCTTGTAAACCTGTCACCTGGGGTGATACATACCCACCACAGAATGGGTGGGTGAGGCCTTGCCTTGCAGCAACCATACCTGTCAGCTTCCATTTACCTGCCACCTCAGAAGGGAATCCAGGAGAGGCATGTGGCCAGAGGCAGGGTGAGCTGACATCTCACTTCTCCGTCCATAGATCTGGGTCCAGTCATGTGATTAACATCTACCCTAAGACTGAGTCAGTGCCCAGTTGATTTCATCTGTCAAGTTTAAAAAGGGTTTGGATACATTCCCAAACAAGTGGCCCATGACTTTAGGGAACAGTAAGAATGTAAGGGGAAAAGCCCAGAAAATCAGGATACACGTCCAGGAAGATAAACATCATCCAGTTTTTAATCAAACCTTCCTATTGCCATGGAGACCAAACACTGGGGTGCATGAACCATCGATCTCAACTAAGAATAGCGTCATTGGTGGCCATATGGTCTTGTTTTGTGACCCAGCCCTGGACCCCACCATGATGATCACAGTCATGGGTAGAGGGATGAACCCTGCTAGAAACGTGATGTGCGGCTAGCTTTTCCAGCTCTTCCATCAAAGAGCATTATCTTCGCACCGTTCTAAAGTGAAGTTTTCATGATAAATGGTGGCAAGTTGTCTGGATCCTTTAGTGGACATGCCAAGCTGCTTAGAGGAAATGAGCCACAGCATCTGGCAGCAGACTCATAGAGAGATATCTTTGCAAGCTTCTGAATCTACAGCCCCACGAAGTAGAGGGCCAGGGGATGTAGGGTTCCAGGAAAGAAAGGGGGCCGGGAGTTTAAGAGGTCGGGTCTCGACATGGGAGAGAGGGAGAGCAAGTGACTTTTATAGTTCACTGGAGTCCGTCCCCTGTGGGTTTGTGCGAGCCGAATTGCCAAATCCACACCAGCCAAACCTTCTCCAAATTAAACCTATTCCTTCCATGCTACCACTTTTTTATTATTATCATCCATCATTATTATTATTATTATTATGGTATTTGTTAAATACTTACTATGTGCCAGGCACTGTTCTAAGCACTGGGTCCCCTCACCGGCAAGATTGCCATAAACAGTGGAAAGCAATGATGGGAACTGTTAGCTGGAACCCTAATTCACTTCCACCTGAAATACCCGGACGAATGAGGAGCTTCAGTTGTTTGCAAGTTTGAGGTCTGGCCACAGAAGGAGAGGGCAGAGTGAAACCAAGGAGTAGTTTGTAAAATATGTTCCAAAGGATGAGAAGTAAAGATTTTTTTTTGGCTTTAAGAAGTGTTTACCAAGACATAAACAATTCAAAATGTCAGCTCCTCAGGAAAACAGAGGTCTGCTGTAAATAAGCTCTCCAAAAGTATGTTTACTGAAATGAAAGAAATGATGTTTCCTCAAGAAACCAGTGCTTATAAAATGTATTTCTTTCATATTGCCCACACCAGGTGTATGAATTCTTAAGAAAACTCTTCTTTCCTGCTTGGATTTCCTGGATTCTGAGCAATCCTGAAGCAGGGAATATTGTACAGCTTAGCTGAAATTTTAGAACTAGGACACAGTTACTTGAAACTACCCAGCCAAGCATCCCAGTCCTGGACAGACAACTTTGAGAAGACATATCACTCTCTCCTATTAGATTCGAGGTTCCTCCAAGGATAGGACTGAAACTCTTACTCTAGACTGTGAGCTCCTTGTGGTCAGGAAACATGTCTACCAAATCTGTTGTATTGTACTCTCCCAAGTTCTTATTACAGTTTTTGCATACATTGACTGCTCAAAAAATGCACCCCATTGCTTGAGTGATTTTACTTCTATTATACTTCTTTTATTTTATGGCATTTGTTAAGTACTTACTATGTGCCAGGCACTGTACTAAGCGCTGGGGTAGATAAAAGCTTATCAGGTTGGACACGGTCCATGTCTCACATAATGATAATAATAACAATAATAATTGTGGTATTTGCCAAGCGCTTATTCTATGTCAGGCACTGTACTAAGCTTTGGAGTGGATACAAGGTAATCGGGTTGGACACAATCCCTGTCCCACTTGGGGCTCACAGTCTCAATCCCCATTTTACAGATGAGGTAACTGAGGCACAGAAAAGTGAAATGACTTGCCCAAGGTCACACAGCAGACTGGCGGTGGAGCCGAGATTAAAACCCAGGTCCTTCTGACTCCCAGGCCTCTGCTCTATCTAACGTGGTACAGTGCACTATACTAGGAGCTTGAGAAGTACAGAATAACATAGAGACATTTTCCCTGGCCATAGGGAACTTACTTTCTAGTAGGGGAAGATAAATGCAGAAATATTCGCAACTAGAGTGGTCAAATAAACAGAGCAGACATATATGAATGTTATGGAGGGTATTAATAAGTTCAAAAGTGGTTGAGTTGGCTGAAGGGGTGATATTGCTCAGAGTGCTGGGGAAAGCTTGTTGGAGGAAGTGTTTGAAGTCTGGCCACAGAAAGGATTTGCATGTGGGGAGAGCTGAGTACAAACAGTACAGTGCTCTGCACACAGTAAGCATTCAATAAATACAATAACAATAACAATGTTGGTATTTGTTAAGCGCTTACTATGTGCCAAGCACTCTTCTAAGCGCTGGGGGAGATACAAGGTAACCAGTTTGTCCCAAATGGGGCTCACAGCCTTCATCCCCATTTTACAGATGGGGTAACTGAGGCACAGAGAAGTTAAGTGACTTGCCCAAGGTCACACAGCTGGCAAGTGGCTGATTGATCAATCAATACCACTGATTGATTGAGAGCAGTAGGTCCTCAGTGAATGTTGCTGCTTGATGATGAAAAGAAGCCTGGGGAAAGATGAAAATCTTTAAAGGAAGTACCATTTCCATCAAAATAAGATCAAGATTAAGATCGACCAGGGTGTTTCTCATGAACAGTTCTAAAATTCCACCTATAGGAAACAGGGAAAGCAGGGAGACCAAAGGGTAGAGGGGATCATGGTTTCCACAGAAACCCCTTGTTGGTAAATTTCCAAACAATTTCCATAATCAATTATGGTATTTGTTCAGTGCTTACTATGTGCTAAAAACAAGCTAAGCACTGGGGTAGATACAAGATGATTAGGTCGGATACAGTCCCTGTCCCACATGGGGTTCACAGTCTAAGCAGAAGGGGGAACAGGTACTGAATTCCCATTTTACAGATGAGGTAACTGAGGCACAGAGAAGTGAAGTGACTTTCCCAAGGTCACAGAGCAGGTCCATGGTGAAGCGGGGAATTAGAACCCAGGTCCTCTGACTCCCAGGCCCGGGCTCTTTCCGCTAGGCCAGACTAAGCTTCCCAGGCTAAGCCTGGGGGTTTCCCAGACTAAGCCCCCTCCTTTCCTCCGCTCCCTAAATAATAATAATAATGTTGGTATTTGTTAAGCGCTTACTATGTGCAGAGCACTGTTCTAAGCGCTGGGGTAAACACAGGGGAAGCAGGTTGTCCCACGTGGGGCTCACAGTCTTAATCCCCATTTTACAGATGAGGGAACTGAGGCACAGAGAAGTTAAGTGACTTGCCCACAGTCACACAGCTGACAAGTGGCAGAGCTGGGATTCGAACTCATGAGCCCTGACTCCAAAGCCCGTGCTCTTTCCACTGCGCCACGCTGCTTCTCCCTCTCCCCTCCTCATTGTCCCGACCCACTCCCTTTGCTCTACCCCACCTCCCCGCCCCACAGCACTTGTATATATGTGTACATATTTATAATTGTAAATCTATTTTTTAAATGATGTGTATATATCTATAATTCTATTTATAATGATGCTACCATTGCCTGTTTACTTGTTTTGATGTCTGTCTCCCCTCTTCTAGACTGTGAGCCCATTGTGGCAGAATGTCTTTATTTATTGCTGAATTGTACTTCCCAAGCTTTTAGTACAGTCCTCTGCACACAGTAAATGCTCAATAAATACGATTGAATAAATAGGCCGTGCATGCTTCTCATTTCATAAATTTTATAACACATACTTTATAATTTTTCTCTCACTTCTATTGTATATTTGGCAATTTATATCTATTATCTCCCTTAATCGATTGTAAACTTCTCGAGGACAGAGACCGTGTCTTTTATTTCTTTTTTATGTCTCCCAAATGCTTAATGCAGCCCCTCTACATACTATAGGCATTCCATCAATACTGTTGAGTCCAATACTGTTCAATCGTATTTATTGAGCACTTAATGTTTGCAGAGCACCGTACTAAGGGCTTAGGGGAATACACTGTAACAGTTGGTAGACACATTCCCCGCCCACAACAATCTCACAATCTGGAGGGACTGTTCATTTACTACTGTTTGCTAATGGATTGTGTAATTATTTTGCCCACAACAGTCTCACAATCTAGAGGGACTGTTCATTTACTACTGTTTACTAATGAATTGCATGATTATTTTTTCTAGTATTTTCCTAGGTATAGACGTCAAGTATCAGGGAAAGCCCTGATTTACCCATTTACCCTCTTAAAAACAGAAGCACTATCCTGGCTTTTCCTCAATTTTCAGATTTCTCCACAATTCTGTCATTGTTATGCAGACTGTGTGGGAATAGCCTCTTTGCTTGCATTACACTAGAAGGAATGTGAGGCAAATTCTTCAGTAGGAAACAAATTTAAATAAGTGACTGTTTCTCCTGAAATTATTAGAATCTCACATCTCAAATCTGATGAGACTACTAAATTCCTTTATTCTTTTTGGGACTGTGTATGTGGGAATTTTCAGACAGTCACTTTCTGAGAACTGGGATATGGAGATGTCTCATTTAGGAAGGAGGATAAAGAGGGAGAAAATCACTCAGGGAGTTTTGGACTTTCCCTTTTGGTTGAAGACAAGTGAGCAAAATTCTTAACAAAGTTATCATTTTTGAGGCTCCGAAACAGGGCTTTGGCCAACTCTTGAACTACCCCTAGAAATAGAAATAGAATGTCTCTTTCCAGGCAAGTTAAGAAAATGAACAATTTCATTCACTGTACAGAAGTAGATTGTGCCTCTATGTGGCTGGGTTCAACTGGCAACCTGTCTTGCATTTCCTCCTGCTTTCAGGACATCTCTACTTGGACGTCCTGTCGATGCTTCAAACTAAACAGGTCTGAAACGGTACTCCTCATTTTCTTACCCAAACCCCGTTTTCCCTGTGACTTTTCCATCACTGTAGACCGCACCCCCATCTTCTCACAGGCCCATAACTTTGGTATTATCCTCAACTCATCTCTCTCATTCAACCCACACATTCAATCTCTTACCAAATCCTGTCGGTTCAATCTTCACAACTTCTGCCCTTTCCTCTCCTTCCAGACTGCTATTATTTTCATCCAAGCACTTATCCTATCGATCTTGACTACTGCATCAGCCTCCATACTGACCTCCCTGCCTCCTGTCTCTCCCCACTCCAATCCATACTTCACTCTGCTGATCATTTTCCGACAAAACCATTCCATTCATGTTTCCTCACTCTTCAAGAACCTCGAGTGGCTGCCCATCCACCTCCACATCAAACATAACTCCTTTACCATTGGCTTTAAAGCACTCAATCACCTTGCCTCCTTCTATCTTATCTCACTGATTTCCTACTACAAGCCAGCCCACACAATTTGCTCCTCTAATGTCAGTTTACTCACTGAACCTCGATCTCGTTTTGCCCATGTCCTCCCTCTGGCCTGGAACTCCCTCCCTCTTCATTTTCAACAAACAATCCCTCTCCCCACCTTTAAAGCCCTATCAAAGGCATATCTCCTCCAAGAGGTCTTCCCTGACCAAGCCTTCTTTTTCCTCACTTCCTCTACACCTGCTCCCTTCTGTATCACCTTTCACTTGGATTTGCACCGTTTACTCACCCTACCCTCAGCTTCGCAGAACTTACATATATATCTGCAATTTTTTTTATTTATTTCAATGTCCGCCTTCCCCTCTAGACTGTAAGCTCGTTGTGGATCAGGAACGTGTCTACCGACTCTTGTTATACTGTACTCCCCAAGCACTTAGTACAGGGCTCAGCATGTACTGAGTGCTCAGTACATATGGTGGATTGATTGGCAAAAAATTGCGTGGGCTGGTAGACATTTCACAAGGCTGCTTTAGCATGGGATTTGGAATGCTTGTACACTTAACCATGTTTTTACCCATTATTTTTATTCAATAATTTCACTCATCAGTAGCTTGACATTTTTCCATTAAATCTTTTTCTTCATACATATTTTAGATTTCTGTTAACTTTGCTCTGTGTATGTAGTCAAAAGAAGAGACTCCTTTGACATTCCTTGCTTCTATTTCAGCTAAATGCCTAATGGCTGGATTTTAAAATTTCATTTAGGCAATGTTAGAGAAGAAAAAAGAAAGTGTACCCTAATGGACTTTCCATTTTTTTTTTTTTTTTGACAAAACTGAAGAAAGGAACAATATTTTCTTCTCAATTAGGGGAGTCCAGAGTTATGGTACTATATTGGGCTGAGAGTCCCCTGGCAAGCGGATTTTCAGGGTTGCACTGGGGAATCTTTTAAGGAATAATGGTAAGAATAACAATTGTAGTAATTCTTAAGGGCTTACTGTACATCAAACACTGTGCTAAGCACTGAGGTAAATGCAAAAATATTCAGATTGCCACAGTCCCTGTCCCACAAGAAGTCACAATAAGGGGAGGGAGAAGAGATAAACCTTAACTCCATTTTTGTCATGTCTTATACTGTCGAGTCATTTTCGACCCGTAGCAACTCCGGGGACACATCTCTCCCAGAACATCCCACCTTCACCTGCAATCGTTCTGATAGTGTATCCATAGAGTTTTTCTCGGTAAAAATATGGAAGTGGTTTACTGTTGCCTCCTTCTGTGCAGTAAACTTGAGTCTTCGCCCTTGACTCTCTCCCATGCTGCTGTTGCCCAGCACAGGTGAGTTTTGACTTGTAGCAGATGGCCTTCCGCTCGATAGCCACTGCCCAAGCTAGGAATGAAATGCCTAGGCCTCTGCTTGACTCTCCCTCCCAGAGCCAAGACTGGTACAGTTCTGGAAAATCTCTAGGTGTTATCCTGAGAGGGGATCTCCCTTTTTACAGATGAGGAACCTGAGTAACCAAGAAGTTAAGTGATTTGCCCAAGGTCACACATAAGGTGCCACTTGCCAGATGAGGAATTAGAACCCAGGTCTCCTGACTCTTAGGCTTGGGTTTCTTCCCTTAGGCCGTGCTACTTCTAAGAAAGGTAAGAAAGGAGGAGGTGGTCGAGCCTCTTATGACTGAATTCTATTACAATTGATTAAAAAGTGAAAACATCTTCTTGACTGTTAAACTCATTGTGGGAAGGAACTGTCAACCAATTCTATTGGATCGTTCTCCCCAAGTGTACAACACTCTGCACACAGTAAGCACTTAATAAATACCTTTGATTGAATAATTAACATTAGACCACGTATAATGCTATTCAGCTCAATGTTCTGTCTCTTACAGTGGCATAGGAATCTTAAAAGAACCTAGCGAACGTTGCCCTTCTAGACCTCTACTTACTTGGTTATGAAATCTCTCCCCAGTAGCTTACTATGTTAAATACTCTGATAAGTCATTATCAGGAAGGGGACAAAAATCAAAACAAAAGGCACAGATTTGTCACTGCATCACACCACAAAAATTCTGCACCCAGAATTCTGTGTACAGTTCTGCACCCTGCATTTTATGAAGGACATGAAATAGAGATGGAGAAGGAAAAGAAATATGTAGCCATGACAAGCAAGAGAATGGATGGAGAATTTTACTTTTTATATTTTTTTAGTGGTAATTGCTAAGCTTCTACTTTGTGCCAGGCACTGTACTAAGCACTGGAGTAGATACAATAATAATAATAATTGTGGTATTTATTAAGCGCTTGCTATAAGCCAGGTATTGTACTAAGCACCAGAGTGGATACAAGCAAATCGGGTTGGATGCAGTCCTTCTCCCACGTGGGGCTCACAGTCTCAATTCCCATTTTACAGATGAGGTAACTGAAACACAGAGAAGTGAAGTGATTTGCCCAAGGTCACAGAGCAGACAAGTGGTGGAGCCGGGATTAGAACGCAGGTCCTCTGACTCCCAGGTCCGTGCTCTATCCACTACACCATGCTGCTGCTTCAAGATATACAGGTGGACACAGTCCATGTCCGACATGGGGCTCGCAGTCTTAATCCCCATTTTACAGATGGGATAGATGAAGTCCAGAGAAGTGAAAGTGATTTGCCGAAGGTCACAGAGCAGACAGACGGCAGAGTCGGAATTAGAACTCGGGTCCTTTTAAGGAAGGTCTTCAGTCTGGAAAGATAGAGTAAGAGGGAACTCTAGTGACGTCTACAAAACCATTGAAGGCAAAGACGGGGGAGATGGAATTGCTGTTAATCAAATCCCGTCAAACCAGAATGAGGGGGATCCCAAATGAAGCTTGAGTATGGGAGGTAGGAAACAAGCAGAAGTGAATCCCTCTCCACCTAGCAGGTGGGAAGCATATGGAATTGGTTACCACAGGAAGTTGTGCAGGATAAAAATATCAGCAGGTTCAAGAGGGATTTAGATAAATTTATGGCTGACAAGTTCATAATTATTACTAAAGGAAAAACCAGTGATAAAGAGGGGAAAATTTGGAGCTATTAGATGGTAGGTCCTACAACACAAGGATTCATTTTAAGGAGGGTAGCCACTTTTAGGGACAGAATCTTGGACTGGAAGGACCATAGGCCTGAATCAGTAATGTCATTTTTATGTTCTTATGTTCTAGGTCTTTAAAAAAAAGAGTTCTGTTCTTCCTACCTGTGCCTGCCCCAATTCAGTTTCCAATACAGCAGCTGCTTGGCATACCAGCTACGATCCTTTCTTGTCCCACGTCTTGCCCAGTGGAGGTGTGTTGCAATGAGCATTGTTTAAGCGCTGGGGTGAGCTGACTTCAGTATTGCTGAACTGGTCTGCCATTTGATGTTGGGGATGACAGATTGCCCCTCTTGGGATTGCAGCTGGAGAGTTTCCAGCACTCTACCAGTCTAGGGGAGGGAGAGTCAAGCAGAGGCATAACCATTCCATTCCTAGCTTGGGCAGTGGCTAGCAAGTGGAAGGCAATCTGCTACAAGTCAAAACTCCCCCGTGCTGGGCAGCGGTGGCACGGGAGAAAGTCTAGGGCGGAGACAAGTTTACTGCACGGAAAAAAGCAAAGGGTAAACGACCTCTGGATTTTCAGCAAGAAAACTCTATGAATCCACTACCAGAATGATTGCAGATGGAGGTGGGCCGTTCTGGGAGAGATGTGTCCATGGAGTCGATATGGGTCGGAAACGACTCGACAGCGTAAGAAAAGACAAGATGATTGAGTTTGGTTGACCGATGGCTGCAAATTGACAGTGGTGAAACTGCTCAAGGAACTGGATGCAACTTCTGAGGTAGGTGGAAGGTTGGACAATGTAAATCATAATAATAATTAAAATAGCAATATTTAAGAGTACTTAGCTCTGTGCAAAGTACTGTAGTAAGCGCTGGGGTAGATACAGGATAATCACACTGGACACAGTACCTGTCCCACATCGGTTCATGCTCTATCGCACTTTATAAAGATTAAAGACCTTTAATTTGGCATGGAGTTTAATATCCTATTGTCCTCAAACTTGGTTGTTCTCCCCAAAGCCTTGCTGCTCTTCTTCTTGCAGGTTTCTAATAATAATTATTGTGGTATTTGTTAAGTACTTTCTATGAGCTAAACACTGGGGTAGAGGCAAGAGCATCAGATTCCACATGTGGCTCACAGCCTAAGTAGGAGAGAGAACAGGTACTGAATCCCATTTTGCAGATGAAGGAATGAGGCACGGAGAAGGTCACATAGGAGGCAAGTAGTGGAATCAGGATTATAACCCAGGTCCTCTGACTCCCAATCCTGAGCTCTTTCCACTAGGCCATGCTGCTTCTTGGATCATATACTTTCTAAATTTGACTGCTGTGGTCTTAATCCTACCTATTTGACACTTTCAATTGCTTCTTTTGAAATATTCTTTGCCAGTGGAGATCCAGGCATTGGTAAATTCTTCCTGCACATTTAAAGGCATGATGAAAGTGGTTAAAGTTACCAAAGTCAAGAGGGGGAAAAATCAAATTTTGAATTACATGTTTAGATTTTTGCTTCCAAGGTGTTTTTTTTTTTAATTTTCCAATAGGTTAAACCAGGAAATGAATGGAGAGATGAAATCCTTAGCTGCACTCCTTTCAATTTTCCTGTCTGGATCGCTGAGTGTACTAACTTGCCAGAGTCATAAATAAAACTTAATCTCTGACACCATTCATCTTAAAAATAGGTTGGAGAAGCTCAGTACTTATTGTGGGTAATTATACAGCCTAAAACTTGGCAAACACCTCTAGGACTTGTGTAATCCTCTCTGTTAATGGATTTGCAGTTTTTCATTTTTATTCTTTTCAAACTTACCCAAGTTCTATTCCTCCCGACACACTTGAAGTGTAAAACTAAGAATGTTGCTATTTTTTAAATTGTGCAAGAGGGACTTGTATTAATGGAAAAAAAGTTCACTTTTTCATTTCTGGTAACAATCAAATGGATTTTTGCATCTCCACAAGAAATGATCTTGAGGCTTGTTTTAAATAACGCAAAGCACAAATTTCCACAGTTTCCTTGGGAATGACCGTAGATTTTTTTTTTCCCGATCTCCCAATTCTTTTCTGTCTTGGTGGCTTCACACCACTCCTGGGGAATGAAGTGTGCTGTGGGCCTGGGATAGTTTTGGCTTGGTTCGACCTGCCAGGGAAGAAGGACTTCTTGGAGCAGCAGTGCATTTCACGGGCACAACTGTAAACTGAGAACCAACGTGGCCTTGTGGTAAGAGCTTGGGCCTGGCAGTCCAGAGGATCTGGGTTTTAATCCTACCTTGCCTGCTGTGTGACTTTGGGCAAGTCACTTAACTTCCCTGTGCCTCCATTGTTTCATCCGTAAAATGGGGATTGAGACTGTGAGTCCCACTTGGGACAGGGAATGTGTCCAACCTGATTTGCTTGTATCCACTCCAGCGCTTAGTACAGTGCCTGGCACATAGTAAGCACTTAAATTACATTATTATTATTCTCTTCTCTCTGCCTCAGTTTCCTCAACTGCCAAATGGGGAGTCAATAAAATTTGTTCTTCCTCCTACTCAGTCTCTAAGCCCCATGTAGAACAGGGATTATGTTTGACCTGATTAACTTGTACCACCCCAGTGCTGGGAACAGTGCTCGACACACAGTAAGCACTTAACAGACACCATAAAATAAATGTCCTTGTGGACTGCTGGGACATGTAGTTTCAACCACATCAGGGAATAATTGGACAGGGAGACACGTGCCGTCACGTGCATTACGCCAGGCACGCAATGTAACGTGACAATGATACATCATTTTGTGTAAATGTACAAAATTAGGGTGATCATAGAGCACTTCTTCGGGGGGGACTCCTGTTTCCTCACTCCAGTTTCTCCAGGTCTGTGTGAATGTGGGTGCCGCATCTGCACTGTGGAAGGCAGACGAGAGACGTTTGACCCAGAAAATAAAAGATACTGAACATAAATGTGGCTACTGTTGAATCCTTACCAGTGAGTCAGTCCATGAACCGTATTTATTGGGTGCTTACTGTGTACACAACACTAAATGCTTGGAAGAGTACATTATAACAATATAACAGACACATTCCCTGTCCACACAAGCTTACAGAGAGGGAGACCGACATTAATAAAAATAAATAAATCACAGATATGGATATAAGTGCTGTGGGGCTGGGATGGGGGAGGGAATGAATAAAGGGAGCAAGTGTTGCAGAAGGGAGTGGGAGAAGAGGAAAGGAGAGCTTAGTCAGGGAAGACCTCTTGAAGGCAAGGAGAGTAACTGTCTGGCAGATATGAGGCGGGAGGGCCTTCCAGCCTAGAGGCAGGACATGGGTGAAAGGTCAGAGGCGAGATAGTCGAGATGAGCTTTGCTGAGAAGGTTAGGATTAGAGGAGTGAACTATGCGAGCTGGGTTGTAGTAGGAGAGTAGCCCGGTGAAGTGAGGTAGGAGGGGGCAAGATAAGGGATGGGCCAGTTGAAAACCAGATGGTATTTTGGACCGGACGAAAGAGCGAACCTAAGAGAGACACCTGTGACTAATCCACTCTCTCCCCGATGTGTCGCGGCTGCTGACGAGCAGCGTGGCCTAGTGGAAATAATAATGAGGATAATATGATTCATTCATTCGATCATATTTATTGAGTGCTTACTGTGTGCAGAGCACTGTACTAAGCACTTGGAATGTACAATTGATGATGATATGTGTTAAGCACTCACTATGTGTCAAGCAGTGTTCTAATTGTTGGGGTAGGTACAAGTTTATCAGGTTGGACACAGTCCCGGTCCCACATAGCTGCCATATGTGACCTTGGGCAAGTCACTTAACTTCTCTGCCTCAGTTCCCTCAGCTGCAAAATGGGGATTCAATGGTTGTTCTCCCTCCTAGACTGTTAGCCTTACGTGGAACTTGAGTATCTTCTATCTAGCCCAACACTTAGTACAGTGCTTGACACATAAGTGCTTAACAAATACCATTATTATTTATTACTACTATTATTATTTCGGTGTTCAACTCCCCTGACTGGGGGAGGCTGGAAACCAGGGTTACAGCCTCTCCCAAGCTTGCCCTGAGCTGGTCATTATGGGTGGGGAACCCAGCTGCTAATTCTGTTGTACTCTCCCAAGCGCATAGCGCAGTCCTCTGCACATAGTAAGCGCTCAATAAATATCATTGATTGATTGTTCGATTGAGTGATAGTCCTGGTTTGACCTGCCTGGAAAGGACTCTAACTTCTTTTATCAACTCAATGAATTTTTTTTCTTCTTAGACAGTCTTCACCTAGAGCAAATTGACTTTGATTGGCTTTTGTAGGTATGTGTAGAATGCTCCCCTGGACAACGACAGCTTATCGGATCATCGCTCTGAGTCACGGTGGAATCTGCTGCTTCAAATTTATCTGTGCTTGGCTTTAGTCCCCCAACAAATCCTAGCTCCTCTTGACATATATATTCTGCTGGTTATAATTGAGTCTTCTAGCCATTTAACTACTGCATTTCCAACTGAACTTCTCACTAGGCATTTCTTATTGGCTGGGTCTTTTGTTACCATCTTTCCATTCTTTCATTCAATTTATTTATTGAGCGCTTACTCTACTAAGTGCTTGGAAAGTACAATTCGGCAACAGAGACGATCCCTACCCAACAACGGGCTTACAGTCTAGAAGGGGGGAGACAGACAACAAAGCAAAACAAGTAGACAGGCATCAATAGCGTCAGTATAAATAAATAGAATTATAGATACACCTTTCATTAATAAAATAGAATAATAAAATAATAAATATGTATATATATACACAAGTGCTGTGGCGAGGAGGGGGGTAGAGCAGAGGGAGGGAGTAGGGGTGACGGGGAGGGGAAGAGGAGCATAGGAAAAGAAGGGCTCAGTTTGGGAAGGCCTCCTGGAGGAGGTGAGCTTTCAGTAGGGCTTTGAAGGGAGGAAGTGTGCTAGTTTGGCGGATGAGAGGAGGGAGGGCATTCCAGGCCAGAGGCAGGATGTGGACCGGGGGTCCATGGCGGGACAGGCGAGAATGAGGCACAGTGAGGAGGTTAGCGGCAGCAGAGGAGCGGAGTGTGCAGGCTGGGCTGTAGAAGGAGAGAAGGGAGGTGAGGTAAGAGGGGGCAAGGTGATGGAGAGCTGTGAAGCCAATAATGAGGAGTTTTTCTTCTCTTTGGTATTGGTACTAGACATCAAAAACATTCATTTGTATCATCTGAGCATCACTGTAAGCCCACTGTGGGCAGAAATTGTCTGTTTTTATTGCTGTATTGTACTTTCCAAGTGCTTAGTACTGTGCTCTGCACACAGTACGCACTCAATAAATATGATTGAACAAATGAATGAATGAGACATGGGTTCCAGTCCTGATTCTTGGGGTTTTTTCATGGCATTCGTTAAGCGCTTACTATATTCCAGGCACTGTACTAAACTCTGGGGTAGATACAAGCTAATCTGATTGGACACAGTTCATATCCCACTTGGGGCTTACTGCCTTAATCCCCATTTTTACAGATGAGGAACCTGAGGCCCAGAAAAGTTAAGTGACTTGCCCAAGGTCACACAGCAGACAAGTGGCTCTGCCTGGAACTAGCTAGTACAGGCAAGTCTTACAAGTCTTGGTAGTTATATCAGAGAACAGAGTGAGCTCATTGCAGGGAGGGAATGTTTCTGTTTATTATTATATTGTACTCTCCCAAGTGCTTAGTCCAGTGCTCTGCACACAGGAAGTGCTCAATAAATAACGATTGAATAAATGAAGTTCCCAGCTGATTTCCTGTCAGTAAATACTTCCCTGTGCCTCAGTTAACTCAGCCTGTAAAATGGGGATTAAGACAGTGAGCCCCTTGTGGGACACGGACTGTGTCCAACCTGATTATCTTGTGTATACCCCAGTGCTTAGTACAGTGCCTAGCACATAGTAAACACTTAACAAATACGACAAATAATACCAAATAATTATTATTATTAGGGATGAGGGGGCCATGTAAGCAGGTACTTTAGGCCTCATCAATAAAGGTTCTGCCTCAATCACCTGCTCCATTCAAGGCAAAAGAGAAATGAGCCATGAAGACCTTTTCCTCTGTGTCTTCCATACACTTGGATCTGTACCCTTTGGGCAGTAATGCGTGGTTTAATAATGCACACTGCATTTTCTTGCCTATCGACTCCGGAAATTTCTCGAGCATCATCATCATCGATGGTATTTACTGACAGTTTAGTGTAAGCAGAACACTGTACTAATCTCTTGGGAGAGCATCCATTGTACTATGAAACTCCTAGGGTTTTTCCCTGATAAAGGTATAAAGATCACAGGTCATTTCATTATTGCTTTGGATTACTTCATGTTGATTTGGAAAAGGATGGCCAGGGGCTTGCACAGAGATGGCCACGAAGCGGGACATGCCCTGGTCCCCTTGCTTCCAATGGAGAATTGATACCAAGATAGTGGCATCCACTCAAGGAACAGCGTTAAGATGGTGTCAGAGTGGGGCAAAGCCACAGCTTTAGGAGATCGTCACCAGTGGATAATAATAATAATCATGGTGTTTGCTAAACACTTACTATGTGCCAGGCACAGTACTAAGCCGTGGGGTGGATACGAGCAAATCGGGTTGGACACAGTCCCTGTCCCACGTGGGGCGCACACTCTCAATCTCCACGTTACAGATGAGATTGCTGAGGTTCAGAGAAGTGAAGTGATTTGCCCAAGGTCACTCAGCAGACAAGTGGCAGAGCCAGGATTAGAATCTGTGACCTTCCGACTCCCAGGCCCGTGTTCTATCCATTACATCATGCTGCTGGGCACATCTCCAAAGTCTGGGAAGGAAATATGAGCTGTTAGCCAATTCAACATTGGGCATATTGCAAGACATCAATGTTCCACACATCTTTCAAGTCCCACTGCCAGACAATAATAGAATCTTGGCAAAACCATTATTTCAACTTTTTCACAAGCAACAAGTGCTGGGTGTAGCTGCTGTTCTTATCATTATGTAGGCTCCTGATGTTCCGTTATGTGGTAGTTATCTTCTTTCTATTAATTTTCTATTTGCTAGTGTATTTCAATCAATCAATAGTTTTTATTTAGTGCTTGCATTGGGGAGAGCACAATACTGAATGCTTGGGAGAGTGCAATAGATTTAGTAGACATGATCCCTGCCCTCAAAGTTCTTACAGTACAGTGGGGGAGACAAGACATTAAAAAAAAAATTACAGGTAGTAGGGAGCAATAGAGTATAAAGATATCGACATCAGGACAATGGTGGGGGAGGAGAGCACGAGTACTCAAGTGCTAAGTGATTCAGGAGTGTTGATGGGGAGAGAGCAGTGGTCTTCTGTATGTGAAGGAAAAGAGGATTTTCATTATTATCATTATTACATCTGTTAAACACCTATATCAATGTCTGTCTCCCCCCAGACTCTAAGCTTGTAATAGGCAGGTAATGTGTCTGTTATATTGTTATACTGTACCCTCCTTAAGTCCTTAGTACAGTATTCTGTGAACAGTAAAAGTGCTCAATCAATACAGTTGATTGATTGGTTGTTCTAAGCACTGGGGAAGATACAAGTTAGGTTGGACACAGTTCCTGTCCCACATGGGACTCACAGTCTAAGAAGAAGGGGGAACAGGTATTGAATTTTCATTTTACAATCAAGGAAACTGAGGTACAGAGAAGTTAAATGACTTGCCCAAGGTAATAATTATGCTTTTTGTTAAGTGCTTACTATGTGCCAAGCAATGTTCTAAGCACTGGGGTAGAAACAAGATAACCAGGTCAGACACAGTCCCTGTCCCACATGGGGCTCACAGTCTTAATCCCTATTTTACAGATGAGGTAACAGACACAGAGAAGTTAAGTGACTTGCCCAAGGTCACACAGCAAGCAATTGGCAGAGCTAGGGTTAGAACCCAGGTCTCTGACTCCCAGGCCCATGCTCTTTCCTCTAGGCCATTTTGCTTGTAGGCAAAATGGGGGGTGTGAGCTAGACATCAGCTGCAAGAGAGACAAGAACAAGGCACAGTGAAGTAGCTTGATTTACCTCATCTGTAAAATGGGGATTAAATCCTTCTCCCTCCAATTTAGACCAGCACCCCATGTGGGACAGGGACTGTGCCCAACCTGATAAACTTGGATCTATCCCAGCACTTAGAACAGTGCTTAACACATAGTAAGCACTTATATATATATGTATATAATCTACAGTAATCTTCTCAACATGCCTTCAACACTGAGCAGGCTCTTCAGAGCATAGATCAGTGGTCAACATGTGAAGGCATATCCTGGCTACTGCCCTCAGTGCTATCAATGGATTGTATTTATTGAGCGCTTACTGTGTGTAGAGGATGACTCTAAGCACTTGGGAGAGTACAAGATAACTGTTCCCTGCCCATAAACTTTAGAAAATAGTGAAGATCTTGGTATTTCTGCAGAAATCTCCAAACATAGAGAAAACCTAATCATCAGACGTCTGCAGGAGTTCTTTCTCAACATACGAAACACTGCAGAAACGCCACGAGATTTCAAAGACGATATCATCACTGTCAACTTCAAGAAGAAAGGGGAGAGAGGTGACTTGTACAAATGCATTGGGGAATCTCACTGCATTCCATTGCAAGCAAGATTCTAGTCAGAATACTTTCAATCAGGCTTCTAAAAAAACATAATCCATCGTGCACTGAATGACTTACAATCCATTTTCAGACTAAAACTGCAGTACAGCAGATAAGTTCTTTACAGCACGGCAGATACAGGAGAAGGGCAGAGGGCAGCAAGACAAACCAAGTTTAGTAACATTGTTTTGTTTTCAGAGATGTTATGAATGCATTTGACCTCATCAACTGATCAGCATCTTAGCAAATGCCAAGGAAATTCAGCTGCCCTGAGAAGTTCAAGGAGATACTTAGGTTACTCTATGACAGGATGGCAGAGTTGAAGGTTTCCTGTTTGAGCATTTCTAGGGCAGAGTGGTAGGTTTGGTCTTGTTCAATCTAATCTGGACCACCGTGACTGAGGACGCAGTGAGGAATTTGTAAGCGGAATCCAAATACGCTTCCTGAAAACTCTTCCAACTTGACAGACTGTGAGCATCATCGCACAACTTTGAGTCATCCAAGAATTGCTGTATACTGATGACTACGCTCTTGATCACATACACCAGAAGACACACAAATCATTAGGAATTGTTTCTCAGAGTGGTCACAGTGGTATGGACTAACAATAAGCCTAAAGAAAGTCTACACCTAAGAAACTCTACACGCAACCAAAGATTTTTATCCGCAACACTAAACTTAACGGTATCCCCAAATTCTGCTACTTAGGCAGTATGACATCCAAGAGATGCACAGTTAGAGAAAGAAGTAGAAAATAGAATCAAAAAGGTGCGATGGTTTGGGGAGGATGACCAAGTTTGGCAATAATGGCTTATTAAACTTCATAACAAATCAAAGGCTTATAAAACTGTAATGATGTTCAACCTTTTAAATGGGTGTGAGACTAAACTCCGCTACAGAAGACCCATCCAGATTTTGGGTTAGTTTCACTAAATTCAACATTATTCAGTCAGTTACCAAATCCTGTCAGCCCTATCTTCACAACACCTCTAGGATCTGCCCCACTACCCCTCCATTCAAACAACTGCCTTGCTGGTCTGAGAACTTGTCATAGCCTGCCTTGACTACTGCATCAGACTTCTCACTGACCTCTCTGCCTCCAGCTTCACCCTCTCCAATCCATCTTTCACTCAATTGACTGCCTGGATCATTTTTCTGAAGCATCATTCTGTGCAAATCTCCTCTCTCCCAAAAAGCGTCCAATGGGTGTCCATCCCTTTCTGAATCAAGCAGAAACTCCTCCTCATCAGCTTTAAGGTGCTAAATCAACTCTCTCTCCACTCCTTTCTCACTACAACCCAGATCACACACTATTAACTCTATTCTATTCTCCCAAGTGCTTAGTCTAGTGCTCTGCACAGAGTAAGCACTCAGTAAATACGACTGATTGATATTCTGTTTCCGATAGTGGCAAGAGGAGGCTTGGAGGAACCATGTGATAGCATTTTGATGGTTAGGGATGGTCCATTTCCCATTCCTTACTTTTTCCTCTACTGCAGCTCTACATCCCTAGTAACCTAGCAACAAGAGGATGCTTGCAAGAACCGAGTGATGGTTTATTTTGATTGTGAGCCCTGTGTGGGACAGAGATTAGGTCTGACCTGATTATCTTCTATCTTCCCCAGGGCTTAGAACAGTGCTTGACACTTAGTAAGTGCTTAACAGATACCACAATTATTATTATTATTTATCATCAATCTAAGATGTGGTGACCCAAATTGCCCACAGAGTATTACTTGACAGTGATAACCCACTGAAATGGGTTATGAGGGGCAAGTTACAGAGGTTTTTTGTTTTTTTTTAATAGTATTTGTTAAGGGCTTACTATGTGCCAGGCACTGTACTAAGTACTAAGTCCACATCCCACTCAGAGCTCAGTATTAATCCCCATTTTACAGGTGAGGTAACTGAGGCACAGAGAAGTGACTTGACCAAGGTCACACAGCATGAAGATCTTTATTTAAAAATGTCATCCATCTCTCCTTGATGGTTTGTTAGTCTTGTACCTGAAGGCAGGAGTCAAGCCAGGTAGACTTTTGAGCTCCTTTCCAAGTCTAACTCATTTCAGGATAGCCAAAAGTCAATCGAGGACAATCATCTTTGAAAATGACAAAAGTAATCAATCTTTTTATGGTATTTGTTAGGAAACTTGAATGATTTTGACTTGCAAGAAAATAACGAAGAGGTAACCCTGAAGCAGCATATTTAGCTACGTTTTGAACAGTGTAGGTAAAATGAAGGTAAGGTAATAAGAGTCTTCGAACTTAATTCTAATATACAAGCAGATCAAAGAAATCTAAAATAGCGTTTTAAAAACTCTGGGATGCAGAGACTCTGGGTTGTGGTATTTGCATATATCGGTTAGTTATTAGGGATGGATATTTAAAAGTAGTTAGGAATTCCTGATCTCGTACCAATTGACAAGCTGGGCTACTCTGTCACTCTTTAGTCCAAATGAAGTCAATAAACTCCTCTGAGTTAAGGTTCCACAAAGAGAAAGGGCACAGGGGGATTGTCTCTCTTTATTGCTGTATTGTACTTTCCAAGTGCTTAGTACAGTGGTCCGTACACAGTAAGCGCTCAATAAATACGAGTGAGTATATGGTCATTTCAGGAATCCAAATTTATTGCTGAAGAAGAAGGGGCTTCGGGATTCGAAATGATCCAGACCGGCTGCAAAATGGATACTGTATAATTGCTCCACATTCCCCTTTGCGTAGATACCTTCTCAGTCTCCCAAGTTGCAACACAGAGTTGATCCTTCCTTTTTGACTCATAGAGACATTGTGAAGATTAATGGAATGAATGCAACTTGAACTTTTTTAGGAGACATGAGAGAATATCAAGACAACTTGTAAGGGAAATTAAGGAATTTGAAAGGACAAAAAGCAATCGAGAGAAGGGGCAGAAAATTGAACTGCAATGTTATCAATACTAGACCTTTCCTTCTCCCAACTTCCACCACCATGAAGAATGTCACTACCTCCTCAGAAGTAGCAAGTGATCTTAATTTCAATCATGATCTTAAGACCTGTCACTGGGGTTTATGGTGGCCATTCAGCTGGTTTTCAGCTGGGCTGACCCCTATCCAATATGGACACAGCAGCACCAAAGACCTTAATCATTTAGTCAATCAATAGTATTTACTGAGTGCTTTTTTAGCGGTATTTGTTAAGCACTTACTATGAGCCAGACACTGTTCTAAGCACTGGGGTAGATACAAGGTAATCAGGTTGGACACAGCTCCTGTCCCATATGGGGCTCACAGTCTTAACTCCCCCTTTACAGGTAACAGATCCAGAGAAGTTAAGTGACTTGTCCAAGGACACAAAGATTTTTATATAGTATATTTATGGTATTTTTATTTTAAGCCTTGGCTGCTGCCACTGAATCCTGTTTAGTGGGATCAGGGAGGGGAATACCAAGTCTCTACAAAGGAGGGGAAGTCACAGCAATATGGTCTAAGTTCTGCAGATTTCTGTAAAAAGTTCAGCATGACTTCATTAAGTTTTCTTGTTTGACCTGCGCAACCCACAGAATGCAATGTAGTTCTGTTATTTCTATGTTGACGAGGGAGACAACATACTGGGGCAATGAGGGAGAGGGAGGAGAATGAAGAAGGAGTATTACAGAAGCAGCATGGCCTAGTGGAAAGAGCAAGGGCCTAGGAGTCTGAGGACCTGGGTTCTAATCCTGTTCTAAGTCTGCCACTTACCTATTTGGTGAAGTTGGTCAAGTCACTTCACTTCTCTGTGCCTCACTTTCTTGTGAACCCCATGCGGGACAGGGACTGCATTCAACTTGATTCGCTTGTATCTGCCCCAACCTTCAAAGCAGTGTTTGGCCCATCATAAGCATGTAACAAAAAACATTAAAAAAAAATAAAGAGACCTACCCCTTCATCAGTCAATTGTTTTTCTTGGGCATCTCCTGTGTGCAGAGTATTGTAACAAGGGCTTGGGAAAGTACATAAAGTTATTAGACAGCATCCTTCTTTAGGGGATCCTACAGTCTAAGGCCGCGAGGGGGTGGTGGGGGCAGACATGTAAATAAATTACAGATAGAGGAAGAAGGGAAAAGCAGGCTAGGTACATGAGTTAATATTTAAATAAAGGGCTGTGAAAGATATGCTCATAAGTGCTATGGAAGGCTGAGACTACCTCTGTGGTTAGGCGGCAAGGAAATGATGAAGTTGCACTGTGACAAAAACTGTAAAGATTAAAAATTAACTGGGAACGACCTTCTAGAGGAGATGTGATTTCAGAAGGGTTTGAAGACGAGGAGAGCTGTAGACAGTTAGCCATGAAAGGAGAAGGGAGATCCAGGCAGCGGGAAGGGCATCAGCAAAATGTTGGTGGTGAGAGAGATGAGCCGCAGCGACTAGGTTGGTTTGAGAGGAAAACAGAGTGTGAGCTGGGGTGCAGTGGGAGAAGAGAGTGGATAAGTGGTGGGAAGATTGCCGATTGAGTCCAGTGGTCAGGAATTTTTACTTAGTCAATCAGTTGTATTTATTGGAACACCTCCCGCCAAAGAAGCAGGACAGCGACTCACCAAGGAGATAACCACGGGTCAACAGTCACCCAGCAGCAACTAACGACTTGATAGCTCTCGCCCATTCACTCGAGACAGAAGCTTTAATGACTCGCTAATGACAACTCAGAACTTGTGGATTCCCCCCAGCTGGGACCTGCGGAGTCGCCCCTTACTAGGAGAACCTGCCAAAGGTCACTGGGTATAAAGATCAGCTGCTTGTAGAGGCCCCCACCCAATCCCCATCAACTTGTCCCAGCGCCAGCCCCTCATCCCCCTCCCCCCGCCCTGGTCACCCCCATTTAACCCCTTCCTCAGATTCCTTCTCTCATTCTCCATCCCTCCATTGATCCTTGGGGGCTTCAATATTCATATTCATTCACTGCCCACCTCCTCTCACTCCACTCCAATGACCTTCTACTTCATCCCACCTCACACGCTCACCAACCTGGTCACACACTTGATTTTATCATCATCTCCAATAACTGTCCAATCTCCACCCTCACCAATTCTGAAATTCTTCTAACTGACCACTACCTTCTCACCTGCTCTCTTTCCCTATATATCCACCTCCCGCAAATCTGTCCTTCCCCACACCCGAGACCTCCGTTCTTTTGATCTCCTTCAGTATTCTACAGTCAGCCTACTCATATTTGGGCTCCATACCCACATTATCTTCTTCTGATGCACAGGTCAATATTCTCCACTCCACTCTCTCCACTAAACTCCTCCTTGCTTCCTTGTCTCTCCACCGGTTTCGTACCCCTCACTAACCTGCAATCCTGGATCACGGTGTGCTTCCTCTGTTTCTGTGCCCGACATGCAGAGCGTTGCTGGAGGTAATCCAGACATCCCTTTGACCTTGTCCACCTTAAATTCATTCTAATCTGCTTCAATTCGGCCCTCTCCACTGCCTGACAACAGTACCTCTCCTTCCTATTTCATTCCCATACCCACTGTCCCCATCACCTGTTCCAGACATTTAACTCCCTTCTCCAACCTCCTGTCCTCCCACCCCCACCATATCTTTCCTCTAATGACCTGACCACATACTTCATCCACAAAATTGAAACCATCAGGTATGATCTCCCTAAAATCTGCTCCTCTTCAACTCTCCCTATGTTCCCTGCATTAACTCATAATGAAATCTCTTGCTTCCTCTCTAAATCTACCCCCTCCACCTGTGCTTCTGACCCCATCCTTTCATACCCTTTTAAAACACTCTCTCCCTCCCTTCTCCCTTCCTCGACTGCCATCTTCAACTGTTTGCTTTCCAATGGCTTCTTCCCTACTGCTTTCAAACATGCTTATGTCTCCCCTATCCTATGAAAACCCTCCCTTGACCCCACAGCTCCCTCCAGTTATCGCTCCATCTCCCTACCATTTCTCTCCAAACTTCTTGAGAGAGTTATTTACACCTGCTGCCTCCACTTCCTCTCCTCCAATTCTCTCCTAGATTCCCCTCCAATCTGGCTTCCGCCCCCTTCACTCCCCAGAAACAGCCCTCTCTAAAGTAAGGAATGACCTTCTTTTCACCAAACCTGATGGCCTATACTCCATCCTAATCCTGCTAGACCTCTCAGCCTCCTTTGATACTGTAGACCATCCCCTTCCCCTTGAAACTTTATCCAGTCTTGAACTCACTGACACTGTCCTCTCTTGGTTCTCCTCCTATCTCTCTGACCACTCCTTCTCAGTATCTTTTGCTGGTTCCTTCTCTGCCTCCCACCCTCTGATAATAGGGGTCCCTCAAGGCTCCATCTACACCCACTCCCTTAGAAAATTAATTCGCTCCCATGGCTTCAATTTCCATCTCTATACAGGTGATTCCCAAATCTACATCTCCAGCCCTGACCACTCTCCTTCCCTGCAACCTCGCATTTCCTCCTGCCTTCAAGACATATCTACTTGGGTGTCCCACCAAAACCTCAAATTAAACATGTCCAAAACCGAACTCCTTATCCTTCCACCCAAACCCTGTCTTCCCGCTGTCTTTCCCATCAGTGTAGACAACATCACCATTCTCCCTGTCTCACAAACCTTGGCCTTATCCTCGACTCATCTCTCTCATTCCACCCCATATTCAATCTGTCCCCAAATCCTGTCGGTTCTACCTTCACGCCATCACTAAAATCTGCCCTTTTCTCTCCGTTCAAACTGCAACCATGCTGATTCAGGTACTTATCCTATCCCGCCTTGATTACTGCATCAGCCTCTTTGGGTTATGAGGTAATGTATACTCCACCTTCCTGCTATTTATGCCCCTCCAGAAAGAAATTCTGCTCCCTTCTGGAGAGGGAAGGTGAGATGAAACCTATAACAGAAAGCTGAAGGAGTTTACAATCCCTCATGGTAAGAACCTCCCCATCATAAGAATCTCCAGCCAAAAGGACTAAGGGTAACTGCTGCCTCTTTCCAGGTTAGATTGTAGCTCTTTGTAGGCAGGGGTTGTGTCAAGGGCTGTGTGAGGTGCTTGTACCCACCCCAGCGCTTAGCACATTGTAAGCGCTTAACAAATACCACAATTATTATTATCATTATTATTTAAACCTTCACTCTTCTGCCTTGTTCAGTACAGGCCACCCAGTAGCACACTCAAATGGTGATGAAGGTGATGATGATGGTATATGTTTAGTGCTTATTATGTACCAAGCACTGTTCTAAACACGGGGGTAGATGCAAGTTAGTCACATTTGATATAGTCCCTGGCCCACATCAATCAAATAATCGATTAATCAATAGCATTTATTGAGCACTTAGCATCATTCTAAGCACTTGGGAGAGTACAAAATAACACAGTTGGGAGACATGTTCCCTGCCCACAAGGAACCTGTAGGAATGGGGCTCACGGCCTAAATATGAGGGAGGACAGGTAATGAATCCCCATTGATGATGATGATGATAATAAGGCTGATTTGGGGTCTAAGTAAGGTTTATTTATTGCTTTCACTGTCTTCAAAAAATCAAGCACGTTTAAAGTGGAAAAAAATGAAAGAACCCCAATATTTTAAGGAAGACCTGTTCTTTTTCCTGTTCTCCTCCAACCACATCAATCAATCGATCGATCAGTGATATTTACTGAGTGCTTTCCGTAGGGAGAGCTTGGGAGTACAACATAACAGAGTTGTTAGACACGTTCCCTACCCACAAAGAAGGAGCTTAGCTTAGTGGAAAGAGCACGGGCTTGAGAGTCAGAGGTTGGGGGTTCTAATCCTGGTCTTGCCACTTATTAGCTGGGTGACTTGGGGCAAGTCACTTAACTTCTCTGTGCCTCAGTTACCTCATCTGTACAATGGGGATTAAGACTGTGAGCCTCACGTGGGACAACCTGATTATCTTGTATCTACCCCAGCGCTTAAAACAGTGCTTGGCACATAGTAAGTACTTAACAAATACCATTATTATCATTATTATTATTCATTCATTCAATCATATTCATTCATTCAATAGTATTTATTGAGCATTTACTATGTGCAGAGCACTGTATTAAGTGTGTGGAGTGTACAATTTGGCAACCAATAGAGACAATCCCGACCCAACAACGGTCTCGCAGTCTAGAAGGGGAAGAGAGACAACAAAACAAAACAAGCATACAGGCATCACTACCATCAAAATAGATAAATGGAACCATAGATAAATGCATATCTTATTAATGAGAGAAATAGAGCAATAAATATGTACAAATATGTACAAGTGCTATGGGGAGGGGAAGGGGGTAGAGCAGAGGGAGGGAGTAGGGGCAATGGGGAGGGGAGGAGGGGCAGAGGGAAAGGGAGGGCTCAGTCTGGGAAGGCCTCCTGGAGGTGAGCTCTCAGTAGGGCTTTGAAGAGGGGAAGAGAGTTAGTTTGGCGAATGTGAGGGGGGAGGGCATTCCAGGTCAGAGGTAGGACGTGGGCCAGGGGTCGATGGCGGGACAGGAGAGAATGAGGCCCAGTGAGGAGGTTAGTGGCGGCAGAGGAGCGGAGTGTGCGGGCTGGGCTGTAGGAGGAGAGAAGGGAGGTGAACTAGGAGGGAGCCAGGTAATGGAGAGCTTTGAAGCCAATAATGAGGAGTTTTTGCTTCATGCAAAGGTTGATAGGCAACCACTGGAGATTTTTGAGGAGGGGAGTGATATGCCCAGAGTGTTTCTGTAGAAAGATAATCCGGGCAGCAGAGTGAAGTATAGACTGAAGCAGGGAGAGACAGGAGGATGGGAGATCAGAGAGGAGGCTGATGTAGTAATCCAGTCAGGTTAGGATGAGAGACTGTACCAACAAGATAGCAGTTTGGGTGGAGAGGAAGGGGCGGATCGTATTCACTGGGCGCTTACGGTGTGCAGAGCACTGTTGTCTGCTGTGTGACCTTGGGCAAGTCACTTCACTTTTCTGGGCCTCAGTTACCTCAGAAGTAAAATGGGGATTGAGGCTATGAGCCCCACATAGGACAGACTCTGTGTCCAACTCGATTTGCTTGTATCTACCCCAGTGCTCAGTACAGTGCCTGGCATATAGTAAGTGCTTAACAAATACCATCATTTACTGAGTGCTTGGGAGAGTACGATATAACAATATAACAGACACGTCCCCTACCCACAATAAGCTTACAGTCTAGAGGGGGAGACAGATATTAATATAGATAAATTATAGATCTGTACATAAGTACATATACGTACACCATTCTTGTGGGGCCTCAGTTTTGACCGGCACCAAATGGCTTGGACAGTTCCCTGCTGGTGGACGAAAACTGTCCAATTTCTTGGTGTGCCCCGGGCCTGGGCATGAAGCCAGACCACCACCCACTCAGCCCCAATCTCTGAAAGAGAGCTGGTGCCCCCTACCAGATTTGCGTTCCAACCGCATGTCCAGTCTTGGCAGAGAAGAGGATTCTGGAAGATTTCCTCGGAAGAGTCTTGGAAGATTATTTGTATAAATAACTTAGTACGATTGAAAAAAAATGATTCAGTATTTACAGAGTATAGTTGCATATAATGTAATTACAGGTTGGAAAACCCCCCAAACTTAGGAAAAACCCGAACACACTGGGAAAACCTTCTGAGTCTAGCAAAGATGTCAAGGAACATCGATCACATGATAACGACATTTGAACTGAAGGGTTATTCCGATCTTCAAAGGATGCAGGCCCGCTTACTTTAGGAGACGAACCCGTTGCCTAACAGCTTTGGAAAGAGAGTTTGGAAAGAACCAGGCTCCGGTCAGTTCACTCAGAATTCTTGGGCTGTTCTTATCCACACAGCTCGGTTTCTGTATTTTGACCCCAGGCAGAGGCCAACTGTTAATAATTCCAAGTTAACAAGAGAAAAGGAGAACCATTAAAAAGAATTACTGATCAGGGCAATGGAGAAGAGTGGAAGGAAGACGAGCCCTGTTTGGAAGTATGAACCTTCTTTTCCAGGACTTTTTTTCTCCGTGTCCTTTTGACAGGACTTCATTAGTGGCAAGATACAATGGTCTTAACTGCTCCACTGGGATACTACTGGAATTCTCATGCACTGACTTTCTCTTCCAGGAATGCTCCTGGATAACCAGAACTTGGCACAAGACTTACTGACCTCATCGGCTCAAAATCATCTGCGGCAAAGTCATCATTTTCACATTTTTTACGTCCTTCTCTTATGAGGGGATCTGAGTGGCACTCTCCTCTGATGTGTATCAAAGGGGTGGGAGTCCAATATCTGATAAACACCCATCAAATGAGGAGCAAATAAAGTGCAGATGGTGGGAGATTGACTTGAATCTGGATCCCCAATGGCCTCGGTAAACACGTTTAGGGCAGTGACCCCCCCCCCCCCGCCCTCCCAGCCTGGGAGGAATCTGGATGTCAGAGACTTCCAGGTCACTAGTTCAGCAGAGTGGGTATGCACAGCAATAGAGAAGCCAGCCTCACAGCTGTCTTTATTTACCGCTTTAACTGCAGCACATAAATAAAACCCAGATTCCTCCCCTAAAAGCCTGCCAAACTGGCCTAAGTCTACTGGCGTTGGCCAACGTGCAAGGAAATCCACTGGACTAGAGGGTTTGAGTCATGAGAATTGCTTGTTGGGGCATTTGCCATTCAGGCAAATAATTCTAGATCGTGCCCTCCCATAGGGCAGGGCCAGTTCTTTGACTGGACTTTTTTTTTTAAATGGTATTTGTTAAGTGCCTACTATATGCCAGGAACTGGACTAAGAACTGGGGTAGATAGGAGCTAATCAGGTTGGACACAATCCCTGTCCTACATGGGCCTCACAGTCTTAATCCCCATTTTATAGATGAGGTAACTGAGGTACAGAGAAGTGAAATGACTTGACTAAAATCACATGGCAGACAAATGAACACAGGTCTGGGAGTAAGAAGGTCATGGATTCTAATTCCGATTCCATCACTTGTCTGCTGTGTGACCTTGGGCAAGTCACGTCACTTCTCCGGGCCTCAGCAACCTCATCTGTAAAATGGGGATTGAGATTGTGAGCCCCACTTGGGACAGGGACCATGTCCAACCCGATTTGCTTGTATCCACCCCAGCTCTTAGTACAGTGCCTGGAACATAGTAAAGTGCTTAACAAATACCATAATTATTATTATCATTATTAAGTGGGAGATTCGGGATTAGAACTCAAGTCCTTCCAAGTCCCAGGCCTGTGCTCTATCCACTAGACCAAGCTACTTCTCTAAGGAGCTCTTGAGAAACTCTGGGCATTAGAGGCTTTGGCGAGGGGGAAGGAGTGTGGGGTGAGGGGGGTAGTTCCCAGACTTTCCTCACTCACCCTAGAGCATATACACCCTAGTTTCAGAAACATCGACTATGGCTATTATTAGGAGGAGCCTGCAGTGTAGCTGAGGTAAAATTGGTGGGAGGAGGCTGCTGGCGTGAGCACCCTGATGTAGGAAGAAGATGTCTGAAGGGTGGGAAAATCCTCCCTTGACCCCTCCCCCACCCCTCCATCCCCTGCCATGGCTCCTTCCAATTATTGCCCCATCTCCCTCCTACCATTCCTCTCCAAACTCCTTGAACAAATCATCTACACTGGCTGTCTCCACTTCTCCAATTCTCTTCTTGATACCCACCCCCCTTGACACCTTAATACCCTATGGCTTCTGCCCCCTTCACTCCACAAAAAATGCCCTCTCAAAAATCACCAATAGTCTCCTTGACAAATCCAACAGCCTCTACTTACTCCATTCTAATCCTCCTCCATCTCTCAGTTGCCTTTGACAGTGCTGACCACCTCCTTCTCATGGAAACATTATCCAATCTTGGCTTCACTGACACTGTCTTCTCTTGGTTCTCCTCCTATCTCTCTGGCTGCTCATTCTTAGTCTCTGTCATGGGCTCCTCCTCTGTCTCCCATCCGCTAAGTGGAAGTCCCTCAGGACTCAGTTCTGGGTCCTCTTCTATTCTTCATCTACACCCACTCCCTTGGAGAACTCATTCGCTCCCATGGCTTCAGCTACCATCTCTATGTGGATGATTCCCAAAGAACCCTCCTCCTCCTCCTCCTCTCTCCTTCCCTGCAGTCTCACATTTCTTTCTGCCTTCAGGACATCTCTACTTGGATGTCCTGCCAACACCTCAAATTTAACATGTCCAAAACAGAACTCCTCATCTTCCCACCGAAACCCCATCCTCTCCCTGACTTTCCCATCATTGTAAACAGCACCACTATTCCCCCTTTCTCAGAAGTCCGTAACCTTGGCGTTATCCTCAACTTACCTTTCTCATTCAACCTACATATTCGCTCTGTCACCAAATCCTGTCCGTTCTACCTTCACAAAATCGCTACCATATTAATCCAAGCACTTATCCTATGCCACCTTGATTAATGCATCAGTCTCCTTGCTGCCCTCCCAGCCTCCCCTCTCCCCACTACATCATTCTGGTGTCCAGATCATTTTTCTACAAAAACGTTCAGTCCATGTTTCCCCACTCCTCAAGAACCTCCAGTGGTTGCCCATCTACCTCCACATCAGATAGAAACTCCTTACCAGTGGCTTTAAATCGCTCAATCATCTTGCCCCCTCCTACCTCTCCTCACTACTTTCCTACTATAACCCAGCCCACACACTTCGCTCCTCTAATGCCAACCTACTCACTGTACCTTGATCTCCTCTATCTCGTCATTGATCTCTCACAAACATTCCGCCTCTGGCTTGGAATGCCATCCCTCTTCATATCCAACAGACGATTTGCTCTCCCCACCTCAAAAGCACATCTTCTCCGAGAGGCTTCCCTGACTAAGCCCTCATTTCTTCTTCTCCCACATCCTTCTGTGATGCCCTTGCTCCCTTCATTCACCCCTCCCTCAACCCCCCCAGCACTTATGTACATATCCATAATTTATTTAAATATATAAATGTCTGTTTTCCCCTCTAGACTCTAAGCTTGCTGAGGGCAGAGAACGTGTCTACCAACTCTGTTATTTTGGACTCTCCCAAGAGCTTAGTATGGTGCTCTGCACATACTAAGTGCTCAATAAACACAACTGATTGATTGATTGATTGATTTATGCCTTGAAGGTCTTGAAATTCTCCTTACATGCTTGCTGGGCACCTGTGTCTCCAATCCAGGGCAACCGCCCTCCCTCCCCCAATTTATTTTCCTCTTGCTGGTGATTTCTTGATTCCTCAGGTAGAGATAAGGAAAAGAGGTGAAGAAGAAATGGAGGCCATACATTTTCCTAATCTGGCAGGAAATAACTCTGGTGTCTTCACAAGTGCTGATTTAACTGCTTTTCCATGAGCAAATAATAGCGCTGGGGTGGATATTAGATAATTGGGTTGAACACAGTCCCTGTCCCACATGGGGCTCATGGTCTTAATCCCCATTTTACAGATGAGGGAACTGAAGACCAGAAAAGTGAAGTGACTTGGCCAAGGTCACACAGCAGACAAGTGGCAGAGTCAGGATTAGAACTCAGGTCCTTTGACTTCCAGGCCCAGGCTTTTTCCACTAGGCCACTGCTTCTCATCACTCTGGTCTCCTCAGAAATCTCCAATAGCTCCTCACTGCTCCCTGCACAAAACTAAAAACTGTGACCACTGATTTAAAGGCTCTCCATCAGTTGGCTTCCTCTTAGCTACCTGCTTTCTTCTCCCACTACATCCCAGCTCATACCCTTCCCTCCTCCAAAAGTAAGCGCCAAACCATCTCTTGCTCACAACTCTCCTGTCCCCAACCTATTATTCGTGTCTTTCTCACTGCATGGAACTTCTTCTTCTCTCCAATCCACCAAGCCCTGTCTGTACTTCCTTTCTCTAAAGTCATCCTGAAAGGCCACCCTCTCTTCCGGGAAGCATTCCCTGACAAATCCCAATTTTTCCTGGCCATTCTATGGCCTAATAATAATAATAATTGTGGTATTGGTTAAGTGCTTACTATATACCACGCACTGGGGTAGATACAAGATAATCAGGTCCCACATGGGGTTCACATTCTAAAAGGGGAGGGAATGTGTCTGCTTATTGTTATATTGAACTCTCCCAATCGTTTAGGATAGTGCTCAGCACACAGTAATCACTCAATAAATGCGACTGAATGAATTAATGAACAATCAATCAATCAATCAATTCTATTTATTGAGTGCTTACTGGGTGCAGTGCACTGTACTAAGCACTTAGGAGAGAAGCAGTGTGGCCCAGTGGAAAAAGTCAGAAGCTGTGGTTCTAATCCCGGTTCTACCACAGGTCTCCTGTGTGACTTTAGGCAAGTCACTTTACTTCTCTGTACCGAAGTTACTTCATCTGTAAAATAGGGATTGAGACTGTGAGCCCCATATGGGAGCTGATTACCTTATATGTACCCCACTGCTTAGAACAGTGCTGGGCACATAGTAAGAAATGAACAAATACCACTGTTATTATTATTACAATATAACAGACACATTTCCTGCCCACAACAAGCTTACAGTATTGAGAGGGAGACAGACATTAATATAAATAAATTACGGCTACGTACATAAGTGCTGTGGGGCCGGGGTTTGGGTGGTGAACAAAACGAGCAAGTCAGGGCCATGCAGAAGGGGATGGGAAAGAGGAAATAAGGGCTTAGTCAGGGAAGGCCTCTTGGAGGAGACGTACCTTCAGTAAGACTTTGAAGTAGGGGGGAGAATAATTGTCTGTTGGATATGAAGCGGAAGGTCATTCCAGGCCAGAGGTCGGTGGTCAAATAGATGAGATCAAGGTACAGTGGGTAGGTTGGCGTTATAGGAGCCAAGTGTGCGGGCTGGGTTGCAGTGGGAGAGTAGCAAGGAGAGGAAGGTGGGGGGCAAGGTGATTGAATACTTTAAATTCCCATTTTGCAGATGAGGGAACTGAGGCACAGAGAAGCAGCATGGCCTAATGGATACAGCATGGGCCTGGGAGTCAGAAGGATCTGGGTTCTAATTCCGCTCCACCACTGGTCTGCTATGTGACCTTGGGCAAGTCACTTAACTTCTCTATGCCTCAGCTACCTCATCTGTAAAATGGGATTAATACTGGGAGTTCCATGTGGGATAGGGACTGTGTCCAACCTGATTAGCTTGTATCTTCCCCAGTGTTTAATACAGTGTCTGGCACATAGCGCTTAACAGATACCATAAAAAAAGTGGTAGAGCAGGAATTAGAACCCAGGTCCTCGGACTCCCATGTTCCTTCCACTAAGACATGCTGTTTCCCTTAGTCCTTAGTGAGGGACCCCCTCATCACCCCCCATTTCCTCCAGTAGGCAGGTAGCCAGAGGGACTTCTGTTTGAGAGGACTCTTGGGTTTCTGTAGAGAGGCTCATAATAATAATAATAATGGCATTTGTTAAGTGCTTACTATGTGCCAGACACTGTACAAAGCGCTGGGGTGGACACCAAGTAATCGAGTTGGACACAGTCCCTGTCCCACATGGGGTTCAGGCTCAGTCCCCATTTCACAGATGAGGTAACTGAAGCGCAGAGAAGTAAAGTGACTCACCCAAGGTCACCCAGCAGACAACTGGCTGATCTGGGATTAGAACCCAGGTCCTTCTGCCTCCCAGGCCTGGGCTCTACCCCCTAGGCCTCACTGCCTCTTTTGTTCTGTTTGTTGCTCTAACCCTACCTCCCCGTAGGTTGGAAGTGCCTTGAACGTTTAGAAGGATGTTGTCCAAAGCCCCTCTAAACTATGAGCTGGTTATGGGCAGGAAATGTGTCTACCAACTCTGTTATATTGTACTCTCTCAAACTCTTAGTATAATGCTCTGTATTAATTCATTCAATTGTAATTATTGAGTGCTTACTGTGTGCAGAGCACTGTACTAAGTAGTTGAGAGAGCACAATTAAACAATAAACAGACACATTCTCTACCCACAGCGAGCTGACAGTCTAGATGGGGAGACAGACATTAATATAAATAAATAAATGAGAGATATGTACAAAAGTACTGTGGGGCAGGAGTGAGGATGAATAAAGGGAGCAAGTCAGGGCGATGCAGAAGGGAGAGGGAGAAGAGGAAAGGAGGGCTTAGTCAGGGAAGGCCTCTTGGAGGAGACGTGCCTTCAATAAGACTTTGAAGGTGGGAGAGTAATTGTCTGTTGGATTTGAGGAGGGAGGACGCCCAGGACATTGACAGGACGTACACAGTAAGCATTCAATAAATATTACTGATTGATTGATTGATCGATTGAAACCAGAGGGAAGGCTGGGATATTTGGGAAGGGAGTTCTATGCAGCTAGGGCTGGGGAGGAAGGGGGGGCTTGCCAGGTGGAGAAATCAAAGGGTTCAAAGGGGTCAGGGACCCAATTCAATTTGGGGCTCTCACTCAAATTCCACTCTACCTGCTGCCACGTATCCTTGGCCCAATTCTTCTTTGGAGAGCCCACCTCTCGTTTACCATAAGCGTCTAGGATTTGGGCCACGCTCGGGTTCCTCCAATGGGGAGATTCCATCCGGTGGTTAGCTCCCTGAGGGGAGAAGTGTGAAACCATCTTTGACACTGCTCATGTTTGTGCTTTCACATCACCGACATGACAAATCGCCACAGACTCTGGGAAACCCCGGCCGAGGCAGGAAGAGCGGGGAAGTTGGTTCCTAGAAGAGGAAGGTTTCAGGCGCTGAGTCCCGACAGATTGCAGAGAGAGGTGAAGGGAGTGGGAGAAGGTTGGGATAAAGGGGGAGTGGAAAAGTAAAACCACTTAATACAAACAACTTTTCCTGGAAAAGATGGTGATGCGGAACTCTTCCAAACCCTGGTGCTCTTGCTAGCTTGTAGTTCCACAGAGAACCCAATTTTCTCTTTTCTGGGGCACTGAACGTTCTAGAGGCTGAATGGGAATCATTTAAATCACTGCCACGGTTTTCTCTCTCCCTCTGTCTCTTGCTGTCCTTCTTACTAAAAGATGATGTGAGACACCATCCAGGAGTGTGATTACCATTGAAAGATAGTCTCCCTCCTCCTTTACCCATTTGGGGAAGACTCATCACCTATTTCTATTATTACTACTACTAATAATAATTATGGTATTTGTTAAGCATTTACTATGTGACAGGCACTTACTAAGCGATGGGGTAGAGACAAACAAATTGGGTTGGACGCAGTCCCTGTCCCACATGGGGCTCATAGTCTTACCCGCCATTTTACAGATGAGGTAAACGAGGCGCAGAGAAGTTAAGTGACTTGCCCAAGGTCACACAGCAGATAAGTGGGGCAGAGTCGGGATTAGAACCCAGGTCCTTCTGACTCCCAGGACCATGCTCTATCCACTAGGCCACGCTGCTTCTCCTGCTACTACTACGACTGTTATTACTGTAAGCTCACTGTGGGCAGGGAATGTGTCTGTTTTTTGTTGTATTGTATTCTCCCAAGTGCTTAGTACAGTGCTCTGCACACAGTAAGTGCTCAGTAAATACGATTGAATGAATAAATGAACGTGTCTACTAACTCTGCTGTACTGTACTCTCGCAAGAGCTCTGCATACAGTAAGTGCCTAATCAATACCATTGATTGATTGATTAATTGATTACTATTCCTCCTCTTCCTCCTCTTACTACTTCAATAATGAATAAGCACCCTTTACGCAAGGCCCAGGCTAGAGGCCAAGTACTAATGGGGAAGCAGCATGGCTCAGTGGAAAGAGCCTGGGCTTGGGAGTCAGAGGACATGGGTTCTAATCCCAGCTCCACTACTTGTCAGCTGTGTGACTTTGGGCAAGTCACTTGACTTCTCTGTGCCTCAGTTACCTCATCGGTAAAATGGGGATTAAGACTGTGAGCCCCCACGTGGGACAACCTGATCACCTTCTATCCCCCCAGCGCTTAGAACAGTGCTTGGCACATAGTAAGCGCTTAACAAATGCCATTATTATTATTATTAATAATAATGAAAACTCATCTGTATAGCGTCATCTCTGCTTTACTTGGGTCCTTCTAGGTCTGGACCAGTCTTGATGCTTCCTGCCAGCTTAAGATGGAACAGAATTCCCAGAATTCTCCAGATCTGTTCAAAGGCTGGGGCTGTGGTGATTTGAAAACAAAGACTATTGCCCGGAGTGATGAAGAACCTAAAAACTTGGGGTTTTTAAATGGCATTTGTTAATAACATTGATTATTTGCCAAGCCCTGTTCTCAGAGTGGGGTAGGTGGACTTGGGTTCTAATGCTGGCTCTGCCACTTGATGATGATGATGATGATGGTATTTGTTAAGTACATACTATATGTCCCATGTGGGACAACCTGATTCCCCTCTGTCTACCCCAGCGCTCAGAACAGTGCTCGGCACATAGTAAGCCCTTAACAAATACCAACATTATTATTATTATATGTCAAGCACTGTTCTAAGCCTTGGGGTAGATACAAGCTAATCAGGCTGGATACAGTCCCTGTCCCACATGGGGCTCACTGTCTTAATCACCATTTTACAGATGAGGTAACTGAGGCACAGAGAAGTGAAGTGACTTGCCCAAGGTCACCCAGCAGACAAGTGGTGGAGCTGGCATTAGAACCCAGCCCCTTCTGACTCCCAGGCCCGTGCTCTACCTACTAGGCAATGCTGCTTCCATTCGCCTGCTGTGTGACCACAGACAAGTCGCTTAACTTATCTCTGTTTCAGTTTCCTCAAACTGTAAAATGGGGATTTGGTACTTGTTCTCTCTCCTACTTAAATGGTGAGCCCCATGTGGGACAAAGGCTGGGTCCAATCTGATTTTCTTGCATTTACACCAGCACTGAGCACAGGGCTTGACACACAGTGAGTTCTTAATAAATGTTATTATTGTAATGAACCCAAGAGAGAGAAGGAAAATCGTTACCATGACATGCACTGGAACAAAACCATGATAATATAGCATTTGGCCCACTAACCAGACCTTCTGTTGTTTGACCAACTTAATAAAATAGAAGATATTATTGACATTATTCATCCTTTCAACAAAAATATTCCAAGAGCTCATGAAGAAAAGGTAATTAAGTATGTAGGGCTGCTAAAGGAACACTGAAACAAATGTGCAGTAAAGAGAAGCAATCATCTTCTCTTTTGTGGGGTTACCTGTAGACCAAATGAAATATTTAAGGACTTGGGAGTTCAATGCATCTCGGGCTAAAGCAGTGTGGCCTAGAAGAAAGAGCACAGGCCTGGGAGTCAGAGGACCTGAGTTCTAATTCTGGCTGTGTGACCTTGAGCAAGCCACATAACTTCCCTTTGCCTCAGTTACCTCATCTGTAAAATTGTAAAATGGGATTAAGACGGTGAGCCCCAGTTTTGGGACATGAACCACGTCCAACCTGATTATCTTGTATCTACACCAGCACTCAGTACAGTGCCTGGCACATAGTAAGTGCTTAATAGATACCATTAAAAACATTTCAGAAGACATACTTCTAGATCCATTTCACAAAACAGGAATATATATTTTTTAAATCTCAAAAGTAGATCATTACAAAGTGCTTGTCTAATGCCTTTATCTGTGTAATGAGTCAAGATCAAATTAGTGTAAGAAACTAAAACCAAATAATAACATCTTGGATTTTCATGACCTTCTTCTTCCCTAGAGCCTCGCTGCCGACCCCTCGCCCACATCGTCCCTCCTGCCTGGAACTCCCTCCTCTTTTTCTATCTTACAGACCAACACTCTCCCTGTCTTAAAGTCCTCCCTTCTGCTTTGTCTGCATCCCCTTAAGCACTTTGATATCCACTCCACTCCCACCTCTCCACAACACGTTATACTCTGCTGCTTCCCTTATCTGCAATTTATTTTGGCGTCTATCTCCCCCGCTAGATTGTAAACTGTTAGAGGACATGAATCCCCTACTAGATTGTAAACTGCTAGAGGACATGGATCGTGCCTACCGACTCTGTTGTAGCATACTCTCCCAAGTGCTTAGTACAACGCTCTGCAGTCAGTCGATCGTATTTATTAAGCACTTACTGTGTGCAGAACACTGTAGTAAGCACTCGGGAGAGTAGAGTAGAACAATATAACAGACACATTCCCTGCCCACAATGAGCTTACAGTTTGCACAGAGTAAACAACTCAATAAATATCATCGATTGATCGATCGATCGAATGAAGAGTGAGTCTGGCATTCTGGCCTTTCTGGAGACTCTTCTGTTCACCAGGTCCATGACCCTGGGCAAGTCCTTTCACCTTTCTGTGCCTTAATTCCCTCATCTGTAAAATAGGAATTAAGACTGTGACCCCCATGTGGTACAGGGACTGTGAGCAATCTGATTACTTTAGAATGGTGCCTGGCAAATAATAAGCACTTAATGAACACCATTAAAGAAAATACGATTGGTTGCCGAGGAAGCATTCTGCCTTACAACAACAGCTTCCAATCTGTGGTGGTTGAAAACATGGGCTTCCCCTAACTTCCAGACTCCCTTCAGGGCCATTTCCTTCAGAGCCTCACACAAGAGATCTTTACCTCCGTTCAAGGACTTCCTCTATAGCAAGATCTGAAGCAAGCCCTTTCTGGGTTTTTCAGTTGACCGGGGATCATTGCTTTCATGGCTGTAACTTAAAACCTCCAATCAGAACTCTCCTCCTCCTCCAAGCCTTCCCAAATTCATGCCAAGTGACTCTACTCTCTCCAGCCCCAATGGGAATCCTCAGCACTTCCATTCATACACTTCTTTCATTTGTGTTTTCCCGTGCCTTTTACCAATATATCAAGCATTTGTGTTTCTATCTTTATTTTCTATGTTGGTCGGTATAATTTGTATTTTCTACGGTATTTGTGAAACACTTACTATGGGTCAAGAACTGTTCTAAGCGCTGGAGTGGACACAAGTTAATTAGGTTGGACACAGTCCCTGGCCCGCATGGGGCTCACAGTCTAAGTAGGAGGAAGAATAGGAGAACTGAGGTGCAGAGAAGCAAAGTGACTTGCCCAATGTCACACAGCAAGCAACTGGCAGAGCGGGGAGTAGACCCAGGTCCTCTGACTCCCAGCCTTGTGCTCGTTCCATGAGGTCATACTGCTTCTCTAATTATCGTGTCTGTTGTTAGTAATAGTATTTATAAATTGCTTACTGTGGTTAGTGTCGTGTGTACTAAACACTGGGCTGGAAAGGAGTATGAAAGTGGGAATTAGACATGGATCCTACACTCGAATCCTTGAAGGCAGGAGCCATGGTTTGTACACCCAGTTCTCCTACAAGGTGGAGAAAATTGCATCAAAGAAAACCCAGGCTGCAGAACTCAGCATTGAAGTATTTCCCAAGAAATGGTTGGTGAAGGGCAAGGGCATTATGGTGTCAGAAGAAACTAACTTGTACCTACCCCAGCTCATGGAACTGTGCTTGATTCATTGTAAGCGGTTTAACGGATACCCTAGAAAAAAGGAAACAGAATGGGCTCTTGCTTTTGGAGGAACGTTCCCTAATTCCCTAACGACATCTTAGCCCAAACGCATAGAGAAAACATGCCTGATGGCAGAACGGGGTTCCCTTCCTTTATTCTCCACACTGTGGATGTTCAGTAAACCCTATTAACCGGCTGACTCGATTTTTTTGTTTCTTTCCAAAAAGGTCAGTCAGTGAATCAGAGATGGGTTTAAGGATGAGTGTGTAGGTATTATGGTAGGAAAGCATGCTCCCCATTGTGAAGTATTTTCCAAGAAAACAAGATCTACATTTGGTAGGCGAAGGGCAAGAAATTCACATCATCTAATCTCCAGATATTCTATTCGCTTTGGTTCAGGTTGCTATGTTACCCACATGTCACAGCTTTGCCTGAGGGCTCTGATTGGTCACTAGGGACATTTACTGGAAGTTCAACCTTTTTGATATTGCAATCCAGTTCAGTGAGAATGCAAAATGGGTATCTACTTGTTGGTTTATTTCTATTTATTAATGAAAGCCGATGAGTAATCTACCCAAGGAAAGGTCTTTCTCAGTTAGTGTTTAGAAATTCTTCCAAAAAGTTTATAAGTTGCTCTTGACTCAGGGGAAGTTATGTAGACAAATAATTCTTAAATTAGATATCAAAGTCCAGTAAACATTTGGGGAAAGGGAGGGACAATGGTGGGATTAGCCCTATTTTCCAGTGAGAAATAAAAACGTTCATTTCTCTATCATTTCCATTGTTATGAAATACGTTGAAAGTGATTGCTATTTCTTCTAAGTGCTTTCTCTCCTCTTCATCAACCGCTATTCCCAAACCATCACCCACTGCTCTTTTAAAACACAGACCTAAGTGTCACCTCCCATACTAGTGGGATTAGTAACTAATTCTCCTCCCCCAATCCCACACGGCCATCTCTTAGGCTTCCCATCTTCCTCATTATTTAGCACTCGGGAATTTATCACTGACTCTGGAGTTGATTAATAATAATGGTGGTATTTGTTAAGAGCTTACTATGTGCAAAGCACTGTTCTAAACGCTGGGGGGATACAAGGTGATCAGGTTGTCCCACGTGAGGCTTAACCTTAATGACGTTGGTATTTGTTAAGTGTTTACTATGTGCCGAGCACTGTTCTAAACGCTAGGGTAGATACAGGGTAATCAGGTTGCCCCACGAGAGGCTCACAGTCTTAATCCCCATTTTACAGATGAGGTAACTGAGGCATAGAGAAGTTAAGTGACTTTCCCACAGTCACACAGCAGACAAGTGGCAGAGTAGGATTCGAACCCATGACTTCTGACTCCCAAGCCCATGCTCTTTCCATTGAGCCATGCTGCTTCCCTTGAACCTAACCCTAACCCTAGTTTTATTCCTAACCCTAGTCCTAACCATTATCCGAGGCCTTATAACGTAACCTTCATTCATTCATTGTCAGTCATATTTATTGAGAGCTTTGTTTTTGCAAAGTACTGTATTATGTGCTAGGGAAAGTTCAATATAACAATAAACTGACACATTTCCTTCCCACAATTAGCTTGTAGTTTTTTTTGGGGGGGTGAGGAACAATATCATCATGAATAAATAAATAAATGAATAGATTACAGATCTATTATTATTATATTATTATTACAAGCTAAAGTTAGAGACCACCCAGAACAGAAAATACGAAATACGCCAATACTTGGTGGCTGCCTTCAGAGTCAGACCGGAGGTGGCCAATCTTATGAAAACAAGGGCACTTTTTATTTAGCTCTGGGAACATTTTCTCCCACACCAGTCATGTCTCTAAGTCCCTCTGAACACCGCTCTGTGAAGTTGGTTCCCTCGGACACACTCAAAGCGGGAGTCAGGCTTACCTCCCACCTCCTGTGCTCTCTGCAGAACTCTCCTGCTGCCCTCTTATGCTGGCTCCTTTTATGCCTGGCTGTTTTCCCCTGATAGCCCATACCTCTGACTTCACCACGCTTTTCTCCTTATTGGCTCTACCATCAGCCCTTTCTTTGATTTTATTTAGCCTTTATGATGTAGCCCGGGAACTGGGGAGAAATACAAGGAAATAGATTAAGACACACTCCCTGGCCCAGACACAGAATAAAGAATGCCATGCAAATGCAATGGAAACGGGTTAAAGTTCAGTAGAAATAGCAAAAGCAACAACAACCACAAAAAAAGGCATCTGCTCCAGGCCTAAAGTGCTGCAACCTTCCCAGTGTTCTAAAGGTTGGTTCCCATAGTTGAGGGGGAAAAGTGGGGGAGGAAAGTGACCTCTCTCCTTCCCCCAACAATTCTCAGAACCCCGGTGGCACGAGTGCTGTGGATTGCGTAGCTCGTCACTTCTGCCCATCCTCCTTGAATTCCATCTTAATAATAATAACGGTATGTGTTACACACTTTACTGTGTGCCAGGCACTGTACTAAGCGCTGGGGTGGAGACAAGCAAATTGGGTTGGACATAGTCCTTGTCCCACGTGGGGCTCACTGTCTCAATCCCCATTTTACAGATGAGGTAATTGAGGCCGAGAGACATGAAGTGACTTGCTCAAGGTCAGGCAGCAGACAAGTGTTGGAGCTGGGATTAGAACCCATGACCTTCTGACTCCCAGGCCTGTGCTCTATCCACTAAGTCAGGCTGCTTCTCCTTAGGCCATCTTCTTAGCCCAGGGTATTTCTTTGGCTGGGGCCCCTGAGGAATCCTGAGAACATTGCAGACTGAAAAGGAATGTGGAAGAGCTTTAATTTATTTATGTATTAAGTTGGTGGATTTCCAATTTCATGGGTTATTCAGGCTTTGCTTTTCATGGGTGCAGCCTCAATTCTTTGGCTAGCTTGAGACAGTTCATCTTTTGAATAACTGAGGTGTGGACGATCGGCTCTCTACTGACATAATTTATAGCTCTAGGTCAGAACCACAGTAACTGTTAGTAGCAACTAGACAATCCACTCAGAAAACAGGTATTTAACCCTGAAGGGAGACTGGCTTTTGTTCACTCTGCACCTTTCATTCCACTGAGATCACATTTACTAAGATTTCCAATGACCACCCTCAATCAATCACTTGTATTTATTGAGCACTTACTGTGTGCGGAGCACTGTACTAAGTGCTTGGGAGAGTATTACAGTCTGTGAGCTTGTGGGTAGGGAATGTGTCTGTTTATTGTTATATTGTACTCTTCCGAGCACTTAGTACACTGCTCTGAACACTGTAAGCGCTCAGTAAATATGATCGACTGACTACAATATAACAGAGTTGGTAGATACGTTCCTTGAATTCTAATGGGCCCTAATCTGTTTTAGTCCTCCTTGATTTATCGGCTATATTTGACCCTGATGACCACTCCCCTCCATCTGGAAACACTATCCCACTTTGGTTTTGCTAACATGGTAGTCACCTGGTTCTCTTCCTTCCTCGCTAACCACATCTCAGTCTCCTTCACTGGTTCCTTTTCCACTTCTCTTCTCCTAATGTGGAATCCCTTGAGGTTCCATTATCAGTCCTTTTCTTTTCTGTACTCGTGCCTGCCGTGTGACTTTGGGCAAGTCACTTCACTTCTCCGTGCCTTAGTTTCCTCATCTGTAAAATGGGGATCCAATCCCTGTTTTCCCTCCTGCTTAGACTGAGAGCCCCATGTGGGACAGGGACTCTTTCCGATCTACAACCTTGCAGGTCCTCTGGGGTTGATACATCATCATCACCAATAGCATTTATTGAGCACCGTGCTGTATGCGGAGAACCATATTATTTGGGAGAGTACAATTGCTAGTAGACGTGATCTGGCTTCCTGGATTTCTGCTCACAGAAGTCTCACCCTCCGGAATCTTAATCTCAAAGTGGCTAAAATTGAAAACCTCATCTTCCCTCCTAAACCCACTCCTTCTCCTAACTTTTCCATCCCACTCGACATCCTCCTCCCTGTTCCAGAACCTAGCAATCTTGGTGTTGCCTTTGTCTCCTTCTTATCCTTTAACTCTCACATTAAGTCTCTTGCTAAATCCAGCCTTTTTTTTTCTCCACAACATTTCCTGGATCTGCCCCTTCCTTTCCACCCAATTGTCACCACCCTGGATCAAGCTCTTGCTTTACACCAACTGGTTCTCCCTCCTACTTAGACTTAGACTGCCCCATGCAGGACAGGGATTGATTAACTTGTATCTACCCCAGCTCTTACAACGGTGCTTGACACATAGTAAGTGCTTAACAAATACCATGAAAACCAGCAAAAACAAACTAGAATACTAACTCAGCCTCCAAACCGGTCTCCCTGCTTCCATCCTCTCCCCTCTTCAGTCTATACTATACCTTGCTATCCAGATCATCTTTTTAAAAGAGTGAATGGCACCAGCCTCTTCAAAAGTGTCCAATTTTTTTCATGGTATTTGTTAAGCACTTACTATGTGCCAGGTACTCTACTAAGTGCTGGGGTAGATACAAGTCCCTGTCCCATGTAGGGCTCACTGTCTTCATCCCCATTTTACAGATGAGGTAACTGAGGCCCAGGTAACTGAGGCCCAGACAAGTGAAGTGACTTGCTCAAGGTCACACAAAAGACAAGTGGCAGAACCAGGATTAGAACCTTCGGACTCCCAGGCCCATGCTCTATTCACTAGGCTACACCGCTTCTCCTCATGTGATTAGTGTGTCCCGGCATTTTTGTTTCCAATGGACCAGTCAGTTTTCAAGCAGTTCCTGTCCTTGGAGCCATAGCACTTCTACTAACTTGCAGTGGGAAGGATGGGGTTCGGGTGGGGTTGCAACGTGGGACGTTCTTAACTGCAGCCTGGATGAGGGTGATAGTGAGCTACTTATTTGCTGTGTGACCTTGGGCAAATCACTTGACTTCTCTGGGCCTCAGTCACCTCATCTGTAAAATGGAGAGTGAGACTGTGAACTCTATGCAGGGCCCCATGCCTGTGTCCAACCCAACTTGCCTGTATCCACCCCGACAGTTAGTACACTTCCTGGCACATAGTAAGTGCTCAACAAATACCATAATAATAATAATTATTACTATTACTAAGAAAGACAAGTGACCAATTGGGGATATTGTGATGATACTGGATGAGGCAGTGTAGTCTAGTGGAAAGAGCATGGGCCTGGGAGGTGGAAGCACCTGCATTCTAATCCTGGCTCTGCCACATGTCTGCTGTGTGAACTTGGGCAAGTGACTTCACTTTTCTGTGTCTCAGTTTCCTCATCTGTAAAATGGGGATTAAGACTGTGAACACTTTGCGGAGCAGGGACTGTAGCCAACCTGATTATCTTGTGTCTACCCCGGCGCTTAGAACAGTGCCTGGAACATAGTAAGGGTTTAACTAATACTACAGTTATTATGGTAGGTGGTCAGGAAGGCATTTCTAGAACGTGAAGCATCACATCCTCTCTCTGTGTCCTGCCTCATAGGAATTCCAGGTTCAAATGTCACATACTTGAGAGGCTATTGAAATTCCTCCTTGAATCTGTGTCTCTGCATCAATCATCAAGCTGCTGCAAATATGACCTTGTTCATCTTTGAGAGGGAGCTGAGAAGACTGTTATTTCTCATTTGTTGATGCAGCTGTTGAGGCTTCCAGAGGTTCAAGCTCATTTTCAGAAGTGACAGCAAGAAGCGTAAAGTGAAAGTTCCCATGCAGGGTTTCACAGAAAGTCCCAGCAGTTTATGACCCAGATGCTGAAAAATATGTTTGCCTTTGGGGAAATACACCCAGATAACGCTAATCACTGTGGTATTTTTATTAAGTACTTACTACCTGCCAAGTACCGGGTTAAGCATTGGGGTAGATACAAGACAATCAGTCCAGTGCAATTGCTGTCCCATCTGGGGCTCACTAAGTAGGAGAGAGAACAGTGATTGAAACCCCATTTTTCAAATGAGAAAACTGAAGTCCAGGGAAGTCAAGTGACTTGCCCAAGGTCACAGAGCAGGCAGGTGGCAGAGCTCAAACCTGGCTTCCCGCCTCCTAGTTCCTGGCTTTTTGTGCTAGAACTCGGGGCAGGGTCACAATCTGGCAAAACCTCACTTTAAAGGAAACACCCACTGTAACCCTCACTGCTTCTCCTACCTCATGCACGCATACATGCATGTGTACAAAGTTTCTTCCAATAAACATACTGAGCATCTTCCTACATCTTCCTAATGTTCGAAGAACATGCCAAAACCTAGTTCTAGCTAAAGCATGTAGTTATGGAAGAACCTGTTCCAAGGACTTGACCTGCTCACAACCATCTTAGCGGTCATTGCTTATTTGCTTATTTACTGCATTTATGTAATCATCATTTTTTTTCATTCATTTCCTTTTTAATAGTATTTGTTAAGCACTTACTAAGTGTCAGGTACTGTACTAAGTGCTGGGGTTGATCCAAGCTCATCGGGTGGGGCAAGGACCATGTCCCACGTGGGGCTCACGGTCTCAATCCCCATTTTACAGATGAGGAAGCTGAGACACAGAAAAGTGAAGTGACCTGCCCGAGGTCACATAGCAGACAACTTTCTACCAGCTATATCTCTTTTTTTTCCCTTCTTGCCACCGTGTATCTACAATCAGTGATCCCCTTTACATTGTAAATTCCTCAAAGGTAGGGCCCAAGTCTTCTACTTTTATTGTTCTTTCTCAAGCACCTAGTACAATGCTGTACCCACAGGAAGCACTCAGTAAATACAGATGATGATGATGGCAATGATGATGATGATGAAGGCATGGCTAATCAGGCCTGGATCTAAAAACCAAACTTTTTTTAGGAATTTATTAAGCACTTACTATGTGGCAGGCACTGTACTAAGCACTGGGGTAGATACAGGCTAATAGGGTTGGACACAGTCCATGTCCCACATGGGGCTCAAAGTCTTAATCCCCCTTTTTACAGATGAGGTAACTGAGGCCCAGAGAAGTGAAGTGACTCGCCCAAGGTCACACGGCAGACAAGTGGCAGAGCTGGAATGACAATGTGGTAGTATATCTTTTCTGGCCCCTTGCCCTAAATGGCAAATGGCAAATGGCTCACCTAAATGTGAGCATTGCTTAAACACCAGTGCTTAAGAGGGGAAAAGAATGTCCTACTCTGAACAGGATATATGTTGTTTTTGCAGCAGGGGTGATGGTTTACACTGAACCATCTGTACTCTCTCTCACCCAGCCTCCTCAATCCCCTGGGCATTGGGAGGTGGGTGGCAGGGAAAATGGATGCAGGCTGTGGTCACAGAACAGAATATGCCTGAGATCTCAACAGCAGCAGACACCACATTTTGTAAGCAATCTTCAAATAAGAGTGGTTTGCTAAGGGTTGGAGGAGTCCTTTGCAGTTTTTTTGCAAAAACTAGGAGCGGGGGAACCAAGAAATAAAAAAACAAAGCAAAGAACAATAACAAAAACACAGTGATCCTCTAACTAGACAGACTTTCCCCATCTTACATATCTGCTCTCTTCACCTGCTGTTCTCTGTCTCACAATCTTCGTTCCGTTCAAGCCATCCTTCTAACTGTACCTTATTTCCAACTCTCACCTCCACCCTCTTGCTTGGGAAGTTCATTCTTCCTGGAACTCCATTCACCAGCAGATCTGTTAATCAATCAACCAATTAATCAACCAAAAGCATTTACAGAGTGCTAGGCACTGTACCTCGCTCTTGGGAGAGTATGCCATATTCTCTCTTGCTTTCAAGCTTAGAGTCTAACAGGGGCGACAGAAAAAAGTGATTTGCAGATAGTGATAGACGGAGGGAGAATAAACGTAAGCAGGAGGAGGTACAAATACATTTGGGAAGCGGTGCGGGAGCAGTGGCCTGGGAGTCAGAGGACCTGGCTTCTAATCCTGACTCTGCCGATTGACTGCTGTGTGACCCTAGACAAGCCACTTACCTTCTCTGTGCCTCATTTCCTCATCTATGAAATAGGAATTAAATATCTGTTCTCCCTGTTTGAGCCCCATGTGGGACAGGAACTGTGTCCAACCTGATAAACTTACGTCTATCCCAGTGTTTAGAACAGTGCTTGACATATAGTAAGTGTTCAACAAATACTATAAAAAAATGAGAAAGAAGGAAGCAAAAGAGAAAACAGCACCAGTCACAACAAATACCAAACATAGCAAAACAACCAGGGAGAGTTGTTTTTAGGTGTCGTCCCTGACTCACACAGGGCTCATAATCGAAGAGGTGGAAGAGAGTAGGCATTCTTATCGCTATCTTCCAAATGATGATACCGAGACTCAGAATGGTTAAGTGGCTTGCCATGGTCACACATCAGGATTATGGTAGAACTGGGATTAGAACCAAAGACTTGTCTTTATTTTTGTCTTTATGTTGTCACAACTTCTCTGTACCTCAGTCTCTCATCAGTAAAAGAATTCAAACCCTGTTCTCCCTCCTACTTAGACTGTGAGCTCCCTATGGAATCTGATTATCTTCTATCTACACCAGCACTTAGTACAGTGCTTAGCACATATAAGTGCCTAACACATAACCACTATCATTATTATCATTATTGTTATTATTATGTTGTCTTAGTGTTCTGTTTCATATCTCCTTGCTTATACGTCACCAGGCCCCTCTCCCTTTTTATTTTTACATTGTGAGCCTCCTGAGGGACAGGAATCATCTCTAATTCCCATCTGTGCATTATTTACCAGTGCTTAGAATCAATCAATAAATCAGTGGTATTTACTGAGTGCTTACTTTGTGCAGAGTATTGTGCTAAGCTCTTGAGAGTGTACAATATGTAGAAGTGGAAGGACAACCACTGGGGGCTCTTGAGAAGTGGAGAAACATGGATTGAACTTTCTTTTTGAGAAAATGATCCAGGCAACAGAGGTCTGCGAGGAGACTGGTGCAGTAATCAAGGCAGGATAGGATAAGCGTTTGGATCAAGCGAGTAGCAAATAAGATGGAGAGGAAAGGGTGGATTTTAGCGATGTTGTGAAGGTTGAACCCACAGGATGATAACAGATTGCATATATGGGTTGAATAGGGCTCTGCACACAGTAAGTACTTAATAAATACTATTATTACTACTATTACCATTATCATCACCACTATATCTCCTGACTCCCAGTGCCATGCTCTTTCACTAGACCCTGCTGCCTTCCTTTTACCAATCTTTCAGAACCAACCCTCAGGCCTGGATCTCCACCACAATCGTCTCCCTCCACCCATTCATTCATTCAATTGTATTTATTAAGCTCTTACTGTGTGCAGAGCACTGTATCAAGTGCTTGGGAAAGTACAATACAACGATAAACAGAGACAATCCCCACCCTCAACGAGCTCACACGCTTATACCGCTGCAGAATGCTGTTGGCAGAAATCCAGGCACCAGGCTGACTTTTACATAAAAATAATAATTAATAATTATGGCATTTAAGCACTTCCTTAGTGCCAGGCACTGTTCTAAGCACCAGGGTGGATGCAAGCAAATCGGGTTGGACACAGTCCCTTTTCCACATGGGGTTCCCAGTCTTAATCTCCATTTTACAATTGAGGTAACTGAAGGTACAGAGAAGTGAAGCGGCTTGGCCAAGACCACACAGCAGACTTGTGGTGGAGCCGGGATGAGAACCCAGGTCCTTCTGACTCCCAGCCCTGTGCTCTATCCGCGTTGCTTCTCGACATCTTCAAATATACTTTTACTTGCTATAACTCTGCCCTCTCTTCTGCAAGGCAACATCACTACATCTCCCTCATCAACTCCCATGTCCATTGCCCCCACAGATTATTCCAGCCACCCTCTTGAAACTCCCAGCATCTCCCCTTGCCTCCTCCCTCGCCTCTGGTGACCTGGCCAACTACTTTGTGGATGAAATTGAAGCCACTGCCCTTCACCCTCACTGACCTCCCCAGCTTTCCCCCGGCATAGCCACTCTCTCTTTTCCTTCTTGACCACCCCTCAAGAGAAGATTCTCCAGCCTGCTTATAAAATCTCCCCGCTGTCTCCTATGCCTCCAATCCCATCCCTTCTCACCTCCTAAAAACACCTAATGTCTACCCTTCTTCCCTCCCTGAGTGCCACCACTTCCTTTCCTCCTACTCCTTTCTCGGCCCTCGGCAATCTGGTTTTGACTCTTTTCACTCTCCGCTGAGACTGCTCTCTCTAAGGTCACCAATGACCTCCTTTTCCCCAGATCTAACCGACTCTAATCTATGCTCCGCCACTTATCAGCTGTGTGACTTTGCGCAAGCCACTTAACTTCTCTGTGCCTCAGTTCCATCACCTATAAAAAAGGGATTAAGACTGTGAGCCCCACGTGGGATCACCTGATTATCTTGTATCTACCCCAGGGCTTAGAACAGTGCTTGGCACAGAGTAAGTGCTTAACAAATACCATCATTATTATTATTATCCAACCCAGCGCTTAGTACAGTGCCCGGCACATAGTAAGTGTTTAACATTTTAACCATTAAAACAAAAAAGGAAACAAAAATCCAAGAGGCTTTTACTTCTTTTTGTGTAACTGGTTATACTTTGCTGAAAACTGCTCACTTGGAACTTTTGCAATTAAAGTGTCTGTTTTGAGATGTCATTCTACTGCATTCATGTTCATTCTAAGTCTATTTGGGGAAAAAGAAATGACTCACTGAAGTGTCTGCCAAATTGGGCAAGTTTCTCAAAATTGTTTATTTTGAAGGTAGTTCAAACTCTAATCTTTGTAGAGAAGGAGAGGGTACTTTGTACACATAAATGAACTTTTTAAGTTTTTGATAGCAGCTTAGTCACTTCTCCAGCTAACTTGCTGAATCACATTTGAGAGTGTAGACATCTAGGTTGAAACTACTTCAACTTCCTAGCCTCATTATTCTGGGAGTGTTACTTGGGAAATGATTCATCTTCCAGACTATAGCAGAGCAGATGCAGGAGACTAAAGTACTACATCTCACCTTGATGGTTAAATTGAAACAGTTCAACTCAAGAGCAAACCTTGCGGGGCCACAGCCTAGCATAAGCCATTATTTTGAGCAAAAAGCTTTGATAATCCTGCCGTGAGTTTCTCGAAGAGAATGGAAGGGAGCTTATGGCAAAAGGAAATTCTGCCTCAGCTGAGAAAAGGGAGGGGAGGGAAGGGGAAGGAAAGAAAGGGGAGGGAAGGGGAAGGAAAGAAAGGGGAGGGAAGGGAAAAGAAAGAAAGGGGAGGGAAGGGAAAAGAAAGAGAGAAGAAGGAAGACTGGGGTAGCGGATAGAGCATGGGCTCGGGAGTCAGAAAGTCATGGGTTCTAATCCTGGTTACGCCATTGGTCTGCTGTGTGACCTTGGGTAAGTCACTTAACTTCTCTGGGCCTCAGTTACCTCATCTGTAAAATGGGGATTAAGACTGTGACCCTGTGTCTACCCCAGCTGTTAAACAGTGCTTGGCACATAGTAAGTGCTTAACAAATACCATAATAATAATTATTATTATTATTAATCAGCCAAAGTTATTTATGGAGCATTTACTGCGTGCAGAGCACTGTACTAAGCGCTTGGGAGAGTACACTACAACAGAGTCGGTAGACACGATCTCTGCCCGAAAGAAGCCTTCAGTCTAGAGGGGGAATCAGACATTAAAATGAATTATAGATAGAGGAAGCAACAGAGTATAAGGATCTGTATATAAGTGCTGTGGAGTGAATAGCAAAGTGCTTCAGGAGTATGGACCCAAGTGCATAGGTGATGCAGAAGGGGCGATGAATAGGGTAGGGAAATAAAGGGTCAATCAGGGAAGGCCTCTTAGAGGAGATGTGATTATAAGATAACTTTTGAAGGTGGGGAAAATGGTAATCTGTCATATATGAAGGGGAAGGGAAGTTCAGATCAGAGGGAGGACATGGGCAAGGGGTCGGCAGTGAGAGATGAGACGGAGGTACGGTGAGTAGGCTGGCGTCAGAGGAGCAGAGTGTGTGGGTTGGGTTGTAGTAGATCAGTAAGATAAGGTAGGAGGGGGAGAGCTGAGTGAGTGCCTTCAAGCTGGTGGCAAGGAGTGTCTGATGTGGAGATAGATGGAAAACCATTAGAGGCTTTTGAGGAGGGGGGAGATTTTTTTTTAGAAAAATGATCTGGGTAACAGAGTGAAGAATGGACTAGAGGGGAGAGACAGGGAGATAAGTAAGGAGGCTGATGCAGTGATCAAGATGGGATACGATAAGTGTTTGGGTTCATTCATCCATTCAATCGTAATTATTAAGCGCTTACCGTGCTTACTGGATCAGCGTGGTAGCAGTTGGATTTTAGGGATGTTGTGAAGGTAGAAAGGACAGGATCTGGGGACAGACTGAATATGTGAGTTGAAGGAGAAAGGTGAGTTGAGGATAATTCCAAGATTAAAGGCACGTAAGACAGGGAGGATGGGAAGATGGTGGTGTTATCGACAGTGATGGGAAAGTCACAGGGAGGACAGTGTTGGAGTAGGAAGGTGAGGAGTTTTGTTTTAGACATGTTTAGTTTGGAGTGTCAGTGGGACATCCAAGTAGAGATGTCCTGAAGGTAGGAGGAAATGTGAGACTGCAGAGGACAGAGATCAGGGCCGGAGAAGTAGATTTGGGAATTATCTGCCTAAACCTGGTAGTTGAAGCCGGGAGAGCGAATGGGTTCTCCGAGGGAGTGGATATAGACGGAGACTAAAAGGGGACCCAGAACTGAGCCTTGAGAGACTCCCACAGTTGTCTCCAAGAGACAGAGATTGAGAGGTACTGTATGACTATGGGCACTAAAGAAACTCAGCATAAGGAACCTCTGAGTTCAAGTCTTGTCTCTGCTATTTCTTCTTACTATACTCTACCTTCATGCATGACCTGCACTCACTGATTATCCTTTCTAAAATAACTCTCTGTATCCCTGAGGACCGTTATTAAGTGTCCCCTTAATCTACTCTTCCTTAATTAATCATCTCAATTCCCTTAAACCTTTCTCCAGGTCTTTTTCTACAAAACTTTAATCTTCTGTGTAGTGGCTTCTTCTGAGCAAACCCGGCCAAAGCAGCTCCCACAGTGTGAGGGTCCCAAGAAAAGAGTTTGGGGGTCCCAGAGTGTAAATGTCGATGTTAGCACTTTGGACTGTCTTCATGGCACCTGTCAGTTGGAGAAGTAGCGAGGCCTAGTGGAAAGAGCAAAGGCCTGGAAGTCAGAAGGACCCAGGTTCTAATTCCGGCTCCTCCATTTGTATGCTGAGTGATCTTGGGCAAGTCACTTCACTTCTCTGTGCCTCAGTTACCTCACCTGTAAAATGGGGATTAAGATTGTGAGCCTCACTCATGTAGAACAAGAACTGTGCCCAACCCGATTAGCTCATATCTATCCCAGCAGTTAGTTCAGTGCCTGGCACCCAGTAAATGATTAACAAATGCCATTAAAAAAATTGGATAATTGCTTAAACCTCCAAGCCCCTTGGGCTAGAAAAAACAAGAATGATCAAGAACTTCTATTCCCATTTGAAGAAAATAACCCATGATGCCACTGATTCTGCCTGCTGCTGCCCTAAGCATGGGCATGGGCATAGGCATGCCCACATGAAATGTGTCAATTCAGATTCCTCTTTCAGCCAAAGGAAACATGATCCTGCAGGAAGTTTCCTTCTCTGCTCATTTGAAGCAACTATCTTCCTATATGTAGTAGCCGCCCTTGAAGACATCCTCCCTTGTCTCTTTGCCACTTTTGCTTCTTATTCTCCATCTACACACACTCCCTCGGACAACTTATTCGCTCCCATGGCTTCAACTACAATCTCTATGTGGATGACCCTCAAATCTACCTCTCCAGCCCTGATCACTTTCCTTCTTTGCAGTCTTGAAAGTCCTCCTGCCTTCAGGACATCTCTACTTGGATGCCCCACAATATCTCAAATTCAACATGTCTAAAACAGACCCTTTATCTCCACCCAAATGGCTACCACTTTAATCCAAGCACTTATCCTGGTCCCCCTTGATTACCTGGTTACTGTATCAGCCTCCTTTGCTGGCCTCTGCCTCTTGTCTCTCTCCACTCCAGTCCATACGTCACTCTGCTGCCCGAATCATTTTTCTGCAAAAAAAGTTCAGTCCATGCTTCCTCACTCCTCAAGAACCTCCAGTGGTTGCCCATCCACCTCCACCTCAAACCAAAACTCCTTACCATCAAGCTTCAAGGCACTCAAACACCTTGTCCCCTCTGACTTTACTTCTCTGATTTCCTATTACATCCCAGCCCACACACTTTGCTCCTCTAACGCCAACCTACTCAGTGTACCTCGATCTCGTCTATCTCTCTGCCGACCTCTTGCCTACGTCCCACCTCTGGCGTAGAATGCCCTCCCTCTTCATATCCGACAGATGATCACTCGCCCCACCTTCAAAGCCTTATTGAAGTCACATCTCCTCTAAGAGGGCTCCCCTGGCTAAGCCCTGAATTCCTCTTCTCCCTCTCTCTTCTGCATCACTCTGATTTGCACCTTTCATTTACCCTCCTCCCACTAGGCCCTCACTTTCTCTTCTCTCACTCCTTTCCGTGTTGCCCTTACATTTGGATTTGCACCCTTTCTTCATCCTTTCCTCAGCCCCACAGCACTTACATACATTTCTGTGATTTCTTTATATTAATATCTGTCTCCCCCTCTAGACTGTAAGAGTGTTGTGGGCAGGGAACTTGTCTACCGAGTCTGTTATATCATACTCTCCCAAATGCTTAGTGCCGTGCTCTGCACACAGTAAGCACTCAAAAAATACAACTGACAGATCGATCGCTTTGCTATCCTGTAATAGACAGTGATGCCCATTTCTTTCATCCCATCTCAAGCTATTGCCTGTGATATACATCGAGCTGGGGAGAAGGTAGCTGTGCACTTGTCCAAGTCTGCAAAATCTGGCTGCTGAAGTTTGTTGATAGGGTCTCTGAGTCAGTACCTTCATAAGGCATCTGGAATTGACCGATGGGGAAAAAGCCCTTATTCAATTAATCAATCAATCAATCCATCAATGGTATTTATTGAGTGCTTACTATGTGCAGAGCACTGTACTAAGCACTTGGGAGAGTACAATGCAACGGGAGTTGGTAGACACGTTCCCTGCCCACAAGGAACTTATAGTCTAGAGAGGGAGACAGACATTAATGGCTATATAAATAAGTGCTGAGGGTGGGATGAAAATCAGATGCTTAAAGGGTACAGATCTAAGTGCATAGGTGACGTAGAAGGGAGAGGGAGTAGAGGAAATGAGAGCTTGGTGGGGAAAGGCCTCTTGGAAGAGATGTGATTTTAATAAGTCTTCGTAGGTGGAGAGAGCGGTGGACTGTCGTATATGAAGGGGGAAGGAGTTTCAAACCAGAGGGATGACAAGTGCAGGGGCTCGGTGTTGAAATAGACAATATCTAAGTGCAGTGAGTAGGTTGGCATTAGAGGGGCAAAGTGTGCGGCTTGGGCTGGAGAAGGAAATCAACGAGGTGAGGTAGGAAGGTGATTGAGTGCTTTAAAGCTAATGACGAGGTGTTTCTGTTTGATGTGGAGGTGGGTGGGCAACCACTGGAGTTTTTCGAGGAGTAGGGAGACATGGACTGAAGAGTTTTTTTTAGAAAAACAATCTGGGCAGCAGAGCGAAGTATGGACTGGAGAGGGGAGAGACAGGGAGGTCAGCAAGGAGGTTGATGCAGTGGTCAAGGTGGGATATGCAGTGCTTGGATCAGCATGGTAGCAATTTAAATGGAGAGGGAAGTGTGGATTTTAGAGATGTTTTGAGGCTACACTACATTTCTCAGACCCATCCTTTAAATCTTTGACCGGCCCCATGTACCACTCTCCATTCGGTCTGATCATATCCACTCCACTTTTGAACGGGCCAGTTAAATCAACAGCTCATCCTGATTGCCACATGATATGTCACCGACAACTTTTTGATATGAATCAAAATGAACATCTGGCATTCCAGAAATAGTAGCATGAAAACCAGAAGGTTTCCAGCTGCATCTTTCAGCTTTTCAAAGGAAAAGTACTACTTATATAAATAATAACCAAATAAATATTGGTTGAGATTACAAGCGAGAAGGAAATCTTTCTGCAGAGAATCACTTTTTTTTTCCAACGTGAATCATCTGAAATAAACTACTGTAATCAAGTTCAAACATTACTCAAGTATGACGATATTCTGGACACCTAGCAAAAATCTTTCGATCAAAGGTTGACCCTGCGTGATGCATGTATCATCAGGAATGCTTTTCCCTATGGGACATTTTGAATTGAATGGGGCAAGCAGGGATTTCCCTCACTTTAGGGGGGATATGCCAGTTGGTCTGGGAAAAGCTTCTGGGAGTCAGAGGACCTGGATTCTAATCCTGGCTCTCCCACTTGCGCCACTTTGGGCTAGTCACTTAACTTCTCTGTGCCTCCATTACTTTATCTGTAAAATGGGGATTGACTCCTCCTCTCTCCAAGTTAGACTGTCAGCCCCATGTGGGTCATGGACTGTGCCCAATGTGGTTATCTTGTTTCTACCCCAGTGCTTAGAACAATGCCTGGCACATAGTAAATGCTTGGCAAGTATCATTAAAAAAAAATAAAATAAAAAAGGTCATCAGGTCCAGCCCTCTGCCTGCGGGCAGGTGAATGACTAAATCAACTAGGGCAACTCAGAGTCTATTTTCTTAAAGATCTCCAGCTATGAACACTCCATAATCTCCCTTGGCAGCCTGTGCCCAATAGGAGACTCTTGCTTATGCCCATTAAAACCTTTAAGGCCATGATCAACATCCCAGCTCTGCCACTTGTCTGCTGTGTGGCCTTGGGCAAGTCACTACACTTCTCTTTGCCTCACTTCTCTCATCTGTAAAATGGGGATTAAGACTGTGAGCCCTATACAGGACAGGGACTATGTCCAACCCGATATGCTTGTATCTGCCCCAGTGCTTAGTACGGTGCCTGGCACATAGTAAGCACTTAACAAATGCCATAATTATTATTATTAACCCCTAACAAACCCTCCACATACTTTATAATAATGGAATTTGTGAAGTTCATTCATTCATTCAATTGCATTTACTGAACACTTACTGTGTGCAGAGCACTGTATTAAGTGCTTGGAAGAGTATAATACAACAATAAACAGACACATTTCCTGCCCAGCACCTACTACTGTGGGTAGAACACAGTATTAAGTGCTTGGTAAAGTACATTAGATTTAGAAGATGGAATACCTGTCCTGCTGGTGGGGGGTGGGGCGGTGGCTTACAATCTAGTGGGGGAGGCAGGCACAAAGTGATCAACAGAAGGAAGATATAGGAAAAATGCTTAACTAGCTGGGTATGTAAGTTCATGTGTACAGAAATGATATGGGAAGTGTGAGTGTAAAAGTGTGTAGTTGTCATGTGAATACTGGGAAAGGGGATATGAAAAAAATTAATCGGAGAAGGCCTCCCAGAGGTCTTGCTGAGTGGAAGGAAAGGTACAGTGGAAGCAAGCATGAATTTGAAGTGGACAGAGTTGGCCAGAATTTCCACCAAAAGTGCTGGGAGGTCACTGGGAGCAGCCATATGGATACCAAAGTCCTCAAGGAGCGGGGTAGGAGACGATTAGAGAAGGAATGCAGTACACTATTTATTCACATCTTGGATTTTTCCTAGAGAGGAGAGACCTGTCTGCTTAACTGGGCTAGTTTAGAGTCTTTTGCAATACGGATACTTTCTGAATACTTTTTTAATGATATTGCAAGATTTGGGTGCCAGCATCTGCATGTCTTTGAACTTGAACTTGTAAGAAGTGGCATGACGTAGTGGATAGATCACGGGCCTGGGAGTCAGAAGGTCATGGGTTCTAATCCTGGATCTGCCACTTGTCTGCTGTGTGACCCTGGGCAAATCACTTGACTTCTCTGTGCCTCAGTAACTTCATCTGTAAAGTGAGGATTGAGATTGTGAGCCCCACGTGGGCAGGGACTGTGTCTAACCCGATTTGCTTTGTATCCACTTCAGCGCTTAACAAATACCACAATTAATTACTATTATTATTACTTATGTATCCTGTACCTGTTTCTGATGCCTGAAAATGTGTCCATAACCAAGGAAAGATCTTTTTCATCCCTTCTGGTGCACATTCCCTTTGACATGGTATCTCATAAAGCAGTATTAGCTGAGAAGCTATAAAACCTACTGCCAAAAGAATTTCTTTCAGAAGATCATTTTTCTTTTGTGAAGCAATTTGATTATCTTCTGGAAAAATGTCATTTGCTTTTCTTTTATGGGGGCTGCATTAAATCATTCATCAGGAAGTATTAGCATTTAACAGCCTTTTCTTCAGAATTCAGCCCCCTCACCTTCCAGAGTTGGTTTTTTTGGGGGGGGAGGGGGGGAGAGGGGGTAGCTCCAAGAAGTACTATCTCCCTACATTACGCCATCACCGCAAACTTAACATGTCCAAAGCAGAACTCCTCAGCTTCCCACTCCAACTCTGTCCACTCCTGACCTTCCCATAACTGTAGAGAGCACCACCATCCTTCCTGCTTCACAGGCCCGTAATCTCGGCATTATCCTTGACTCCTCTCTTTCATTCAACTCACATATTCAATCTATCACTAAATCCTGTCAGTTCAACTTTCACAACATCACTAAAATCCTAAAATGTAGTTCTGGGGCTATCTAGCCTACCAATGGATTCTACCCATATGGTGTGCAGCAAAGGTTAAGACCTCTATAATAGCATTATCACATATGAAAATACCTTTATCACATTATTAATGTGTTTATCCATATTGTACAATTGGGTGGAAATTATTATAGTAACAATAATTGTGGTATCTGTTAGGTGTTTACTATGCGCCAGGCACTGTACTAAGTGCTGGGGTAGATACAGCAGGTTGGACCCTGTCCATGTTCCACATGGGGCTCACAGTCTGAATCTCCATTTTACAGATGAGGTAACTGGGGCACAGAGAAGTGAAGTGACTTGCCCAAGGTCACACAGCAGACAAATGGCAGATCTGGGATTAGAACTCATGACCTTCTGACTCCCAGGCCCATGCTCTGTCATATTATCTCCAAGAGGCCTTCCCCAATTAAGCCCTCATTTCCCTGACTCCCTTTTCCTTCAGCATCATCTAAGCGCTTGGATCTGTACCCTTTGGGTACTGGAAATTCACCACATCATCAGACCCACAGCACTTTTTTTAAAAATGGTGTTTGTTAGGCGCTTACTATGTGCCAGACACTGTTCTAAGCGCTGGAGTAATGCAAGATAATCGGGATGGACACGGCCCATGTCCCACATGGGGTTCACAATCTTAATCCTGTCTTTTGAAAAAGGTGGAAAGGATTCAATTCTTTAGAAAACTTAGGAGAAGGAAAATTGCAAGGACCTTCCAACTGTGAAGGGAGTGTGGCAGGCCTGGTTATACCGGAGTACTATACTGGGGTACTTTCCCTTTCTCTTCTTGGCTTTTTTGTGTATGGGCAAGGAACATTTCCACTAATTCTGTTATACTCTCCCAAGCTCCTATTACAGAGGTCTGCACATTAGTAAGCCCTCAATAAAATACCATTGATTGATTAAACCCCATTTTACAGGTGAGGTAACTAAGGCACAGGGAAGTTAAGTGACTTCCCCAAGATCACACAGCAGGCAAGTGGTGGAGCCGGGATTAGAACCTAGGCCCTCTGACTCCCAGGCCCAAGCTCTTTCCACTAGGCCACACTGTTGTATACATACCAGTAATTTATCTAAATGAATGTCTGTCTCCCTCCGCCTAGACTGTAAGCTCCTTGTGGGCAGGGGACTTGTCTACTCACTCTGTTGTATTGTACTCGCCCCAAAATTTAGTAAAATGCCCTGGCTACTGAAAGTGCTTAATAAATACCATTTATCGATCGACTGGCCTAATTCCCTGGAGTTAGGTCACGCCACCTCAACTGAATGACTTTTCAGTATTGTACTCCACACTATGTGCCACCGATGGCTGATTGAGCTGCTGGTATGGTAAGATTTAGACTATCAAAGGGTTATATATGGATATAAGCATTAGCTACAATACTCTCATTTTAGTGAACCTCAGTGGATGGTAGAATTGTGCTTTGTTAATCTGAATATCTGTTGTGCTAAAATTGCCTCCCATTCAGGCAAACCCACATTTAAAATGGTTTTAAAATGAGAGTTCACTATTGTGGGGCTTGTTTAAAAATAAGTGTTCACCATATTTACTTGTGTTTTCATGTTACTGTTTTAAGAATAAGAACATTTATAAACTTATGTTACTGATAAATAAATCATCTGTTCTGGTCATTTCTGAAGAACTTCATTTTGGTTTATTTTAAAGGACTGGGTTTAATAGTTTTAACCTTTGGTTTGAGCCAGACATACCTTAAGGGGACTGCAAAGGAAGTTTCTTCTTGTGATTGCGGTTTGGTCATTCACTGTGTGGTATTTTTTAGATGCTTACTATGAATCAAGCACTGTACGAAGTGCTGGGGTAAGATAATCAGGTCCCACATGTGGCTCACAGTCTAAGGAGGGAGAAAGGTTTTGAATCTCCATTTTGCAGAGGAGGGAACTGAGGCACAGAGTAGTTAAGTGTCTTGTCCAAGGTCACACACAGCAGGTGTATGGCAAGGCTGGGAGTCGAATCCAGATCTTCTGACTCCCAGGTCCGTGCTCTTTCTACCAAGTCATGCTGCTCCTCTATAATTTTTTTTTGAAGGGAAGTGCATTGTAATGGTGGTCCAAACATTGAGATGAACAGGAGAACTTTTTTATTCATTGGGCTGCATTCCTAAAGATTTTATTCCATGGTGACATTGCTTTGGTCTATTTTGAGGTCTACAACATTTCTAGGTTATATAGTGCTGGGCACTACAGATACGGAAGGAGTCATTAGCCCAGGGAGCTAGGGGAAATGACACATTGTGGATTTTGAGACCCAATATCCTAGAGATCTATGGAAGGAAAATTGGTGGGAACCTTATTTAGTAGCTGTACTCTGGACATTGGGTATTCATAAAAATCAAGCTTCATCCCTCTTCTGAGTGGGGAATTTAATATACATTCTGTTAGTTTATTGCCTGTGTGAGATAAATGAACACTATACAGTTATTTCTCCAATTGCGGGTGTGTTGGTTGGGGTTGGATTCTTGAAAACCGCTTATTACAGAAATCATTGATTTAATTGCAATTAATGAGTTGGGGGTAGAAGGTTGGAAGACATTCAAACAGCCCCTTTTTCAGGCTATTTGCCCGATTCTTGCTGCTTTGGCTGGTGTAAATGTTTGTGTAAAAATCTATCAGAAACTGACTGTGGGGAAGATCTACAGCGTGAGAAGCAGCACTAGCTTTGGAGTCAGAAGACCTGTGTTCTAATCCCAGTTCTGCCACTTGTCTGCTGTGTGACCTTGCACAAGTCACTTCACTTCTCTGTGCCTCAGGTTCCTCATCTGCAAAATGGGAATTCAACACCTGGTCTCCTTCCTACTTAGACTATGAGCTCCCTGTAGACCTGATGGTCTTGTGTCTACCCCAGTGCTTATTATAGTGCTTGGCCAAGACTAAGTGCTTAATAGATACCACAATTACTATTATTATTGCAGATGTCTCAGAGCTCTAACGCTTAGTTCAGTGTCTCCAGTTTGAAATTTGCTTCTCAGACCATCTGTTAGTGCTTTGAGATAACACCAGAATTCCCAGACCTTCCCTAGCATCGTGATTTGGGGCTGACTGAGGAGACTGCCAGGGTCCTTCCCAATCGACATGCCATCCCATGCCCAGCTATAGGATTCAAACCAGCCAAATTCAGCATATAAGGACATGTCTTGATTTCCGGAACCGTTTGAAGACTTGCAACAAGCTGAAACAAGCTCTAAATTTTTCCCGGGTCATCGCTAGCCTGGGTTCCTCTGCCCTACCAGAATTCTCATTCTCAAGAGCTGGCACCACCAATGTTTTTTCTAAGTTGACCTGCTGACCCAAGAAAGACTGGAGGATCCTGCTTGGTGTAACAGCTCTCATGAAGGTGCCCAAAGCAGTGGCAGGGGACACTAGGAAATGGCAGTGGCAGCAGACTGTCTCTCTCGTTCACCCCACACATCCTATCCGTTACCAAGACCTGCCGGTTTCACCTTTACACTATCGCCAAGATCCGCCCTTTCCTCTCCACCCAAATGGCTACCTTACTGCTACAGGCTCTCTTTATATCTCGGCTAGACTACTGTGTCAGCCTTCTCTCTGATCTCCCTTCCTCCTCTCTCGCCCCGCTCCAGTCTATTCTTCACTTCACTGCCCGGCTCATCTTCCTGCAGAAATGCTCTGGGCATGTCACTCCCCTTCTTAAACACCTCCAGTGGTTGCCTATCAATCTCCGCTCCAAACAAAAACTCCTCACTCTAGGCTTCAAGGCTCTATATCACCTTGCCCCTTCCTACCTCTCCTCCCTTCTCTCTTTCTACCGCCCACCCCGCACGCTCCGCTCCTCTGCCGCCAACCTCCTCACCGTCCCTCGGTCTCGCCTATCCCGCCGTCGACCCCCGGGCCACGTCCTCCCGTGGTCCTGGAACGCCCTCCCTCCTCACCTCCGCCAAACTAATTCTCTTCCCCTCTTCAAAACCCTACTTAAAACTCACCTCCTCCAAGAGGCCTTCCCAGACTGAGCTCCCCTTCTCCCTCTACTCCCTCTACCGCCCCCCTTCACCTCTCCGCAGCTTAACCCTCTTTTCCCCCCATTTTCCTCTGCTCCTCCCCCTCTCCCTTCCCATCCCCTCAGCACTGTACTCGTCTGCTCAACTGTATATATTTTCATTACCCTATTTATTTTGTTAATGAAATGTACATCGCCTCGATTCTATTTAGTTGCCATTGTTTTTACGAGATGTTCTTCCCCTCGACTCTATTTATTGCCATTGTTCTTGTCTGTCCGTCTCCCCCGATTAGACTGTAAGCCCGTCAAATGGCAGGGACTGTCTCTATCTGTTGCCGACTTGTTCATTCCAAGTGCTTAGTACAGTGCTCTGCACATAGTAAGCGCTCAATAAATACTATTGAAGTGAAGTGAAAGCGCTCAGGACTGGGAGACAGTAGGATTTGGGTTCTAATCCCAACTCCACCCCTTGCCTGCTGTGTGACTTTGAGCAAGTCACTAAGCTTGTATAACACTACTACTACTACTAATAATAATATTGGTTAAAGTATTTACTACGTGTCAAGCACTGGTGTAGATATGAGATCATCGGGTCCCATGTGAAGCTCACAGTCTACGTAGGAGGGTATTGAAACCCCATTTTTCAGAAGAGGGAACATGAAGCACAGAGAAGCTAAGTGACTTGCCCCAGGTCGCACAGTGGCAGAGCCAAAATTAAAATCCAGGTCCTCTGACTTCCAGGCTTGGGATCTTTTCACTAGGTCAGCCAGTCAATCGAATTTATTGAGCGCTTACTATGTGCAGAGCACTGCACTAAGCGCTTAGGAGAGTCCAAATCAACAATATAACGGACACATTCCCTGCCCATTAAAAAAAAAATCCTGCTTTATTGCTGCTAGGCTGTAACCCTTCCCATAACTGCTATTAGGCTGTAACCTTCCCCGCTACTGCTGCTAGACTGTAAATTTACAGTCTAGAGGTCACACTGCTTTTCCCAGTGCCTCATTGGGTTCTAATCCCAGCTCCACCACTTGTCTGCTGTGTGACCTTGGATGAGTCACTTAACTTTTCTGTGCCTGAGTCACCTCATCTGTAAAATGGGGATTAAGACTGTGAGTCCCATGTGGGACAGGGACTGTGTCCAACCTGATTAGCATGTATCTACATCAGTGCTTAGAACAATGCTTGGCACATAGTAAGTGCTTAACAAATACCACTATAATCATTATTGTTATTATTATCCACCAGACCTCTGCTCTCCTCATCTTCAAAGTCCTCCAACATCTCACTTCTTCAAGCAAGCCATCCCCAATTAATTCCCAACATCTTGAGTCATATCAACCCACAGTTCCTCCAGCACTTATATATTTATATTCATTCTCAGCACATACATATATAGGTGTATTCAGTTGTTTACCCAATCATTTATTCTGATTTATCCTATTACATCCTGGCACAGTCTTCCTACTGCCTATCTGATCCTTGTTCTTTTTACTGCTCCCACTATTTATGAATATGTCATCTGTGTCTGCCATTAGACTGTAAGATCTTTGGGGTTAGGGAACACGTGTCTTCCTTCTGTAATACTCTCCCAGGTGCTTAGTCCAGTGCATCGTTCTCATTAGAAGCTCAATAAATGCTACTGCTAATATAGGGAAATTCAAAATGATGTTCTTCAAGGACATACTAAAAGCAGTTCTAAAGCCATGCATTACAGATGTAGACAGCTAAGAAATATCTCAGGTGCAGCAAATCTGTCTGTGTGGTAATTGCTTGGATTGCTCATGGTGGCCAGAGAGATAAGGTAAACCCAAAAGAAAGCATTAGGTAGGAAATGAATCAATCAATAGTATTTACTGAACCCTTACCGTGTACAGAGAACTTTACTACTAGACTCTCGGGAGAGTATAAATGCCACAACCCAGGTTATGTATGAGATTTTGAGGCATGGCTCCCATTTGACTGATAAAACCTCCCCTTGATGTTTGAAGGAAAACTAGTCCAAGGTGGTGCTCATCTGGGGTAATGATTAAACCAGCGGGAGGCTTTACAGGTATTCTAATATATAATGATCTAAAAGACAGAAAAAGGAGCAAAGAGGCAGTAAAGAATATGAAACTGAACTTAAAAGTACACCACCCTTCAGTCAGGTGAAAAGTGAAATAGAAGTCCCTAAAGAAGACAATCATATTTATTGAGCGCTTACTGTGTGCAGAGCACTGTACTAAGTGCTTGGGAGAGTACAATATAACAACGTTGGTAGATACATTCCCTGCCCACATTGAGCTTACAGTCTAAAGGGATAAGCAGAACATATGATCAAAAGAGACAAGGTTTCCTTGATCTGTGGCACTTATTTAGCCAATAACAATAATAATAACTGTGGTATTTGCTAAGCACTTACTATGTACCAACCACTACACTAAGCACACAGTTCACTGGGGGAGATACAACATAATCAAGTCCTCCATGGGGCTCACAGTCTAAGCAGGGGGGAGACAGGTATTGAATCCCCATTTTGCTGATGAGAGAATTGAGGCACAAGGAAGCTAGGTGATTTGCTCAAGATCACACGGCGGCTAAGTGGCAGAGACAGGATTAGAACCCAGGTCCTTTGACTCCCAGGCTCATGTTCTTTCCACTAGGCCAAACTGTTTCCCTTACTGAATATAAAGCACTGTACTGAATGCTTGGGAGAAAACATCAGAAGCAAAACACACATTTCCCTGCCCTCAAGGAAATCTAATGGGGAAGACAGAACGACAAATCTATTTACAGAGAGTGGGAGTAGGAGGAAGAACAAAGAAATAACACCTAGTACTATGAATGTATCAGGATGAAATCACTGAATATACAACTGAATGTACATAGGCATATAAACGTTGAGGATGGGATTTAAAATAAGACCAGGGATGAATTAATCACAGAAGTTTTCTTGAGAGGGTGGGATTTCAGAAGGGCCCTGAAAATGGGAGGAGCTGTGGTCTGATGGGGTGGGGCGTAGTTCCTGGCAAGGGGAACAGCATGAGTGATCGGAAGGAAGTGATAGAATTGAAAGGGGGGTACAGTCAGTTAGAAGGTGATTTTAGGAAAAGCAAAGTGTACGCACTAGAGAGCAATAGATGGAATGGGACAAGATGTATGAGAGAGGGAGAGGCTGTGGAAAGTCCAAAAGCCTACTGTGAGGATTTTGCTTGATGCTGAGAGCATTTATTAGCCTCACTCCACCCCCTTTAGCCTTTGCTCCTGTGTGCCCGGGTTGTTGGAAGCTTAATGAAATGCTTGTCTTATTACAGAAGATTCACCTCATTCACCCTGCATACTGCATTACCCACTTTGGTTGGGTAAATGAGTCTCTGCATTCTGTGGCCTAATCCTATCAATTGACACTCATTCAGGCCTAAAGGGTGGAAAGCTAAAAGGCCCTTTCAGCTCAAACGTCTGGAGTGTCCAGGTGCTTTTAATCTATGTCCTTCGAAACTATGCCAACTCCTCCCATTCCACCTCCAACCATCCCAGCTCTGCCACTTGTCAGCTGTGTGACTGTAGGCAAGTCACTTAACTTCTCTGTGCCTCAGTTACCTCATCTGTAAAATGGGGATTAAGACTGTGAGCCTCACGTGGGACAACCTGATTACCCTGTATCTCCCCCAGCACTTAGAACAGTGCTCTGCACATAGTAAGCACTTAACAAATACCAACATTATTAAACTGGTTGAATTCCCTTAAGTGGGAGGGGGTGTTGGGCATTTTTATTTGTCCTTTTCAGTCAAATACCCAATCTAGGGTATTTATTAAGTGCTTACTAAATGCAGAGCACTGTGTTAAGCACTGGGGAGAGTATGCTAGAGTTGGATCCAGAAGCGAGTTGTCCTAGTATCTATCAGGCATGATGCAACAAGAAACAGCACCACCCAGAATCCGAAGCGATTTTGAACTGTCAGGCATCGAGAGTTGTCAGCACTAATCTCAGTCTGGGTTTACTTGAATTTCCATAAAGAAAGGCACTGAAGCAAATACCCAGAGGCTGGGGCCCTGGTTCTTGTTATTAAATGGAGCCCATTTTTTTCAGGCTGCCTTAGGTGGAGTCTACAGCCTCAGTTTTCCTTTCCAAATAAGGAGACTTAGGGCCGATTTGAATTAGGCAGTGAACCAAATCAAATTCCCACTGAAGAACAGTTAGGATGAAGGTTTGCATCATTGCCTACCTTTGGCAAATCACACTGGGATTGATATGAAGAGAAGCAGCATGGCTCAGTGGAAAGAGCATGGGCTTGGGAGTCAGAGATCATGGGTTTGAATCCTGGCTCTGCCACTTGTCATCTGTGTGACTGTGGACAAGTCACTTAACTTCTCTGTGCCTCAGTTACCTCATCTGTAAAATGTGGATTAAGACTGTGAGCCTCACATGGGACAACCTGATTACCCTGTATCTACCCCAGCGCTTAAAACAGTGCTCTGCACATAGTAAGCACTTAACAAATACCAACATTATTATTATTATTATATGAAGAAATTTGGAATTTCAGTAAAAAGTGTTCTTCCTTGAGAAAAGCATTATGAACTTGCATGGTGGATGTGCTTATCCTCTAAGAGAAGGGGGAGTTGTGTGTGTCCTGAAGAATTGCACAGGCACTGTTCACTTCTGCCCCTCTCCACAAATAGGGTCCCCCCCTACTATGTCACCATGGGTCATACCTGGGAAACCAAGGGCGGGCACCCACACCCCTACCCACTCCTCCTCCCCCCACCCAGCTGCAGCCTTGCAGCTTTAACCATAGCAAGAGTGATTCCTCAGGTGGATAGAGCACAGGCTTGGGAGTCAGAGGATCTGGGTTCTAAACCCAGCTCTGCCAGTTGCCTGCTGTGTGACCTTGACCAAGTCACTTAACTTCTCCATTACTCAGTTATCTCACCTGTAAAGTGGGAATTAAAAAAAACTATGAGGTGGATCGCGTCCAACCTGATCAGTTTGTATTACCCCAGCACTTAATACGGTACCTGGCACATAGTAAATGCTTAACAAATACAATAAAACCCATTCTACTTCTCTGTGCCTCAGTTTTCTCATCTGTAAAATGGGGATTCAATACCTGTTCTCCCTCCCCCTTAGACCGTGAGCTCACCGTGAGACCCAGACTTCTCTGGGCCTCAGTTCCCTCAACTGTAAAATGAGGATTAAGACTGTGAGCCCCACATGGGACAACCTGATCACCTTGTATCCTCCCCAGCACTTAGAACAGTGCTTTGCACATAGTAAGCGCTTAACAAATGCCATCTTTATTATTATTATCTCTGACTTGATTATCTTGTACTTACCCCAGCACTTTGCAGAAAGTTCAGCACATAGTAAATGCTGAACAAATGCCCCAATTATTATTAGGAGGCAATAGGGGGAAGAGGAGGAGAAGTCTCAGCTTGCCATGAATTTGTAGATGATTCTGCTTTGCAACTGGTTCTTAAAGGGACCCCAATTTGCCAATTAGCCTCCAACTCCAAGCCCAGGGGCTTGAGCAGCTGATTTAATGAGGTTCTCCTAGCCCCCAATAAGGTCATTTTTCCTCCACCCACCATCCTTGCGGTGCACAAGGTGCTCCTGGGAGAAGACCCAGTGGGGAATGTGCAGAGCACTGTATGCACTAAGCCCTCGGGAAGTGGTGAAGCTTAGTGGGCAGAGCACGGGCCTGGGAGTCGGAGGACTGGGGGTCTAGTCCTGGCTGTGTCATTTGCCTGCTTGAGTGACTTCTCTGGGCCTCCACAATGGGGATTTGATACCTGTTCAATACCCTCTAGCCTGTGAGCTCGTTGTGGGCAGGGAATGTGTCGTTAGGTTGTTATACTGTACTCTCCAAGCACTTAGTAAAGTGCTCTGCACACAGTAAGAGCTCAATAAATATGATTGACTGGGTGAACCTGGAGCATTGGGAATTGAGAGCAGGCCCAGGAAACCTTGTGAAACTCCTGCAAATGCATCTGACAAGTCCTCAGCCCCCGAGTTTTCTGGAATAGGGCAAAGTCAGGAGGTGAGCAAGGTAGCAAGACCATGGGCCAGATGGGGTGGTGGGTGGTGAGAAGGGATTTATCGAGTGTCTACTGTGTGCAGAACACAGTACTAAGCTCTCAGGAGCAAGAGATGTAGTCCCTGCCTTCAAGGATTTTATAATCTAATAGGGGCTGGTGCTCAGTGTGACCCAGTGGCTCCTTAGTGAGAAGGCTGTAGAGGAGATTGCATTTAACCGGAGGCCATTTGACTCTGACACAGGAAACTAGTTCACATTACCTACTGGCTTATTTGTTAAGCTCCCTCCAAATCCTCGGGCCCCTTGCCTTCATGAGTTATATGGGCTCCTCTCCTGCCTTCACAGTTCCTCTTGCAACGTTCGGTAACTCATGATTGCCAAATACTATCATTCCTTCCCTAAATTCACGCCAACTCTAAAACTGTCCTTCTGTGGCATTCTATTTAGTCCCAGAAAGTAGGGAATTTCCAAGCCTGTTCTGGGAGCTAGTCCCACCTTACACTGCATCACTAAAAATTCAAGTGATGGGGGCTCCATCATTAATCTGGTTTGATTTGAATTACATCCTTCGAAAGGGTTTCCTCTCATTCCACTCTGCAAGTCTCGTGGCAGTATAAGCCCCTGTAATTTCCATGGGAATTCCTCCTCAGAAAGGGCATGTTAGAAATGGAAGCTGACAAGAGATGAAGTTTGTTGAGATAAGATCACAGGAAATGCTCTTTACAAATGGCTGGGGGATAATTTGGTACTGAAAGCCTGAGAGGAAAGAGGTCACCATGTGAACACTACCCTTTCACTGAAGAAATAAATAAAACCCTTAACATTCCACCCCAACTTCTCATTGCCTCATATTCAGATAAAGTTTTGTCTTTCTGGAAATGTCTATGTAAGGAGGAGCCGAAGAGAGAATGGCAATTTCCCAATAGGATTAAATGCAGAGTGAAATGCTGTATTTATCATAATAATAATAATAATGATGACTGTGGTATTTGTTAAGCACTTACAATGTGCCAGGCACTGTACAAAGCTCTGGAGTAGGTACAAGCAAATCGGGTTGGACACAGTCCCTGTCCCATGTCAGTCTCAATCCCCACTTTATAGATGAGGTAACCGAGGCACAGAGAAGTGAAGTGACTTGCCCAAGGTCACACAGCAGACAGTTGGCAGAGCAGGGATTAGAACCCATGACCTTCTGACTCTTAGGCCTGAGCTCTATCTACTTCACCACACTGCTTCTCAAAGCTATCTCCACAATGCACATTTTATTTTGAGAGTCCATCAGGTTTCCTTTGATGCTAGTGGACAGAATTCCCACAAAGATAATTTTTTGGTCTTTGCATGGATCTTGTACAATTTACTCTCACTTTCTCTCAGAAGTTTCAGGGGCAGTGCTATTGGCTACCTGTAAGGGGAAGCAGCGTGGCTCAGTGGAAAGAGCCTGGGCTTCGGAGTCAGAGGTCATGGGTTAGACTCCCAGCTCTGCCACTTGTCAGCTGTGTGACTGTGGGCAAGTCACTTAACTTCTCTGTGCTTCAGTTACCTCATCTGTAAAATGGGGATTAACTGTGAGCCTCATGTGGGACAACCTGATTACCCTGTATCTCCCCCAGCGCTTAGAACAGTGCTCTGCACATAGTAAGCACTTAATAAATACCAACATTAAAAGGTAGCCTCTAGACTGTAAGCTTGTTGTGGGCAGGGAACGTGTCTACCAAATCTCCCAAGCTTTTAGCATGGTGCTCTGCAACCTGTAAGCACTCAATAAATACGATTGATTGATGGATTGATTGATAGGATTCTCCAATTCCTGGGATTCGTGTCCACTCAAAATAGCTGACAGTTTGTCTGAGAGGGAGGAGCCAAGGAGGACAAAAATGGCAGAAGTCTGGCATCTGTCCCACTGCCATGACCACTTCTGGAGGGATCATCTCTCAGTCCCTGGTTTCAGGGCAATATCCACGAAGGAGCAGGCAGTGGGAAGGAAGTGGGCAGAGAGAAGAGGCTGGAGGGAAGAAGCAAATTGTTAACTGGAAAAGGACAGGAAGGACTTGGGTTAGGATGGGATGAAAGAAGGGATTGCCTGGAAAGGCTGAGGAAGGGCAAAGGAGAGGGTTGGGGAGTGGTGATTGGGGGTGTGGGATGATTCGATTCCTTCCTGTCATGGACTGAATGGCTTTAATGGAGCTGTAGCAGCTATTTGCAAGGAGGCTGGGGCAGCTATGGGTCATTTGCCTGTTTGCAGTGAGTATAGAAGGGCCCCAGCTAGAAATAAAGGGTCTTCGAGCAGCCAACTCTATTGTTCTGGTACAAAATGGGATGTCTTCACCAGTCAGGGACTGTGAGAGCGCGGAAGATAGCATGTTGACGTCCCGTGGCATTCTGGATCTTATAGTGCTGATAACTCCTGAGCCTGTAATCAGGTTCCCTATTAGTGCCAGAATGCTGTGGGGCCTAAACTTAGTCTGTACCAAACATGCTTTAAGGTCCTGCTCTAGATCAAACTCCATTTCTCAAGATGGTGGCAGTAAAGGGGGGCATGAAGTCCTTTCTAGCACTCTTCCACTTTCTCCTTACTGTCCGAGGCGAGAACAAAACTCATGTTCCATATACCCTGGGGTTTCATCAAATGGAACCGAGAAGCAGTGTGGCTTGGTGCACCAGACGGGGAGTCAGAAGACGTGGGTTCTAACTCTGGGTCTACCACTTGCCCTATGAATGACTTTGAGCCAGTCACTTAATTTCTCCGTGTCTCCGTTTCCTCATCGGTACCTCGATTTCATCTATGCCACCGCCGACCCCTTGTCCACGTCCTGCCTCTGGCCTGGAACTCCCTCCCCCTTCATATTCGACAGACCCTCACCTTCCCCAAAATCACTTGCCCAAGAGGACTTTCCCAACCAAGTCCTCATTTCCCCTACTCCCTCACCCTTGCACTTGGATTTGTACCCTTTATTCACCCCACCTTCAGCCCCACGGCACTTATGTGCAAATCTGTAATTTATTTATATTCATGTCTGCTGCCCCCTTTAGACTGTAAGCTCCTTATGGGCAAGGAACTCTGTTATGTTAATCAGTCAATCATATTTATTGAATGCTTACTGTGTGCAGAGAACCATGCTAAGTGCTTGGGAGAGTATAATGCAAGAGTTGGGAGACATGCTCCCTGCCTACAAAGAGCTTACAGTCTAGGGAGGAGACCAATGTTAGCATAAATAAATAAATTGCAAATAGATACATAAGTTCTCTCCCAAGCACTTAGTACAGTAAGTGCTCAATAAATACCATTGATTAATTTCTCCGTGCCTCAGTTTTCTCATCTTAGACTATGAGCCAAATGTGGGACAAGGACTATGTCCAACTTGATTATCTTGTCTTCCCCATCACTTAGTATAGTGCTTGACACATAGTAAGTGCTTAGCTAATGCCACAGTTATTATTATTAATGTTTGTAGGTCTTGGGCCCCTCTCAGGGTAGCACCTGGAGAGTTTCCAGTTCTCTGCCAATCTCGACTGCGGGAGGGAGAGTCAAGCAGAGGCCTACCTGTTTCATTCCTAGCTTTGGCAATGGCTAGCGAGTGGAAGGCAATCTGCTACAAGTCAAAACTCCCCTATGCTGGGCAGGAGCGGCATGGAAGAGAGTCAAGGGCGGAGACTCGAGCTTACTGCGCAGAAGGAGGCAACGGTAAACCATTTCCATATTTTACCAAGAAAACTCTATGGATACACTACCGGGACAATTGCAATGGAGGTGGGGCGTTCTGGGAGAGATGTGTCCATGGCGTCACTATAGATCGGAGACGCCTCGACAACATAAGACGAGATGGGACAAGCTCTTGGGAAAAATTTGCTATGAGGAACTATCACTGGATATTTCAGTTATCCATGGTTTCCTGGTCTCCTGTTCCCACAAGAAATTGAAAGTTGACTGGTCCCACGTGCTTAGTACATACAGTGCTCTGCACACAGTAAGCGCTCAGTAAATATCATCAATCTTCCTGAGACTTTCCTGAGGGCCAGATCATTCCATTGTACTTATTGAGTGCTTACTTTGCAGAGCAGATGGACCCAAACCTTGTCTGCTGGTGGGAGCTGAAATAATATCCTTCACATCCTCTACCTCCTACATTGCTTGTCATTATAGGATGGGGTCCTTTTGGAGAACCTGACCTTTCTGAGATAGATAAAAAGGCCCCACATGAGTCTCTCGTTCTTAATTGGAGGGAGGAGGATTTAATACCCATTTTACAGATGAGATAAATGAGGCACAGAGAAGTTAAGTAACTTGGTCGAGGTCACATAGCAGCAGACAAGTGGCAGAGCTGGGATGAGAACCCAGGTCTTCTGACTCCCAGGCCATGCTCTTAACACTAGGCTACGCTGAGATGTTGGTCTCTAATCCAATCCAATACCCATATATTTGGCTTGGCTGATATTCAGAAAGAACTGATTTTTCCACTGATTTATCTGCTGAAATCAGTCAAGCAATGCAATTTCACTGTACATGTTGCTACTGCTGTGGTTCAATTCTGTGTTCTTGACTGTTGGTGAGGTCGTGGGGCGGGGGGAGAGAAATGCATAATCACGAATACGAGTCACTCCTGCTCCATTCCCCACCAGCCTTTTGATTTACCTATGTAATCTATTGGATTACACAGGGAACCACAGGAAGGTAGAAAGCAAAACCACTCCTTGATTTCCAGATAGATACAGGCGTAAAATATTGAAAGCAGCTTAATATCAGTCAAGCGGGCTCATCCCACTGTTACCTTTCACACACAGAATATAAGGGGAACCCCCAAATCGAAACATGATTAAATGGAATGAACCACTCCTGCTGAACCCCTTGAGAAAGTTATTTTGGTCCAATAGCATGAAGTGGGCATCAATTGAAGAACACTTGGCTTTGGTAAAATGAAAAAAAAATAATATGCAAGATGCCCTTAAGGAAATTCCCTTTGATAAAACACTCCCACATGATGCATTATTATTGTTAAGGACACTTTCATATTCAGTAAGTGCCAGCAAACTTGATTCAAGGGTGTCATCGTGATTGTGGACTCAGATGCTCAAGAGTTGATCTTTCCCTCAAGTTCTAGACTGTATGGTCTTTGTGGGTAAGGAACTTGTCTATCAACTCTGTTATACTGTACTCTCCCAAGCACTTAGCACATTGTTCTGCACACAGTAAGCACTCAATAAATACAAACTGGTTGATCGATTAGATTATGCTTATTCGAACTGATAGAACTTTTCTACTGCCCTCCTTCTTCAAAGTCACCCCTGTTTAGCTCAACATCCAGCAGCTGATCAAGACCTTCTGCAGTCGTGAATTCTCCTTTCTGTCCCATCTAGTATATCTGTGATGGAATGAGCAGTACCTCAATGTAAGCTTCCTGTAGGCAGGGAATGTGTCATTTCATTATTTTGTACTTCCTAGGTGCCTAGGAATAAATGCTACTCCTGTTGCTGTTACTACTGATTGTATTTGTTCTTTTTTTGGTATTTGTCAATTGCTTACTACGCATCAGGCACTATTCAATAGTATTTCAATAGTATTTATTGAGCGCTTACTATGTGCAGAGCACTGTACTAAGCTCTTGGGATGAACAAGTCGGCAACAGATAGAGACAGTCCCTGCCGTCTGACGGGCTTACAGTCTAATTGGGGGAGACGGACAGACAAGAACAATGGCAATAAATAGAGTCAAGGGGAAGAACATCTCGTAAAAACAATGGCAACTAAATAGAATCGAGGCGATGTACGATTCATTAACAAAATAAATAGGGTAACGAAAAATATATACAGTTGAGCGGACGAGTACAGTGCTGTGGGGATGGGAAGGGAGAGGTGGAGGAGCAGAGGGAAAAGGGGAAAAAGAGGGTTAAGCTGCAGAGAGGTAAAGGGGGGATGGCAGAGGGAGTAGAGGGAGAAGAGGAGCTCAGTCTGGGAAGGCCTCTTGGAGGAGGTGAGTTTTAAGTAGGGTTTTGAAGAGGGAAAGAGAATCAGTTTGGCGGAGGTGAGGAGGGAGGGCGTTCCGGGACCACGGGAGGACGTGACCCGGGGGTCGACGGCGGGATAGGCGAGACCGAGGGACGGTGAGGAGGTGGGCAGCAGAGGAGCGGAGCGTGCGGGGTGGGCGGTAGAAAGAGAGAAGGGAGGAGAGGTAGGAAGGGGCAAGGTGACGGAGAGCCTCGAAGCCTAGAGTGAGGAGTTTTTGTTTGGAGCGGAGGTCGATAGGCAACCCCTGGAGTTGTTTAAGAAGGGGAGTGACATGCCCAGATCGTTTCTGCAGGAAGATGAGCCGGGCAGCGGAGTGAAGAATAGACTGGAGCGGGGCGAGAGAGGAGGAAGGGAGGTCAGAGAGAAGGCTGACACAGTAGTCTAGCCGGGATATAACGAGAGCCTGTAGCAGTAAGGTAGCCATTTGGGTGGAGAGGAAAGGGCGGATCTTGGCGATATTGTAGAGGTGAAACCGGCAGGTTTTGGTAACGGATAGGATGTGTGGGGTGAACGAGAGAGACGAGTCAAGGATGACACCGAAATCGCGGGCCTGAGAGACGGGAAGGATGGTCGTGCCATCCACGGTGATAGAGAAGTCTGGGAGAGGACCGGGTTTGGGAGGGAAGATGAGGAGCTCAGTCTCGCTCATGTTGAGTTTTAGGTGGTGGGCCGACATCCAGGTGGAGACGTCCCGGAGGCAGGAGGAGATGCGAGCCTGAAGGGAGGGGGAGAGGACAGGGGCGGAGATGTAGATCTGCGTGTCATCTGCGTAGAGATGGTAGTTAAAGCCGTGAGAGCGAATGAGTTCACCGAGGGAGTGAGTGTAAATGGAGAACAGAAGAGGGCCAAGAACTGACCCTTGAGGAACTCCAACAGTTAAAGGATGGGAGGGGGAGGAGGCTCCAGCGAAGGAGACCGAGAATGATTGGCCAGAGAGGTAAGAGGAGAACCAGGAGAACCAGGAGAACCAGGAGAGAGGTAAGAGGAGAACCACTATTCTAAGCACTGGGGTAGATAGGAGATAATCAGGTCCCAAATGGGACTCACAGTCTTAATCCCCATTTTATAGATGAGCTAACTAAGGCACAGAGCAGTGGAGTGACTTGCCTGAGGTCACACAGCAGACAAGTGGCAGAGTCAGGATTAGAACCCAGGTCCTCCTGACTCCCAGGCCCTCGCTCTAGCCACTCGGCTGTTCTGGGGCCTTTACTGTATGATGCTGAAAACACTGCTTAAGAAACTTGATTTAGTGTCTATAATAATAATAATAAAAATAATTCTGGTATTTGTTAAGCACTTACTATGTGCCAAGCACTGTTCCAAGCATTGGACTATAATTGATGCAGGTCTCACCATTCTACAGAAGATCGGACACTGATACTTTTCTTTGGCCTTCTGTTTGATCTGAGGCTTAATGCCCCACTGGGGCTCTGCAGTGTCACTTTTCCAAAGAGTAAAGTGGCTTTCTTGATTAATACGTCTATTGCTTTGACTAACACTGCCGCATTGAATAATTCACTGCCTAGATAATAGAATTCAGAATTCGATAACTTTTTGGTCTGAACCCCAAAGGGAATACCGTTGTAGCATAGGGTTTCTGAAGAATCACACTAATTCTACCAAGCGATTCCTAAGCATTCATATTTGTTTTTCCTTGAAGGGGCTCTTCAGACACAGTTACCATCTGGATGACAGATTCAAAGAGTTTATCAGAGGACCAGAAGCAGTTTCTAACATCAGCATCCAGGTCCTTTTTGGCATCCTCATCTTGGAGTGGATGAAATAAGCATCAGACAGGGCTCCTTTAACTCTGACCAGATCAGACATACCATCATAAAGTAGCTTTAAGTGATCTCGATAAATTCAAGACAGTTTAACTACAAGAGTTCAGGTCTCTGAATACCATTATAGAGAAGCAGCATAGCTCAGTGGAAAGAGACCGGGCTTGGGAGTCAGAGGTCATGGGTTCGAATCCCAGATCTGCCACTTGTCTGCTATGTGACTTCTCGGGGCCTCAGTTACCTCATCTGTAAAATGGGGATGAAGACTGTGAGCCCCACGTGGGACATGGAATATATCCAACTTGATTAGCTTGTATCTAACCCAGCTCTTAGAACAGTGCCTGGCATGTTTCCTTTGGTTCCAACCTCCTCTTTGAGTAAGCAAGTGTCTAAGCAAGTGTTCTCCTGGGCACAGAAGGGAGACAGACTGCCCTTCCATCTGCTCATTGGCTTTCTCTCCTGTAGGCAGGGAAACTGGCATCCTCCTCTCCAGCCTACTAATTCTCAGCGTTGTAATGCTCAGCTTTCCTAGGTGTACAGCAAAGCCATGAAATACTCAAACTTTAAGTGTTCTTGCTTGCAAGTCCCCGGGAGAGTCGGAGAGCTACCCTCCCTGCCTCACCCCACATTGGAGGAACTCGCCATGGCACTTGCTCAGTTTTCTGGTAATGTTGCTCGCGTTTGCAAGTTCTTGCTGCATATTCAGAGGTCATTCATTCATCCAATCCTATTTATTGAAGGCTTACTGCGTGCAGAGCACAGCACTAAGCACTTGGGAGAGCACAGTACAACAAGAAACAGACCCATCCATTCCCTGCCCACAACGAGCTTACACTCTAGAGGAACTTACAGTCCTAAGTCATACATTTGCTGAGTATCCCCATAGGTAGAATTGCCAGTAAAGAGAGAGCCCTGGTGAGGTGAAACCATCTCATCCCTCCCTCAGCTCCCTAGCACTAATGTCCATATTCATAATTTATTTCTTCATATTAATGTCTGCCTCTCTAGACTGTTAGTTCATTGTGGGCAGGGAACAGATCTATCGACTCTGTCTAACTGCACCCTCATTCATTCATTCATTCAATCACCCTCCCAAGGGGTTAGTACAGTGCTCTGCACACAGTAAATGCTCAATAAATACAATTGATTGATTGATCCATCACTCATCTCAAAGAATTAAAAATATAAATGAATGAACTAATTGTCTTCTAGGTGGTTTCTTTGCCTGCCCAGCAGCTAAGCTAGGAATTTGGTATGGGGCAGTGGGAGGCAGAAGGTCGTTCAGCTGTCACGGCTATTCCTCAAAACGCTTTCCACATACCCCATCCACAAAGGTTGGGGAACTTCTTTCACCGAGCATCTATAGGAACAAAGCCCTGGACAGAGAGAGCCAAAACAGCTGACCGGGAGAGGAGCTGAGGGATAGGCGGCCAGAGGGGCAGTTACGCAGCCTCTTATAACCCCTGAGCCAGTCTTGATTTGGTGCCCGTTTCTGGCAAGGCGACCTGTGTCTACCTACGTGGGCCAAGCAAGTTTCCTTGGGGCAAACTCAAGCCCATAGACATTCTCAGAATGTGAGAAAATAAATAGGTGAAACGAAACTTCCGGATCTAACCTCAAATTCTGTAAGGTTGGGCCATGGAATTTTAGAACCAGGTCAGCTGAAATGTGAGGCAGATCGCAAGCCTAAATCCTCTACTAACCTGTGCAAACACAACCACCTTGATTAAACATTCAATCAAAATGAGTCAAAAGCGGCAGCCCGATACTGGCAGCTGGCCTGGAGACCCGACTGACGTGTTCGCTCAGACCGAAAGCGCCATGGGCAGCCCAATGGGTGAAAGTATTGGATGGGCCATCCCATTAGAGGACTTTGGATCGAAAACTTGACTGGGTCATCCCCCAAACCCAAACTGTGGTCCGCATGACTTTCAGGAGAGGAATTTTGTTGGTCTCGCGGAATGAAATGAATCATATGCTTCCCAGATTAATATGGTAACGTTGGCCACATGGTGTGTGTGTGTGTGTGTGTGTGTGTGTGTGTGTGTGTGTGTGTGTGAAGAAAGACCATGTCAGGCGGTAGCTCTTACGTAACTTGACTCCATCACACGTCCTGAAGATACACAGATGCTGGAGTAAAATGTGTTCCCTTTGTCTAAAAACTGAAAACACTTCCTTATTAACAAACTGTGAGGGTTATATATCCGCCTCATAAAAAAAAGCATCTAGTGGGTGCCATTAGGCACTGACGTTAATGCTACGTGAAGAAGACCTATCCCTTTTCTTAAGGAGTTTTCTGTCAAGGCTGTGGTGTTTGGTCGAGGTTGCTTTTCTAGAGTCAGGAATCCACAAGGCTGATCTTGAATGGAGACAGAAGGTCAGGCTGAATGGGGAAAAAAGTCCATGTGAGGTGGCATTCTTTGGGCAGAGGCAGGGCTCAGAATGCTGATTCATTCATTCATTATTCACATTTATTGAGCATTTACTGTGTGCAAAGCACTGTACCAAGCACTTGGGAGAGTGCCATATAACAACAAACAGGCACATTCCCTGCCCACAATGGGCTGATGACCCTATTTGGTCAAGTCTTGACAATCTTCCAGGAATAACAGTGACCCAGGGCTGCGGAGGGGAAAGGAGGGGGAAGAATAATTGCTCTTAGGTGGTGGTCTCGTGGGTGGGGTGATTTGATATTTGATATTCTGTTGTATTGTACTCTCTAAAACGCTTAGTACAGTGCTCTACGCAGAGTAAACACTCAGTAAATATGATTGATTGATTTATTGATGGATTGATTTAGCAGTGCGGTCATCTCACAGCATGTCAGAAGCTTTGAGTGAATCATGAAACAAAGAGAAAAGCATGTAGACACCATCAAGTCCATAGGATACAAAGAATACACGCAAACACAAACACATACACACCTTATGGCACCTTGGTAATAGCTTAACAAGTAAAATAACTCTCTTCCCATTTTTAGTTCTCTCATCTGTGAAATGGGGATTCAATCAATCAGTGGCATTAGTGAGTGCTTACCGTGTGCTGAGCACTGTACTAAGCACTTGGGAGAGTACAATATAATGGAGTTGGTAGGAATGCTCCTTGCCCACAACGAGTTTACAGACTAGAGGATTAAGACTGTGAGCCCCATGCGGGACATGGACTGTGTCCAACTTGATTTGCCTGCATCTACCCCAGTGCTTAGAAGAGTGCTTGGCAGATAGTAAGTGCTTAACAGATACCATTTTTAAAAAAAGAGCCACAGCCTATCACTCACATTTTAGGCTTTGTGCCTCATTCTCATCTCTCTCGCTGCCAAAGTCTTGTTCATGCATTCCCTTATTCCTGAACTCCTTCCTCCTTCACAAATTGCAGACCACTGCTCTCCCCACTTTCAAAGCCTTTCTGAAATGACATCTCCTCCAGATCTTCTCTGATGCATTTCTCCTCTCCCCACCCTATTTCCTCCCTCTTGCCACTTCAGCCCTTACGCTCCCTTCACACGTGTGAACAAATCTTAATACTCCATTGTTCCTCTTATGTGTACTTTATTTTAGTGTCTAGCAATCCCACTACATCATAAGCTTCTTAATGGCAGGGATCACGATTGCTAGCTCTATTGAACTCTCCCAACTGCTTAGTGCAGTGCTGTGCACACGGTACGTGCTCAGAAAATACTATTGATTGACTGATTTCAGGCAAGAAGGAATCTCCTGAAAAACATGGTGGATACAGTGCTGCAACACATGTGGCAAATAACATGTATGTCTGAAGGAATTGCATGTGCACAAAAGTCCCTGTGTGCCCACAGGGAAAATCATGCAAGCACACTGCACCTATGCATGGGATCCAACCTCAAACAGAGGTAGGGTTCAGTGGAGTTGCCCCAGGATTTTGGCTAGTGCCGGGCTCTAAGGAGATGCTTTTTACCTTCAGACTTTGAGTTTACTTTCCAAGAGAAGCAGTGTGGACTAGTGGAAAAAACACGGGCCTGGGAGTCAGAGGACCTGGATTCTAATCCCGGCTCCACTACTTTTTCTGCTGGGTGACCTTGGACAACATATGTGTTCCAGTTTGGATAACTTCCAAAGCCCCAGTAGAGAATTTCAGTGTGTGGCTTAGTGTCTAATGAGAAAAAAATCGGACTTAATTCTTCTCTGGAATGACTCATCTAATTCTCTTTTTCTGGCTTAAGAGGTGCCCTTTCAGGGATCCTTTTTTGTTTATGCTCAGAAGGGCTGTGTCACTGGGACTTTGGTAAGCTGTGTCCAAACACCCTTTCCTGATAAACCTTCCTTATTCAGAAAGGTCTCATAGAAATCACTGGTTTTATCTAGTCATTCATTCATTTTCATTTTCAGTTTTTACTTCTCAGTATAATCTGGCCTTCACAAATGAAAGCCAAAGGTGTGTTAGCCTTATATGATGACCCATCCTTCAGATTAAAATCTCCTGGTCATTGTGTCTTTTTTGAGTGCTTAATACACTCCACTGTGCTCAATGGGTGCTCAGTAAATGCGACTTATGACTGCTACTATTATTATTACTCCTTCTATTACTATTAGGGATCGAGAAGTACTGTCTCCTGAATTAGGTCCCTTTAACTTCTAAATGTGGATCCACCCCAGTTGCTGAGTTATATACTTATGTACATGTCTGTAATTTATTTTAATGCCCATTTCCCCCTCTAGACTCTAAGTTCCTTAAGGGCAGGGAACATGTCTACCTGTCTATAACATGTCTGTTATACTCTCTCAAGGGTTTAGTACAGTGCTCTGTACACAGTAAGCGCTCAATTCAAATGATTGATAGAATGATAACTGTCTAAACCCTGCTGCAAGAAGCTCAGTACGTACGATTGATTGCTTGATAGATAAATGCCTAAACTCTGCTGCAAGAAGCTTCATGACATCATCAAAATAAGGAACCCTATCTATCTCTATCAGTGGGGCCAGCAGATGAGTTGCGCTGCAAGAAACTGCCAAGTCTATGGACACTGTTATTTACGACTGATTTGACAAGAAAGTCTCCAAAATCAAAGAGCCGCTTGTTGCAAAGCAAGCAATCCATCATCAGCGCCTTGTAGATCCTCATGAACCAGAAAAAATAAATGGGATTCAATGGGATTCAATACCTATCTCATGGAATTGAAGACACATAAAGCTTTTTGGGCTGCAAGAGTTTCCTGGGGAATCCGAACATTATTCCGACTCCAGTTGGCAGATATCTTGGGGCGATCTTTTTCTCTTTTTTTAAATGGTATTTATTAAGCGCTTACTCTCTGCCACATACTCTTCTAAGCACTGGGGTAGATACGAGTTAATCAGGTTGGACACAGTCCATGTCCCATATGGGACTCACAGTACTAATCCCCATTTCAGAGATGAGCTAACTGAAGCATGAAGTGGAGTGACTTGCCCAAGATCACACAGCAGATAAGTGGCAGAGTCAGGATTAGAACCCAGGTCCTCTGATTCCCAAGCCCACGCTGTTTCCATTAGGCCATGCTGCTTCTCAATCCTCAAGCACAGCAGCTCGGAAGAAGTTAAACAAGATGGAATCTACTATAAAGACCTGCTTTACTCTGACCTTGAAGGGGAAAGGGACACAGACGTGGTACCTTCAACTCTGACTCAACCAACCATCCTATGATGGAGAACCCTAAGGGTCTTGGTGAATCTCTCAGGGAGGCCAGATTTACTTAAAGAAATTTCTAGAGCGCTAGCCTGTTGGTGGTGTAAAATGCTTTTGTCCAGTCAATAAACATAGTTTTAAAGTCATTCATTTATTCAATCAAATTTATTGAATGCTTACTGTGTGCAGAGCACTGTACTGAGTGCTTCGGAGAGTACAATATAACAATAAACAGACACATTCCTTGCCCACAGCAAACTTCTGGTCTAGAGGGGGAGGTCTTGGTGTGGCCCTCTGCACTTTTCCTGTATCTGTCACATTTCAAAGATATCATTATAATCACCAAGATAATAGTATCATTATTATGATGATGATGATGAAGAAGAAAGGGCAGATTTTAGTGATGCTGTGAAGATGGGAGAAGGAGCGTGGCCTAGTGAAAAGAACATGGGCCTGGGAGTCAGAAGGACCTGAGTTCTAATTCCGGCTCCACCACTAGTCTGCGTGACCTTGGTCAAGTCACTTCACTTCTCTGTGCCTCAGTTATCTCATCTGTATAGAGTGCTTAGAACAGTGCTCTGCACATAGTAAGCGCTTAACAAATACCAACATCATTATTATTAAAATGGGGACTAAAACTGTAAGCCCCACGTGGGCCATGGACTGTGTCCAACCTGCTTAACTTGTATCTACCACAGTGCTTAGTACAGTGCTGGCACAGAGTAAGTACTTAACAAGTACCATAAAATGATAACTCAGTAGGTGCTTATCAAATACCATAAAAAATTTTCAAATTGGACATTCAATTATTTATTTTGATTACTCTATTGGTAAATACTTTTATGTCCGCCTCCCCCATTAGAGTGTATGTTCCTTGTGGGCAGGTACTGCGTCCTTTGCTGGATTTGTACTTCTCAAACACTCAGCTCAGTGCTTTACGTAGAATGAGCCCTTAATATATCCAATTACTACTACTGCTATTTGAAGCCAACTGTAATTTTTTTTTTATGTGAAAAGAAATTTGAGAAGTGAAGAAATGTGTGCCGAATGGACATTTCAAGAAGATGATCCACGTATTCATTCATTCAATCGTATTCACCTAGTGCTTACTGCATGCAAAGCACTGTACTAAGCGCTTGGGAGAGTACAACACAACAATAAACAGACACATTCCCTGCCCACAGCGAGCTTGCAGTCTTGAGGGGGAGACAGACATTAATAGGAATGAATAAATAAATGACAGATAAATAAATTACAGAAACTTTACAGATTTGCAAATTACAGGTAGCATGTTGTATAGACTAGAGTCGGGAGACACTGGAGGCAGAAAAAGCAGTGAAGAGGATGATGTGGTATATTCTACAATATGACAAGAGCTTGGAACAGGGAGGTCACCGTTTGGGCGGCAAGGAATAGGAAGATGCAAGATTTTTTTCAGAAGAATGGACAGGATTTAGCAGTTAATTGAACTTAAGTGCTGAAAGACAGTGAGGAGTGGAGTAGGATTTCTGGAACAGAGAGGATGGTGGCGTTATTGACAAAGTTAGGAGAGTTTGCGGGGAGGAGTGAGCTTAAGACGGTAGATTTAGTTCAGTCTTAGACTTGCTAATAATGTTGGTATTTGTTAAGCGCTTACTATGTGCAGAGCACTGTTCTAAGCGCTGGGGTAAACACAAGGGAATCAGGTTGTCCCACGTGGGGCTCACAGTCTTAATCCCCATTTTACAGATGAGGGAACTGAGGCACAGAGAAGTTAAGTGACTTGCCCACAGTCACACAGCTGACAAGTGGCAGAGCTGGGATTCGAACTCATGAGCCCTGACTCCAAAGCCCGTGCTCTTTCCACTGCGCCACGCTGCTTCTCCACTTGCTGAACGGGAGGTGCCAGCGAGACAGTCATGTGGAGATGTCTGGATGTAAGAGGGGATGTGGGATTGTAGATTGGGAAGCAGAAAGGCATTGCAGATAAGAACCTAGGTTCTCTGACTCCCAGATCCGCGTTCTGTCCACTAAGCCAGACTGCTCCTCCTCCTCGCCTTTATAATAGGCCATGCGCTGTAATGATAAACATCGTGAAACTATTGTTTAATATTTGTTAAAGTCAGAGCGACCTTTCCTTTGAAAGAATCCCTCATCTATTTTAATGTCCGTCTTCCCCTGTAGACTTAAGCTCTCTGCGGGCAAGGATTGCGTCTATCAACTTGGTCACATTGTACTTTCCCAAGCATTTACTACAGTAAGTGCTGAATAAATACCACTGATTGATTGACTGACACTTCTACATATAGTATGGTGTCTTAGACCATATGTTGGTGGCTACCCCTCATCAGTGGTTCCTCACCAACGCATGGAAAAGTCATCGGTAAAAATTCATTCAATAGTATTTCATTCAATAGTATTGATTGAGCGATTACTGTGTGCAGAGCACTGTACTAAGCACTGGGGTAGATACAAGTTAGTCGGGTTGGACACAGTCCCTGTCCCACATAGGGCTCACACTCTTAATCCCCATTTTACAGATGAGGTAACTGAGGTCCAGAGAAGTGAAGTGACTTGCCCAAGGTCACACAGCAGACACGTGGTAGAGCCGGGATTAGAACCCATGACCTTCTGACTCTCAGGTCCGTGCTCTATCCACTAAGTTCCTTGTGACACAAGCTTTCTCTGTTTGGAAGAAGACAGAAGACACCCCAGCTTCATTGTGGTATTTCACTTCTAACTTTTTTGAAGTGAAAAACTTTTTATGGAATTCATGGAGGCCTTTACCTGCCTCACTGGATCCAGAGAAAGTCCTTGCCAGTCATTTCCCAAATATTTCAAGTGATGCAAATCGTTTGTCTCACTCTTCAGTGATGTAATTACCAAGTCCCACCAAAAATCACACCACTCTTGAAGACAAATCACACGACTGTCTAGTTGAAACAACATAACCTGTTGCCTTCTGGCAATGAATGGGCTATTAGTCATTTAGTCTAAAAGTTCAGAAGGTGGGCAATGTACATTTTTACAAGGCTAAACTGTATCTCAGTGGAACATGCCATATAATGCAGGGTAGAGAATACTAGAGCTAAGCATAACTCACCACTCATGATATTTATTTATTCATTCAATCATTCATTCATTCATTCAATCTTATTTGTTAAGCGCCTACTGAGTGCAGAGCACTTTACTAAGTGCTTGGGGAAGGACAATACAACAATAAACAGTGACAATCCCTGCTCACGACGAGTTCACAGTCTAGAGGGGAGAGACAGACATCGATACAAATAAATAAAATTATATATATATGTGCCGGGGGGCTGGAGGTGCAAAGGGGCCAAGTCAGGGCAATGCAGAAGGGAGTGGGAGATGAGGAAGGGATGGGGGAGATCAGTCTGGATTTTGTGCCCATGCCCAGTGCCAAAAGAGGGACGAGCAGGGTTTTTGGGTTTGGGGTTTTTTTAATGGTATTTGTTAAGCGTTTACTATGTGTCAAACATTCTTCTAAGCCCTTGGATAGGTACAAATCAACTAGGTCTGACCCAGTCCCTGTCCCACATGGGGCTTCCAATCAGGATGGGATTCTAGGTAGAAAGTAGAGATACACAGAGAGTACAGGAGACCCAGGGGTAGAGAGAGACCCTGTAACTAGAAAGACAGGTAAATGGAGAGGAGGGGTGTGGCCTAGTGGAATGAGCACTGGTGTAGGAGTCAGAAAACCTGAGTTCTAATCCCAGTTTTGCCACTTACTTGCTGGGTGACCTTGAGCAAGTCACTTACCTTCTCTGTGCCTCAGCTTCCTCATCTGTAACATGGGGATTCAATACCTGATCTCCCTCCTACCTAGACTCTGAGCCCGATGAGGGATGGTGACAGTGTCCAACCTGATTATCTTATATTGATCTAAACATCCAAGCACTTAGTACAGTTCTTGAAACATAGTAAGCGCTGAACAAATACCATTAAAAAAAAGGAAGAGACAGGAATATTGAGAGAAGAATTGAAGGACATAGAGGGAAAATGCTTTGCACATAGTAAGCGATCGATAAATATGACTGAATAAACGAGTGAAAGGAGAAAGACGGGGAGAGAAATAAAAAAAGAGAAGAAATAAAAGGGGCAGGGGGAGAGAACATCTAGATTAGAATCCACTGCCTCTCCATTATTCATTGTTTTGCCATGAATCTAGGCTAATAAAGGTGCCCATTAACAGCTGATGGACACCGATTTCTGTTGTATTTTCCCAAACACTTAGTACGGTCCACTGAGGCCAGTGAGTGCTCAATAAATATCTTTATTACCACCAATCCCCTAACCAGACAGCACTCTCACATTCAGCAAGCTGATCAGAGGACCTGAGTCACGCAAGCAGGCAGAGGCTGCAGTCACTTGACAAATCAGTACTGTTGAAAAAGCCTAGGCTTGGCCAACTCTTCTCACCTTATAGCAGAAGGAAATGGCACGTCTACCATAACTCTTTACTCGTTTAAGTGATCACCTGTATTTTCCTTTGGTTTCTCATTCGCTTACTCACTCCCTTTGTGCTAACCACAGCCTCACCACAGGTCTTCCACTAAACTAACAATGAGTGATATGAATTCTTACCTCTCCACTGCCTGTTTACTAATCCAGGTCGCTCTTCCTTTTCCTACAACCATCAGCTGACAGACTTTTCTCCCACATGCCGTTACAACAGCCAAGATGAAACCCTCGCACGTAGAGTTCTTACTCGGTGAGGCACAGTTCCCATGACTCTCCAGGATCGCATCCTTCTCAGCACCTCTCGTATCGGGACGTGATAGGAGAACTGTGATACGATATGGGAACCGTGCCTCACCGAGTAAGTACTCTGCATATGATCCTCTCCCAAGGGCTTACTGTAATGCTCTGCACATAGTAACGGCTCAATAAATACCACTGATTGACTGATTGGTTGATTGGGAAGATAGATATGGGAACAATCTGCACAGAGGTGGTTATTGAAGCCATGGGAGCGAATGAGTTCTCCCAGGGAGTGAGTGTAGATGGAGAATGGAAGGGGACAGAGAATTGAATTTTGAGGGACCCCCACAGGTCCTTAAGTGATGCTGTTTTTCCCCCAACCGCACACTGTGATAATGATGGCTGCCTTCATTGCCTACGCCAAGACTTTATGAGGATGAATTCGATCATGTCTTTGAAGACTTTCTCTGAATCACTCGTTATGTAAACATTGAAACACTGGCAGGGATAAAGGAGTGTGAGTGGGGCTGTGTAAAAACCACTAGCGCAGGAATCAGTTCCTTCACACAGGTTGTCGGCGATGCTCCACACCTGCTTCCTAGTTTTAATAGTTTCTGGGCTTGATGGGGTCTCTCTCCGAGAATGAAGGATTGATGCCGATTCCAGCATTATTTCAGTTCATTTCAGTGGGAGTTGAACTGTTTTGAAACCTTGAATTTCCCATAAAATTTCTTGAGAAAAGGGGAGAGATGTACTTTATCACATTTAACAGACCTGAGGTGACGGCTTATTCTCCTATGACGCAGGTCAGAGATGTGATCTAGGAAAGAGGGAGCAGTTTAGAGAGGTTTTGACTATCAGCGAGGAAAAAGATGATCTTTCTGTTGATTTGAGTAAATAAGAGAAGAATGATTTCAGCATTAATGTTTATAAAAACTAGCCGGAGGGGCATTTCTTGTGGATTTATATAGCTTGGAATTGGACTTCACTTTTTGGATAATTCTTAAAACGTGGCTCTTGAGCTACTACAGTAAATGTGCTCTTTTGATTCCACCTTGACTATATCCCTGAGGCATTAGGTTTACTAAGATGAGATTCAGTGAGTCCAATTACGTCAGCCCACCGGGAGTTTGTCCAACTAGAATGAAGAGAGATCACAAACTAAATATAAAACCCCTGCCTTCATTCCAGGCATGAAATATGAAAGTTCCTTTGCTTATCATCAAATAGAAGGAAGGGAGTTTGTTCAGATTAATTATAAATGCAGGCTTGTTTGAGTTACTTCTTTGAGGTGGCAAAACATTCTTTACAGGTGAAATTTCTCCACTGCCAAAAGTCTCTTCTTTGAATTAGCTACACACTCCCCTACACTATTTTTGAAGGAAACAATCATTCTTTCTAACAGGGTTGGCAAGACCTACTGACCGTCCAGCCTGCAGTGGATAACCTTTAGAAGTCTGAAGAGGTTCGTGAGAAGCAGCGTGTCCTATTGGATAGAACTCGGGCCTGGGAGTCAGAAGGACCTGGGTTTTAACTCTGGTTCCACCACCTGTCTGCTGTGTGACCTTGGGCTAGTCACTTTACTTCTCTGTGCCTCAGTTACCTCGTCTGTAAAATGGGGATTAAGACTGGCAGCCCCAAGTGGGCCATGGACTGTGTCCAATCTGATGAACTTGTATCTACCCCAGTGCTTAGTAATAATAATAATAATGGTATCTTTTAAGCGCTTACTAGGTGCCAAGCACTGTACTAAGCACTGGGGTGGATACAAATTGGGTTGAAACAGAGTCCCTGTCCCACGTGAGGCTCACGGTCTCAATCCCCGTTTTACAGATGAAGTAACCGAGGCAGAGAAGTGAAATGGTATCTGGCACATAGTAAATGCTTAGCAAATGCCATTTAAAAAAACAGTCAAGAGCTGTTTGACATGTTCAGTCAGAGCACCTGCATTATTCAGTGGTAATATAACCCCTTAATTTGGGGGTTGCAGGAACCTCCAAGATGACAAAGCAGGACTGGTTCAGACTTCAATCAATCAGTCAATCGTACTTACTGAGCACTTAATGTGTGCAGAGCACCGTACTAAGAGCTTGGAGAGTACAATACATCAGAGTTGGTAGACACATTCCCTGCCCACAATGAGCTTACAGTCTACAGGGGGAAACAGACATTAATATGAATGAATAAATTACAGATACATATATAAGCATTATGGGGCTGAGGGAGGGGTGAATAAAGGGAGCAACTTGGGGAGATGGAGAAGGGTGTGAGAGAAGAGGAAATGAGGGCTTAGTCAGGGAAGGGCTCTTGGAGGAGATGTGCCTTCAGGAAGGCTTTGAAGGTGGGGAAAGAGACTGTCTGTCAGATATGAACTCTCCGCCCCTGTCCTCTCCCCCTCCCTTCAGGCTCGCATCTCCTCCTGCCTCCGGGACGTCTCCACCTGGATGTCGGCCCGCCACCTAAAACTCAACATGAGCGAGACTGAGCTCCTCATCTTCCCTCCCAAACCCGGTCCTCTCCCAGACTTCTCTATCACCGTGGATGGCACGACCATCCTTCCCGTCCCGCAGGCCCGCAATCTCGGTGTCATCCTTGACTCATCCCTCTCGTTCACCCCACACATCCTATCCGTTACCGAGACCTGCTGGTTTCACCTCTACAATATCGCCAAGATCCGCCCTTTCCTCTCCACCCAAACGGCTACCTTACTATTACGGGCTCTCGTTATATCCCGGCTAGACTACCGTGTCAGCCTTCTCTCTGACCTCCCTTCCTCCTCTCTCGCCCCGCTCCGGTCTATTCTTCACTCCGCTGCCCGGCTCATCTTCCTGCAGAAACGATCTGGGCATGTCACTCCCCTTCTTAAACAACTCCAGTGGTTGCCTATCGACCTCCGCTCCAAACAAAAACTCCTCACTCTAGGCTTCGAGGCTCTCCATCACCTTGCCCCTTCCTACCTCTCCTCCCTTCTCTCTTTCTACCGCCCACCCCACACGCTCCGCTCCTCTGCCGCCCACCTCCTCACCGTCCCTCGGTCTCGCCTATCCCGCCGTCGACCCCTGGGTCACGTCCTCCTGCGGTCCTGGAACGTCCTCCCTCCTCACCTCCGCCAAACTGATTCTCTTTCCCTCTTCAAAACCTTACTTAAAAATCACCTCCTCCAAGAGGCGTTCCCAGACTGAGCTCCTCTTCCCCCTCTACTCCCTCTGCCATCCCCCCTTTACCTCTCCGCAGCTAAAGCCTCACGCCTCACTTTCCCCTTTTCCCTCTGCTCCTCCACCTCTCCCTTCCCATCCCCACAGCACTGTACTCGTCCGCTCAACTGTATATATTTTCGTTACCCTATTTATTTTGTTAATGAATTGTACATCGCCTTGATTCTATTTAGTTGCCATTGTTTTTACGAGATGTTCTTCCCCTTGACGCTGTTTAGTGCCATTGTTCTTGTCTGTCCGTCTCCCCCGATTAGACTGTAAGCCCGTCAAACGGCAGGGACTGTCTCTATCTGTTGCTGACTTGTTCATCCCAAGCGCTTAGTACAGTGCTCTGCACATAGTAAGCGCTCAATAAATACTATTGAATATGAAGAAGGAGGGTCTTCCAAGCCACAGCAGGATGTGGGCGAGAGGTCGGGGGCGAGATAGACGAGATAGAGGTACGGTGAGTAGATCGGCGTTAGAGGAGTGAAGTGTGAGGGCTGGGTTGTAGTAGGAGAGCAGTGAGGTGAGGTAGGAGGGGGCAAGGTGATTATCTAGTGGAAAGAGTTGAGCAGCCTCATAGAGACTGGGGGACTTTCCCCATTCACAGCCCCCAGCCCAAAGAGAAGTGGCTATAGATGGAGCAGAGGAGGAAATGGAGAGCAGTCTTTTGCCTCCCTTTTACCAACCCGAGCCAGGAGCAGGAGGTCAAGAGGAGACTAAGGAGGAGAAAGAAGAGGACAAAGAGGAAGATCTACTTTATTCTATACCTGGAGAACATGAGTTTCCTCACATGGGGAGAAGATGTGAGCTCATTTTTATTTTTTTTCTTTTAGTCTATCAACTTAATGATGCTCCCAGGGGATTCCACTGACTCTTGATTTGCGTTTTCTTCTCCTTGACACCTCTTCCTTACCTGGCTTGGGCTCAGTTAGCCACTTTTTTATGGTATTTGTTAAGCACTTAACTATGTGTCCAGCACAGCTCTAAGCACTGGAGTAGATACAAGCTAATCAGGTCAGACACAGTCCCTGTCCCACATGAGGCTCACAGTTTAAGTAGAATTGAGAACAGGTTTCAAATCCCCATTTTACGGTTGAGGAAACTGAGGCAAACAGAACTGTATCGTACTCTCCCAAGCGTTTAGTATGGTGCACTGACTTGCTCCTTTCATTCATCCTCCCTCCCAGCCCCACAGCACATAGGCATATATCTATAATTTATTTATTTATTTATTTATGTTAATGTCTGCCTTCTCCTTTACACTCTGATCTGGTTATGGGCAGGGACTGTCTCTGTTTGTTGTTGTAGTATACTCTCCCAAGCGCTTAGTACAGTGCTTTGCACACAGTAAGCACTCAATAAAGACAAGTGAATGAATGAATGAAAGGTAAATGACTTGCCCAAGGTCACACAGCAGACAAGTGACAGAGCTGGGATTAGAACCTAGGTCTTCTGACTCCCAGTCCTGGACTCTTTCCACTAGGTCATGCTGCTTTCTGTTCCTGACCAAGATTCTTTCAGGAATGCATGGAATGATAATGGCTTCCTCCACTCTGCCACACCCTGGCTCTTCTCTTTGATAGCCTCAGCTCACCCGTCAACTTGGCCTTGCCCCCAAGCTTGTATAGCAAAGACAACGGTGAGCGGTTTCGACTGGAACTAAAGCATAAAAAGAAGGTATTTCATCGGCAAGTCTTGACTAACCCTCTTTTTCTGGTATTTTTTAAGCGCTTATTCCATATCAGGCACTTTACTATGTGCTGGGGTCTTGTCTTACGCTGTCGAGTCGTCTCCGACCTATAGCGACTCCATGGACAACATCTCTCCCAGAAAGCCCCACTCTCCATCTGCAATCATTCTGGTAGTATGTCCATAGAGTTTTCTTGGTAAAAATACGGAAGTGTTTTACCACTGCCTTCTTCTGCGCGGTCACTTTGAATCTCCATCCTCACCTCTTTCCACGCCGCTGCTGCCCAGCAGCGGTAAGGTTTGTCTTATAGCAGATTCCCCTGCCCACAATGAGCTTTCAGCCAATCACATCTCCTCCAAGAGGCCTTCCGTGACTAAGCCCTAATTTCCTCTTCTCCCACTCCCTTCTGCGTAGCCCTTGCACCCTCTGTTCCCTTAATTCACCCCAACCTCAGCCCCACAGCACTTACATCCACATCCGTAATTTACTCAAATGTCTGTCTCCCCCTCTAGATTGTACGCTCCTTGTGGGCAGGAAACGTGGATACCAACTCTTATTATATTGTACTCTCCCAAACACAGTACAAATGCTCTGCACACAGTAAGTGCTCAATAACTAGGATTGTTTGTTTGAAATCCAAGCTCAAGAATCTTTGGATCTGAGCAGCAAGCTGCAGCCATTTCCTCTGCAGAAAGAGTGGAAAATGGGCACTTTAGGATTCGGGCTGTGGAAAAATTAGTAATAATAGTTTTTACAAAGCAAGTTATTGGGTACAGAGATCTGTACAGCATCAGGAGAGAATACATGGTTGGGAAAAAGCTTGAAGTGTATTTCATTTAGGTCTTTATGTCATCTACTTTTTATGGTAACCTGTGTAAATTGGTTTTGAATATTGATCTTTGTAAATCATCATTCATCACAGTTCATTGTATTAAGTCATACATGAGATACTGACAAAGAGCAGAAATGTAGAGATCATGGTTTAATTTTTACCACTGACGTCATTTAATTCTTGTTTCTGTATCATGGGAGAAATTTATGGGAAAGAAAGCTTGACGTTGCCTATTGAAATTGTTTGTCTATTCCTGGAGGGCTATCTCCACTTTAGAAAACAAGGAAAGAGGTGCCATAAGCACTGGATAAATACCAGTGGTTGACTGATTTAGGATCTGCCCATGTTTGAAAGCCTTTAGCATGAAACTGTGATCATTCAAAGATCAAAGCAGAGCCAGAAGAAAAATGATTCATTCTTGTATCACATTCTACAAAGTTCCTGGGCCTTTTCAGATTTCCTTAGTACCCCGCAATTTAGCAACAGAGTCAAAGAAGAGATTGGCAGAACGTGCTGAATGAGTCCATTAAGTTGACACTAAAAGATTTTGATATTTGCTTATACACTGATACTGAGCTTTTGGTTTAATTCCCAGCTGATGACATTTGGGATTAGGAGGTATGGATGGATGGAAATCAGAAAATAAAGAAAAATAATTTTCAAGAAATTGGCTTGGGGAAATGATGGATTTCCTCTACCCTCTAGTTGCAATAGGGAGAAATACAGAATTATTCCATTAGGGAGGAAAAACAAACTGGACTAAAATCAGATGAGGTGAGGGGCAAGTGGTGTGGATGAAAGATCTGGAACTCATAGTTGATGATCAGTTAACATGCAACCTTTTTTTTTTTAAGGTATCTGTTAAGCACTTATTATGGGCCAGGCACTGTACTAAGCGCTGGGGTGGTTACAAGATTGAACACAATCCACATCCCACCTTGGGCTCACAGTCTTAATCCCCATTTTACAGGTGAGGTAACTGAGGTGCAGAGAAGTTAAGTGATTTACCCAAGGTCACACAGCAGACAAGTGGTGGATGGGATTAGAACCCAGGTCCTCTGACTCTCAGGCCTGGGCTCTTTCCACTAGACCATGCTACTTCTCTACTTGTATCTAACTACTTTTCAATGTATCAAGGAGCTCTGAACTTGGAAGGGGAGCAGTATTGGAAGGGGAGCAGAGGGGTGTGGATACGGAAGGTTTGGGTTTTGCAAAACTCTCTGGGGGAAGAAGGTCTTACTTTGGAGGTGTAACTGAGGAAAGACATGGGATATTATCCTCCAATTAGGAGACCAATTGATAGCTGGAGTTACAAGAGGCTTGGGTCTTTCAGAGGAAAATGTTTCGTGTTTGTTTTACAATAATAATAACAGTAATAATGGTACTTGTTATATGCTTACAATGTGTCAAGCACTGTACTAAGCACTGGGGTAGACACAAATTAATCAGGTCAGATTCAATTTCTGTCCCACTTGGGGCTCATAATCTGAGTAAGAGGGAAAAACAGGTATTGAATCCCCATTTTACAGCTGAGGAGCCCGAGGTACACAGAAGTTAAGTGACTTGCCCAAGGTCACCCAGCTGACAAATAGCAGAGTCCAGATTACAATCCAGGTGCTCTGACTCCCAGGCCACTAGGCCAAGCTGCTTCCCATCATTTTAACCATTATTGCTTTCACCAGTTACTTGACTTTCATTTAAGGATTTTAACAGCTTCATTTTAATGTTGCCCTATTGTAGTATAACTCCCTTGATATATAGTAGAGTCCTCACATGACCATTAGGAGTCAAAATCTCCTTCAATACAGTCTTTGTGCCAACTTTTGTGCTAAAGTTCTCCAGAATGTTGAGTCACTTAAGTCCCCTCCTGTGTCATCTCTCAAGTTAAGGAGGAGAAGGATTTCAGCTTATCTAAATCGAGAGTCAGAGCAATATTCAGAGATTGTGTTTTACCCCTATGATATTCAAAACAATACTAATATTTCTCAATTGTAATATCAGAGAAAATTAAGGTTAAAGATAATTCTATCTGGCTAGTGCAAAAGAAAAAATCTTATTTGTGAGGTGTTTGGGAGTGCCATGCAAAACCAATGAGCATTCGTTGTGTTACAACAGCACTGGCAACATCCCAAGAATTGATTGAGCACTTAAATTCCACTAAAATTACAAAGCAGGCCATTGGTGTTCAGCTAGTTTGTCCCTGTCTGGTACGGATGCAGTCCTGGATGATTCTGTGCCTGCTATTTTTATTTTAAAAGCCCATCTTGGCTCCTGCTATGAGTCTTAATAATGATAACGATAATAATGATAATGATAATTTCGGTGCTACTCAGGGAACTGGGAAAGATACTCAAAAAGCTCTGGAGTGAGGATGAGGTTCGGGAACATGCTCTAGATTCTGCAGTTTTCCATAAAAGTTTCCATATGAAAACTTCATTGCAATGACTAACCTGCATAACATATGTAAAGGATGTCTCTTCCTTTCAGCTTGGCCTACCCTACCCTCAAAGAGCCGAAAACCACGGGAGAGTCGGACTCAATTGAGAGTAAGAATTCATTAGTTCTTACCGATTAATCCTAATGAACAAAAAGAATACAGATGACCTATCCATGCAGAAGGCAGGGAATGAAACTCTATTGGGCAGGGACCCTCCGTCCAGTGAGCAACTGAACATTTCCACAGCATTTAACTCCTCCCTCACGGCAAAAAGGGGCTTCTCTCTCCCTCTAGACTGTAAGCTCACTGTGGGCAGAGAACTCTGTCATAGCGCTCTGCACACAGTAAGTGCTCAATTTATAGCACTGATTGTCTGATTAATGGGAAGGCCCATTTTCACCACCTCAAATGAAGAATCAGAGGCACAGAAGGATAAACTGCTTTCCCTTCCACGGCTCTGTGGGAGTACTGGATGGGAGAGTCATATTCGATAGATAATTATGGTATTTGTTAAGCTCCTACTGTGCACCAGGCACTGTACTAAGCGCTGGAGTGGATACAAGCAAATGAGGTTGGACACCGTCCCTGTCCCGCATGGGGCTCACAGTCTTAATCCCCATTTTACAGATGAGGTAACCGAGGCACAGAGAAGTAAAGTGACTAGCCCAACGTCACACAGCAGACAAGTGGCGGAGCCGGGGCCTTCTCACTCTCAGGCCCGTGCTCTATAGAGACAGAGCACTCCTGAGGTGGAATGGGGCCAAGAGTTGGGAAGGTCAGAGGGAGCAGAGAGATGGGAGGGAGCCAGAGAATGGGAAAACAGCCAGAGTGGGGAAGGGGAGAATGAAAGAAGGGAAGGGTGAAAAGAAATAAGGGGAATGGGAGAAGAGATTAATAACATTTGTGGTATTTGTTAAGCGCTTACCATGTGCTAAGCACTGTTCTACGCACTGGGTACAAGGTAATCAGGTTGGACATAGTCCCTGTTCTACATGGAACTTACAGTCTTGATCCTCCTTTTACAGATGAGGTAACTTAGGTAAAGAGAAGTTAAGTGACTTGCCCAAGGTCACACAGCAGACACGTAGCAAAGCCGGAAGTAGAACCCACATCCTCTTAAACCGCAAGCTCCTTGAGGGCAAGGACCGTATCCTTTCCTTCTGTTATTGTACTCTCCCACGTGTTCAGTACAGTGCTCTGCACTTAGTAAGCACTCAATAAATACCAGTGACGGATTGATTATTCTCTCTCAAGTGTACAGTGCTCTGCACATAGTAGATACTCAATAAATATTTATTGCCATTGTTCTTGTCTGTCCGTCTCCCCCGATTAGACTGTAAGCCCGTCAAATGGCAGGGACTGTCTCTATCTGTTGCCGACTTGTTCATTCCAAGCACTTAGTACAGTGCTCTGCACATGGTAAGCGCTCAATAAATACTACCGAATGAATACTTTTGATCGATTGAAGAGAGGGAGGAGGATGGAGGAGAGGGGTTCCCCCCTCAACTGCCCCCCCCCCAAGCCCCCCCAGTGCGTAAGGCTGGCATTGGCCTGGGAGTCAGAAGGACCTGGGTTCTAATCCCAGCTCTGCCACTTGTCTTTGGTGTGACCTCAGTTAAATCACTTAACTTCTCTGTGCCTCAGTTACCTCATCTGTAAAATGGGGATTCAAACTATGAGCCCCACGTGGGACATGGACTGTGCCCAACCTTATTACTGTGTATCTACCTTGGTGCTTAGTACAGCACCTGGCACATAGTAAGCACTTAACAGATACCGTAAACAAAAAATGAGCACTCATATCTCCTTCTGCATGTGACCATCTCCCATCAGCTAAGGCTGCAGATGCATCTTGGCCAATTTTCATTTTCCTTTAGGTTTTTCAGGCTGTAAACATGTCTCAAAGAACCTAACGCAGGTGTCAGGACAAACCCTAAAATCTGGGGACCGTTCCCCCATACCCTTTCAAATCAGAAAGCCTGACTTCCTTCACTCAGGTCTCTTCTTCTTCAAGCACCAAGACGACCTCACACACTTCAAATTTATCCTTTCCTGCCTTAACTCTGCCCTCTCCTCCGCCAGGCAAAACTTCTTCTCCTCCCTCATCGACACCCATGCCCGTCACCCCCGCCGATTGTTCCAGACCTTTAACTCTCTCCTTAGGCCCCCTGTTCCTCCCCCTCCCCCATCTCTCACCCCCAATGATCTGGCCACCTATTTCCTCACGAAAATCAACACAATCAGGTCTGAGCTCCCCAAAGTCACCCCTCCGCCTCTCCCCTCCCCCCCACCAACCCTCTCCCCTACTTTCCCATCCTTCCCTGCAGTATCCTCAGAGGAGATCTCCTCCCTCCTCGCAAGTGCCACCCCCTCCACCTGCGCCTCGGACCCCATTCCCTCTCACCTTATTAAAACCATCGCCCCTGCCCTCCTACCTTCCTTAACTTCTATTTTTAACCACTCAATCTCCACTGGCTCCTTCCCCGCTGCCTTCAAACATGCCCACGTCTCCCCCATCCTAAAAAAACCCGCTCTTGACCCCACTTCCCCCTATCTCCCTACTACCCTTCCTTTCCAAAATCCTAGAACGAGTCGTCTACAATCGATGCTTAGAATGCCTTAACTCCCATTCTCTCCCAGACCCCCTCCAATCTGGCTTCCGTCCCCTCCACTCTACCGAGACTGCTCTCTCTAAGGTCACCCATGACCTCCTTCTTGCCAAATCCGATGGCTCCTACTCCATTCTAATCCTCCTTGACCTCTCTGCTGCCTTTGACACTGTCGACCATCCCCTCCTCCTCCATACCTTATCTCACCTTGGCTTCACGGACTCTGTCCTCTCCTGGTTCTCCTCTTACCTCTCTGGCCGGTCATTCTCGGTCTCCTTCGCTGGAGCCTCCTCCCCCTCCTATCCTTTAACTGTTGGAGTTCCTCAAGGGTCAGTTCTTGGCCCTCTTCTGTTCTCCATTTACACTCACTCCCTCGGTGAACTCATTCGCTCTCATGGCTTTGACTACCATCTCTACGCAGATGACACGCAGATCTACATCTCCACCCCTGTCCTCTCCCCCTCCCTTCGGGCTCGCATCTCCTCCTGCCTCCGGGACGTCTCCACCTGGATGTCGGCCCGCCACCTAAAACTCAACATGAGCAAGACCGAGCTCCTCATCTTCCCTCCCAAACCCGGTCCTCTCCCAGACTTCTCTATCACCGTGGATGGCACGACCATCCTTCCCGTCTCTCAGGCCCGCGATCTCGGTGTCATCCTTGATTCGTCTCTCTCGTTCACCCCACACATCCTATCCGTTACCGAGACCTGCCGGTTTCACCTCTACAATATCGCCAAGATCCGCCCTTTCCTCTCCACCCAAACGGCTACCTTACTGCTACGGGCTGTCCTTATATCCCGGCTAGACTACTGTGTCAGCCTTCTCTCTGACCTCCCTTCCTCCTCTTTCGCCCCGCTCCAGTCTATTCTTCACTCCGCTGCCCGGCTCATCTTCCTGCAGAAACGATCCGGGCATGTCACTCCCCTTCTTAAACAACTCCAGTGGTTGCCTATCTACCTTCGCTCCAAACAAAAACTCCTCACTCTAGGCTTCAAGGCTCTCCATCACCTTGCCCCTTCCTACCTCTCCTCCCTTCTCTCTTTCTACCGCCCAACCCGCACGCTCCGCTCCTCTGCCGCCCACCTCCTCACCGTCCCTCGGTCTCGCCTATCCCGCCGTCGACCCCTGGGCCACGTCCTCCCGCGGTCCTGGAACGCCCTCCCTCCTCACCTCTGCCAAACTGATTCTCTTCCCCTCTTCAAAACCCTACTTAAAACTCACCTCCTCCAAGATGCCTTCCCAGACTGAGCTCCCTTCTCCCTCTACTCCCTCTACCACCCCCCCTTCACCTCTCCGCAGCTAAACCCTCTTTTTCCCCTTTCCCTCTACTCCTCCACCTCTCCCTTCCCCTCCCCACAGCACTGTACTCGTCCGCTCAACTGTATATATTTCCATTACCCTATTTATTTTGTTAATGAATTGTACATCGCTTTGATTCTATTTAGTTGCCATTGTTTTTATGAGATGTTCTTCCCCTTGACTCTATTTATTGCCATTGTTCTTGTCTGTCCGTCTCCCCCGATTAGACTGTAAGCCCGTCAAACGGCAGGGACTGTCTCTATCTGTTGCCGACTTGTTCATCCCAAGTGCTTAGTACAGTGCTCTGCACATAGTAAGCGCTCAATAAATACTATTGAATTGAATTGAATTGAATTCTTCGGATTCCTGCGCTTCCTCAGAGAGTGTGTCCGTTACAGTGCTCTGTTGTACTCTCCCAAGCGCTCAGTACAGCGCTCTGCCATACGATCGATTGATAGGGGAAGTGGGCCATGGCCAAATGGACCTGGCAGGCTGGATCAAGTGTTTTGTATCACTGCACGTGCCATTCAAGTGAGGTGGTTTCATCCCCAGTTTCATGAAACGGGTATTTTCTTTCAGGGATAAGGAAATTGCACAGAAAGATGAAGCATCCTTTTATTGCCAAACATGCCAGCTGAATCACGCCCTTTAGAGAGAGAGAAAGAAAGAAAGAAAGGAAGAAAAACAGAAAGAAAAAAGAAGGAAAGGAAGAAAGAAAGAAAAACAGAGAGATTAAATGAAAGACTTTCGGTTTTAAAGGAACAGGCCCTCACTTGATTAAAAAAAAAAAAAAAACTCTCCACTAGCTTGTAACCCTCTTGGAGCTTTTAGTCACCCATTTTTCCAATTTGAGTGCTGCTTTAACCAGGTCATCTCTTACCTCACAGTCCTGAAATGGCTTCCAGGCACCTCTGGATCGAGACTAAACTCCTAATCCTGAGTTTCAAGGCCCACACATCTCTTCTTGCTTCCACAACTTGCCCAAAAGACTCCATTTCCCACCACAACCCAGCCCACAAGTTCAGCCAGATTAATTTCCTCATTACAGCATTCCCAGCCTCTGCTACAGCCAGACTGGGATTGACACATTCTGGGGAATCTGGGCCAGGGAAAAAAAAAATCAGGATCCCTTAGAGACAAAATTCTTACAGAAATCCTCAGCATGACTATATATTGGTGTTCTCACCTTACTGAGTTTTGCAATTCACGCAGTTTAATAGTCACACACCATGTTTACAAACGCTTTTTGAAGAAAAAATGTATTTGATGATAAAAATTCCATTTAGTATTAAAAGTGGTAAAATGGGAAACAAAATTTAGGGGCCCCCAAAATCAGGGCCTTGTGCGACCATCCTGTTTCCCTTCAATATGAGCCTGCCACAGTCTCCCATTTCCTGAATCTAAGTCTTTGAGGAAACCATGTCTTAAACTGGAATAAACACACTTCTACTTCGCCAAACTCACCCGTCCCACCCTTTAACACGTCACGAAGATCTCATCTCCTCATGGAACCCTCCATAACCATGGTCCCATCCAATATCAACCTCATTTTAACTCCGACCTGCTCACTCTCATCCATATGTATTTCCGTGTGCTCTTGTTCGCTTGTCAATATTTTATATACTTGCCTGCCTCATCTTCCCTTTGAGAGTAAGTTCCGTGAGGGCGACAGTTTGAGCATGTTGTAGGCAGGGATTGTCTCTCTTTTTTTGCCGTTCTGTACTTCCCAAGGGAACAGTATAGTGCTGTGCACGCAGTAAGTGCTCAATAAATATGACTGAATGAATGAATGAACAATGACTGTGTCCTTTTTACATTCTGAAAGCTCCCTCTGATGCCTAATAAATCATTAGTATCAATTTTTTTTGTTTTTTTTAAATGCTATTTGTTAAGCGCTTACTCTGTGTCAAGCCCTGTCCTAAGTGTTGGAGTAGATACAAGATAATCAGGTTGGGCCTCAAAGACAATCCAGTCTAGCTAGCTCTGTAATCACCATGATTACTGCTCTTTTGATCAGTTGATCAGTCGATGGTAATTATTGAGTGCTTGCTGTGTGCAGAGCACTGTACTAAGCACCATGACTACAGCTTTTCCAATCAATTCATTCAAAGGTATTTATTGAACACTTACTATGTGCAGAGCTCTGAACTAAGAGCTTGGGAGAGTACATTATAACAGAGTTGGTAGACATGTCCCCTGCCCACATGGAGCTTACAGTCTAGAGGAGGAGACAGGCAGTAATCTCAATAAATGAATAAATCTTTGGCCTGATTCCACTGATATCTCCCCAGAAGAGGGCAAAGATCCAAACCCAGATGAGAATAAGAAGCATGGCCTCGTGGGCAATACACTGGACTGAACTTGAGACAAGGCTTCCTTTAGCAGATTCCTCGTAGACCCCAGGCGCAAATACCTCTCCTACAGAAGGGCCATAATACCACCTGTGCACCTCCCATAGACAAGATGAAGGTTATTGAAAACTTCCAAAAAATCCAGTGGATGCTGCAAAGCACCAGTCTTGTTTAGCATCCTCCGCATCAAATGGAAACTCCTTGTCTTAGGCTTTAAAGCACTCAATCCCCTCAGCTCCTCCTACCGTACCTCTCTGTTCTATTACAACCCAGCCCACACACTTCACTCCTCTAATGCCAACCTACTCACTGTACCTCGAGCTCATCTATCCTGCTGCCAACCTCTCACCCACATCTTGCCTCTGGCCTAGAACTCCCTCCCTCTTCATATCTGACAGAAGATCACTCTCCCCACCTTCGAAACCTAATTAAAAGCACATCTCCTCCAAGAGGCCTTCCTTTCTTAAGCCCTCATTTCTTCTTCTCCCACTCCCTTCTGCATCACCTTTGCACCTGGATTTGCACCCTTTATTCACCCCTCCCTCAGCCCCACAGCACTTATGTACCTATCCACAATTTCTTTATTTACATTAATGTCCGTCTCCCCCTCTAGACAGTAAGCTCAGTGTGGGCAGGAAACGTGTCTACCAACTCTGTTACATTATACTCTCCCAAGTGCTTAGTACAGTGCTCCGGACCTAGTAAGCACTCGATAAATACAATTGATAGCACAACCAAAACTTTAAATCTGTTGGGATAACTCATCTATCTCTGTGTCTTCAATGTCTGAATCAGTTTTCTGCCTTAGATCATAAGCTCCAAGGGAGTTGAGTTTAGGAATGTCCAACTCATTTAAACAGCACCTGCTCAGCCCAACACTACTCATAGGTGAGCTCTTACTAAATGCTTCTGATATATCTGTTTTCAGATTATATTATCATTATTATTTGTTTATGTATTCTTGCTTGTCTTCCCCATTAGATAGCCAACTCCTCAAGGGTAGGCAGACGGGCAGTAAATACTGTCCAGTGATGAAGATTTGATTTCCAAGTCACTGGTGGTTAAAGTCACTTGAATCACATTTGCACTGGCCTCGTGCTAGTGCCTGGAAAACTGAGTAATTGTTTCTCAATGCAGGAATCCAATCCAGTGGGCCCAAAGGTTTCCCTCTGAGAGGTCACAAAAAATGACACGGTGTGACTACCCAAGGGAATTCCGCACAAATGATCAAGGGGCATTCCTGATGTGAGCGCCAAATAATTCTCTTTGGTAACCTTTGCTTGGCTACTCCCCCTCTCCCCCTTAAAAATTCCCCTAGAAGCTACAGTGGATTCTGTGGGACCTCAGGACATCCCAGGTCCAGAACCTCCGGTGCCCAAAGAGACTGCACTGGTGCCCTCAACTTTAAAATTCTCCTCAGGTTATGCAGTCCAAACCCTTCGTTCCTCGATGCCAGCCCCAAATCTCCCCTGAAGCTGGAGGAGACCTGACCAGCTTCGAGCAGCATAAGTGGCAAACGGTCATCTCAGGTGGCACATGACTGAGGCGGTGGTGCACCTCCCGGCCCACTTTTCATTCACTCATTCATTCGGTCGTATTTACTGAGCCCTTACTGTGTGCAGAGCTCTGTACAAAGCACTTGGGAGAGTATACTATAACAATAAACAGACACCTTCCCTGTCCACAACGAGCTTAGAGTCCGGAGCGGGAGATGGACATTAATGTAAATAAATGAATGACAGATATGGACATCAGTGCTGTGGGACTGGGAGGGAGGGATGAATGAAGGGGCCAGTCAGGGTGACGCAGAAGGGAGAGGGAGAAGAGGAAAGGATGGCTTCGTCAGGGCAGGCCTCTTGGAGGAGATGTGTCTTCAATAAGGCTTTGAAGGGAGAGAGAGTAATTGTTTGTCAGCTATGAGGAGGCACTTAAGATGGCCACTTTGCATGCGCAAAGTCCTCTCCCACCGATGCTGTGCATGTGCAACGGTTATTGTTGCTTTGTAATCCTCCCTTTCTTTCCCCGCTGTCTCCTGAAATAAAAATATCTCTATCACGAAGTTTGTTTTCAAATGTTGCTGGATTGTGTCCAACCCAATTATCTTGTATCTACCCCCAGCCCTTAGTACACTGCCCAGTATCTGGTAAGTGCTTCACAAATACCATGAAAAAGGTATTTTTTAATTTAGGCAGCAGGGTTAGGGGGAGGTTAAAAGGCATGGGGGTGGTGGTGAAGGGAAGAGGCAGGGGGTGGAGACAGGAAGAAGCCAGGGCCCAGGCAAGGTGGGCAGCCAATTGGATGCTTGAAATCAGGGCGACCAAAAGGATGTCTACCAACTCAGTTGCGTCGTACTCTCCCAAGTGCTTAGTACAGTGCTCTGCATACACGGTAAGCACTCTGTAAATATTGTGGATTAGGCTGAAGGACTTGTAGAGATTTTCTGTGACTAAGGCTACCAGTTCCAGATCCCCCGCAGGGCCTTCAGTGGCAAATGCCAGTTTCTCTTTTCTCCTTTCCAGCAGTTCTGTGATGGAGTGTCTGCCAAATTTGATCTCTTTACACACCTGCGGAAAGGATGATTCAATCTCTTCTCCTTCCTGCCCTATAACTCACTTGTTGACCTCTTCCAATGCCAAAAAAGTGAATTTCGAGCAGAGGGATTATGACCGAAGGATGTGTCATAAGTGCTGAAGGTCGCCTAGGACTTCCAAGAGCACTTCACTCTTAAGGCAGGAATAATTCCACAGTGAGAGACCTGGGAAGGATTCAATTCTGATTTCTCATTTTATGGCATCATCACATTCTTTAGAACTGGCAGCTTCTTGAGAAGCAGCACGGCCTCGTGGACAGAGCTCGGGCCTGGGGCTCAGACGGACCTGGGTTCTAAATCTGGCCCTGCCACTTGACTGCTGTGTGACCTTGGGCAAGTCACTTCACTTTTCTGTGTCTCAGTTACCTCATCTGTAAAATGGGGATTGAGACTGTGAGCCCTATGTGGGACAGGGACTGTGTCCAACCCAATTATCTTGTATCTACCCCAGTGCTTAGTACAGTGTCTGATACATAGTAAACGCTTAACAAACACCACAATTTTTATTATTATTAGCAGTTTTGCATCACTCCAGGAGTTGGCTGGAGACATTGTTTCCTCCTATGTTATAGCCTTCTCCTCTACAAGTGCCTTACCTCTTAAATATAAGGACTTTACAGTGTCTGTACATAGTAAATAATCAATCAATCAATCAGTGGTATTATTGAGCACTTGCTTTGTGCAGAGCACTGTACTAAGCCCTTGGGAGAGTACAATACAACAGAGTTGGTAGACATGTTCCCTGCCCACAAGGAGTTTAAAGCCTGGAGTGGGGAGACAGACATTAATATAAATAAATAATTTATAGATATGTGCTTAAGTGCTGTGGGGCTAAATGACCATTTGTAAAGAAATCCTCAAATCCTATATCCTAATGGCAAGTCGGACAGTCCCGTCGGGCAGTCGGTCGTTTTTACTGCCTCAGTTAGGCAGTCCCGTCAGGCAGTCGGTCATATTCAGTGCCTCAGTTACCTCATCTGTAAAATGGGGATTAAGACTGTGAGCCCCACGTGGAACAACCCGGTTACCTTGTATCACCCCCAGCGCTTAGAACAGTGCTTGGCATGTAGTAAGCGCTTAACAAATACCATCATTAGTAGTAGTATTATTATTATTACCAAGCACTTACTGTGTGCAGAACACTGTACTAAGCTCTTGGGGGAGTACAAAACAACAATAAACTGACACATTCCCTGCCCACAACCAGCTTTAACCCACTGCAAGACTGTAGGATGATCACTGCAGATTCTCTTACTGTTTCTACAGCTCCACCCAGAGAACCCCTGCAGGTGGATTTATTAAGATGGTGACATCGTTTCCCTGAGACAATGTTCCTGATTGGCCGGGGAGGCTCTGTGATTGACAGTGCTGTCAAAGGAGGGGAGTCTTGGGGGCTTTCACCTTAATCGTCGGGGTCATGTACAGAATCTATTGAATGCCTACTATACTAGGTGCTTGGGAGGCTCAAAGAAGTGTAAAAGGTGATCGCTGGTTTCAAGGAGCTTACAATCTAATGGGGAACACAAGGTGACACCGAATGAGGAAAACACAAGAGTAAAAAGGGCTCTGGGGTAGATCCAAATAATAAACACGGGTGAATCAAGAAATAAATAGCAAATAGTTCCCCGCTCTCATTACATATAGGTGAATTTTTCTCGTTGGCTGGGAGCTGCTGCTTTGGACACCAGCCAAGCAGACACCAGCCAAGCGGAGAACGGAAGCCGTCTGCGCACTAATCCCCACCCTACGGAACCTGTGGATTGTGTCTACGGACTCCGTGGAATTGGACTCCCCAGTCAGTCATTCAATAGATGGCATTTACTGCACTAGGCGCTTGGGAGAGCACAATACAACAGAGTTCATTCATTCATTCCTTCCGTAGTATTTATTGAGCACTTACTATGTGCAGAGCACTGTACTAAGCGCTTGGATTGTATAAATCGGCAACAGATAGAGACAGTCCCTGCCCATTGACGGGCTTACAGTCTAATCGGGGGAGACAGACAGACAAAAACAATGGCAATAAATAGAATCAAGGGGATGAACATCTCATTAAAACAATAGCAATAAATAGAATCAAGGTGATGTACATCTCATTAACAAAATAAATAGGGTAATGAAAATATATACAATTGAGCGGACAAGCACAGTGCTGAGGGGAGGGGAAGGGAGAGGGGGAGGAGCAGAGGGAAAGGGGGGAAAAGAGGGCTTAGCTGAGGGGAGGTGAAGGGGGTGGGTAGAGGGGGAGCAGAGGGCGCAGAGGGAAAAGGGGAAGCTCAGCCTGGGAAGGCCTCTTGGAGGAGGTGAGCTCTCAGTAGGGCTTTGAAGAGGGGAAGGGAATTAGTTTGGCAGAGGTGAGGAGGGAGGGCATTCCAGGATACCGGGAGGACGTGGGCCAGGGGTCGACGGCAGGATAGGCGAGAACGGGGGACGGTGAGGAGGTGGGCGGCAGAGGAGCAGAGTGTGCGGGGTGGGCAGTGGAAAGAGAGAAGGGAGGAGAGGTAGGAGGGGGCAAGGTGATGGAGAGCCTCAAAGCCTAGAGTGAGAAGTTTTTGTTTCGTGTGGAGGTCGATAGGCAGCCACTGGAGGTTTTTAAGAAGGGGAGTTTTTAAGCAGGTTTTTAAGCAGGAAGATGAGCCGGGCAGCGGAATGAAGAATAGACTGGAGCGGGGAGAGACAGGAGGAAGGGAGATAAGAGAGAAGGCTGACACAATAATCCAGCCTGCATATTATGAGAGCCTGTACCGGTAAGATAGCCGTTTGGGTGGAGAGGAAAGGGCGGATCTTGGCGATATTATAAAGGTGTTGGTAGACACGATCCCCGTTCACAATAAAGCGCTTAGGACAGGCCCCGGTACAGAGTAAGCACTCAATAGATACCGCTGATTGATTGGTTCCTTGATTTGATTGGTTCCCGGTCCAAACCAAACAGAAGTTAGGTCCTCACCCCAATTTTTTTTCCTCAACTTTTTAAAAGATGGGGAGCGGGGCACCGCAGCAGCAACAGATGCAGCAATCTGCAGCAATTAAAAGGGTGAGGGAATGTCTCGTGAGAGTGAGTGGAAAAGTCTGATTTGTAATCGGTCAGTCATTTGTATTTATTGAGCACTTACCGTGTGCAGAGCACTGTACCAAGCGCTTGGAAGAGTGCAATATAAAAATAAACAGACACATTCCCACCCACAACGAGTTTACAGTCTGGAGGGAGAGGCAGACATTTTATAAATAAATGAATTACAGATATGTACATAAGTGCTGTGGGGATGTCGGGGCGGGGACGACAACGATGATGAATAAAGTAAGTCAGGGTGACACAGAAGGAAGTGGGAGAAGAGGAAAGGAGGGCTTAGTCAGGGAAGGCCTCCTGAAGGAGATTTGTCTTCGATAAGGCTTTGAAGGTGGGGAGAGTAATCTGTAATCTGTGAAATCCGGTGCATGGGCTGGTTTTAGGATTCCTGGAAGGCTCTGAGAGAGGACTAGGTGTCCGTTTCACTGTAAACATCTCCTTTGTCTGCAAGGAACAATCCACACCGATTTTTGTTTTGCCCTGTGAGCTTCAAATGGATAGCTCTTCTGGACATCAATCAATCAATCAATCACTCAATGGTATTTATTGAGCTCCTTCTGTGTGCAGAGCAATGTTCTAAGCATTTGGGAGAGTACAAAACAACAGAGTTGGTAGACCCTTAAGACAGATATTCTCCTAAATAAAGCATTTGCCCTGTGCAGACCCAGACAGAGGATGGGTCTACACCAACCCATCTGCCGGACTGTTCCCGCTCAAGAAAATACATTTCGGTTCCAATTCTCCACATATTTCTGATGGGAACACATATCTGGATGACGGAGGTGAAAGCAGACTTGTGACTAGGTATTCCTAAAATGTGGGCAGATGTCTGTTTTTGCATGTGTCTGACCTGATTATCTTGTATCTTCCCCAGTGCTTAGCACGGTGCTTGGCACATAGTAAGCACTTAATAGATATCGCAATTATTCATTTATTTCTCCCAGCAACCTGAGCTTAGCATGTTTGGCACAGAGTAAGTACTTAATAAATGATTATTTTCATTATTGTTATTACCCAAAAGAGCAGCATATTTTGCTACTCTAGGAACCTCAGAAGCGACCCACATGACCTATTTCCCATCAAGCTAGTCCCATCTCCTCCAAGGTTGAATAGACCTAGCCCTCCCCCCTCCCCACTTCACCTCCCTTAGGGTTTCACTGTTGCCAGGCTGACATGGAACCAAACAAGCAGGGCAAGTTAAGTTGCTTCACATTTTGGGAAACTGGCAATTGGCAGAAAAAAAAAAAAGCAAAGCCAAAATATAGAAATTCCTCTTCATGGATTCTAGAAACCTGAAAAACAGATGAATCAGAATGCTTGGCAGCTAGTGAAATTCTTGGCCTGGTTGGCATCTCTGAAAATTGGGGAAGGAAGAACATCAACAGGCTACAGAAGGATAGGGGAAGGTGGACAGGTGGGCGTGGAGCACTATGGGTAAGGGACAACATCAAGAACAATAAAATAAAAATCTTACCGGACAAGAGGACTACTAGAGAACATTTCTGGGTAGAAATTCCATATTTAAGAGACTAAATTATTGCTGTCGAATAATTGTTGTACTTCAGGCCACCTGATCAGAATGAGGAAAATGAGCAGGACATATTAGATGAGACTGGGGAAGACTCAATTGTCATCCCATAGATTGTTCCCGTTAAGCACTTGATATTCCCCATTCCCTCAGCCCCAAAGCACTTATGCACATATCTGTAATTTATTTACTTACATTTATATCTGTCTCCTCGTCTAGACTGTAAGCTCATTGTGGGCAGGGAATGTCTCTACCAACTCTTTTGTACTCTTTCAAGTGCTTAGCACAGTACTCTGCACACAGTCAGTGCTCAATAAATACCACTGTTAACGATGATGATGGAGACATAAATCTGGGGCAAGTATCCTCAATTGTCCTCCCATAGATTGTTCCCTTTAATTAAGCACTTGACATTCGTCTCACTCTGGGCCCCACAGCAATTATGTACATAGCCATAATTTATTTATATTTACATCTGCCTCCCCCTTTAGACTGTAAGCTCTTTGTGGGCAGGAAATATGTCTACCAACTCTTCTGTACTGTACTCTCCAAATGCTTAGTACAGTGTTCTGCACACAGTAAGTGCTCAGTAAATACCACTGATTGATAGATTGGCCAAAGAACACATCGGGATTTCAAGAGGAGGCCAGATTTTGAGATAGGATGAATGACTTTTCTGGTACAACCAGTCCTGGAACTCATGAAGAAACATAATACACTTAGAATTCAACCAGCAGTGGGAGGGACCTTATTCCAAAGCAATATGTGTGAGAGCCCCTCTGTAAGAGTGATCATGGCACAATTAAATTTAACATTCTTGCTGGGGAGAAGGGCCTTTTGGAACAAACCCAGGTTATTACATTTGAGGAATAGAACTGTGTCTGTCTCCCCCGCCCCGCTAGACGGTAAGGTCGTTGTGAGCAAGGAATGTGTCTGTTTATTAATAATGTTGGTATTTGTTAAGCGCTTACTATGTGCAAAGCACTGTTCTAAGCGCTGGGGCAGATATAGGGTAATCAGATTGTCCCACATGAGGCTCACAGTCTTAATCCCCATTTTACAGATGAGGTAACTGAGGCCCAGAGAAGTTAAGTGACTTGCCCACGGTCACACAGTTGCCAAGTGGCAGAGCTGGGATTCAAACCCATGACCTCTGACTCCCAAGCCCGGGCTCTTTCCACTGAGCCACACTGTTTATTGTTGTACTGTACTCTCCTAAGTGCTTAGTACAGTGCTTTGTACACCGTACGCCCTCAATAAATATGATTGAATGAATGAACTAGGAAAGGCTGTGAGCCACAGTAGGATAAACTGGAAAGCAGGGTTAAAAAAACAAGTAACCTACCAAAGCCCAATCAAGAGGCACCAAACAGAAGCTCTGCGTGGCAAAGCAAAAGAAATCGGAGGGGAAAACAAAGCCATCTTTTGAAAACTGGAATGCAAATTCTGGTTAAACCTCTTTTATCTACATAAAGTGTAATCCCCAAAGAGGCGCAGTAAGAAAAGCAATGGGCAGATGTTCCACAGGTGGTTTAAATCACACCCGGCCTGGAAAATGTGGAGCAGAGATCCACTCTTGAATCCCTCTAAGGATTCCATGTCACTTAACTAACAGTCATAGGACCCAGATGGTGTCCATCTACTTCAAGCTTGAGCACGGGCTTTGGAGTCAGAGATCATGGGTTCGAATCCCAGCTCCACTACTTGTCAGCTGTGTGACTGTGGGCAAGTCACTTCACTTCTCTGTGCCTCAGTTACCTCATCTGTAAAATGGGGATTAAGACTGTGAGCCCCACGTGGGACAACCCGATTCCCTTGTGTCTACCCCAGCGCTTAGAACAGTGCTCTGCACATAGTAAGCGCTTAACAAATACTAACATTATTACCCACATGATGTGATCCTTTCCCAGAGGTCATGAGCTCAAATCCCTGCCCAGGTTTAAAGGGAATAGCTTGTTAAGAAAGAATGAAGCAGAAAACTGAGACGTTCCAGGAGATACGATCCCATTCTGTCTCTACTTCTAACATCTGTGATCCTCAGGATGTCAGTTAACCTTGCCGAAGCTGGGTCTGGACAGGATAAGGGAAGAGGGAGATTGGGTGGGAATCCAGGTTGGTTGGTTTTTTTTATGGTCTTTGTTAAGCGCTTACTATGTGTCAAACACTAAGTGCTGGGGTAGGTACAAGTTAATTAGACATTTTCCTCCTGAAATGCACTGGTTTCTCTGACTTGGAGCTGGAAATGATGGTTTCAAATGCAGGCAGGGCTGACTTCAGCTCTTTCAGTAGTGAAAGATTAAAGGTGCAAAACTGGCTTTCAAATTAAATACTTATCTATATTAATGACCGTCTCCCCTTCTAGACTGTCAGCTGGTTATGGGCAGGGAATGTATCGTATCTGCTAATTCCGCTGGACTGTACTCTCCTAAACATTTGGTACCTTGGTCTGCACATAGTAAGCCCTCAGTAAATATCATGGATTGATTTGTTAAGCACTTACTATGATGTCAGGCACTGTACTAACTGCTGGGGTAGATACAAGCAAATTGGGTTGGACACAGTCCCTGTCCCATGTGGGGCTCACAGTCTCAATCTCCATTTTACAGATGAGGTAACTAAGGCAGAGAAGTGAAATGACTTGCCCAAGGTCACCCAGCAGACAGGTGATGGAGCTGGGAATAGAATCCATGTCCTTCTGACTCCCAGGCCTGTGCTCTATCCACTACGGATACCCAGACTATTCTAAGCAGCAGCATCCTTGGGCTGGGTTGGTACTTACCGGGCTTCATGGCAGCGGAGGAAAGCTTTCTGGGGAATGACTTCAGCTTCAATACAAGAATATAACAGACGCATTCCCGGCCCACAACGAGCTTACGTATGGACCATTGGAGAAATGCCACAGAATCTCAAAAGACGTCACCATCATCTTCCCTTTTCTTCCAATTGTATTTATTGAGCACTTACTGTGTGCAGAGCACTGTACTAAGCACTTGAAAAAGTACAATATAACAATAGACAGACACTTTCGCTGCCCACAGTGAGCTCACAGTCTAGAGGGGGGGGATAAACAATACAAATAAATATAATACAGATATGTACATAAGGCCTGTGGGGTTAGGGGTGGGATGAATAAAGGGAGCAAGTCAGGGTGACACAGAAGGGAGTGAGAGAAGAGGAAAGGAGGACTTAGTCAGGGAGGGCCTCTTGGCGGAGATGTGCCTCAAATGAGGCTTTGAAGAGGGGGAGAGGCATTGTCTGTAGGATTTGAGGGGGGAGGGAATTCCAGCCAGAGACAGAACGTGGGCGAGGGGTCGGTAGCAAGATAGATGAGATCAAGGTACAGTGAGAAGGTTAGCATTCAAAGAGCGAAGTGTGCAGGCTGGGTTGTAGTTAGGAGAGTATCAAGGTGAGGTAGGAGGGGGCAAGGTGATTGAAGGCTTTAAAGCCAATGGTGAGGAGATCTTGCTTGATGCGGAGGTGGATGGGCAACCACTGGAGTTTCTTGAGGAGTGGGGAAACGTGGCCCGAACGTTTTTGTCGAATGATGATCCGGGCAGCAGAGTAAAGAACGGACTGGAGTAGGGAGAGACAGAAACCTGGGAGGTCAGCAAGGAGGCTGATACAGTAATCAAGGCGGGATAGGATAAGTGATTGTATTATCATCTTCAGGAGGAAAGGCCAAAGATCAGATTAGAGCAATTACTGAGACATCTCATTACTCTCCATTGCCAGCAAGTTCCTAGTTGGGGTAGATCACCAACTGAACCCTCTCCGAATCATAGCGGATATGATCTTTGCTATGTGTCAGATATAGGAGAAGTGCGGAGAACAGCATCGAGACTCCTCAGTTTTCACAGACCTGACGAAAGCATTTGATTGTTAACTCCTCGTGGGCAGGATTTATGTCTACTCCCTCAATCATACTCTCTCAAGCACTTAACCCAGTGTTCTACACTGAGTCAAGCGCTCAGTACATACTATTCACGCCAGCGGCAGATCTAGGCTCTGGAAATTACTTGGCAAATTTGGCAGCTCTAAAACACTCATCAAGATTTGGAGACTGCTTCAGGAGGGCATGACTGGCAGTCGTTAGAATATGCTTCTGCACCTCTTGGAAACTCTTCTGACGGAACAGACTTCGAACGTCATCCAAATTCTTAGAAACGAATCAAGAATTACAGACTGCACTTTAAAGGCATACATCCAAAATGACACGCAAAGGATCATAAACCATTTCGCCGACTCTGTCGGGTACTTAGGGCTGACAACGCATCTAAAGAAAACCTAGAGGATAAGGCAGCCGCTTCACGGAAATCAACCGCAACATCAAGAATTTCTATCGGCAGTACGGAGATAAATGCTCTCGCAGAATTTGGTTACCAGAGTAGAACCCTGCGAGAGCAAATCCGCTGTACTCTGGAGTCTGAACAGAGCAATAGTGCTGGCCGTCTCCTCTATTAAGCAATCAATCGATGGTATTTATTGATCACTGACAGTGTGCAGAGCACTGTCCTAAACACTTGGCAAAGTACAACAGTCAGCTGTGTGACTGTGGGCAAGTCACTTCACTTCTCTGTGCCTCAGTTCCCTCATCTGTAAAATGGGGGTGAAGACTGTGAGCCTCACGTGAGGACAACCTCATTCCCCTGTATCTCCCAAGCGCTTAACAAATGCCAACATTATTATTACAATACAATAGAGATGGTAGACGTGATCCCTGAGCCCAAGGAGCTTGTGGTCTAGAGGGGGAGACGGACATTAAAATAAATTACAAATAGGAGAAACGGCAGAGCTTAAGGATGTGGACATGAGTGCCGGGATTGAGGGACAGATGAATGTCCAGTACTTAAGGGGTACAGATCTAAGTGCAGAGGTGATGTAGAGGGGAAGATTGACCAGGGGAAATGAGCATTTAGTCAGGGAAGGTCCCTTAAAGATATGATTTTAGGAGGACTTTGAAGGTTGGGGAGAGTGGTGGTCTGCCTATATGGAGTGGGAGGGAGTTCCACCCCAGAGGGAGGATGTGGGCAAGGGTTCGGCAGCGGGATAGATGAGAGCGAGGTCCAGCGAGTAGGTGGGCCTTAGAAGGGCGGAGCGTGCAGGCTGGGTGGCAGCAGGAGATCAACGAGGTAAGGTAGGAGGAGGAGAGCAGATTGAGTTCCTTAAAGCCAACAGTGAGACCTGGATCCTATTCAGGAGTCACACATCCGACTCCTTGAGCAGTTCCGGCAGTGTCACGTATGGGCCATACTCCATATTAAATGACAAGCCAGGATCGCAAACAATCAAGTTTTGGAAAGAAGTCAAACTCCTAGCCTGGAAGCGTTGTTCACTTTAACAGAGCGTTAGTGGGTGGGATAATCAATCCATTTATTAATTTACTCTGTGCAGAGCACTGTACTAAGCACTTGGGAGAGTTAGGGGGCATGATTCCACATGAGGAGAATGACCAACAACAGGATACCAAAAAAAACTGCTTTATGGTGAAGTGAAACTGATAAAGCCAAAGAAGGCAGATGAAACTTAGAATTGCACACTGCAATCAAGAAAGGAAGAAGCTGAGTGAACTGGTGGAAACAGCAGTGGACTGGGAGTTTGGAGACCTGAGTTGTAATCCCAGCTCTGCCCCTTGCCTGCTGTGTGCCCTTGGGCAAGTCATTTAACTTCTCTGTGCCTCAGTTTCCTCATTGGGAAAATGGGGATTCAATTCCCTTTCTCCCTCTGCCTTGGACGGTGCGCCCCGTGTGGGGTAGGGACTGTGTCTGACCTAATTATCTTGTGTCTAACACAGTGCTTGTCAAGTATTAAGGACTTAACAAATACCACAATAATGATGATTATTAATAAGAATAATAAAATAGGAAGAGAAAAATTTCCATATGTATATGGGCACATATATATGTGTATATACATATACATATCTGACCTATACAACTTGTGTTCAAGAAACTATCAAATTAAAGTTTCAATATCCCAACACTTTGAAGTGGATTTTTTTTCTTCTCTTTTCCTTCACTGAGCCATATTGCCTGTCCCAGAAGCGTGGGGAGACAGGGAAGAGGGATGTTTACTGAGACAGAGAAAGAGAAGGGGGGCGCGGGGCACCAGAAATCTCAACCAGGAACACAGGTTACTGCCTCAGAGCAAACATGTTTGAGAAGACAGAAAGGAATGATTCTTCCAGACTCGGGATGAATACATCGCTTCCCAAAATCATGCTGTAACCCAGGCACAGGATCCCAAATGTCTCAAAGTCATTCTGGCAGAAATGATGGAGGAAAATCCCTTTTTCTCCAGCAAACAGCTATGGACAAGATTTGAAACTTAGTGACTCAGAAACTCAGGGAAAAGAGAAGGATAAGCACTTGCCAGGACTACTTCCAGCAAAACAGGTGCATCCTCTGAGTGCTTCCAGAAAAATCTCCCATCCTAGGAAACTTCAACAATTGTTTTTTGGAAAAAGAATGAGATTAATAATAATAATGTTGGTATTTGTTAAGCGCTTACTATGTGCAGAGCACTGTTCTAAGCGCTGGGGTAGATACAGGGTGATCAGGTTGTCCCACGTGAGGCTCACAGTCTTCATCCCCATTTTACAGATGAGGTAACTGAGGCACAGAGAAGTTAAGTGACTTGCCCACAGTCACACAGCTGACAAGTGGCAGAGCTGGGATTCGAACTCATGACCTCTGACTCCCAAGCCCGTGCTCTTTCCACTGAGCCACGCTGCTTCAAGGCCAACTTCACTAGCTTTAACACACAAACTAAAATAATAGCTAAATAATAAGTAATCAAAGTAAACCAAAGCAAAATAAAATGGGAATTAAATACCTGTTCTCCCTCTCTCTCAGGCTGTGAGCCCCATGTGGGAAGAGACTTTATCTGACCTGATTATCTCATATCTACCCCAGTCAATCAATCGAATTTATCCAGCACTTACTGTGTGCAGAGCACTGTACTGAGCGCTGAGGCTTGACTGTATTTCAGCCAAGTAGGTCCTGAACTATAAGTACCTACAGATGACAATGTGTGTGTGCATAAGGCTCCCTGTTGATTTGTTATGGCTATCATGGCCAAGACAGCTGCTGCCATTCTCCAATTGCCACTAGAAAAAAAGACACGGCCAATTATTACTGCTTGGGTAGACTCTTATCTCGCTTAACCCAGTGCTTCCCAGATAAATCTGCTGAAACTACTGGGTCGTACTGGACCCCAGCCTCTTAGGAAAATCAGTCATATTTACTGAGCACTTACTGTGTGAAATGCACTGTACTGAGCATTTGGAAGAGTACAGTATAACAGAGTTGGTAGACACATTCCCCGATGACGTACTACGGTAGTTTCCCCAAGAATAACTAGAGCTAGCTGTTTGTTCCTGGAAATCAGAGTGGTCTAGTGGAATGGCCACAGGTCTGGGAATCATGGGATCTGGGATCCAGGCCTAGCTCTTGTCTGCTGTGCGATGTTGGGCAAGTCACTAACCTCTCTGGAACTCAATTTCCTCATCTGTAAAATGGGGCCGATAATAGCTGCCTCGTCCTATCTCACGGGAAAAATGCTGATAATGACAACTGTGGCATTTGCTAAGCACTTGCTGTGTGCTAAGCCCTGTACTAAGTGCTGAGGTACTCAGACCCACAGCACTTATGTACATATCTGTAAGTCATTTTAATATCCGTCTCCCCCTCTAGCCTGTAAGCTCCTTGTGGGCAGGGGACATGCCTATCAACTCTGTTATACCATAGTCGCCCAAGCACTCAGTACAGTGATCTGCACCCAGTAAATGCCCAATAAATACAATTGATTGATTGATTGACTGGGGTAGATACGAGATAATCAGGTCAGATAAAGTCTCTGTCTCACATGGGGCTCACAGCCTAAGAGAGAGGGAGGACAGGTATTTGATTCCCATTTTACAGATGAGGAAACTGAGGCACAGAAAAGTTACATGACTTGCCCGAAGTCTCACAGCTAGGCAAATGGTAGAGCCGCGATTAGAACCCAGGTCCTCTGACTCCCAGCCCTGTGCCCTTTCCACTCGACTACACTGCTTCTCACGGGAATGCTCCAAGGGGAAAAATGAGATGATTGATTTCAAAGTCCTATGTAAACGGAAGGTATTACTGTATTATGATTACCTGTTTAATTGACACTGTGTCTCAAGTGTACAGGGGTCATTTACTGTAACTTTTCTTAAGTTACCTTTCTTCCACCTCTAATCCTCCCCTGACCCTCTTCCCTAATCCTCTGACTACTGCTAAGTCTTTGGGCCTGAGTTGACACTCAAAAAACTAAATAAGAGCCTTATCCTAATTTTACCTGGCCCATAACCCCAATTCATCCTTAACCCTTAACCCCGCTCCCCCAATTCAGTCATTTCCTCCGAAAGAATGGGCTGCCAAATGAAGCAAGGAAATAGAGACATTCGACAAGCTTAACATTCGGGATTGTCCATTCCCTGTCTCTTCTCTTCCTCAGCCCCATTTGGGACTGGAAGGCTCATGTGATTCTTGTCCATTACAGAACCGTGGGATCTTTCCCAATAGTTCTTGCCTTAACCGGGCAAGCTAACCTCTGTGCCGAATGCCAGGACTTCTCCTGAGCCAGGGATATTTGGAAGGAAGCATCCACGTCCGATTCCAAATCTGGTGTCCGTTCAATTCCAACAATAGAGTTGATCTTCATTTCAGGACTCTCTGGATTATTTACAAGATGGATTTATTTTGCAACCCAAACTGAGAGACTTATTTTCCCAGTTTATGACAATGAAAATGGATCCATGGGATTCTTGAGGGATTTCCTTTCTCCTATTGATTTCTTTAGCATGTCCTCTATGATGTAACACTGCTAAAACCACACTTAAAATAATTCAGATTGTCATATTTTGTAATATTACTGAGAACACAGAAGGATTGTTTTCCTTTAAATAGCATTAAATAAATGAGCAAGATTCTGTGTCTTAATAAGCACAGAGTCCAATAACAAAAAAAAACAACAGGTGTATTGTGTGTGCATATGCGATTTTACTCTGAAGCAGCCACGGATATTTTTCTGACACTTCATCTACATTACAAGCACAAATTCAGATTGAAGGGCCTTCCTTGTGAGTCCCACATGGGGCTCTGATTCTCTTGTAGCTCTTGCAGCGCTTAGTACAAGTGCTTGGCACATAATAAGCACTTAACAAATATCACAATTACTCATTATTATTATCATCATTACCATTATGGGGCTTCACTTCTTCATGAAAAAGGGCAAAATGAGTATGGAAATAATACATAACTGCCGAAGCAAACTGGTCATTTTATCCACATTCTAAGAGCAGTTTCTTGAGAAGGACAAATGACGTTTCTAGAAATGAATGCAAAGGTTTCTGTAAACTTACCATGACTGCAAAACAGTTTCTAAATTTCCAGATCAGTTTTCTCCACTTCCAGATGAGTCTTTTGAGAAATATGTGTAATCCATTTTCTCCCATCACATCGGTTTGGTTGTAATTTCCAGAAAACATATTCGAGGAGAAGATACCCTGGGTGTGGCTCACTAACAGAACCAGCAGTCATTCTTTTGATTGGGTCACGAGGCATTTTGGAACTCAATCTTGCTGTCATTTAAAGCGAGCCAAAGTAAGGAATGGAAGCTAAAGGCTCACAGTAAATTTTAGGAAGTAAAGTGAAGACATTCTAGGGAGTCGTCCAACTCAATGGCTGGTGAATTATTTAAAGAAAGACTGATGCCAAAAACGATGGTGAAAGGTTGTTCTTATTACTGAAGTAATAAAATATACCACATTCCCCCGGGGCAAATAGTCACGAAGAGGACAACTTAGTTTAGTGTTTTGGAGGTAAAAAAGTGTCAGAGGCACTGCTGCTTTAAGAAAGGCAAAGGAGAATTATGTGAAAAATATTTCGAAGCTGCCAGAAATAACCGACTCACTCTTTTCCCAAAATTCAGATTCTGGGTATAATTTCCACAGTCAGCTCAGAGAACAGGGAGAACTTCTAATATTTGGGGGTAATAATGATCATTTGGATTCCACCCCACCCCACCCCCACAGCATATGTGTACACATCAATATACTCTCCCATTTCCCCTATCTGTAAATGATTCGAATGTCTGTCTCCCCCTCTAGACCGTGAAGCTCCTTGAGAACAAGGGAATGCATCTACCTACTCTTTTGTATTATACCCTCCCAAGTGCTCAGCGCGGTGCTCTGCACACAGGAAGTGCTCAACGCACAGTAAGCGCTCAATAAAGACCGTCGATCGATTATTTCTGCTGAGTTGGAAGATTTTCCAGAGACATGAAAGCCTATTTAACACCAGGTCATGTCCCACGTGGGGCTCGTTCTCAATCCCCATGTTAGAGATGAGGTAATTGAGGCCCAGAGAAGTGAAGTGACTTGCCTGAGGTCACAGAGCAGACAAATGGCAGAGCCGGGATTAAAACCCATGACCTTCTGACTCCCAGGCCTACGCCATGCTGCTTCCCAGTATTACTATTCACTATTACTAGTAGCAGCAGTAATAATTAAATACTGTATGACAAGCACTGTTCTAAACACTGGGAAAGAATACACAGGTGGGAGTGCTCTGCACATAGTAAGAGCTCAATAAATACTATTGAATGAATGAATGAATGAATGAGTGAAATAGACATGGCTTTGAAGCGGGGGAGAGTAATTGTCTGTCGGATTTGAGGAGGGAGGGCGTTTCAGGCCAGAGGCAGGACACGGGCTGGGGGTGGCAGCGAGATAGGTGAGATGGAGGCACAGTGAGAAGGTTAGCGGTAGAGGAGCCAAGTGTGCTGGCTGGGCTGTAGAAGGGGAGTAGCGAGGTAAAGTAGGAGGGGGCAAGGTGGTGGAGGGCTTTAATGCCAATGGTGAGGAGTTTTTGACGTGGAAGTGGCTGAGCAACCCCTGGAGTTTTTTGAGGGGCGGGGTAAGATGTCCTGAGCGTTTTTGTAGACAAATGATTGGCGCAGCAGAGTGAAATATGGACCGGAGTTGGGAGGTACTTTTAAATCATAGCCACTTTACTGAAATTGACCAGCTTTTCCTTGTGTTTGGGCCAGCTTGAGACTCCAGAAAATCAGAAACAAAACCATGACTACTGCGGCTAAAAATACTGCCTGAACAAGGAAGCTGGAGGAAAACGGTCATTGTTAATACTGCTAGGCACGCTTTCCAATCTTGTAGAGTATTTGAGCGGATGACATTTGCTACTGGACTGTGTCTGCTCATTTTCACAGGGTATTTCAAGCACCTGGGTATTTCGTGCTTGGCGGAACCAGGGCGAATAATCATCAATCAAAATAATACTTGGGGTATTTGTTAAGCGCTTACTATATGCCAGGCACTGTACTAAGCGCTGGGGTGGATACGAGCAAATCAGGTTGGACACAGTCCCTCTCCCACTTGGGGCTCCCAGCCTCAATCTCCATTTTACAGATGAGGAAACGGAGGCACAGAGAAGTTAGGCGACTTGCCCAAGGTCCCACAGCAGACAAGTGGCAGAGTGGGGATTGGAACCCAGGTCCTTCTGACTCCCAGGCCCTGCTCTATCCTTTAGGACACACTGCTCCTCGGGGATTTCCAGGCAGGAGGGAGGATGTGAGCAAGGGGTTGACGGCAAGAGAGATGAGACCGAGGCACAGGAAGTAGATTGGCATTAGAGAAGCGAAGTGTGCGGGCTGGGTCGTCGTGGGAGATAAGCGAGGAAAAGTAGGAGGGGGAGAGCCGATTGAGCGCCTTATAGACAATATTAAGGAGTTTCTGGTTGAGACAGGGAAGCATGGGCAAACATTGGAGGTTTTTCGAGGAGTAGGGAGATGTACACAGAACAATTTTTTCTGAAAAATGTTCCGGGCAGCAGTGTGAAGTGTAGACTTGGAGAGGGGAGAAGCAGGAGGCAGGGAGGTCTGCAAGGAGGCTGATTCAGTAACCAAGGTGGGATAGGATAAGCGCTTGGATTAACATGGTAGCAGTTTGGATAGAGAGGAAACCTTACAGCTGATGAAACTGACCTGCAGCAGCTCAGCTTGAGCAAATTGTCTGACAGCCTATTAGTTTTCAACGCGATGTAACACGAAAATAGTCAGAATGTCCTATTTATGAAAGTGTTCGAGTAATAAATATCCCGGGAGATTTTTCTGTAGCAATTAGGACAAACCGTTAGCCACAGACACCAAAATTAGCCTTCTTCAAACTGATGCGCCATTCATAATCTGAACCTTAAATTAGACCTTCCTTAGCGATGGAAGGTATTTCACATGACTTTTCTTTTCCGAGGTGAAAAATGCAGGGAGTGATTTTCCATTACAGACCGTGTGAGCGTATCCTTTCCCTGGAGTTTAGAAGATGGGGTGTGTCATTTGTTTCCGGCTCCCCTCTGCTTTCACAAGCCGAATGAAACCACCATTACTTGGGACAAAAAGCCTGTGAATTTTCGATATTAACGGAGATATTAGCTACCAAATAAAAGTCTTCACACAGATCCGCTGCCAGTTGGAAGCCATTTTCCAGCAAGAGGAATTTCCACTAGGTTTGTCAAGCACAATTTCACAGCTGACAGAAATAACCACATAAGCGTCATACTTAAAATACTCAATGGGGTTAAGGACCATAAAAAAAAGCAGTCTAAGGCAAGTAAAACAAAAATGACTTACTCTAATCAGATTTCTTGCCTTTAAAAGGAACACCAGGGCCCAGCTACAAAGGTAAAAGATGCTGTCGACTAAATAAGACAAAAACAAAGTCTAAAGTTTTTAGAACCTACTTGTCTTGTGGATCTGTTATTAAACAGCAGCATTGTTCACATGCTTCATTTGCTGACTTGAGAACTAATATTTTAGTTGTCGGTTTCTAAATTTTCCTACGGCATTTGTTAAGTGTCTACTATGTGCTAGATGCTGTTCTAAGTACTGGGGTAGACACAAGCTAATCAGGTTGGACACAGTCCCTGTCCCATATGGGGTGCGCCATCTTAATCCCCATTTTACAGATGACATAACTGAGGCCCGGAGAAGTGAGAAGACAAGTGGTGGAGCTGGGTTTGGAACTCAGGTCCTTCGGACTCCCAGGACTGTGCTCTATCCGCAAGGTCCATGCTGCTTCTCTATAAATGGGAGAAAACTTTCTTCCCTTAGAGACAGACATTCCACATTGCTCCCTTTTTTGGAAGCAACACGGGAAGAGTAAGAAGTAGGGCATTTCCAAGCTTGTGACTAACTTCATCTTGGCATCCACAGGGTCCTGGATCAATCCTTTCCCTCGGTGCGACATGCCAGATGTGTGTCTGGGTTTCGAGAAGAAAGCCTGCTGGTGGAGGTAATAATGTTGGTATTTGTTAAGCGCTTACTATGTGCAGAGCACTGTTTTAAGCACTGGGGTAGATACAGGGTAATCAGGTTGCCCCACGTGAGGCTCACAGTTAATCCCCATTTTACAGATGAGGTAACTGAGGCATAGAGAAGTGAAGTGACTTGCCCACAGTCACACAGCTGCCAAATGGCAGAGCCGGGATTTGAACCCATGACCTCTGACTCCAAAGCCCAGGCTCTTTCCACTGAGTTCTCTACCCTTCCCTGAAAATAAACAGCAGAGGGAGGCTAATGGGCTAATCTGGTTTTCTCCCAGCATCCCCCAGGTGGAGTGGTGGCAGCTGGAAGGTTGGCAGGAGTCAAAAACTTCAATCATTCATTCCTTCAATCGTATTTATTCAGCACTTACTAGAATAAGGAGCCACATTCCCTGCCCCTAAGACCATAAGCGCTGCCGACATTGGGTGAGACCAACCGTTTATCCCACTGTTCTGTTTCCGACAGTGGTAAATCCTTAACTGTCCCCTGAGAATCCACTCATCCCTGAATTTATCCACACTCCTCCCATCCCGGCTGATGGTTTCCACTCTGACACCTTCCCGTGAAGTTCATCCACCGGACGGACACGTGTAGTTTTTACGTTAGACTTGAACTTCCCACCTTCACACTTCAAAAGGTGCCCCTATTGCCCTGATGTGGGAGTGGGTATGAGTGTGAAGCGGGGGTTGGAGTAGGAAGGGAGAGGAAAATGTTAAACTTACCACGTTCAGGCACGGGGTTGGAAGAAAGGAAGTCGGGTAGCGGTTCAGTCTTTATCCCCAGAGATAGAAGTTAATCAAGTCAGACACAGTCCCGTTCCCGCATGAGGCTCATGTACTTTAATCCCCATTTTACAGGTGAGGTAACAGGAACAGAAAAAGGAAGTGGCCTGCCCAAAGTCACCCAGCAGACAAGGGGCGGAACTGGCATTCAAACCCAGGTCCTTCAGACTCCCAGGCCATTGCTTATTTATCCCATTGTTCTGTTTGTGACAGTGGTAAAACACAGCGGAAAGAGCCCGGGCTTGGGAGTCAGAGGTCATGGGTTCGAATCCCAGCTCTGCCACTTGGCAGCTGTGTGACTGTGGGCAAGTCACTTAACTTTTCTGGGCCTCAGTTACCTCATCTGTAAAATGGGGATTAAGACTGTGAGCTTCATGTGGGACAACTTGATTACCCTGTATCTACCCCAGCGTTTAGAACAGTGCTCTGCACATAGTAAACGCTTAACAAATACCAACGTTATTATTACTAACTCTCCCCTGAGAATCCACTCATCCCTGAATTTAGGCCACACTGCTTCTCGGTCCAAGAACGTGTAAGGAGAATGGAAGACAGCACACCCACCAACACAGGGATGATATTTAAGGAGCAGACACTCTACCAACCTGACCCCTCCGCTCTAAATCTCCCCTCTGCCCTGGCTTTCTCCCTGGTCCCAGAACTCTGAACTGCCCTAGGCTCCCTAGTCCAGGTTGTCCCAGCCTTTCTATAATATTGTCCTATTGTACTCTCCCGAGCACTCAGTATGGTGTTCCACACATGGTAAGTGCTCACTAAATAACACTGACTGAATTGTAGCAAGCTAGAACTCGTAGATTTAACACTGTGGGGTTGGGGGAGAGAAGACCAGTTGGATGGTGGAAGGAGCCCAGGGTCGCACTACTTATGGGGCTTGAAACCATTTCTGCCCTTCCTCGACTGCCCTGGGCCTGGGGAAATTGCTAAAATGGGCCCTATCCACGGATCATGTGGACAGAATCAGCATTTCGAAGACATGCCGAAACAGTCTCAACCTTTTGGTGAATGACCATCGACAATCTCTAGACTGTAAGCTCCTTGTGGGCAGGGAATGTGTTTATTGTTATATTGTACGCTCCCAAGCGCTTAGTACAGGGCTCTGCCTACAGTAAGTGCTTCTACAGTGCTCAGCACACGGTAAGCGCTCACTAAAGTGCTCAGTAAATTCAATGAATGAATACTGATAGAGGGATTTACTCTCCCTTCCCAAGTAGGAAGATCAGGATGCAAAGGGACAAACACATCAGGGCCTAACAGGACTGTAAACTCTTCCACTAGACTGTAATCAATCATCTGATCAGCGATATTGGGCACTTAGGAGAGTACAATACAACAGAGTTGGTTGACACGTTCCTTACCAGAGCTCACCGTGGGAAGGCGACATGTCTATCAACTCTGTTGCACTGTACTTTCGCAAGCACGTAGTACAGTGCTCTGCACAAAGTGTTCAATAATGCCACTGACTGATAGAGCTTACAGTCTAGAGGGGGTGACAAACATTAAAATAAATTACAGATGTGTACCTAGTACTTAAGTGCTACTGGAAATCTCCTTCTCCATGCGTCCGAGTATACACTGCCTCGATTTAAAAAAAAAAACAAACCCAAAAAAACAAAAGGTACCAGTTTGTTTTTTGGTATTTAAGCGCCAGGCACTGGAACAGGTGCAAGCTAATCAGGTTGCACACAGTCCATGTCCCACATGGGGCTCACGGTCTTAATCCCCATTTTACAGATGAGGTAATTGGGGCACAGAGAAGTGATGTGACTTGCCCAAGGTCGCACAGCAGACAAGGGGCAGAGCCAGGATTAGAACCCAGGCCCTCTGACTCCCAAGCCCCTGGCTCTACCCACTAGCCCATGCTGCTACTCAACCAGTTAGTTGCAAGTTCTAAGTTCAAAGCAACCATAGTAAATCAATGGTCTGGCAGAGGAAAACAGAACTAAACCCCTAAAATGTAGCAGAGAATGGAATATTTGACCAGTATTACTGCTTTTAAATTTTATTTTGGATTTTTCCTCCAACTTTTCATGGGGCATTCCAGTTTAAAATCCTAAGGACTTCTGATTATTTAAAAACACATCTTAAACGGAAAATTTACAAGACAGTGAAGAGTCCTATTTATTAATTTTTTTTTACACCATTTAGATATTTTCCACTTATATAATTTTCTACACTTGTACCCGTTTCGTTTTACAATGTAACTTCCCACAGAATATGACGATTCAAGATAAATTACAAACTGCAGTGATTTCTTACATTTCAAATGTAAGTTCAAGTATATTCAACAGTTTCAGAAGTCGCTGCATTTCAGGGTACCAAATGGTTCACAGTTCCACCGGGGATCATTTACAGAGGAAAAAAAATAAGCTATACAGTGCTTAATGAGTGGTCAGTTAAATACACATCACTTTATCAGATAACTATATCAAGAAACTAATCACACACGTTCATTTAAGAGAAGGCAGACCTTTTCTGTCATTTAAAATGGATTCTTTCAACAACCCTATCAGTTGTACTTGCTAAAACGTATTTTCACTCATGAAATCCCAGGGAAAAAAGGCAATCCATAATGACCAAAAAAACACAACAAAATTTCATTTAGTTTCTTTGATATTCCAGAGGACCCGCTCCGCTTCTGACACAGAAAATTCTGGACTGATTTTTAGCAAAAATTTAAATATCAAATCTGAGAGAGGCCACAAATACCAAATTTGTTTGGTTTGCACCTCTTGGAAGAAAAGTAACTGCAGAAATGAAAAGGCCAGTGAGTCTGCTGGTACAATGACTAGTAAAAAAGCTGTAAATTTGAAAGCTAGGTGCCAGTTGTTACGATTAGTCTATTTTTAGACAAATACATCTTACAGAGTAATGAATGTCTGACATGTGGCTCTAAAAACACCTATGGCTCTTGCTCTTTCTCATAGCTGTTGCCTATGAGCAAAGCAGAGGTTTTGAACTTGGACCAGGGCAGGTCTGAAGCAATTGAACCAGAGGTGCAGAAGCAAGTCACCTTCTGTTCTACCTCACTGATACAAATGGCCAAGGCTACCTTCTAGAAGATTTAACGTCGATGACTTGCAAGAAGAAAAGCCCGGCCCAAAATCGACCCAACGAGGTATCGATTAGACAAACAGGTAAAAAGAGGAAAAAGCTGATCGGAGACTAGGCCTGGAAATTGTAAAGCTGTGGGTGCTTCGAGATTTTTCTCATACTAATCACTCAAGGACACTGCCCGATTAAATACCCCCATTCCTCAGTGATCTCGGACTTATTGTTTCTACAGAGTAATCCCTCCGGCTTTCTTTTCACGGCAGGTGCAATTCGGCTGCTCAAGTTAAAAAAATATCAACAATGTGATCGGATGGATCACTGCTCAAGGCCACTGAGTAATTCAACTGGAGATGCCATTCTAAGAACAATCTACAGATTGCAATTACCAGATTATCCTCTACATAATTTTTCATATTTCAAGATTGGAAAAAAAATAACTTCTGAACTTTTCAAAAAGAGGAGACGAGATGGGCAGCGAGTATCATTTTTAATTCAAGTTTTGGGATCTAAGCTATATTTAAAAAAAGCTAAAAAATCATCATGGATGCTCATCTTCCCCCCCAATTTCATATAAATACTTTTTTCCCCCCAATATTTTCATTTCATCTTTCCTTTCCACGTACTCTGATAGATAAAAGTCCAAGATCTATTAGCTGGATGGACTGGTGCTGGGGCTCAATTTTAGATGCTATTTTGAAGCAGTGTAGAGTAAATAATTTTGGTAATTTGTAAAACGGCTGCATGCAGGGTATACTGTATTACGATAGCACCGAACCCTTTATAAAAACCAAACATTCCTTCTTCCTGCTTTATGGTATTGATACAGTCTCTCATTCCCTCGTACTGAGTATTGATTGGGAGCACTTCATAGCCAAGGTCTGTATTGTCAATGATCGTGCGCGTTCCTTGGATATGAAGACGGTGTAAGACTGTCTCCAGGGGGTACAGCAAGACATCAGAGCAGAGACTGGCAGCGAAACTTGCGATCAGTTCTGGGAAATAAGCATCCAACATACTCTGCACAGAACTGACGCTCTCGGTGGCTTGGCTCTGGACCTGCTTCCGCTTGAGAATCAGCAAGACACACTTTTGGACAATGGAGGTGACGATGTAATGCAGGACTCCATGTAGCACGGTGGGAAAGGTCAAAGCCAGAAGCGGGAGCAGCCGTTTGCTATGAGGCACTCCCAGGCCCACGACTCTGCCAATCCCTTCTTTGACACACTCCAAAATGCCAGGATTATCTCGAATGATCTCACTCTGCAACCGAATTACAAAATAAGGTGAAATGACCATTCGGATCTTTTGCTGACCTACCCGGGCAGGTGGGCCGGTTTGCCTCGGGATGGGCTCTTTAAACACCCCGCCGCTGCGAAGGCGGTCAACACGCACGATGGGAAAGTAACATCCCGCGTACATAACGGCGTTGTACAGCAGTCCCTAGATCCCTTGACTCGCAAAGCACTCGATTACCCTTGTACCCAATCCAGGAGACGAGGAAGGTGGGGAGATCCTGCCCCTCCCACTCTCCCCCACTGCTGGGGACTGGGGGGGTGGGGGGTGTGTGGAACGGGGACGGACAGACGGGCCAGGGGACGGCGGGGAGGACGGACTGCCAGTCTGGGACCAAGGCAAAACAAGATGGGACCCCAAACTCCAAAGACAGAGACTGTAAGAATAATGTTTGAAAACTGTCCACTAGACACACACTCCATAGCAATTTAGGGAGGGCTTTTACACGGAAAGGGGATGGTGAGAGGAAAGAAGGGAAATCGTTCACCGTTATTTAATTCCTTCCCAACTACTTTCAAGAGGTCTTGGCTTGGCACGCTAAACTTGATTTGGTAGTCCTGAAGCGCCATCATGTGGCTTAGAGTGGAGAGCAACCCAGAGGATCAGTGAGAAACGTCACAAAGAAATGGCTTCTTCAAGGCGAGCAACGGGCATACTTCAAACCAGCTCGGTACGGGCTGGGAAGGCGGCCGCTGATTCTGTTGTATCACACCCCCCCCAAGGGCTCAGTACAGTGCTCCGCACACAGGAAGCACTCCATAAATGCCACTGATTGATAGACTGTCAGGTGTACTGAAAAAAAAATAAATACACCGTCACCACTCAGTGAACGTTACGGACAGGAAATGCGCCTAATTATGCTGCCTACTCTCCCAAGTGCTTAGTACGGTGCCCCGCACATAGTAGGCGCTCAATAAATATCATTGATCGATGAAACCATTTTCTCATTTCTAGAAAGCTTGCAGACTCCAGGAGAATCCCTCAGGGGGTGATCGTATCCTTCCTTCAGTGACAAGTCTTGAGTCTTTCAACTGGGTCTAATGGCATTAGGAAGAATAAACCAGAATAACCTAATTCTCCCTGAAACAGCACACCCCTGGGGTCCTAAAATGGTCCTCTGTGTTGCGTTGCTGCATCGTAGTTTATATAGTACCCCGCCGGTACATTCCAAAAATACGTCTGCCAGACAAAAACGTCAATGGTAATGGAAAGGGAGTGGGCCGGCGGAAGCGGCGTCGGGAAATCTGGGTTCGAATCCGGGCTCCGCCACTTGCCTGTCGTGTGACCTTGGGTGACAGTTTTTCTGTGGCTCAGTTTCTTCACCTGTCAAATGGGGATTGCACACCTGTTCTCCATTCCCCCACAGACTGCGAGAGCTACACATGGGACAGGGACTGCGTCTGATCTGATTGCGACGTACCTACCCCACTCTGAGTACAGTGCCGGGCACAGAGGAAGCGTTTAACAAATACCACGGTTATTATTCCTTCAGAGAGACAAAACACAAAAACGCAGAAACACGGTTTACCTGCACGGTCTCGATCAGGCTCGCAGAGTAAAAAGGCATTGCCACCACATAAGTTAGGCTGTAGGATTCAAAGAAAAACAGTAAACAGCCTGTTCATCTTCTGTCTCTAAAAATCTGCCTTACTATACACAACAAATCATCTGTGCCTATCTAACCGATCTTTGTGTTATTCTGCTTGACAATATAAGCTAAAGAAATTTACCTCAGATTATCTAAACTAAGGTTCAAGTATTCTAGCAATTAGAAAAAGTCTAGAGAGATTCTCTCCCGACATTTTAAATTCACCTCCCAAATGGTGCAGCTTTTATCGATTCCTTAAGTATCCTAGATATTGCTAACCAGAGGTGAAAACCTAAGTCTTGAAATCTCCGTCCTGAATCTTGGTTTCCTTCTGCAGATCCGGATACGTAGACCAAAGTTACAAACTGTCAACATCAATTATCCTTACCCAAACTCACATAGCCTGACCGATTCTTGCACCATGCACAGTAAAACACACTACCGAGGTATGGAAAATCCCTTGGATGTACTTTACAAGAAAACCGTGTGGTTTTTCAAAGGTACTGTTCTACATCCACTGTGCTTTGGCACAGTAGCATCAAAGCCTTCCAAGACTGCACAAGGTCCTGCCAGCGATGATTTTTCTGGGTGAACGGATCATCATTGGCCTCGCTTGGGCTACGATGTCCTATAGTGGGAACCACAATCTTCAAGAAGCAAAGGAGGGGGACTAACTCTTATCTGCAGAAGATAACTCCCAAGTTAGCCCCAGCACACTGTCCTAATATTCTTATGGTTTTCGAACTGCTCGCCACTTAAAGCAGTCACAAAAGGGAAAATAGTCTAGTTCCAGATCTGATATTCCTTGTTAAACAACATTCACTTGACATACACATCTGTAAAAACACAGACTCAGAAGCAAAGGGCTCCAGTAACCACTGATCAGTCCGACGAAATACCTCAGGACTTTTTTTTTCCCCCCAACCTGTAAGTCGATACTCGGCGACAGGATCTTTTGAGCTCACATGCTTGCTTACTTATTACCGGGACAATTTTAATAGCAATTGACACTCTGGCCTCAGTAGAAATTTGCAAGAACCCCTCTCCACAAAAACAGTATCGCCTTCTGATAACACTACTCACGCTTTCAGTAGAAGGTGTTCTCCAATTCGTCTGAGACTCCATTTGTGGGAAAGCTCCCTGAAAGACAAAAAGAGTTTCACTTGGTTTTTGTTGTTGTTTTTAACTTTACTGTGCTATTTTGTTAAACGTATTGTACCAAACACTGCACTATGCACTGGGGTAGATACAAGATAACCAGGTTGGTCACAGTCCCTGTTCCAATTTGCCGCTGGAGGTCCTAAAAAACAATTCAAGACTTCATTCTGGGCAGCAACAACGGCAGTATAAAAATACTAGATTATCACCGTGGTGGCTACTAATATATTATAGCTAAATGGGCTGTCTTTGGGATGGGTTACCCCGAAAGAGAAAATGAGAAGTGTAGCTAGTGCTTAAGAGGAGAAAACATTTGCAAGGTGGTATTTTCTCTCTCAGCCTCCCTAGGGCTCTGAGAATATAAACTGATACAAAAATAAACAAATCTTAGCAAAAGCGTGACTCTTCTAGACCGTAAGCTCAGTTTGGACAGGGTGTGTATCCGCTAATTCTGTTATACTGTACTCTCCCAAGCGCTTTGTACAGTACTGTGCACATAGTAAGCGCTCAATAAATGCCATTTACCTATCCATTCCTTCCAGTCATTAATTAAAAAGTCCTGTTTAGTGTTTCTGTATTGCACTTTGCCTGCCCTGGCTGTGTTCAGTATGGGACTTGTCCTTGAGAAACATCAAAACAGTACATTCTACAAAAAAGATCTGACAGTTATTTATACTAAATTACGCCAATCTAAAATTCCCTGTGCTCAAAGGAGCTCCAAAAAAATATTCACGTCAAGGAAGGGAATTATAAGCTCAGTATGAACACAGACGATGCACAAGCAATTATTTTTCGTGCCTCTACCCGGGTTCTTCTGGCTAAGGAGCTCGTCCTCTAGTCTGTAATCTCACTGTGGGCAGGGAATGTGTCTCTTTATTGTTTTATTGTACTCTCCCAAGCACTCAGTACAGTGCTCTGCAAAGAGTAAGCGCTCAATAAATAAAACTGAATGAACTTTTAGGCAGAAATGTAACGGTCCTTCCTCTTGAGAGACTCAAAGGGCACTCTGGGAAAGGCCGCTATTAAAGTACTGCCACTTGGCCTGTGCAGCCACAATAAAGTAGAACCATAATGTGGTCAATTGCCAGGGCTGGACATCACAAAAGGAACCCTAAGAAAGAGCCCTCGCGTTATCAATGACTGTGAGCACGGCACCAGACAGCGGACTCTACCTTCGGGTTATGATCTTGGCACTGCTATATAAAACTGGGGTGCCGTTACTCACCGTGACAGCACAGATGAGGTTATAACGAGTTATTACAGCGATATGCCTCTAGGTAGAGAACTCATAATAGGGAGAACATCACTGGAGTGCTGGGAACATGCCCTGAATATCCGGGAGGTCTTTTGCCTCACGCTTCACTTTCCACCTCACCTGACGATTACCTCCTGACCTCAAAAAGAACCCGAGATAAAGGGGGAAGGAGGTAGAGTTTAAAACTAACAGGAGCTAGTAGGTTCTTCTCTTTGAGGTCTCCTCCCACATTTTCTACCATTAGGTATTTATCGAATGCCCACTCGGTGCTATGCCGTGAGCTAAGCAATAGGCCGTAAACTCGTCGAGGGCAAGGCTACTTCACTCTATTGTACCTTCCCAAGTCCTTAGAACAGTGCTCTGCACTCAGCAGGCACCCAAATACTACTGACAGTGGCTTTGTGGATAGAGCATGGGCCTGGGAGTCAGAAGAACTTGGGTTCTAATCCTGACTCCACCACATGCCTGCTGTGTGACACTGAGCAAGCCACTTAACTTCTCTGGGCCTCGGTTACCTCACCTGTAAAATGGGGATTAAGACTATGAGCCCCATGTGGGACAGGGACTGTGTCCAACCTGATTAATTTGTATCTACCCCAGCGCTTAGAATAGTGCTTGGTACATAGTTAGCGCTTAACAAGTACCATTACTATTATCTTTTTCACAATTCCTGGCAAATGACTGGATGACAGCTGAAGAACGGCAAAGAGTCGAAGATGCCACCGAAGTTGTAAATGTCGGGGCCAGGGAGGATGATGGGGTTACAGACGTAGATGGGAAGATTGGTTAAGGTTTAAAAGAGAAGATGGGAAGTTCCGTTTGGGGGCACTTCCGTCAAGGTGGAGATGTCACCAGACTTCACCACGTGGTGATGTGAGCCTGAAAAGTGAGAGAGGAGTCACGATTTGGGAGTCACCCACACAGTGGTGGTAGCTGAAGCCGTAAAAGCAGAGAAGCTCCCCGAGGGAATGAGTGAGCCTAAGAACCATGAGAAGCAGCGTGGCCTAGTGAAAAGAGCCCGGGCCTGGTAGTCAGAGGACCCGGTTTCTAATTCCGGCTCCACCCCAATCTGCTGTGTGATATTGGGCAACTCGCTTCACTCCTCTGTGTCTCAGTTCCCTCATCTGCAAAATGGGGGTTAAGACTGAGCCCTATGTGGGACAGGGACTCTGTCCAACCCGATTAGCTTATTTCAACTCCAGTGCTTAGTACAGTGCCTGACACATAGTAAGCACTTAAATACCACTACTGCTATTATTATTATGAGAAGAATAGAGGATCTAGAACGGAGACTTGTGGGGCATTCACACTTAAGGAATTACGAGGTGGGAGAGCAACCAGCGGAAGAGAGAGAGAGAGGAGTGATCAGAGCGGTAGGAGAACCAGGAGAGGACAGTGTCAGTAAAACCAAGGTCGGGGTGTCCCAAGCATTCAAAGAGGATAGTCAACAGTTTTGGCATGAAGCAGAGAGGGGCATAGTCAGTAGAGGGGAAAGGCTCTCTTATGACCAAAAATTTCTTTGGAAACTGTTTGCCCAACTGGTGACTGCATTCAAAAGACCTTCAAGAAGTAATCCTCTTGGGTAAAGTTTGTTAAAATTCCACAGATGGGAAATCAGACTGCAATGTCATACTGCACTCTTCCCCCCTTCAAAGCCCTACTGAAGGCTCACCTCCTCCAAGAGGCCTTCCCAGACTAAGCCCCCTTTGCCGCAGGTCCCCTTCCTTCTGCATCATGACTTGCTTGCTCCCTTTGCCCTCCCCCACCCACCCCACAGCACTTATGTATATCTGTATATACCTATAATGCTATCTATTTACATTGATGCCTGTTTACTTGTTTTGATGTCTGTCTCTCCCCTTCTAGATTGTAAGTCTGGCGTGGGCAGGGACTGTCTCTATTTCTGAATTGTATTTTCCAAGCGCTTAGTACAGTGCTCTGCACACAGTAAGCGCTCAATAAATACGATTGAATGAATAATTTACCAAGAATAGGAACATTTTTTCTTATCCATCAGTGGTATTTATTGAACACTTACTGGTAAACAGAGCACTGTATTAAGTGCTTGGGAGAGCACACTGCAACAGAATTGGGAGACGCTCTTCCCACCCCACAATTATTAGATTTATACCACCCTGACGTATTTTTTTTTCTCTGACTTCCCTCTGAGGTCATTCCACTGTGTGGCAGATTCAAGGTGATTTTTCCTTTGTTAAATTTACAGGAATTTTACGAAACCAAGTCCTGAAAAAATAATGCAAGAAGATACCTTGGCAGGGATGTGAATTCACTAAGGATTCCTTCTGCTCCAAGTGTAACTCCTTGAACAATGAATGTGCTCCCCATTCCCTTCCAAAGGGCTCTTGGACCCTATAATGTACAGAGAGTGAAGTTCCACATGTTATCACGGGCATTCAAGGCACATGTTATCACACATTCAGTTATTACCTACACTTTTCTTATACTTGAACTTGCTCTAGTTTCACAGTGAGGTATCACTTCTCAGTGGAAATAGTTGGGTATTCCTAAATCAATAACTGACTTATCTTTACGACCTTTAAGGTGTGGTAGATGACTATAATCCGGCCAGTAGAAGAGGAAGCCTAATTTAAACTCATATTTACCATATTTAGGAATTAATCATTCTGCACTCTGATAATTATGCTATGTAAACACTCTACGCAACAAAAACAAACAGGAATAGTTCCCCAGATGAAATAATCACCCATAATTTGCTTTCATCAAAGGTGTTTTCAGATTGACATCAATTCTCACCTGGGTTTTGTTAAAGCTGTACATTATATTGATAACTGTAAATGGAGTGAGATGGTAATGCCGAGCATGGTAATTAACCTGTATTAAAAAAAATGAAGTTTTAAAAAATTCATGGTTACAAAGGCAATGCCGCTTCCAGAGATTAGACTCAAAGTCCATGGGCAATACAAGATATCAAAACAATTCCAGAAATACATTTTGAAAAGCAATCATTCTATAAAATTCCACGTAGGAAAAAGCATCTTTAGTTCAAACTCACAAAGGTTAAAAAAACTACTTGCTCTGCTTAAGACTATCTAGCCTGTTCCTACAGCAGAGACGCTCTTAGATTCAGAATATCCTCTGCAGTCTAGTCACCCAGCCATCTTCTTTTTGCACTGAGGAGATGTTACTCATCATAATGGAGTCTCCTTAGCAGGGGCAGCACACTTTCTCCAAGTTCTTGCACCATTATTCCTGACTGTTGTAGGGGGGCAACGAGTTTTTGTCTATGCTCCTATCTCCACAGGCAGGGAGGGGTTCCTGGGGGGCCCAGAACTCTGCCCCCCCTTTGAATCCTCAATTTGGGGAACCACTGTCTAATACACAATACCTGCACAAATACAAAAGGATCATCAGTCTCCATGCAAAGGAGCTAGATTCCAGATCTTCCCAAGCTTCACGTGGGACAAGATAACTTTCTCTGCCAGTTATACTCCATTTCAACTTCAAGCTAAATCTGGGACGCTTCCACCTTACCCCGCCCCAAGTCACTCAGAGAATAAGCAGAGTGGCTTCTTACCTGACACTGGCGGCGAAGAACAATGCACGGATGGGCCAACACATTCTCTGTAAACAAACTGCATCACAACAATTTCATTCAAACATGTTAGGTGACTACCAAAAAAGTGGTGATCGTAAACTCAGCATAATGTTATGACATTACTTTCTGATCACTTTTTAGACAGTTGCTGGGAACTGAAAACTTTCTTTGCCCAAATGTGCCCACCCCCACCTCATCATAAACATCTCTTTTTTATCATTCTGCTAAAGTTTCACAGCCTATTTGTATAATGGAAAATTGTAATTTACTAGAAGAAAGTCCTACAGATACTTATATCGTTGCCCTCGGATGAGAACTCTAAAGTAATTTTGTAGTCAAGGGGGTGGGCGGTAATAGGATTTCGGCTTTGGGTGCATTTTGTCCCTTTTTGTAGGGAGCAAAACCTACTTTGGCGAGCACTTATTCTTTGGAGTTCCAATATTTGTTTAGACAAAAAACAAAACAAAAAACCCACAATACCGGCTCCTAGAACTTTTTGATGAACTACAGGAAACAAATCAGTAGTCTTGCCCTATTCCCAGGCAAGCCTAAATTGAAATTTTGGTGTATTTCTAAGAAAGAAAAAGTAACACTCCTTCCTCCATATCTCTAGCTGACTGAATCCCACTTGAGAAAATGAAGGAATCTCAAACTCAGAAACAGCATATCCCTTTGAAAAGCAGCAACTTCTAAATCCCGAGAAGCAGATTTTAAGAAAAATCCATTACCTTGCAAGCCCAATACCGAATCCGGCAAATCTATTCAACTGATCTGAAAGAAAAATAAGATTACGTAGCACTAATTTCGGTTGAGGGCAAAAATAAAACGAATCACCTGACCCAGTCTCACATACTGTTTTAGCAAATTGGAATACCAGTTTATTAATTCAGCCAAGTAGGGCTAGGATAAGCTAACGAGTGGAATCCGAGTACTACCGGTGGATTTGGGATAATGTGCTTTACAGTATAAGGCCGCTGAAAATATTTCCGAACAAATGACGAAGCGGAGGAACCTTTCTTTTTGTTTTAAATGAGTGGACACAAATGTCGTTAAGAGGAAATAAATCTCGGGAGAGCAGACAAGACACATTTCGGCTCATTACTAGGTCCACTACTAGGTAATCGGTACATTTATTTGTACTTAGTCAGTGTCCACTGTGTGCAGAGCACTGTGCTAGGCATTTCGGAGAGTACAAAGTAAAAGCCACAGATCCCACCCTCAAAGAGATTCAAATCTAATGGGAGAGACAGGCAGTCACAAAATGAACACTTTCAGCAAATTATTGGTAATAGCAAGATACTGGCAAAAGAATAAAGACAGTGCATAAACGCTTCGGCTGGCCGTTAGGACGCCATCATCAGTGTGGTGGAAATGAATTGAGGAATGCCTCCAGGTGGAAGTTTTCAATCAACCAATGGTATTTATTGCACACTTACTGTGGGCATAGCACTATACTAAGCGCTTGGGACACAAAGGAGTAGGTACAGATGATCCTAGAGGCAGGGAAGAGGTACGGTGGATCTGAACCAAGCGCTTAGTACAGTGCTCTGCACATAGTAAGCACTCAATAAATACTACTGAATGAACGAGGATGGAGTTCCCGGCATGTGCAAGGGCATGAAGAGTTGGGAGCAAGGAGCATTATGTAGGTTAGCTCGGGAGGAGCAAAGAGCGGTATCTGGGATGTACAGGGTGAAGAAAACAAGGTATGTGCATTGGGGAGAGACGACATGTAAACGAGGGAGGGATATGTAAATTGGGGAGAGGTGGAAATTAGAAATGATAGTAAATTAGGAAGAAATATGTAAATTAGGGAGAGGCTTGAAGCCGGCGGTCAGGAGGGACTAGAAATGTATTATGGAGGGAACCTGAGAGTCGTTGAAGGATATTGAGAAGTGGAAGCAGCGTGGCCTACAGGAAAGCTTGGGAGTCAGGGGACCTAGGTTCTAATTCTGGCTCTGCCACTTTTCTGCTGTGTGACCTTGGGCAAGTCACTTCCCTTCTCTGGGCCTCAGTTACTTTGTCTGTAAAATGGGGATTAAGACTGTGAGCCTTGTGTGGGACGGGGACTGTATCCAACTTGGATTATTTTCTATCTACCCCAGGGCTTAGTACAGTGCCTGGCACACAATAAGTGCTTAACAAATGCCATTTTTTTAAAAAAGGGGGGGAAAGTAATATTCACAACATTATGGGAAGATGATCTAGGCAGCAGAGAGTAATAATTAACTGAACATTGGCGAGAAGATGGCAGCAGGAAGACCAGTGAGTAGACCGGTGATCGAGTAACATTGTCGGGACATGCTAGGAAATTGTATAAGGTGAGTGGCTGTATGGATAGAGAGGAACAGATTATGGAGGTATTGCAGAGTAAAAACTGGCAGAATTTACCAACTGACTGAACGTGAGATAAGAGACAGAGTCAGAAAACACACCAAGGTTGTAAGCTACTGGGGCAGGAAGATGGTAGTGTCAACGGAAATGGGAAAATTAGGAGTGAATTTAGGAGGGAAGATGAGAAGGTCAAATTTAGCCACGTGGCATTTAAAGCCCTCCATGTGGAGCTATCTGGGAGCAAAAGGAATTCTTTGCTTTTTCCCTATCTGGGAGCAAAAGGAATTCTTTGCTTTTTCCACTTCCTACCTTCAAATGGGGCCTGTGGCATGTTTAGTGTCTACCGATGTCAGGGGCACTCTGTTGAGTTAATCATCTGCCACCAAGAATCAAGTGCCTTGTACAGTGCTCTGCATATAGTAAGTGCTCCATAAATGCCATTGATGAAGACTGGAGACAGTTAATTGGAAGACTTCAATTAATCAATGGGATTTATGGACTTCTTCCTGGGTGCAGAGCACTGTACTGAATGCTTGGAAGAGTACAATAGAAGGGAGACACAATCCCTTCCTACCCTCCTACCCTCGAGGAGCTTCATTTCTTTCTTCATCCTCCTACCTCATCTTCATGATATGAAATATTACTTGTTCCAATAGGGCAGAGGAAAATTTATTGTCCTTTCAACTATAGGATTGCTTAAAAGATTTACAACTGCAAAGGCAAAAAGAACAAGCTAAAGAAGTGAATTGGATAGACTATTTTGGATGAGTATAATGCAGCATTCTCAAAACCCTTTACAATTCTCCAAGGCCTCGTGGAGAGAGCACAGGTTTGGGAGTCAGAAGGATCTGGGTTCTAATCCCCGCTCCGCCACTCGTCTGCTGTGTTACCTTGGGCGAGTCGCTTCACTTCTCTGGGCCTCAGTTCCCTCATCTGTAAAATGGAGCTTAAGACCGAGCCTTATGTGGGACAGGGACTGTGTCCAACCCGATTAGCTTGTATCTACCCCAGCGCTTAGAACAGTGCTTGATGCATAGTAAGTGTTTATTACATAACTATTATTATTTAATTCTCAATCTGAATGCTAGTGGCTTCAGATTCAATGTCCAAAGTGCAGAAAACCGTGTGCTGGAATGAGAGGTCGATGAAGTCTGTAGTGATAGAAATTACAGATCCTGCAACCAACTAAAAGCCTTCCTTTTGGGTGTTTCAGGTTTCATTCCCCCATCCTCAAAGATGCCAAATATCATTTTGCATTTTCCAAGCACTGCATCTCTGTATCTATGCTAGTCCAACCTTTGGGGCTTGGTGTGCCACTCACATCCAGGAGTGAAAGCAGGCCTGAGCCTTCACCCCCACATCACCTGCAGTGGTTCAGAGGGATAAAAGTTTTTGACTCCAGCAGACACAGACCACCTCCTCCTCCTCCTCCCACGCACACTTAGCTCATCTCCTCGGGGGGGGGGGGGGGGGGGGGGGGAAGAAAGGGGTGTGTCCCCGATTAATTTTCCAATCTGGAGCGGCACTGCCACCCGAGCCTCCCGACACCCATAAGCTACCTCCAACCGCAACACTGGGATGTGTGTGCACACCCTTCCACTTCCTCCAGGCTGGTGACGAAGGCACACACACACATTTCCCACTTCATTACCCCGGTGCTCCACACACAGTGAGAACTCGATAAATGCCACTGAGCAATGGACTGATTTCCTAGTTGGCCGGTGTTCCAGGAATCGGGCCTCCTATCTTTGTTGGAGTTCACGAACCACCCCGGACCCTGGCCAGGTAATCTATGGGACCCCGGTATTTGCAATTTTAAAATGTTATATCACCAAGGTCGGACGGATGGAAGACTCGAGCTTGGCAGTCAATAGGTTTGTTTGCTGAAAGAACTGAGGTAATCAAGGGGCCAGTCTATAACTAAGAGGTTCCTATAAGAGACTGCTTCGTAACTCTAGACCGTAAACTCGTTGTGGGCAGGGAATGGGTCTGTTCATTGTTCTATTGTACTCTCCCGAGTGCTTAGTACAGTGCTCTGCACACGGTTAGCGCTCAATAAATAAAATTGAATGAACGAAGGGGCCACCTTCATACTAGACAGCAATTCCTGCATAACCCTGCCCTTCCAAGGGCAGGCACCCCCTGGGTTCCAACCACCCTGCAATACGATTAACCCGAGTCACGTGACTTACCCCAAGTGCGTGATCCATCCAGCCCCAATGCTTCGGCCAAGCGCTGCAGGTAAGTAAATCCCTCCCTGCCCTGTATCCAGAAACTTTCCCGCCCTTTGCTCTACCCACCCTCGCCCGGCTTCTGTGTGTTTTATTTTTATTTTTTTGATCATGACACCCCCATCTCCACCCTAACAGGCCAGCCCAGATTTTCTCTCCCTTTTTTTTTTTTTTAGCTTTAAATCAATCTTAACCTTAGTAGCAGCTGCTGCCGCCGACACCCCTCCCTCTCATCAATACTGGACTGGAGTGACGGGACAATCTAGGGAGGGGAGGGGTGGTGGCCACTGCCACCGAAGTGAAAAATAAAGTTTACGATTATTAAAAAAAATCTCCGGCTGCTCACGGGGGCTGAACTGGGGGGTCAGGGGGAAGGTGGCACGGGGGACAGACTGAGGAGACGGAGGCGGGAGGGTGAACGCTCAGGGTGTGGAGAGGCTGTGGGGCAGGAGAGTCACCTGGAACAGGGGAGGAGGAGAAGAGGGTGGAGAGGGATTTACTGTCCTTACCTGTAGAGCGTGGCCGTCGCTGCGGGGTCAGTTCTAGAACGGATCATAATGTATAACAAGATAAGTCTACAGGAAAACGTACCCCATGATACAACTACTCAAAATACCTTTTCAAAGGAAATGACCCCGCTGTATCATGGGGTATACCTGTATGGTTGTTTTTCAATTATCTGGCCTAACTTCCACCTCAAGTGAGCCGGAAAAGCAGAAAACACAGATAATTGAAATGCACAATACAGGTTAAATTTGCAACCCACATAAACTCAGTAACGGTTATTAGTTCCAAAGCACTGATATTTAATTATTTTCCTGGCACAGATGTGTCCATTGGCTACAGATTAATTAAAATATTGTACAGTGTGATTTGCTACAGTACAGTACGAAGGAAACAACTGAGATCTGAAAATCAAATCAAGTAACGATGGCAGTTTTTTTTAAGCTTCAATGGATTTTTGAGGAAACCTACTTTTCTAGACAAACTACATCTGCTGAACAAGATGAATCTCGAACATCTTCCGACTGACTTATCCGCTCAACTTCAGTGACTTATTCCACAGTTTAAGCATCGTCTCGGAGAGGACACATCGATGCCTTCCTTTTCATCTGAAGATGATTTCGGAGGTTCCTGGATACGGCTAGGATTCGGGTTACTGCTAGGGCTTCGTAGCCATAGTTGGTTTCCATACAGAGCTGATTTTCTTGGTCGACGTCCTTGCTACCTTCAAACTCTCCAAATGGGTCGGTGAAACTTTCTACCGCTTATTCCGTGCCACTTTGCTCAGCTCCAGTTCCTTCCACCAGAACACAAAAGATCTTTCACCATGTTTGCCCTTAAGTGATTGGCTCAACCGCGCTCCACATCCTTCTGCAGTCCGAGACAGGCCGAAGAAAACGGAGTTCCGTGCGAAGGTCTTCAAGTCGATTTTGTGGACGGGGCGTCGCAAGAGGGTCAGATATCGTTATTTGGGGGAATTAACCACACCTTGATCCAGCGATTGAATCAAGGATATGATGATGATATTGGAGGGAAGGTACTTCATGAAAATACTTCCATCCACAGACACTGGCTCTTCCCCACTGGGATGGGATGGCGCATTTTCAAGAAGCAGGACAACATATTTTGGCAAACCACATTCCCTCAAATGTCCATTACCTTGTGACATGAATTTAAGGCAGAAGCAATCTTTGAATATCGAACAATCCATGTTTCCTTTGACACTATGTACCCAGGGGCTTGCTCTTTTTCAAACGCCAACTCTCTGCTTGAAAGGCATTTCCACTAAAGTCCAGTTTCAACTGCACTGCATATCGAACCAGCTGAAAGTTATTTTCTGCGAAACACTTTTATTAAGTCTTCTGCTGGTTTTGTCGGACTCAGCTTCGCTCGGCTCAGCTCTCCGAGGATGCTACGATGCTTCCATCTAGTGAGTTATCCAAAAGATGGGTCTAACTCCCCTTCCGTTTCTGGGGTGTGGAGAAAATACTTGGCCCGTTTTACACAGGTTGGTTCTGACAACGAAGGCGTCCCATTTACACCTTTCAATCACAGCCCCGTCAAGCTTTGCATATGCAGTTTTCATGGACTTTTGCTTCATGCATTCCAAAGGTCCACATACTGCATGAAGTTGAGGATTTCAGCTTTCTTCTTTTGCCTAAATGTTCCCGTAGTGAGGTCACCAGAGCACCCAGAGGCTTCATTATGACTTCTAGTTTTTGTTTCATGGTTACAGCAGTATATTTTCAGTTTTGCTATTCACTCTCCTTAAACTTTACAAATGGATTGGTCAAGTGACTACTGTAAATGATGTGAGGTGCCCACTGCTTTTACGCTTTAGTGATTAGCAAAGTTATGCCAACATACATACATCAGGAGGAAGGACTTCTGCTTTTGCTATGGTATCTGTTAAGCACTTACTATGTGTCAAGCCAGTGGTCTAAGCACTGGGGTAGAGACAAGTGAATTAGGTTGGACCCAATCCCTGTCCCGCACGGGGCTCACAGTTTAAGTAGGAAGGAGAAGGGGAGGACTGAGACACAGAGAAGTGAAATAACTTGCCCGAGGTCACAGGGCAAGCATTTGGTAGAGCCGGGATTGGAATCCAGGTCTTCTGACTCCCAGGCCCGTGTTTCTTCCACTAGGCCTCGTTGCTTGGTCCAAGTTGCTCATTAAAAAAAAAAAAAAAACAACTTTCCCTTGGAGGCTCTTGAGGTTCTTGGAGATCACTGCAGGTGATGTCACAAGGCACTTCAAGCCCTGCTCACCACACAATGAGCAGAGCAAACACTGTCAATGGGGGGGGGGGGGGGGGGGGGGGGGGGAGAAAAAAATCCCCTACCCCCAGGGTATGTTATTGTAATTGGACACCTCAACCCGCTGTGAGTCCCTTTTTACCCTTCTTCAACTTGATCCTTCCAACAACCCCTGCATTTTTGCTTAAACCTTTTCGAATGTGCAATCGCGTCTCCCGTAGGGCATCTGAAAATTTGAGTGTTCTGTCAACGAACCAAAAAAACGACAAAAGATTTTGCCTGAACAAGTGGCGTGGATAATGGCACAACATGAACCCTGCCTGATAACGGAGCACCCCGTAGTTCTAATGAAGAACAAATAGGCAGCACCGACTACTGATGGCCATATTTTAATTTCTAGTACAATCAATAAAAAAAAAAGAAGCTGATGATGGTCCAAACTAATCGGATGGAGGCCGGTTCAAATGATTTAACTGTGCAGATGACAACTTAACTTGATTGACTCTTTCAAATGGATAATTTTCCCAATTGTGTCTGTGACATTTTTCCTCTATCCGAATTAGCCCCCAAAGTATAGCTCGGTCAGCTGGTCATCCAGATAACCGCCCGGTCTTTAATTCACCAAGAACTTGTCTTCGCATTTATTTCTGCAACTGCCCCGGAGGAAACTATGATAACTGTGGCAACGGTTAAGCGCTTACTACGTGCCAAGCACCGTCCAAAGCACCGGGGTAGATACAAGGCGAGTCACTTAAACGTCTCTGCGCCTCAGTGACCTCATCCGTAAAATGGGGATTAAGACTGTGAACCCCGGGGGGGGGGCTGGGTCCAACCCGATTATCTTGGATCTACAGTGTCTGTCATAGGGTAAACTGATGTCACAAAAACCCGGGGGTGCGACTTCCGATTTAGAGGGATAAAGATTAATATCGCCGGTTCAAGGTCACTCGGAGGAGCGGTTGAACTAGGGCCCTATTCATCTGGGGCGGGGGGGAATCTGCGGGAGGAGAAATGAAGGGACAATTAAAGTTATCTCGAGGGAAAGAGTGGGAGCCGGCGGTGGCCAAACATTACGATATGAATCCCCCAGGGCCGGCTGGCAGAGCCCATCGGTGAGGGAAATAAGGGCGGTCGGCGCTCACGGCGTTCTAGAACGACCGACTACAAACGTCTAGGCTCCCGTGGAAATCCCAGGTCGTAAAACGCCGGCGAAAGCGATCGCGGCCCGCCATTTTTTTTTGATTTTTCGCTCCTTCCAAGGCTCTCCCCCCGGGGTCGATCTGGGCGGCCTCGGAATCGCAACCTCCTCTAGACCTCGCCGGCAAGGGGTTGGGGCGGGGAGGGGAAGCCCGTTGGGCCCGTCGTCTCCCGATCGCTCACGACAGCGCTCCGCCCCCGGTACAGACTGACGGTTCTGCAGACGATGCCCGGCCGCCGCCGCCCGCCGCCCGCCCGCCCGCGGCGCCCCTCACCGTTGCCGTTCCCGGGCCCGCCGCCGGGATAGGGGTCCTCGTGGAGGCTCCCGGATCCCCCGAGCGGGGTGGGCGCCGCGGCCGGGCCCAACTGGGGGGTCCGGTCGCCCCAGTGGAGGTTGCGGCTGCCGGGGATGTCCGGCGGGGTGGTGACCCAGTGGGCCTGGTCGGGCCTGGCGGGGAAGCCGGCCCCGAACGCCGCGGCCTCCTCTCGCCCGCCGCCGGCTCGGTAACCTAAGCCATCGAAGCCGTTCGGCCGCCGCGGGTGCATCGGGCCCCGCGAAAAGGACGGGGGGGCACGACTGACCCCCCCTCCCCCTCTCTTCGGCCCCGTCGGCGGACGAGCGGGCGCGCGGCCGGCGGAAGCTGTCAGCTGCCTCGGCCCACGTGAGCGGAGCGGCGGCCCACGTGAGCCGGGCCTCTTCCGTCGTCGGCCGCGCCGCCGGTTGCCGTGGAGACCGCGCCGGAACCTGCCTCCGGCCGTCACTCAATCCGTCCGTCGTATTTACTGAGCGCCTACCGTGGGCCGAGCGCCATACGATAATAAACAGCCGCATAGAGAAGCAGCGCGGCCCAGTGGAAAGAGCCCGGGCTTGGGGGTCAGAGGTTACGGGTTCGAATCCTGCCACCTGTGTGACTGTGGGCAAGTCACTTCACTGGGCCTCAGTGACCTCATCTGGAAAATGGGGATGAAGACTGGGAGCCCCACGTGGGACAACCTGACGACCCCGTATCTCCCCCAGAGCTTAGAACAGTGCCTTGCACATAGTAAGCGCTTAACGAACACCAGCGTTCCCCGCCCACAACGAGTTCACAGTCCAGAGGTGGGGGAGACCCATCAGTACAAATCGATAAAATGACAGATGTGGACATCAGTGCCGTGGGGCCGGGACGGGGGGGAGGAAGAGCCAAGAGAATAAGTCGGGGCCGCCTTAGAATCACCTTGATTTTATTATTTTGTTAATGAGATGTTCTTCCCCTCGACTCTATTTATTGCCATTGTTCTTGTCTGTCCGTCTCCCCCGATTAGACTGTAAGCCCGTCAAACGGCAGGGACTGTCTATCTGTTGCCGATTTGTCCATTCCAAGCGCTTAGTACAGTGCTCTGCACATAGTAAGAGCTCAATAAATACTATTAAATGAATGAATGAATGAATGAATGAATGAATGGAAAAGTGGGACTCAGGCTGGGAAGACCTCTTGGAGGAGATGGGCCTTCAATAAGGTTATGAAGCGGGGAGAGTAAGCAGTCAGTCGATCGATCAAGTGATCTCATTTATTATCATTATCATCATCACCATCCTCATTACATACTACTGAGTGTATATTAATATATTATATATAATAATAATGTTGGTGTTTGTTAAGCGCTTACTATGTGCAGAGCACTGTTCTAAGCGCTGGGGGAGATACAGGGTCATCAGGTTGTCCCACGTAAGAATCACAGTCTTAGACCCCATTTTACAGATGAGGTAACTGAGGCACAGAGAAGTTAAGTGACTTGCGAGTGTCCGTTCACTCATTTACTGAGCGCTCACCGTTCGTTCATTCAATAGTATTTATTGAGCGCTTACTATGTGCAGAACACTGTACTAAGCGCTTGAAATAGACAATTCGGCCACAGATAGAGACGGTCCCTGCCCAATGACGGGCTCACAGTCTAATCGGGGGAGACAGACGGACAAAAACAAGACAACATAATCGCGATAAATAGAATCGAGGGGATGTACACCTCATTAACAAATAGGGTAATAAAAATATGTACAAATGAGCAGTGTGAAGAGCACTGTATTAAGCGTTTGGGAAAGTTCGATACAGCAATAGAGAGGGACAGTTCCTGGCCACAACCAGGGGTGGGACAGAATTCATCCGTGAGGCAGTAGGGAGGGAAAACACAGGCGATGAAAATTCAGGCAGGGCAGGCTTCCAGGAGGAGATATGATTTGAGAAGGCTTTTGAAGATGGGGTCTGTCGGGGAGGTAGAGGGAGGAAGGACTAGGCAGGAGGGTTTCGGGGGGGTCACACGACATCTGAGGAGCAGGGTGCCCTACAGGAAAGAGCAGAGGCCTAGGAGGCAGAGGACCAGGGTTCTGATCCCACCTCTGCCACATGCTGTTTGGCTGGGCAAGTTACTTCACTTCTCTGTGCCTCCGTTACCTCATCTGTAAAATGTGGATTCGATCTTCAGTTTGGACTGCGAAGCCCCAGGTAGAATAGGGACCGTGTCCAAACTGATTAACTTGTATCTACCCCGGTGTTCAGGACAGTGCTTGGCACAGGGTAAGCACTTAACAAGTACTGTTATTATTATGACTGAGGGGTTTTCCTTTGATGTTTGAGATGGATGGCCATTGGAGGTTTCGGGGGACTAGAAAGATGTACGCAGCTGCAGGTAAACTAAAGTGGGTAGAGAGGCTGGAGGAGGGAAGACAAATGAGGAGAGTGACACGGTAGTCTAGCCCTGATATGAAAGAGTTGACACCACAGTGACGCTCCCCTCACCTCTCACCCCCCCGACTCCCAGAGAATTTAGGTACATTATACTCAGTTGCTTCCCTTACCTGTAATTTATTTTAACATGCATCTCCCCACTAGACTGTAAGCTCCTCGAGGACAGGGATTGAGTCGAGAGGAAGGGGCAGATCCTGGGATTTCCTGTAGTACTTGAAAGAACTAGGAACACATCCACTGGCTCAGCTGTGTTGTACTCCCCCAAGCGCTCAGTACAGTGCTTTGAACACAGTAAGTGCTTAATAAATACTACTGATGGACCGATTGATAATATACATCCATTCAATCTGCAGGATAACTTAAAACCTCATTTAAGCCACTGGATTTTACATTCTCCTTGTCCTCGGCTTCGAAAAATTGAACTGATTTTGGAGTTTCACTTACCTTCCCTAATATCTTGGCCTCAAAGTTAACGAGAAATGGAAATGGCCAAAAGCCAGGTAAGGAGGAAAAGAGAGGAATACGGACAGTACACAAACTACAATCAGCTCCTAGGTAATTGTGAATTGATGGCAGTTCTTAATATACATAGATTTATTTAAATTGCATTTTAAAAGAGGTATTTGGATTCTGACAGTTACTGTCAAATGAGAGACTCTACAATAAATTTGGTAATTCAATATGATTAATGATAAATACTTTTTTCATAGCTGACTCCCCTTTCCCTATTTTTATTCTGATTCATGTCTGATGTCAAATATAATATATGAATATAGTTCTAGAAATGAAATAGCCCTAGAGAGATGATCAGTTCTTTTCTAGGAAGCTAGTTAAAATATGATAAGCCTATCTTGGGGTGCGGCAGTAGAAATGCCAAGAACCTTGCAAGCAGAAAGGAGATATACAGTTGAAGAACTAGGAAATACGAAGAGACATCATCCCCAGTCTCACAGCATTTATGTGCATATCCTTATGCTCTGCCAATTTCCCTATCTGTAATTTATTTTAATATCTGTCATCCGCTGTAGACTGTAAGCTCACTGCGGGCAGGGAACATGTCTACCGACCCTATTTTATTGTACTCTCCCTAGCGCTTAGTTCAGTACTCTGCACGCAGTAAGTGCTCAATAAATGCCATCATTTATTTATTCACTTTTGTTCTTCCTCAGCACATGTGTTTCCTATTGAGCATTCTATTTTATTATGATTCCATTGCTTGTCAATATTTTTAAGTCTGTCTCCTCCCTTAGAACATAAACTCTGTGTAGGTAGGGAATGTGTTTTGTGTTTCTGTTGTACTCTCCCCAAGCTATTGGTAGAGTGTATTTTTTATTTCTTACAATTCCACTCCTTGTGGATATTTTTATGTCTGTCTCCTCCCTTTAGAGTATAACAAACTCCTTTTGGGCAGAGAATGTGTCATCTGCTTCTGACCATACTCCCCCAAACTATTACTACAGAGCAATGTATCTATTAGGGGCTCAGTAGCTACTATTTCTACACCAAATTAGCTCTTTTAATCTCTATTCCTAAAGCATTCCATTCACATTCCTTGTTCTTTGTGGCAGTTAATAATAATAATAATAATAATAATTCTCATATTTGTTAAGCACTTACTGTGTGCCAGAAACTGTACTAAGCATTGGGGTGGATACAAGCAACATGTGTTGAACGCAATCCCTCGTGGGACTCACAGTCTCAATCCCCATTTTACAGATGAGGTAATTGAGGCACAGAGAAGAAAAGTTACTTGCCCAAGGTCACACAGCAGACACCTAGCAGAGTCAGAATTAGAACCCCCAACCTCTCACTCCCAGAACCACACTCTATCCACTACACCAAACTCCCAGTCACTCAATTTATATGCAGTCTCTGGCAGAATTCTCAGCCCCGGAAGTTCTTCCCCAAACCTCGTTTTGAACCCTCTCCCAAGAAACCTGAGACGCTAATCAGTGCTGGATGAGTGCTCGCTAATCCCATTAAACTGTGGCAGGTTTATTGAGTACTTACTGTGTACAGAGCACTGTAGTAAGCGCTTGGACAGTACAATTTGGCAACAGAGACAATCCCTACCCAACAACAGGCTCACAGTCTAGAAGGGGGAGACAGACAACAAAACAAAACAAGTTAGGTAGCTCTGTTTTTCTCATTTAACAGCATTAAAGCTAGGGGGAATACAAATCAACTGTTTTCTCCAGCACCCAGAGGGCTGGCTCATTTTGACCACTGTGAGCAAAAATCCCAATTACATGAATATATTGCAGGGGAGGCAGTGACTTGAGTAGTAATTCATTCTCTTATTCTCACGTTGGAAGTAGAAAATGAAGATGCCAAGACTCTGGGCCAACTTTCCATTGGCCTGGTAGCTCTTCTGCATCCTTTTTAAGTCTATTGTGTGTGCAAAATGTCATCCAGTGAATACTGGTTCCTCATTTTGCTCCAACTACATCCTTTTTAAGTCTACTGTGTGTGCAAAATGTCATCCAGTGAATACTGGTTCCTCATTTTGCTCCAACTACATTCGAGAAGTGTGGAGAAGACAAGTCTGTATTGTCAGGTTGGGGGTCAGTAGAGGGGCAGCTCTTAGTACAGTGCCTGGCACAGAGTAAGTGCTTCACAAGTACCTTTTTTAAAAAAAATGAGCCGGTTTAACTTCCCCGGAGTAACGTTTCTTTGGTTTCCTTGTGGTTTTGAGTTCATGCTTTTCACTCCCCGGATTCGGGCTGGTTGGGAGAGATTATGGGCCGTGGGCACTTTGAGAAGCAATTGGACATATTGATTTCTCTAGATAGATAATATATGCTTTTATATATGGGCTTCACCAGATGGACTGTATAGAAATCAAATGGACTATTTTCTTTGTAGAAAGAGTTGGAGGAGTTCCATTTTGGCAGCAAAAACAAGGCCTGGAAAGGATCGCGGAAGAGATCATGAGCTGTTAATACGTGAACTCGGGTTAAAACTTAGAAAGATCCAAATATGACCTGACGAATATTCCCCCTGCTTTGAAGAATCAGGTAAAAAAATTGATTTGAGGCACTTAAATCTCACAGGCCAAGGAACCGGAGAAAATGTGGGTAGAGATTTAAAACCTCTTTAAGGAAGAAAGCGATGCAGTATTGCAAAAGGTCGGGAAGCAGAAGCAGCCCAAATGGATGTCCATATTGTAAACTTGCAAGCTTCCAGGAATTAGTGCTCCTACAGGAAAAGGCAGCCTGGGTTCCCCCGTTTCGTTCATAGTACACTAAAAATTCGAAGGGAAAGCGACAGTTCAATTAATCAGCGGCATGTACTGAGCGCTTACTACGGTGCAGAGCACCGTAGTAAGCGCTCGGGAGGGTACACTACTACACGATTAGCAGGCACGTTGTAAGCTCATAGTGGACAGGGAACTTGTCTGTTTATGGTTGTACTGTACTCTCCCGAGCGCTTAGTACAGTGAGCAGTAAGCATTCTATAAATACGATTGAATGAATGCACACCCATAACGACTTCCCCCTGCAGCGGAACGCAATCCGAAATAGTCCAGTATCAATTCCGCAATTCACCATTCACCCTTTCCGTATTTTTAATAAACGATTACAGCTGTCCCCAGTTAAGATCGGTCGTATTTATTGAGCCCTTACTGGCTAGACAGCACGGTTCCAAGCGCTTGCAGGGACTGTCTCTATCTGTTACCGATTTGTACATTCCAAGCGCCCAGTACAGTGCTCTGCACATAGTAAGCGCTCAATAAATACTATTGAATGAATGACTCGGTTGTCACGTTCCCTGCCTCCAGCCAGTTTACAGACTAGAGGAAGAGACGTTAATGCGATCTAGGGATCCACACGTAGATCCTATGGGAGGGGTGTAAATGACTAATAAAAATGCCCCGAGGACGAATATTGGACAAGGAATAATAATTATGGTAATCATTGAGCGCTTACTAGGCGCCAGGCACTACTCTAAGCGCTGGTTACAAGATAATGGAGTGTGGCTCAGTGGAAAGAGCTCGGGCTTGGGAGTCAGAGGTCATGGGTTCTAATGCCGGCTCTGCCGCTTGGCAGGTGGGTGACTTGGGGCAAGTCACTTAACTTCTCTGTGCCTCAGTTCCCTCATCTGTAAAATGGGGATTAAAACTGTGAGCCCCACGTGGGTCAACCTGATCAGCTTGTATCCCCCCAGCGCTTAGAACAGTGATTTGCACATAGTAAGCGCTTAACAAATACCATCATTATTATAATGGGGTGGAGCCCCGTCCCTGTCCCTCACGGTCTTCACTCCCATTTTACAGAAAAGGGAGCTGAGAAGTCAAGGGAAGCAGCGTGGTTCAGTGGAAAGAGGCTGGGCTTCGGAGTCAAGAGGTCATGGGTTCGACTCCCGGCTCTGCCACTTGGCAGCTGTGTGACTGTGGGCAAGTCACTTCACTTCTCTGTGCCTCAGTTACCTCATCTGTAAAATGGGGATTAAGACTGTGAGCCTCACGTGGGACAACCTGATTCCCCTGTGTCTACCCCAGCGCTTAGAACAGTGCTCTGCACATAATAAGATCTTAACAAATACAAACATTAAGTCACTTCACTGTGCCTCCGTTACCTCATCTGTAAAATGGGGATTACCTGTGAGCCTCACGGGGGAGAAGTTGATTACCCTGTATCTACCCCAGCGCTTAGAACAGTGCTCTGCACATAGTAAGCGCTTAACAAATACCAACATTATTAAGTGACTGGCCTAAGGTCACACGGCAGACGAGAAGCGGAGCCGCGATTCGTATTGAAAAACAGCTAAACTGCCCGGCCCTGGATCTGAGGTAGGTGGAGTGGGGGGGGGGGTCCCATGGTGAGCTGCCCGTCTATTGGCTAAGGCAATGTTACGTGGGGGGCGGGAGAGGAGCCCCCCACGTTCTCTCTCCTCCAAGGTTCTCCGCGTCCTTAGCAACTAGGGCCAGTACCAGCGTCGGAGCCCGAAGAGGAGAGAGCGCCTCCGCCAGTTGGGAGGGAAAAGGGGGGGAAACTTTTTTTTGCCTGAAACCAGGAGGTGCACATCACCACAGGTACCCCTCTCCCGGACCACTCGGGACCCCCGAGATGATCAAGCATCCGTGTGGGAGACAGAGTTCGCATCGGGGGTGGGGGCGACAGAATCGGGTACCTGGGGATTGAAGCCTCTTCATTTTGTGATAGAGGACGGGACTCGGAGCCGTCTCCATTCATTCTTTCCATCGGATTTATGGAACGCTCTCTGTAAAGCACTGGACTGAGTGGGATGCCTATTAAGATGAATACTCCTCCTCCCCCGATTACACTGTAAGCCCGTCAAAGGGCAGGGACTGTATCTGTTACCGATCTGTCCATTCCAAGCGCTTAGTACAGTGCTCTGCACATAGTAAGCGCTCAATAAATACTATTGAATGAATGAATGAAATGTCGCATCCACGTTGATCGAAATTGACGGGTGGAAATTGTCATCTCATAGCTTGACGATGGTCTAAGCCCTGATCTTTAGATTAACACCAACAGGTAGGTGAGGGCAGATCGTACACCGTGGAGACAGGTTTTCTTTTAAGGTGGATCGCAATCAATCCATGATAGGTCTTAATAATAATAACGGTATTTATCAAGTGCTCACTCTGTGTCAGACACTGGAGTATAATAGGACAGGAGTTGGTAGACCCGACCCCTGCCCTCGAGGAGTTTACAATCTTGTGCATTTAACAACCTAGAGAAGCAGCGTGGCTTAGTGGAAAGAGCACGGACTTGGGAGTCGGAGGTCATGGGTTCAAATGTCGACTCTGCCACTTGTCAGCTGTGTGACTGTGGGCAAGTCACTTCTCTGTGCCTCAGTGACCTCATCTGTAAAATGGGGATTAAGACTGAGCCTCACGTGGGACAACCTGATTACCCTGTATCTACCCCAGCGCTTAGAACAGTGCTCTGCACATAGTAAGCGCTTAACAAATACCAACATTATTATTATTATCCTTGAGCTGTAGTCTAATCGTTTGGCATATGCATTTTCTGTCTGTCGTGCTCCGTTTGCACTACCCGTTTTGGCTAGAAGGTGGTGCCCGATGGAAGAACATTAGCTCATGCATTTTCATTCATTAAATAGTATTTATTGAGCGCTTACTATGTGCAGAGCACTGGACTAAGCGCTTGGAACGGACAAATCGGTAACAGATAGAGACAGTCGCTGCCCGTTGACAGGCTTACGGTCTAATCGGGGGAGAGGGACAGACAAAAACAATGGCAATAAATAGAATCGAGGGGAAGAACATTTCATTAAAACAGTAGCAAATAAATAGAATCAGGGTGATGTACATCTCATTAAACAAAATAAATAGGGTAATGAAGATATATAGAGTTGAGCGGACGAGTACAGTGCTGAGGGGATGGGACGGGAGAGGGGGAGGAGCAGAGGGAAGGGGGGGAGAAGAGGGTTTAGCTGCGGAGAGGTGAGGCGGGGGGGTAGAGGGAGCAGAGGGAAAAGGGGAGCTCAGTCTGGGAAGGCTTCCTGGATTGTCTCTATTTGTTACTGAATTGTACTTTCCAAGCGCTTGGTACAGTGTTCTGCACACCGTAAACGCTCAATAAATCCGATTGAATGAATGAAAAAATCCAATTGATTGATTAGGTTGGGAGATTTTTTGAAGGCCAGGGCTCCTGTTTAATTCTCACCCGTGTATTCTTTCCCGGCGCTTACGCTTAGAAGGGTGCTTGACGTGTAGTAAGCGCTTAGTTAATCCTGTTAACAGAGAATTCATTTATTCAATCGTATTTATTGAGCGCTTACTGTGTGTAGAGCGTTGTACTGAGCGCTTGGGAGAGTACAATGTAACAATCAACAGACACATTCCCTACCCACGACGAGCTCACAGTCTAGAGGGGGAGGCAGCTGTATACATAAATGCTGTGAGATTGGGGGTGAATAAAGGGAAAGAGCCACTTTTCATAAAGTGCTGAAGACGGGGGAACATTTTTTAGGAATCCCCTACCAAGAATAAAGAATCAGTGTACTCCACCTTTTAATGCAGAACCACTTAAAGAGAAGTAGCGTGGCTTAGTGGAAAGAGCTCGGGCTTGGAGTCCGAGGTCACGGGCTCTAATCCCGGCTCCGCCGCTTGTCAGCTGTGTGACCTCGGGCAAGTCACTTAACTTCTCTGTGCCTCAGTTACCTCATCTGTAGAATGGGGTTGAAGACTGAGCCCTGTGTGGGACAACCTGATTACCTTGAATCTACCCCAGCGCTTAGAACAGTGCTTGGCACATAGCGCTTAACAAATACCAACATTATTATTATTAATGGAATGGAAATATAAACTTTGTTCATTCAACCGTATTTATTAGAGTACAATACAAGAATTAAAACAGACGCATTCCCTGCCCTCAGCGAGTTTACAGTCTAGTTATTTCCTCAGTGGTGATAAATAACGACAAGGTTCAAAGGAAAGATGGTAACTTTACCCCCTTATTTTGTCCCTAATTGACAAGATTTAGCAATCTGTATTTTAAAGAAAACTCCTACCACCAAAAATCTATTATTACCTTTAATTTTAATTTCCTGTTGTTAGTTCTGCTTGTGATGCATGTGGGTTTTTCTTTTAAAAGCTTAGCTTTAGAAAAATCAAATGTAATTCTATTGATTATTAAATTACAAAACTTCAGATTTCAAATTTTTTCCATGTTACAAAGTATATTATCACCCAAATCGACAATAATGCTCCTGATATTTAGAACAAAAAAAATTGATGGATATTCAGGGTTCTGCCCAAACTATGTTAAATATTGAGTATAATATTTGTGGCACTTGTTAAGCACTTACTATGTGTCAAGCACTGGGGAAGATATAGTATGTGCAGATTGGACTCGGGCCCCATCCCACATGGGATTCAGTCTTAAGTAGGAGGGAGAAAAGATATTATATTTTCGTTACCCTATTTATTTTGTTAATGAATTGTACATCGCCTTGATTCTATTTAGTTGCCATTGTTTTTACGAGATGTTCTTCCCCTTGACGCTGTTTAGTGCCATTGTTCTTGTCTGTCCGTCTCCCCCGATTAGACTGTAAGCCCGTCAAACGGCAGGGACTGTCTCTATCTGTTGCCGACTTGTTCATCCCAAGCGCTTAGTACAGTGCTCTGCACATAGTAAGCGCTCAATAAATACCATTGAATGAATGAATGAATTTACAGATGAAGAAACTGAGGCATATAGAAGTGACTTACCCAAAGTCACACAACAGGTAAGTGGCAGAGCCAGAATTAGAACCTGACAGGCCCCCTGACTCCCATGTCTGGTATTGAAATCAATAAAAATAGTATTGTATTTAACATAAAACTATATAAGGTAAATACTAGGAAAAATACCTTATGCAGTTTCAGCTTTATTTGTCCCAGAGATACCACACCTTGAAAATTCCAGAACATCAGAGCTCAGTCTGTGGAGAATTTCTCATCTTCTGAAAGAGGACAGCTGGAAGAAAGCTCCTCAGGAGAATTTGAAATTTTTATGACTCTGATTATCAAATAGGAAAACAACCTTGTAATCACACCTACTGAGAGAGATCTGAGAAACACTTAGATGTAATCAATCAATCAATCAGTAGTATTTGAGTGCTTATTGGGTGCACTTAAGATCATCCCACCCAGGGTGATCTTAACTTCTTCCCTCTCTAGACTGTAAACTCACTGTGGGTAGGGAATATGCCGATTAAACTGTTATATTGTACTCTCCCAAGTGCTTAGTTTAGTTCTCTGCATTGAGTAAGTGCTCAATAAATATGACAGATTACACAGCACTGAGCTAAGCACTTGGGAGAGTACAATATGGAATTGGTAGATGTGATCCCTGATTCATTCATTCAATCATATTTAGTGAGCGCTTACTGTGTGCAGAGCACTGTACTAAGTGCTTGGGATAGCACAATACAACAATAAACATTCCCTGCCCACAGTGAGCTTACAGTCTAGAGATGGGGAGACAGACATCAATACGAATAAAATGAGAGATCTGTACAAAGGTGGTGAGGGGCTGGGAGGGGGGAAGAGGAAAGAGCAAGTCAGGGTGATGCAGAACGGGGAGAGAGATGAGGTCAGATCTGCCCCAGTAAGACCAGAGGTGTTCCTCCTCATTCAGCAGATCTATTGGCAGTTTCCAGAATTTCCCAGGAATTCGGATCCATTCAAAAGTAAAGGGGGGTGGAGGAGTGGAGAAAGATAAGTATGGATTGGAGCCCTTGAGACTTTAGAATCAACCTTTAAAGCTCTCAATCACCTCTCCCCATCCTGCCTCACCTCACTGCTCTCCTAACTACAGCCCAGTCCACATGCTTCACTCCTCTAATGCCAACCTACTCATTACCTGCATCTCGTCTGTCTCGAGGCCTACCCTCACCCACGTCCCGCCCTTGTCCTGGAATGGTCTCCCTCTTCAAATCTGACAGACGCTTATTCTCCCCCAACTTCAAAGTCTTATTGAAGGCACAGCTCCTCCAAGAGGCCTTCCCTGACTAAGCCCTCATTTCCTCTTCTCCCACTCCTTTCTGCATCACCCTGATATCCTGCCTTTATTCACTGCCCCAGCCGCACAGCACTTGTGGACATATCTCTAATTGATTCATATTAATGTCTGTCTGCCCCTCTAGACTGTAAACTCATTGTGGGCAGGGAATGTGTCTACCAACTCTGTTCATTCAATAGTATTTATTGAGCTCTTACTATGTGCAGAGCACTGTACTAAGCACTTGGAATGTACAAATCGGTAACAGATTGTAGTTGTACTCTCCCAGGTGCTTAGTACAGTGCTCTGCACACAGTAAGGGCTCGATAAATATGATTGATTTAACCTGCTGGGGCCACCTCTTGGGACAATGTTGGTAGGATAGGGCTCCCTGACCAGACCTCCTCTTTGTCTAAACCCTGTACTCATCAGATGTCCTTGGTTACCCAGAATTAATTCAGGCTGAGAGTGTATTGGCAGAGCGTGTGCCAAATAATAACAAATATAATAATGGTATTTAAGTGCTTACTAAGCACTGGAGTAGATATGAGATCATCAGGTCCCACATGAGGCTCACTATCTAAACAGGAGGGAGAACAGGTTTTGAATCCATTTTGAAGATGAAAACTGAGGCACAGAGAAGTGAAGTGACTTGCTTAAGGTCACGCAGCAGGGATGTGGCAGAGCTGGGATTAGAACCCAGGTCCTCGGACTCCCAGGTTTATGCTCTTTCCATTAGGCCATTTTGTTTTTCATCCCCAACCTATTTCTTTCTATTTTTGCCAGTGATTGTCATCAGACTGTATCTTTCCTCCTTGAGAACATGGAACAAGGTTTTGACAGTGTAATAAGAGACTCCTGATCCAACTACAAGGTATGAATCATTTTAGATTTTCTAATGACTTTCATGTAAGTGTGGCATTAGCAAAGGAGAAATGACCCATCTCGAACTTGATATTGCTACTCCGTAAATGTAAAGTGTTTTTTTCTTGGATATTATTGATTTCCATTTTATATCTACAACTGATGGAATGTACCATAGTCTAAATCTCCTTTCATAGAGGTTAGCTAAATTTAAATGCTACATTTGCTAGCAATTGAAATTTCTATCTCAGTTTTTCATGAAAGGAAATTATCATAATAGATCCGGGGGCAATGATTAGACGGATTTATTTTATAGTTACTATACCAGCCTTACATTTTGGGAATGTGTGACCCCGTTGCTCTTTCAGGTTATCCACTAGGTTGATCTTTTTTTTTCCCTAAGGTTAAGGGTTAATTTCCATTTGGTTATTACCAAATGGATGGTAGCATCTGTTTGACTACTGAAGTCATTGTGCACTGAACTTATTAACAGTGGAATTCAATTTACTGAACACTGGAAGATCGTGTTTTATAACAGCTTTTTGCAATTCAAGCTGAAGTACACCCATCCTATCATAAATGGGCCTGGGGAATAGCTAATTTTCACTAATTAAAGATTGCATTACCTATAATGGTGGATCCTGAAAGTAAGAGGGACCAATGTTTTAATGCTTGGCCTCAGAGATTTGACTCCTCAATTAAGGTCACCTTGGCATTTCAGTGAAAACATTTCCTGACTTGGGTAATGTGAAAAGTAAAATTTTTCTCTGACCTCTACTACTGAACACCTTTCTCTAGGTTATGTCATGGATGATCCTGGCAGCTTTGTGTCTTAGGAAGTACTTGTGAAGGTCTATCATTTTCTTCTTACCATGATCATCAGAGTTTTTTTAAGGAAAGCTCTGACTTCAGGTTGCTTTCCAGGCCTGTGGATGAGCACTGTAAAGTAAACATTTTGAAGAATTCAGATAACTTGGGGCAATATCAGGTGTAAAGTGAGGGCTCACTTCATTACTGAATTTCTGGTTTCTACACTATGTTTTATTTTTTTTATTGGGGTAGACTCCTTTTTATTGCAAACAGAGGGCCACTAATAAAAGAGAAGCAAGTAAAACACCTGAAGGTAATTTAAGAACTCATGCACAATTTCACCCACATTTGCTTTACTGTACCAAGCCATTCATCAAATTAGGCAGTTTGCATCAAACTTAAATAGCTTCAGATGGAGAATAAAAAAAAGATATAAAGAGGGCAGAGGTTTTTATCATTTTATTACAATTTCATTGAAATTTCCCCAAATAAATAAATGATACTTAGACTGTAAGCTCATTGTGGGCAGGGAACATATCTACTAACTGTGCAAAGTGCAAAAAAACCCCAAGCGCCTAGTACAGTGATCTTCACACAGTAAGCACTTAATATGATTGAGAGTAGGGAGGTGAGGTAGGAGGGGGCAAGGTGATGGAGTGCTTCAAATCCAATTCATTCAATAGTATTTATTGAGCACTTATTATGTGCAGAACACTGTACTAAGCGCTTGAAATGTAAAAACGGTAACAGATAGAGACAGTCCCTGCCCTTTGATGGGCTTACAGTCTAATCGGGGGAGACGGACAGACAAGAACAGTGGCAATAAATAGAATCAAGGGGAAGAACATCTTATTAAAACAATAGCAAATAAATAGAATCAAGGTGATGTACATCTCATTAACAAAATAAATAGGGTGATGAAGATATATACAGTTGAGCGGACGAGTACAGTGCTGAGGGGATGGGACGGGAGAGGGGGAGGAGCAGAGGGAAAGGGGGGAGAAGAGGGTTTAGCTGCGGAGAGGTGAAGGGGGGGTAGAGAGGGAGCAGAGGGAAAGGGGGAGTTCAGTCTGGGAAAACCTCTCGAAGGAGGTGAGCTTTAAGTAGGATTTTGAAGAGGGGAAGAGAATGAGTTTGGCGGAGGTGAGGAGGGAGGGAATTCCAGGACCGCGGGAGGACGTGGCCCAGGGGTCGATGGCGGGAAAGGGGAGAATGGGGAACGGTGAGGAGGTGGTGAGGAGTTTCCCAAGCGCTTAGCATGATGCCCTGCAGGTAGTGAGCCCTCAGTAGGTATGACCGACTGAAGGAGAGGATTAGGGAGGGAAGATGAGGCATTCAGTTTCAGACATATTGAGCTGGCTGGCTGGATATTCTTGTGGCGGTGTTCTGGAGGCAGGAGGAAACACGAGATTACAGAGGAGGTGAGATATCAGGTCCAGGGAGATGGATTTGAGAGTCGTCCGCGTGGAGTTGGTAACTGTTTACAAGTGAACCTGCTTCATGTTCTGCTCTGCTAATGGTGATGGTTCTCAGACCTCCCCCGGCCACCCCCGAACATACACTTTTAAAGAGTGAATCATTCTAACGTCTTTTCTTTTAAATGCTTGAAACTATTTTGATGGGTATTTTAACCCATCTTCTGCAACTAAAAGCAAAGATGTCCTTTCGTGCGTCTTTGTAAAATAAGGACTTTGTGCTGTAGTTCAATTACTGAAAGCCATCACAGGATGGTGGTAGAGAAAATTGGCAGCTACCTCAGGCAGTAGGGGAGGGAAGTGTATTTTATAGAGTAATAAAGTACGGACAAGAGGAGAGCCAGTCCTTAGGAGCTATTTCTGTCAAATGTAATAATGCCTTCTCTTTGCATTTCACCACTTCAGTAAAGCATGGCTTCTTTGTTTCTCTGGAGGAAAAAGGGAGCGATCCAGTCATTAAAACAAATTTTATTCACTTTGAGTTTTATTTCCGTGGCAGTTCCCAATTCCATTCAAACGACTCGGACTGTGGTTTGGGGGTTTTTTGTGCACTTTGGAGAACAAAGAGATCGAAACCTTAATATGAATTGTATTTATATTTATTTTTCACCTCTCTGATGTTATCTATCAATGGATGGAAAGGGGATGCTTCTTTATTGTTTTAAAATGGTGTAAGAGAAATAATTTAATTCGGTAACAAATCCATTTCAGTCGCTTGAAATTGAATTATTGTGATTCACCAGCAGATTAAGAGGAAAACATCCCAATTTGCTTCTGAGAGTAGGAGAGATCTAAATTTATAATCAATTTCATTATTATTTGATTTCACTAGATGCCTGAATCTATTCTGATTTAGGCCCCTCTTGGGATTCCATGCAGGAAATGGAATTCAGGCTTTCCTCGGCAGTCCTAGAGATCCAAACTAACAACAGAAGCAGGAGGATCTCTCTCCCTCCTTTCAGCACAGTGGAGATTGGGGGCGGGGCGGGGGGGGGGTTCATCCTTCCCATCCCAGCAGTGCTGGCTCCTGCTTCCCATTACTTTGGCATCCACATTCGTAATAATGGTAATATCGGTATTTGTTGAGTGCTCACTGTGTGCCAAACGCCATACGAAGTAGCCGGAGTGTATGCGAGACGGACTGTGTCCGACCTGACTTTGTCCAATGCGGGGCTCACAGTCTAAGTAGGAGGGAGGGCAGGTATTGAAGTCCCATTTTCCAGATGAAGAAACTGAGGCCCAGACAAGTCAAGTGACTTGCCCGAGGTCACACCACAGGCAGGCTGGGGTTAGAATGAGCATGAGAAGTAGCATGGCCTAGTGGATAGAGCATGGGCTTGGGAGTCAGAAGGACCTGGGTTCTGATCCCGGCTCGGCCACTTGTCTGCTGCGTGACCTTGGGCAAGTCACTTCACTTCTCAGTGCCTCAGTTCCCTCATCTGGAAAATGGGGATTAAGACTGTGAAAGGAATTGGGATTTTTAGCCATGAGAAAAGAAAGACCAGAGTTGACTTTCATTCATTGTTGTATTTATTGAGCGCTTACAGAGTACAGAGCACTGCACTAAGCCCTTGAAAGATTTATCTCCCCATCGAGGAGTCGAACCCCAGTCACCCGTGTGACAGGCAGGGATACTCACCACTGTACTAACGAGGAGGACTTGATAACTGACTTAATCAGTCAATCAGTGGTATTTATTGAGTGCTTACTTTGTGCAGAGCACTGTACTAAGCACTTGGGAGAGTACAGTACAACAGAGTTGGTAGACATGTACAGTCTGGAGAGGGAAGACAGACGTTAAATGAGTAAATTCCACATAGGTACATAAGTGCTGTGGGGTGAATGCCAAGTGCCCAGAGATTTGAAGATGCGTTATGGGGAAGATGCTGACCAGTTATTCTCTCACAAGAGGAAATAGGTTTAAACCAAAGTTGAGAGATTTGGGGTAGGACTTGAGAGGACTTCTTGACTATCAGAATGATAAAACACTAACTAGAATGAGTGGATGCCAAGTGATCAAAATAACGGCAGAGACTTCAGTTTTTACTGCGCGGAAGAAGGCGATGGTAAACCACTTCCGTATTTTTTTTCCAAGATAAAGTCCATAAAGTTGCTATGGATCGGAAACAACTCGATGGCATTTGATGATGATAATGAGCTACAAAAGGAGATGGTGGATTTTTCTCTCCCTGAAATGGATAGACACCCATCTGTGTTGGTTGTGTTTAAGTTATTCATTTTTTATAGGCCTATGATTTTAGAATATCAAGAAAAAATTCCTATGGAGTGCTTTAGTGCTGTGGTTTTAAAGCAAAACTTAGTACTTAGGTATACAGTATATAACCATACAGAGTATTTAGTATGTACATATATTAAGGCTGAGGTTTGGGGATGATCTAAGAAGTAGAGTATATATAAATATTTATACACATATATGTGTAATGTGTATATACACACATTATAGGGTTGTTATATGTGTTTCTATGATACACACACGTTATATATATGCGTGTATATGCACACATGTATATATTATAAACACATATATGTGTGTATATATACACACACACACTGTATGTGGTATTAATATTTAAAATATCTTTTCTGGTTTAACTTTTAGCTTGATTACCTGCAAAACTGCCTATTTCAAGAGTTCCAGATAATACCAGATTTCAAGTGTTGCCCTCACCTTACCAAGAAAAAATCGAAAGCTATTCAGTAACAATGCCTCATAGCACCTGTGCAAAGCAAATGTAAGCTTTCATTAAAAAAAAAAAAACCCACAACCTTAGAATTTCATCATGCATTGCATTTAGTGCTACTAGCTTTCTAAATAAGTTTTAAGTTACCATTTTGTTAACAGTAATGCTATAATTTTTGAAGACTAGGAAATAAGTTAGTCTGTTTCCAATAACTGCGATGATATCTTTTTTTACGGTACTTGTCAAATGTATATTATGTGCCAGGCACTCTAGATAGAAGATAATCAGGTTGGCCATAGTTCCTTCCCCACATGGGGCTCACAGTCTTAATCTCCAATTTACAGATGAAATAACAGGCACAGAGGAGTTAAGCGACTTGTTCAAGATCACACAGCAGACAAGTGGCGGAGCCAGGATTAGGACATGGGTCCTCTTAGTACTTTTAACCTAATTATTAATTCAGAATGTTAATCCTATTTTTCTGGTCATTCATTTAGCAACCGTTTGGAAATAATGCAACATTTCGTCCTTTACTTCAATAAAATGAAAAACCCGGAGACTCAGAAATACTTTTTCGAACTTGCTACAAAAATGCTTTGCAGGTGTAAGGTAATTGCATATGTAGGATACAGTACAGATTTTTGTTAATGAATGGATTTTCTCCTCCATTTGGTAGTGGCTCATCCTCTGTGATAAGTCAAAGCGAATGCAAAAAAAGGATACCCATCCCAACCTATCCTATGGTAACCATGGTAACCACCCCTTCAATCAGGAAATTTTGGTCCTAGCCTGGACCAGTCCATCAGTAGTATCTGTTGAACACCTACCATGTGCAGAGCTCAGGACTAAAGGCTTAGGAGAGTGCAAGAGACATGATTCTTCCCCTCCAGGACCTTACAATCAATCAAAGTGCTTACTGTATGCAGAGCACTGTACTGAGTGCTTGGGAGAGTACAAAAGAATTAGCAGTTATGTCACCTGCCCATAACAAGCTTACAGGTTAGCGGGGGAGACAGACATTAATATGAATAAATAACTTATAATACTAATTAAAAGATATTTACATAAATGCTGTGGGGTTCGGTGTCCAGTGAGGCTGCTCTATCTAGCTGATCTATTGTAAATCCCCCCTACTGCAATTTGTTTCCTCCTCTTCTGCCCCTACTGGAAGTAAAGATCACAAGGTCCTTGAGGGTAAGGGTTGTGTTTTTTAACCTCTATTTATACTATCCAGTCAATTAATCATATTTATTGAGCGCTTACTGCGTGCAGAGCACTGTACTAAGCGCTTAGGCGTGCACGGTATAACAGAGTTGGTAGACACATTCTCTGCCCACGACAATGTGCTTATTGTAGCCTTCCCGAAATAACTGTGAACGTGTCTACTAACTGTTATATCATCCTCTCCCAAGCGCTTAGTACAGTGCTCTGCACACAGTAAGCACTCAATAAATTTGAGTGACTGAATTCACAGCACCTCAGTTGGGTCATACACACACCTGTATTATTCGCACCCTCGATTATTTGTTTGGCAGTTTTGTCCTGGTGTGTTTATACTGCTTTCTGCTTTGTTCATGTTTTTCCTCTGGGTTTCAGTATCTGTAAATCATTTTGTCTGCCTCTTACCTTTTGATTATTAATTCCTGGTGGGCAGGAAACATGTCTCGGTACTTTTGTACTCTCTCAAGAACTAAGTAGAGTGCCTAGCACTCAGGTTTTGAGTAAATATCATGACTTGATTGATTTGACGGGCGTTCAATAGGTGCTACTGATTGATTGATAACTGCTGGTTGTCATTCCCGTGGGAAGTGCTGTTCATTTTTTCTTTCCATTTTTTTTTACATCTCAGTGTTTCCGCCATCATTTTGAAAAAGGGAGCAACAGAATTTTATACAGAATGTTTATGCTTTGCATGGCCAAATGGATGGCTTTTAAAAATCCCGAGTAAGGAAGGCTTTATCATGATTGTGGGTAGTTCTTTTTTCTTAAGCAGCTCTGATTGGATTTTTTGTGTCATATCATTTGATGCACAACCATTTTGAAAAAGGAAATTGCAAATGCAGCATTTTGAGGGAGTCCAAATGACTTCTTGTGGATTTAATATATTAGAGGAAACTTTCAAGTGGCAAGATATTTAAAGAGTGATGTCATTTGGGTAAATAAACGCTGGAGATAAGGCTGTTAAAAACCTTTGCTGCCAACCAAATGAAAAATGTGTCTGTGGATCTGCAGACTAGCAGAGCTAAAATGAAGTGGTCGGTTTAGTTGACCAATTCAGCCAGACGAGATGGACAATCCAAAGGACTTGAGCAAAATTGGACAGCATAACTGCTCTTTTCAATATCCTCTCCCTCCCTCCCTCCCTTTCTCCCTACTCAGAACTGCAGAAGGCACTGGGGAATAGGGAGGAATAGGGCCTTGCTACCTGCCATTTTACTCCTGCCCCAAACTTTCCAAAGTCTGCCGTGACCAGACGAGAAAGGAATCCCTGGAGTTCCAGGAAATTGTTCTACTTCAGAAGTCTGCCAGTGGATTATAGCAACACACAGGGGTCATACGGACATGCGTGTGTACCTGTGACTTTAAAGGATGAACAGTTTGCAACGAAAATAAATCCGTTCTGAGAAAATGACTTACGGCAAGCTGAATTAAGCACAATGCAAGGTTTAGGTGTTGATTTTTATATTTGATCTTTTCCCCCTGTGACAGAAAAGATTAGGTCTCTCCTCTTTGGGCTTAGGGAATCATGTAGACCTTCCAGGAGCCTGGGCTGAAGCCATCGTTTTGACACAGTGCAGAGGAAAAATCCAAGAAGGTACAGTTCTCTTTAATTACGTTGGGTTAATTACTCAAAGTGTTTTCCAGCCAAGCATTGAAGACAATTTTTGATTGCTTCTAAAAAAAAAATTGGGTGGATGCCAAGAGAAGTTATAGTTCCTGATCATACAGAGGAATTTACCCAAATTTCCTGAAATTATTCATGACTGAGGTTCCCAGGGTTCTTTTAGGTGTCTACATTTTTATGCTTAGCTTTTTCATTACAAAACATTTTGCATTTAAATACCTTTCACATGGAATCACCTGGAAAGTATTTTCTAAATTTAGCCACAAATTGGGGGATGGATAATGGGGGTGGAGTGGGTTGAGGGGAGGGGGTGTTAGTGGATAGTAAAGAAATGGAAGGCTAATTTCGATATGTATTCATTCAGTCATATTTATTAAGCACTTACTGTGTGCAGAGCACTGTATTGAGCGCTTAGCACTGTACTAAGTGCTTAGAGAATTGAAACCTAATACTTAATGGGCATCTCTGTGGTTTCTGTGGGTGCAACCTGAAGACACCATTCATTCATTCAATTGTATTTATTGAACACTTACTGTTTGCAGAGCACTGTACTAAACACTTGGGAGAGTACAATACAGCAATACACAGACAAATTTCCTGCCCACAGTGAGTTTCAGTCAAGAGGGGGAGGCAGACATGAATATGAATAAATAAATTACAGCTATGAAGTAACTGCTGGGGGGCTGGGGGCAGTGAATGAAGAGAGCAAGTCAAGGAAGGCCTCTCAGAGGAGATGTGCCTTCAATAAGGCTTAAGCAGGGGGAGAGTAATTGTCTGTTGGATACAAGGAGGGAGGGCCTTCCAGCCAGAGGCAGGACGTGAGTGAGAAGGAGGTGATGTGATGGATGAGATGAGGTACAGTGAGAAGGATAGCATTAGCGGAGCGAAGTGGGTGGGCTGGATTGTAGTAGAAGAGTAGTGAGGTGAGGGAGGAGGAGGTGAGGTGATTGAGTGCTTTAAAACCAATAATGAGTTTTTTGTTTCTTGTGGAGGTGGATGGACAGCCGTTGGCATTTCTTGAGGAGTGGGGAAACGAGGCCTGAAAGTTTTTATAGAAAAATGATCCGGGCAGGAGAGTGAAGTGGAGGAGAGACAAGAGGCAGGGAGGTTAGCAAGGAGCCTGATGCAATAATCAAGTCAAGGTAGGATAAATGTTTGGATTAATGTGTTGGCAGTTTGGATGGAGAGGAAAGGGTGGACTTTAGCAATGCTGTGAAGGTGGAATCGACAGGGTTTTATGATGGATTGAACAGGTGAATTGAATGATAGAGAGGAATGAAGGATAATGGCAAGGTCACGGGCTTGCCATTGACCCGTGACGGGACGGGAGGCCATCCACATAGAGATGTCTTGAAGGCAGGAGAAAATGCAAGACTGCAGAGAAGGAAAGAGAGCCGGGCTGAAGATGTAGATTTGGGTATCATCTGCATAGAGTTGAAGCCATGGGACCGAATGAGTTCTCCAAGGAAATGTGTGTAGGCGGAGAATAGGAGGGGACCCAGAATTGAACCTTGAGGGACCCCCACAGTTAGGGGGTGGGAGGCAGAGGAGGAGCCCTCGAAAGAGACTGAGAATTGAGTGGCCAGAAAGACAGGAGGAGAACCAGGAGAGGACAGAGTCAATTAAGTCGAGGTTGGATAACGTTTCCAGGAGAAGGGGGTGGTCCACAGTGTCAAAGGCAGCTGAGAGGTCGAGGAGGATTAGGATGGAGTAGAGGCCGTTGGAGTTGGCAAGACAGAGATCACTGGTGACCGAAGAGAGGGCAGTTTCTGTGGAGTGAAGGGGACGGAAGCCAGATTGGAGGGGGACATGGAGATAATTGGAGGAGAAGAACTTGAGACAGCAGAATGTAGACAACTCGCTCAAGGAGTTTGGAAGGAATGGTAGGAGAGAAATGGGACGATAACTGGAGGGAGCTGTGGGGTCAAGTGAGGATTTGTTGGGATACGCGAGACATGGAATGTTTGAAAGCAGTGGGGAAGAAGCCATTGGAGAGCGAACAGTTGAAGATGGCAGGTAAGGAGGAAAGAAGGGAGGGGGCGAGTGTTTTGATAAGGTGCGAAGGAATGGGGTCGGATGAGTGACTGGATTTTGAGAGACGGAAGGAAATCTCCTCTTGAGATACTGCTGGGAAAGGTGGGGGAGTTGAAGAAGGGGCAGGAGGGGGTTGCAGGGGAGACTTTAGGGTGATCACACCTGATAGTGTCAATTCTCTCAATAAAATCGGTGGCCATGGGCAGGGAATGTGTCTGTTCACTCTTGAACTCTCCCAAGCACTTAGTACAGTCTCTACCCACAGTAAGTGCTCAATAAATGCGATCGAATGAATGAATTAGAGGTGGTGCCGGGGTGGGGGCTGTGCTGGGTGGAGAGGGCTTTTCCGAGTCTGATCGAGTTGCCCCCAATTCTCCCTCCGTTCCCAAGAAATCACATGTGGAGCGGGAGGGGTTTGGGACTAGTTCCAAAAAGAGGTGGCCGGGAAACAGGCTTGGTGATGATGATGATGGTATTTGTTAAGCGCTTACTCTGTGCCAGGCACTGTACTAAGCGCTAGGGTGGATACAAGCAAATCGAATTGGACACAGTCCCTGTCCCAAATGGGGCTCACAATCTCAGTCCCCATTTTTCAGATGAGGTAACTGAGGCCCAGAGAAGTGAAGTGATTTGCCCAAGGTCACACAGCTGACAAGTGGTGGAGCCGGGATTAGAACCCATGACCTTCTGACCCTATCCACTACACCGTGCTCTTCTGTCAGCTCTGTGGGTTCCAGAGGATGTCGCTTGTTCTCTCTTGCCCCTTATTTGAGAGTCTGCTGGTCACTATTAGATCTTCCCCCAGCCCTAGTGAGAATAAGGCAACTGAGCAGTAAACTGGTCAGAAGACAGGTTTTTATGAGGGTGACGATAATGAACCCCAACCGATTCGAGAGTTGTCTTGTATGGACGTTAAGTCAGAGGGATCTATTTTCGCTATTTCGTCCAAATGAGAATGTTGTGAAATGTAGACGGAAAAGCTGAATGGTAAGTAACTGGGATAGCAGAACTTAAATGATTGTATCACTTGGGGATCTCTTGGCAGACACAGGTATTCTGTGGAAAATGAACATAAGTTACAGCAGCTCGGCAAATTAGTACCAAAGCCTTACCAGTCCACAAAATGCTTTCAGCCAGCCTATCCACCCCAAAGAAGCATATAATTATAAAATCTTGTTCTTTAAAGTTCACTTGGCATTTATTACACTTTGGGGGTTGTGAGCAAATGACATTTCTAAGACTGATTACTGTGTAAATTACAATATGCCAGGATATTCTAGATTCTGAGTGTTTGCTCCATTTTTTTTTTAATACTTCCAGAAGCTCTCGATATCCTTTACCTTTCTTTGGACCATGCGTACTTGAATCCAGATCACATCCCAGTATTGTTTTTCATTGGCGAATCTGTTCTGTTTGGCATCTGCTCTAAAGAAGCGAGAAAGAAGTACTTGTATTCAGGTGAAATAAAACTGATAAAGGTACAGTACTTTTAATTATTTCTAAAAGACTCTTTTTTGTTTTATGTGCGTAGGTAACCACATTCCACTGGTTTTAGGACCTGAAGAAGCTGTTTTCTTTTAGATTGGAATTTTGTTTTCTCTATTCAATCGCATTAGTTTTCTCTAAATCACAGCAATATTGTAGCGTGCAAGTGGAGAGTGGAGAATGATTCCTGGCCCACAGTGAGCTCACAGGCTAGAGTGGGGAAGACAGTAGAGATAAATCAAATGACAGATCTGCACAAAAGTGGTGTGGGGCTGGGAGGGGGGAAAGGGTAAGAGTCAGGGTGACGCAAAAGGGAGTGGGAGTTGAGGAAAAGTGGAGTCCTTGATCATTATTAATATTCTGAGCTCGTTGTGGACAGGGGGTGTGTCTAGTGTATTTATTCTTATACTGTACTCTCCCAAGGGCTTAGTACAGTGCTTTGTGTGGCTCAGTGGAAAGAGCCCGGGCTTGGGAGTCAGAGGTCATGGGTTCGAATTCCGACGCTGCCTCTTGTCAGCTGTGTGACTGTGGGCAAGTCACTTCACTTCTCTGGGCCTCAGTTCCCTCATCTGTAAAATGGGGATGAAGACCGTGAGCCTCACGTGGGACAACCTGGTTACCCTGTATCTACCCCAGCGCTTAGAACAGTGCCCTGCACGTAGTAAGTGCTTAACAAATACCAACATTATTATTCCTAACCTATTTCTAAAATATTGCTTTATGACAGAATTTAAAATATGTACCAAGTTTTTCCAAAGATCAGCTTCTCTTTTTAGCTTCCTCAAACCATAAGTCATCTTAACATGAATAATCAATCACTTAATGGTATTTACTGAGCGCATACTGTGTACAGAGGATTGTACTAGGTACTTTGGAGAATACACTAGAGAGGTGGACACAGTCCCTGCCCTGAAAGGGTGTACGGTCAAGTGGGGGAGACAGACACTGCTCCTCAGGTCGGGGAAGCAACAGAGTATAGGGATATGTACATAAATGCTGTGGGAGTGTGGTGAGTCCTAAAGTACTTGGGCAGTCCAGATTCAAATGGATAGGCGATGCAGAAGGGTGGGAGAATTGAGTGGGGAGTTGAGACATTAGTCATGGTAGGCTTCTTGGAAGAGGTATGATTTTGGTAGGACACTGATGATGGGGCCAGTGGTGGTTTGTCCGGTATGAAGGGAGATAGAGGCAGGAGGGAGGGTGGAACCAAGGGTCAACAGGAGGGTTGGCAGGAGAGATATGAGAACGAGGAACATTGAGCAGGTTGGTGTTAGAGGAGGCTGAGTTGCAGTAGGTTAGTGAGCCAGGGTAATAATAGTAATTTTGGTATTTGTTAAGCGCTTACTATGTGCCAGGCACTGTACTAAGCGCTGGGGTAGATGCAGGGTAATTCGGTTGGAAGCAGTCCCTCTCCTGTGTGGGGCTCACAGTAGGAGTGAGCGATGGACTGCAGAAAAGCAGAATATCCAAGGACATAGAGAATCAGTGTGGCCTAGTGGAAAGAGCACAGGCCTGGGAGTTAGAGGACCCGGGTTCTAATCCCGAACTCTGTCACTTGTCTACTGTGTGACCTTGGGCAAGTCACTTAACCTCTCTGTCCCTCATCTGCAAAATGGGGATTCAGTACCTGTTCTATTTAGATTGAGAGGCCCTGTGGGACCTGATTATCTTCTATCTACCCCAGTATTTCGTTCAGTACCTGACACCTAGTAAGTGCTTAATAATGATGATGGTATTTTTAAGCACTTACTATGTGCCAGGCACCATACTAAGCACTGGGGTGGATACAAGCAAATGGAATTGGACACAGTCCCTGCCCCACGTAGGGTTTCCAGTCTCAATCCCCATTTACCAGATGATGAGGTAACTGAGGCCCAGGGAAGTTAAGTGACTTGTCCGGGGTCACACAGCAGACAAATGGTGGAGCTAGGATTAGAGCCCAGGTCCTTCTGACTCCCAGGCATGTTCTCTATCCACTAGACAACGCGGCTACTTCGAGCCTGAGCCAGAAATGGTGGCTGAATGAGGCGGGTGATAACTGCATAGGACCTTATTCCCCTAGGGGTGAAGGGCTGGGCAGGGTTTTTCTTGGAGCCTGAGGACTCTGGGCAAGGGGGTGTGAGAGAATGAGTCCAGATTGGGCAGACTGTAGCGAATGGCCCATGGAGAAGAGGGAGGTGCTGTTCCAAAAATAAATTAATGGTTGTGATTGCATGTTTTTCTAATCCTCTAGACTGTAAGTTCCTGTGGGCTGAAAACATGTCTACCAACTCTGTTGTACTCTCCCAAGCGCTTAGTATACTGCTCTGCCCAACAGTAAGCGCTCAATAAACACTATGGATTGATGGACGTCTAGTTCAGAGGCATCTGTACATGCATTTCAGTATTTCCGACCTATTTAAGTGAATGAAGTAGCCCGCACTCTAAGTTGTATTTTTAATACTGCTGTATTTTTGTTGTCACAATATGGTTCACTTGATACAATAGTAGTCATGAGTGAATTCCCTAATTTTACAAATTTTAGTGTCATGTTGTAAAATTTTCCCCTTTTTCTTTATAAGATTGGTTTCTTGACCTTTTTACGCCTCTTTATATATCACCTGTACGGTGTGCTGGAAGGATTCAATGAACATAAACTTCGGCTTCATTCGTTTTTAAGAGGTAAAGTAGTTTTTATTTTCCAAACTTAAAAGATACCTTATTTTATTTTGTGGATCTCACACTGTCACTGTAAAAAGTCTGTCGTATTTGATTATGCATGAAATAAATGATTTATTATGAGAAATATAGAACCTTTCATTACAGTACCTCCAAATAAGCCAATAATATATGCAAATGGGTTATTTTACCGAAGGACAGGAATTAATTCCAATATGGCAATGAGATCTCTTGAAGAAGAGGCTACTAGTTTTGTCATTCAAATGATATCAGATTTGATCTCACTGGGCAGACAAAACAGACTCTCCTTAGCTTTAGTTAATGGTGTACAGTCAAAGGTTAAGGCTTGATATGTAAGGGAATAAAGTCTGACCAATTTTGAGACCGTGAAATGGCATGATTTTCATAACTCATTAGGATGTAGAGTGAAGAAATTTTTCTGTACGTTGTAATTTTAAATGAGAAAATATATGCGGAAATTGTCCTGACATTAACGTTGTCATCTACCTGACATGATTAAGTATTCTAGCACATTAGCACTGGCTATTTCGATTATATTTTATATTTGAACAGGCTAGGATACTGTATGGAGTAAATGCTATTGCAGTCTTGCTGTTCTCATTGGTTGTCATGGTCACAAGTAATATACAGAATGAAGAACCAAAGAGCTACTTATTATTTTTTTTTTGAAGTTTTTAACATTTTCCCTTGATATATTCTGATTTTGTAAACCCCATACACTTGAATAATTCACTGGAGACTGAACAAAAATACAATGGGAAACCTTGACAAAAAGAACTAAACGTTCACTGGTGGCTTCGGTGCTCGCCATTTTTCCTAAAGCTTCACACAAATGGAGTGATTCTTATGTCCTCTCTCAGGTCAGGTGTACACTAAGAAAGCTAAGTGACTAGTTCAAGAAATCCAAATAAGCTCCCCAACTCTATTCTCTCACCCTCTCTCCAGTCTCACGTTTCCATCAGAACATACGTCCAGTTGGCGGTTCTGAACAAAACGTGTCTATATCCCAGCTAATCGTCCTCCCCTCAGCTTGTTTTCCTGGCTAACTTCCCGTCACTCTCTGGAGCCGCTAGCTCCTGGTCCCCTTGAAACCGTCAATCAATGGTAATTATCGAGTGCTTACTGTGTGCAGAGCACTGTACTAAGCGCTTGGGGGAGTACAATATAACAGTATCACAGAGGTGCTCCCTGCCCAGAACAAGCTTATGGTCTGGAGCGGGATAAGGACATCAAAATAAATAAATAAAACCATTGTGGATTCTTCTCCCTGCTCATCTATTTATTACTAAATCCAGATGGTTCATCCTATTTCTCAGATGTGACCTTCTTCCTCATCTTTCCCGAAACCACAGTTTTAGCTTGCCTAGACAACTGCGATAGCCCTCTGGATTCTCTGCCTCCAGCTTCTCTCCACTCATCTCTCTCTACCTATTAAAGCAAGAATCATTTCCCTCCAGTGTTATTTGAATCATGCATGCCATATAACTTTCTGAGGACCACACAATGTCTCTCTTTGGCCTCTCACATCAAATTAATTGAAAGCTTCTGATCGGCAGCTTTTGAGAAGCAGCGTGGCTTAGTGTAGTGGATAGAGCATGGGCCTAGGAGTCATAAGGACTTAGATTCTAATGTGGGCTCCCCCACTTGTCTGCTGTGTGACCTTGGATAAATAACTTCACTGTGCCTCAGTTCCCTGATTTGTAAAATGGGGACAAGAGTGTGAGCCCCATGAGGGACCTGGACTGTGTCCAACCTGATTAACTTGTATCTATTCCAACATTAGAACAGTGCTTGACACATAGTAAGCACTTAAATACCATAATAATTATTATTATTCTTATTATTAAGGCCACCCAGTAGTCACCCTTTTCTTTGAGCCACCAGTTCCTTTTGGGCAGGGAGCATGCCTACTTATGATTATGATTATTATTATTATTATCATTGTTTATATTTAAATGGGATTTAAATTGAAATCTCACTCCACTCTGACAAACCGTATCTTCCTGCTTCAGTTTTTTTTAAATGGTATATGTTAATCAGTTGTATTTATTGAGCACTTATTGGGTGCAGAGCAATATACTGAGTGCTTGAGGGAGTACAGTATAACAGAGGTGATAGTCACACTCCCTGCCCACAGCCATTTTAAGCGCTTACTATGTGCCAGGCACTGTCCTAAGCGCTGGGGTAGATTAAAAGCAAAATCAGATTGGACACAGTCCATGTGGGGCTAACAGTCTTAATCCCCGTTTTACAGATGAAGTAACTGAGGCATAGAGAAATTAAATTATCTGCCTAAGGTCACACAGCTGGCAAGTGGCAGAGCAGAATTAGAACCCAGGGCCTTCTGATTCCTAGGTCCGTGCTCTATTCACTAAGCCATGCTGCTTCCCACCTCATCTCTGAAACATTCCTGACTTGCTCCACCTGTTATTACTCCCTTCAATCCTGTGACCTGCCCATCCTTTACTTCCCCACCAGTTTTAATCATTTATTTAGTCTTCTATCTACCTATCATTTATAGCTTTGGCTAGATAGGTTTTGTCCCTGTCTTTTCTATCCATATTTGTTAGTAATTGCTTTTCTGCATTTACTAAAAGCTCCTCGAGATCAGAAAACTCTTTCTTTACAGTCCCTGAGACACGATCTTCTATTTCCCCTGAAACCGCCCACATGGCTACTTTCAGTCAATCATATTTATTGAGCGCTTACTGTGTGCAAACACTGTACTAAGCACTTGGGAGAGTACAGTATAACAGTAAACAGTCACATTCCCTGCCCACGATAAATGTTCAATAAATGTCGAATATTTGCCCGACTGGCTGAGCAAATATCCTGATAAATGAGACACTCATCTGGGCAATCTCCGCAAATCTACTCTTTAATTTATTCTTGTAGACTTAACTTGAGAGAACAAAGTCATTCTTTTTTTGACTTGAATTTAAAAGGGACAGATCATATCCTCTCAGAGACACACTGTGTTTCAAGAGTAGATTCAATCATCAGTTGCAGGGCAGATGTTAATGTATTGGATTGAGGCCATAACATTTATAAACGCTATTTAATTCTGATATTTTGGCAAAAAAACAACCACCGGTGTATGGTGTGTTTAAGAAATGTGTGCCTTTTATGTTAATAGAGTTGAATTTCTGAGTGTCTATTATGAACAGAGTGTTTATATTTTGATTTATTATCAGCCCGGAGCCTCCAAGCATTGCTGAGCGGTAACTACCCTTAATTGAGCATTCAGCCATCGTGCAATAGCTGTTTGGCTTCTGAAATCTATAAACTCTTATCTGGGAATTATTCACGTTGTAGTGTTCTGTTCTTCCACAAGGAGTCAGACGTAACATTTCTAAAGCTTGATTTTGAAATCCTTAACTTTTTCTCGGTTCCCATTTCTGAGAATCAAAGCTAAATGTGCAGTACTGAATAAAAGGCAAAAGGTGCACAGTGTAAAATGATAATCACTATAATTTTTATAAAAGAATTTTTTTTTAATCCAATAGGACTTGTTCATCAAGAAGATACTTACTATGTCTACCCAGACATCCTTTTCACCCTGCATTTTATGCAGAAGGCCGGAGAAGCCATATGTAACATGGAACTGTGTTCGGAAACCTATTCAAGCACTCTTGGCCTGGTGGGTGATTTCATCGACCGTTGTATGTTGCATTAAGTAGGAATATTATGATTAAGTAAGCACGCTGGGCCATTCAGTAAGAACTATTGAAAGATGAATTTAGCTGGACAAATTGCTAATGGTAATGAGAGACGATAAACAGTATGGACGCCAATTTGTAGCCTGCCATAGGAAGATAGTTTTTGCAGCCAAGCTAGATTTATTAAACACATGCTTGTGTTTTAGATTTCTCTGATCATCTTGTTAGTGGGTCGTTTTAGTAGCCTAATTCATAGTGTGTTGTTTACGGTGGCGCCGACATTCCATTAGAGTAATTCATTGTTCCATTAGCATCTGATTTTCAGGGATTATTAGTATTTTTTTCGGTGTGAAAATTAATTTTAGATTGATCCTGACAAAAGTAACCAGGCTATAACTAAAACTACCTTTTAGAATAAGAAAGTTAGGGTAAAGCAAAGGAGATGCACAAAATAGATTGCTACTCATTCTCTCGGTGCCTAAAACTAATTCCTGGTAATAAGTTAGACATTTAGGGAGTTAGACATTGGTTAATACCTTGCTGCAGTTTTTGGACAATGTAGGTTGTTGTGCATCAGTGATCCCCTAGTGGGTTGAAAGAGTTAATATTACTCCCAAAGTATTGAATGATGATAATAATAATTATGGTATTTAAGTGCTTACTCTGTGCCAGGCACTGTATTAAGCACTGGGGTAGATACAAGCAAATTGGGCTGGACACAGTCCCTGTCTCACGTGGGGCTCACAATTTCAGTCCCCATTTTCCAGATGAGGTAACTGAGGCCCAGAGAGGTGAAATGACTGGCCCAAGGTCACACAGCAGACAAATGGCAGAGCAGGGATTAGAACTCATGACCTTCTGACTCCCAAGCCCATGCTCTATCCACTACCCCTGCCAGAGAGCAATTAGGTTCAGGTTTTTAGATCCTGGGAACATTAGACTCAGTGTTATCTGTTTAAAGATAAAGTAGTAAGGGTCATCTGTATGTTAATTTAAGCATCACCTTTTATTAATGGCATTTGTTAGACATTTACTATATACTAGCTACTGAACTAAGCACTGGGATAGATAGAAGCTAATGAGGTTAGACACAGCCCGTGTCCCACTTTGGGCTCACAGTCTTAATCCCCATTTTACAGAGGAGGTAATTGAGGCCCTCCCTTCTCCAGTCCATATTTCCCTTTGCTGCTGCCACCTTTCTAAAAATTTCATTCTACACCCCTCTCTTGGCTCCTTAAAAACCTTCTATAGTTACCTGTGCCTCTCCAGGTGAAGCTGAAACTCTTGACCTTTGGGTTGAGAGCAATCCCATGTGGACTGTAACCTCCTTTGGGCAGGGATCTCTCTGTTATATTGTGCTTTCCCAGGCTGTCGGTGCAGTGCTCTGCACAAGATATGTGCTCAAAAAATAAACGATCGATTGATTTCAATCAGCTCTCTTTCTCCTACTCTTTCCCTCCTACGTACCTGCTCTCTTCTCACACTACACTCCAGCTCGCACTCCTCATTCCTCTCGAACTGACTTGTTTTTGTTTTCCCTCTGCTGACCTTTTTCTCATGCCCTCCCTCATACCTAGAACTCTCCTTCTACCCCTCCTTTAAAATCCAACAGACCACTACTCTCTCCTGAAATCACATCTCCTCCAGGAGGCCTTCCTTGATCAATTTGAATTCTCCCCCGGTTTTGCCCCCTCAATCACCCTGGCACTTCCATCCTACGCATACCCCGTTTTACTTAAGCCCTAACTTGTGTACAATTGATGGTATTCATTGAGTGTTTACGCCGTGCAGATTGTAAATACTTAAAGGTCAGCGACCATGTCAATCAATCGGTGGTATTTATTGAGCGATTCGTGTGTGCAGTGCCCTGTACTAAGCGCTTGGAAGAATCCGATGCAAGAGAATTAGCAAGGCACATTTCCTGCCCAAAGCGATGTCTACTAGATAATGATATTTTACTCTCCCAAGTTCTTAGTGCTCAGCACACAGTAGGTGCTCGATACATAGTATTGATTGAGAATAGAATCTACGTAGTCTTGGCATTTAACTATTACCATATTACTATTTTATCATTTCTTCTAAAATAATTCCAGAATGTTTTCAGAGCAGCGCTTATGAATGGACATCCAGCAGTCTGTAATTGATATTTGATGGCATTTTAATTTAATTCCTTTAATTTTCATCCATCTGTTTAGAACATGTTAATTTCTAAAAGGAAAGTCTAAAAGATATCAACTGAAAATTGATTTTTTATAATTAAATTGTTTTCAAATATCTTTTAAACTGTGATTGCAAATCTCTGAATGTGTCATCGATTCTCAATCTGCAGTACGCTACTAGTATGTAGCGTTTCTGTGCCAATACTGTGGAATATGGAACGTGGAATAATGGAAAGAGTGTGGACCTGGGAGTTAGAGGACCTGGGTTCTGCCAATTGCTTACTGTGTGACCGTGGGCAAGTCACTTAACTTCTTTGTGCCTCAGTTTCCTCGACTGTCAAATGGGGATTAAATACCTGTTCTCTCTCCTACTGTGAGCCCCATTTGGGACCGGGACTGTGTTCAACCTGATGAACTTAGAATAATTATGGTATTTGTTAAGAGCAGAGCACTGTACTAAGCGTTTGGAATGTACATGTGGGGCACTGTACTAAGAGCTGTATCTACCCCAGCACTTAGAAACAGTGCTGGAAACATAGTAAATGCTTAACAAAGATCTTCATCATCATCATCACCACAAAATAAATAAATGAAAATAATAAATCAGCTACTCAAGCTAAATTTTCCAGAGTAGGCATATTAAGGGTGAAAACATCCCTGTATGACTGTAATGCTAGTTCTTGGTTGTTTTTGGGGGATTTTAGAAAAGAAAAAGAGAATCCCTAAATTCATCTTGGTCTGTTTGTACACATGGTAATGTCTGCATTAGTGAGGATGTGTTGGACAGAAAATACATTTACTTTTCCCTCCAAGAATGCATTCAGCTCATATTCATCTTTTTTTTTTTAAGTCAAGCCCAAACTTCTTTCAGCATTTGCTGTCTGATTATGGAGAACGGATTATCAACCACTTCCTCTGGAATTGCACTGTTGCTTGGGCTTGTGTGCATGACAACAGTCTTCAACTGGATGATGTGCTGAAACATGTCATCTCGTATAAACATTATCTTCATCCAAAATACTGGTAAGGGTAATCCTACAAATTGGATGTAATTCATGAAGCGACCTTTGTGTTTAAATGTTAAATAACCTTTACGCTTAAATGTTAATCGTGCCTTAGCTAGTTATGAAAACGATTTATAACCTCAGTACCAAATGCAGGGGCAATCACTGCAGTATTAGTTCACTTCATCAATAAATTGTTCATCTCTCCTTTTTTTTTCTCCAACTGGCAGTCTAAAAGCAGCGTGGCCTATTGGGAAGCAGCATGGCTCAGTGGAAAGTGCCCGGGCTTTGGAGTCAGAGGTCATGGGTTCGAATCCCTGCTCTGCCACTTGTCAGCTGTGTGACTGTGGGCAAGTCACTTGATAATAATGTTGGTATTTGTTAAGCGCTTACTATGTGCAGAGCACTGTTCTAAGCGCAGGGGTAGATACAGGGTAATCAGGTTGGCCCACATGAGGCTCACAGTCTTAATCCTCATTTTACAGATGAGGTAACTGAGGCACAGAGAAGATAAGTGACTTGCCCAAAGTCACACAGCTGACAAGCGGCAGAGTCGGGAATGGAACCCATGACCTCTGACTCCCAAGCCCGGGCTCTTTCCACTGAGCCACGCTGCTTCTCTTCACCTCAGTTCCCTCATCTGTAAAATGGGGATGAAGACTGTGAACCTCACTTGGGACAACCTGATTACCCTGTATCTCCCCCAGCGCTTAGAACAGTGCTCGGCACATAGTAAGCGCTTAACAAATACCAACATTATTGTTATTATTGGAAAGATCACGGGCCTGGGTTCTAATCCCAGCTCTGCTATTTGCCTGCTGGGTGACCTTGGGCAGGTCAGTTAACTTCTCTGCGCCTCAGTTTCATCGTATGTAAAATGGGGATTCAATACCTGCTCTCTTTGTGGGGCAAGGACTGTGTCAGATTTGTTTATCTTGTATCCACCGCAGCGATTAGTGCAGTTCCTGCTAGTCGTTAAATGCTTAACAAGTACCACTGGGAACCGCCCCCCGCCCTGCGAACAAAGCCTTGAGTGACACCCATAGGTACAGGGTTGGAGATAGAGAAAGAGCTGTCAGAAGAGACTGGCCATTCATTCATTCAATAGTATTTATTGAGCGTTTACTATGTGCAGAGCACTGTACTAAGCGCTTGGAATGGACAAATGGGTAACAGAGACAGTCCCTGCCCTTTGACGGGCTTACGGTCTAATCGGGGGAGTCGGACAGACAAAAGCAATGGCAATAAATAGAATCGAGGGGATGAACATCTCATTAACGAAATAATAGAATCAAGGTGATGTACATCTCATTAACAAAATAAATTGGGGAATGAAAATATATACAATCGAGCAGACGAGCACAGTGCTGAGGGGGGAGGGGAAGGGAGAGGGGGAGGAGCAGAGGGAAAGGGGGGAAAAGGGGGTTTAGCTGAGGGGAGGTGAAGGGGGGGTAGAGAGGGAGCAGAGGGAAAGGGGGAGCTCAGTCTGGGAAGGCCTCCTGGAGGAGGTGAGCTTTAAGTAGGGTTTTGAAGAGGGGAAGAGAATGAGTTTGGCGGAGGTGAGGAGGGAGGGCGTGGCCCAGGGGTCGACGGCGGGATAGGCGAGAACGGGGGTCGGTGAGGAGGTGGGCGGTAGAAAGAGAGAAGGGAGGAGAGGTAGGCGGGGGCAAGGTGATGGACAGAGGCGGGGCTTGGTAGGAGGAGAACCAGGAGAGAAATGTGCCAGAAAAATCAAGGTTAAGAGTTACCACCGATGTCGATTGGCGATCCACAGTAAGCACTCGATAAATACCACCCTATAAATGAATTCCCAATAAGCAGGGCATGGACAAGCAGCGTGGCCTAGTGGAAAGAGCACAGGCCTGGGAGTCAGAGGATCTGGATTTTAATCCTGGCTCTGCCAAATGCTTGCTGTGTGACCTTGGGCAAGTCATTTCACTTCTCCATACCTCGGTTTTCCTGTTCTCCCTCTTACTTGGACTTTGAGCCCCATATGGGATAGGGACTGTGTCCAACCTAATTCACTTCTATCTACCCCCGAGCTTAGAACAGCGTTTGCCACATAGTAAGCGCTTAACGAATTCCATTAAAAAAACAAAATACGCCTGCAGACCTGAGGTGAAACTCTCGTCTGTGGGAGAACGCTAACAGTCTTAGAAAATGTGGCTCTTGAAAGGAAATGACAATTCTGATTTCAAAGGTCCAGTTTTCAGAAAGAATTGCATTCCCCATACAAAAGCATCGCAGGTCTCTTATGTGGAACTAGGTTTCCGTGGCCTTGGGTAAATTCACTGTGGGCAGGGAATATGTCTGTTTATTGTTATATTGTACTCTCCCAAGCGGTTAGTACGGTGCTCGGCACACATTAAGCGCTCAATAAAATGATTGAATAATAATAATTTGGGTATTTGTTAAGCGCTTACTGTGTGCCGAGCATTGTTCTAGGCGCTGGGTAGATACAAGGTAATCAGGCTGTCCCCCGTGGGGCTCACAATCTTAATCCCCCTTTTCCAGATGAGGGAACGGAGGCACCGAGAAGTGAAGTGACTTGTCCAAAATCACACAGCTGACAAGTGGCGGAGTCGGGTTTAGAACCCACGACCTCTGACTCCCAAGCCCGGGCTCTTTCTACTGAGCCATGCTTGAATGAATAACTCCAAGGCCAAGGGGAGCTCTGGTATAGGTGGTTTAGTGGAAAGAGTACGGGCTTGGGAATCAGAGGACTTGTGTTCCAATCTCGACTCCGCCACTTGTCTGCTGCGTGACCTGGGCAAGCCACTTACTTAACTTCTCTGTGCCTCAGTTACCCCATCTGTAAAATGGGGATTAAAACCGTGAGCCCCATGCGGGACAGCCTGATTACCTTGTACATACCCCAGCGCTTGGAACAGTGCTTGGCACATAGTAGGTGCTTAACAAATACCATTATTATTGTTGTTATTATGAGGGGAACTGCAAGCCTAGTGCAATTCCTACTTCTGGGCAAAAAGTTCACTCTCTTCTTCATTCACTTGTATTTACTGAGCGCTTACTGTGTGCAAAACTCCCCAGAACAGTAGCCACACCCGAAGTAAGACTGGGCAGGAAAGGTGTTCCTAGCAGTATTGGTAATGCTATTTATTGAGTGCTAACCGAGTGCAAGGAACTGTACAGCAGAAATACAGGATGTATTCACTGCCCATTCCCCGTTTTACACTCTTAATGGAGGAGGGACAAAGAAATATCAAATATCCTTATCATTAATTCATTTGATTGTACTCATAGAGTGCTTACTGTGTGCAAATCACTGTTCTAAGCATTTGGGAGAATAGAATATAACAAACAGACACGTTCTCTGCCCATAATGAGTTTATTCATCCATTCAATAGTATTTATTGAGCGCTTACTATGAGCAGAGCACTGTACTAAGCGTTTGGAATGTACAAATAGGCAACAGACAGAGACAGTCCCTGCCCGTTGACGGGCTTACAGTCTAATCGGGGGAGACAGACAAAAACAGTAGCAATAAATGGAATCAAGGGGATGTACATCTCATTAAAACAATAGCAATAAATAGAATCAAGGTGAAGTACATCTCATTAACAAAATAAATAGGGTCATAAAAAAATATATACAGTCTAGATGGCCAAGTGCTGAGGATGGGCAGAAAGGACTGGGGTAGAAGCAAGATAATCTGGTTCGATAGAGTCCCTGTCCTAAATAGGAGGGAGAACAGGGATTGAATCCCCATTTTACAGATGAGGGAACCGAGGCACGGAGAAGTGAAGTGACTTGTCCACCCCACAGGCAAGTAGCAGAGCTGGAATTAGAACCCAGGTCCCCTGACTCCCAGGCTCCATGCTCTTTCCACTAGGCTATGCTACCTCTACACAAGGAGCCTAAATGACCACATAATAATAAATAATAATGTTGGTATTTGTTAAGGGCTTACTATGTGCAGGGCACTGTTCTAAGCGCTGGGGGAGATACAGGGTAACCAGGTTGTCCCACATGAGGCTCACAGTTAATCCCCATTTTGCAGATGAGGTAACTGAGGCACAGAGAAGTTAAGTGACTTGTCCACAGTCACACAGCTGACAAGTGGCAGAGCGGGGAGTCGAACCCATGACCTCTGACTCCCAAGCCCGGGCTCTTTCCACGGAGCCATGACCACATGGAACCTATATCTGTGCATATTGTTAATTTTACCTCTATTGGAATAAGCTCTTTTTGATTGGGTTTTTTTTTTTTCCCTGCATCTGAACGGATTAATGGTTTCTGATGTGCTTATTGGCAAAGGCGTTTTCCTTTCTGGAAAATCTTATTCTCTCACCAATATTGATTGAAAAGAGAGTGTTCCTTTCACAGCATTATTCTGCCATTATTTCGCTGACTTTGATCGATCTTTTGCAGTCCCTATTTCAAGGAAAGTGCCCTAGGTGAGAGATGATTTTCCAGGTCGAGGAGGGAACAATGGAGGTGAAGCTGTGGGGCTCACATGGTTGTGATTTACTACTCTTTTTGTTAATGGCCTCACTGAGAGCTCCATCATCTGCAGGGACAAGGAATAATTAAAGCAGCAGAAAATGCAGTAGCCCAAGAAGATTTCAAACCTCACATTTGGAAAAGCCATAAACAGTGTCTTTCAAAGCGTCACCTAATTTTTTCTTCAATCCTGCAGTAAATAGGAAAGTCTACATAAACCTAACAGCCTCTTATTTCTTCCCAGGATTTGAAGTACTTTATTTTTTTTTCCAAACAGAAAGCATTACAAGTCTTCATTGTATTCATAAGAGTGTGATTAGCCGAATAGGTAGAATTTTATAAAACTATGCCTTTCAGTAAAGCAGCTGAGCTCTTGCTACCTCTCTGCCCCTCACTGTTACGTTCTATTCTTAGAACAGGAAGGTCTTTATGAAATTTCTGACATCCAGCGATTCACTTGGGACCAGTAGCAAAGTTGTTTCAAAACTCTCTGGTACAAGTTCATTGGCCACAGTAGTAATCGATCCAGTTTAGTTTGGGGTATAGCAAGAAATGAGATTAATTTGACTGTGTTTATGGACAGGTTGGAGTGGTCTGCTAGGAAAATTTCAGTGAGCAAGTGCCCATTTGGGCCAAAGTGAGGTTTTTTTTATGGTATTTGTTAAGCACTTACTATATGTCAAGCACTGTTCTAAGCACTGGGGTAGATACAGATTAGGGTGGACACAGTCCCTGGCCAACATGGGGCTCACAGTCTAAGTAGGAGGGAGAAGCAGCGTGGCTCAGTGGAAAGAGCATGGGCTTGGGAGCCAGAAGTCATGGGTTCGAATCCCAGCTCTGCCACTTGTCAGCTGTGTGGCTGTGGGCAAGTCACTTCACTTCTCTGTGCCTCAGTTACCTCATCTGTAAAATGGAGATGAAGATTGTGAGCCTCATGTGGGACAACCTGATTACCTTGTATACCCCAGTGCTTAGAACAGTGCTCTGCACATAGTAAGCGCTTAACAAATACCAACTGAGGCACAAAGAAGTGAAGTGACTTGCCCAAGGTCACAGCAAATGGTAGGCAGAACCAGGATTATTCATTCAATAGTATTTATCGAGCGCTTACTATGTGCAGAGCACTGTACTAAGCGCTTGGAATGTACAAATTGGCAACAGATAGAGACAGTCCCTGCCCATTGACGGGCTTACAGTCTAATCGGGGGAGACGGACAAAAACAGTAGCAATAAATAGAATCAAGGGGACGTACATCTCATTAAAACAATAGCAATAAATAGAATCAAGGTGATGTACATCTCATTAACAAAATAAATAGATTATACAGTCTAGATGGCCAAGTGCTGAGGATGGGCAGAAAGGACTGGGGTCCTCTGACTTTCAAACCCGTGCTCTTCCCACGAAGCAACACTGCTCCCCATGCTTTCGTGGCTCAGTGGAAAGAGCCTGGGCTTGGTAGTCAGAGGTCACGGGTTTGAATCCCGGCTCTGCCACTTGTCAGCTGTGTGACTGCAGGCAAGTCACTTAACTTCTCTGTGCCTCAGTGACCTCATCTGTAAAATGGGGATTAACTGTGAGCCTCATGTGGGACAACCTGATTACCCTGTATCTACCTCAGCGCTTAGAACAGTGCTCTGCACATAGTAAGCGCTTAACAAATGCCAACATTATTATTGTTATTATTTGGCTTTGAACGGCTCTTGGCTTATTTGAGGCCATTTAGAATGACGTGGTTCATACTTTCCAATCCCTCCCTTCCCTGCTTACTCCCTCCTTCCCCCTTTCCGGGAATTCCTAGTAAGAATTTTAGAGCCACTCTGGTCCTATTTTGGGATGTGAGCTTTGTCGGATCTCTTAATTTATCTCAAATCTATGAAAGTGGCACTTTTCTTTTTCACTAGCTCAACAGACTTAGATGTCTACCTGTGCCAAGAAATGTCAGAGTTTATTGACACTGTCTCTAGATTTCTATTCATTTTTTGCTTGAATGGAATCAATTCCTTTTTTATTTTGTCTAAGAGATTGTTGTTTTGGTCCTGAAATATACAGGTTGGATTCCGTTCTGAGTTTGGTGATCCTCGGGGAAGCCGCCAAATCAAACATGTCCTGTTTGAGGATTTTATTGACTGTTATGAGAGATTTCATTTCAAACTGTATCTCTCTTCAAAAACAGGTAAGAGCAATGTTTATTTAGATGTAAAAGGAACATGTGTCGGTTGACAGTGAGCCCTGAATTATAAGGAATCAAAATATTTGTTTACTATTAAAAATGAATGAATGAATCGTTGTATTTGAACACTTACTATGTGCAGAGCGTTGTACTAAGCACTTGCGAGGGTATAGTAGACTAAATAGACAGAGATCTCTGCCCTCAAAGAGTTTATAATCTAGCATGGGAGCTCTTGGTGGGCAAGGAACGTGCCTATCACCTCTGCTGTATTGTACTCTCCCAAGTCCTGTAAGCCCGTCAAGGGGCAGGGACTGTCGCTATCTGTTGCCGACTTGTACATTCCAAGCGCTTAGTACAGTGCTCTGCACATAGTAAGCGCCCAATAAATACTATTGAATGAAGTCCTTAGCACGGTGCTGTGCACACAGTAAGTGCTCAATAAATGCCATTGAATGTTTGATGGGAGACGAGCACTTAAATGAATTACAGATAGGAGTAATAGAGTATACAGAATATTTATTAAATCATATTTATTGAGAGCTTCCTGTATGCAGAGCATTGTACTAAGCGCTTGGGAGAATACAAAATAATAATAAGGAACGGACACATTCTATTTACGTAAGTGCTGCCGGGCTTGCGAGTACATAGAGAAGCAGCGTGGCTCAGTGGAAAGAGCCCGGGCTTTGGAGTCAGAAGTCATGGGTTCGAATCCCGGCTCTGCCACTTGTCAGCTGTGTGACTGTGGACAAGTCACTTCACTTCTCTATGCCTCAGTTCCCTCATCTGTAAAATGGGGATGAAGACTGTGAGCCCCACGTGGGACAACCTGATTCCCTTGTGTCTACCCCAGTGCTTAGAACAGTGCTCTGCACATAGTAAGCGCTTACCAAATACCAACATTTTTTTTTAAGTGCCCAGGTGACTTGAAAGTGCTGGAAGGGGAGTTGGGGGCTTTAAAGTGGAGAGATCAAAATAAATCGGGAAGGCCTCCTGGAGGAGGTGTGATTTCAGAAGGGCTTTGAAGATGGGGAGCGCTATGGTCCGATGGATTTGAATGGGGAGGGATTTCCAGACATGGGGGAAGGGCAGGAGCAAGAGACCAGAAGCAGGAGCGACAAGAACGAGGCCAAGAAGCAGCGTGGCTCAGTGGAAAGAGCCCGGGCTTGGGAGGCAGAGGTCATGGGTTCGAATGCCGGCTCTGCCACCTGTCAGTTGTGTGACTGTGGGCAGGTTACTTAACTTCTCTGTGCCTCAGTTACCTCATCTGTAAAATTGGGGATTAACTGTGAGCTTCACGTGAGACAACTTGATTACCCTGTATCTACCCCAGCATTTAGAACAGTGCTCTGCACATAGTAAGCGTTTAACAAATGCCAACATTATTATTATTATTGTTAGCTTGAGAATAACAAAGTATGTGAGCTGGGGTGCAGTGGGAGAAGAGAATGGATCAATAGGTGGGAAAGAGCTGATAGAGTCCCTTAAAAGCCACACCCAGTGGGGCGAGGTGTGGGAAACCATTGGAGGTTTTTGAAGACTGGGGAGAATAGTACAGAATAACATGTGAGAAAAACGCAGTCAAGTACTGCCTGGAGACGGGGAGGTCGTTGAAGAGGCTGATGGAATAGTCAGGGCGGTATCCCCCACTGACCCTACTACTTTGTTAGGCCTTAGAATAAGCAGGTCTATTACATCAGAGCAAGCCTCAAAAAAGGGAGTCCATGTCTGTGTAGAGAAGCAGCATGGCCTAGTGGCAAGAGCCCGGGCTTGAGAGTCAGAGGTCATGGGTTCTACTCCTGCCTCCGCAATTTATCAGCTGTGTGACTTCTGGCAAGTCACTTAACTTCTCTGTGCCTCAGTTACCTCGTCTGTAAAATGAGGATTAGTAATAGTGTTGGTATTTGTTAAGTGCTTACCATGTGCAGAGCACTGTTCTAAACGCTGGGGGAGATACGGGGTAATCAGGTTGTCCCACGTGAGGCTCACAGTTAATCCCCATTTTGCAGATGAGGTAACTGAGGCACAGAGAAGCACAGTGACTTGCCCACAGTCACACAGCTGACAAGCGGCAGAGCCGGGATTCGAACCCATGACCTCTGCCTCCCAAGCCCGGGCTCTTTCCACTGAGCCACACTGCTTCTCTAATAGATTAGATTAAGTCTGTAGATTAAGTCTGTGAGCCCCACGTGGGACAGCCAGATTACCTTTTATCTACCCTGGTGCTTAGAACAGTGCTTGGCACATAGTAAGTGCTTAACAAATACCATCATTATTGTTATTATTATTATAAGCATCACAATTGATGATAAAGGATATTTTTGTACCTATGGAATTATTTACTGGTTCTGGAGGAATAAACATGATGACAATTGGGATTTCATTCAGTCGTATTTAGTGAGTGCTTACTGCACGCAGGGCACTGTACTAAGTGCTTGGAAGAGTAGAGTAATATAGTCGTTAGACTCCACTCGATTACTTTATTCCAGTTTTCGGTTAACGACCGTGTACTTCAGGTATGTGACCGAACTGTGTTTATTCCTCATTCAGGCCACGAGTAAAGCGAAGGACATCGCTTCATCCTGGGAAATAGTCTACATATACACCTTCATCCTTGAGGACATTTGTTTGCGTGCTTCTACCCTGACACTGAAGAAAACAGCTTTACTCGGTTTCTGGGGCAGTGTGTATGGCTCACAAAAGCTAGGATCAAGAGTTAAAGTAGCGCAAGAATACCGAGGGTTGAAAGGAGGGAGTGTGCTAGATCTCCTGCAATATTACCTTTCCCAGGAATCGGATGATTGTAAGTAACCCTTCTCCTATCGCATACGTAGTCTTCTCTTGCCGATTTTACCTGACACTCTGATATTTCTCTCTCATGATGGCTTGAGCTGATTTTTTTTTTCAAATTTCCCATTTATTCTGGCACTTCTAAAGACTCTGGTTGTATTAATGCGTCACAGTGTCTTCGGTAATGCCTTTAAGGAGTATCTTCAGTAGAGCTGTAGAAGTCAGTTCAGAATGTTTGGTCCCGATTTAAGGTTTCAAGGTAGATTATTAACAACCTACTGAGAGTTAAGTAAAGCGCTTAACAAATACCACAGTTTAATGACCGTGGATCTTGGGCAGGATTTGCGATCGTGGCCGTGGAGATGGGGACGGGTAGGGAATAGGATGCTGTAAAACTCTGTGTAAAGCGCTTACTCTGTGCCAGGCACTGTACTAAGCGCTGGGATAGATACAGGTTACTCAGGTTGGACTTTGTCCACGTCCCACCTGGGGATCATAATCTTAATCCCCATTTTACAGATGAGAGAACTGAGGCCCAGATAAGTGACTTGCCCAGGGTCACCCAGCAGACAGGCGGCAGACCCGACATTAGAACCCAGGTCCTTCTGACTCCGGGTGGCCATGCTCTATCCACTAGGCCTCGCTGATTCTCCATGTTAACTGCTTCATTCTATTTTCCTAATGTCATAGCAGGAGGGAAGGGAGTTAACAATTTTTCCAGTGTGCTAAAATTTTCCTGAATACTCTGTGCTTTCTTCTATCAGTTGCCTGAATTGTTTCCAACACAAAAGCATGACATGAAGCATACCGCAGCTAAAGAATAACCGTTATTACTCCTTTTTGTGTCCATTTTCTTAGGAATTTTTTTTTTTAAAGATGTGAAAGGGTTGCTACTCTGAGCTGTGGGGCGGTGCTCCAGGAGGCAGTGTATTCAGTAATCACTATTTATGCAACATTTAATAATTCAATGGGGAATGTAATAATACTAGTGGTGGGCAAGAACAAAAAAAGAATTAGAAAAATATGGAGAATAGAAGACTTGATAAGAATTTTGGGGGAGGCAACAGGCAACATAAAATATGAGTTTTTTGGCTAAAGTGGCACAGATAGCATACCGCACATTAAATAAAGCACCCCCTGCCTCCTCTCCCCTTCCTTCCTCTCCCTAAATGCTTTTTTTTTCTGACTTAGAAATTACCTGGCTCGTCAAGGGATGTTTGTTTGTTATAGGTTGAGATTTCCTGGCGTCTCTTAAGCGTATTAGGTCAATAAGGACCTATTCCGGGTCTTTGGAGAGGAACTTTCCTCCATCAATCAATAGTATCTATTGATCGCGGACTCTCTGCAGAGTAATAATGATAACTGTGGTATTTATTAAGCTCTTACTGTGTGCCCCTTCTAGACTGTAATCTCACTGTAGGCAGGGAACATGTTTGCCAATTCTGTTGTATTATGCTCTCCCAAACGGATACTCAGCACTGGGGTAGATACAAGATAATCAGTTCCCACATGGGGCTCGCAGTCTAAGTAGGAGGGAGAACAGGTATCGAATCCCCATTTTCAGATGAGGGAACTGAGGCGCAGAGAAATGAAATAACTTACCCAAGGTCACAGAGCAGACAAGTGGCAGAGGCAGGATTAGAACCCAGGTCCTTCCTCCTCCCAGGCCTGTGGTCTATCCATGAGGCCACACTGCCTCTGGCTGCCAATGGCCAGGAATTTCTGGTTGTGCAGATGGGATTAGGCAACCATTGGAGATTTTTGAGGATTGGCGAGGCACATGCAAAGTGATGGTTTTAGAGACATAATCCAGGCAGCAGAGTGAAGTGTGGACTAGAGAAGGGAGAGAGTGGAAGCAGGGAGATCAGCAAGGAAGCTGATGCAGTAATCAAGGCAGGATATGACAAGCGCTTAAACCAGGCTGGTTGGACGGAGAGGAAGGAGCAGATTTTGGAGAAGTTGGGAAGAAACTGCCAGCAGAATTTGTTGACTGGCTGAATATGGGCATTGAAAGAGAGAGAAGAGTCAAGGATAATGACAACCTTGCAGGTTTGAGAGACGGGGAGAATAATGGTTGTGTCAACCGTGAAGGGAAATTTAGTTAGCGGGGAGGGTTTATGGGGGAAGGTGATGTGTTCAATTTGGGACGGGTTGAGTTTGAAATGCCATCAAGGCATCCATGAAGAGATTCAGAGGAGAGAGGTCAAGGCTAGTTAGGTAGAATGGGAGTCTTCTGTGTTGAGATGATAGTTGAAGCCTAGGAAATGAATGTGCTCCCCGTGGGAGTTGGGTATAGCTTGAGAATAAAAGGGGACCCAGAACTGAGCCTTGAGGTACACTCCCAGTTAGGGGGAGTGGGAAGCACGGGAAGAGCCGGCGAAAGAGAGCGAGAAGGATTGGCTAGAGAGAAGGAGAGAAACAGGAGAGGAAGGTAATGGATCTGTCCCAGCGCTTAGCACAATGTTTGACCCAAAATGAGCACTTAACACATACCACGATTATTTTGTTAGGTGCCCGCCGTGTGTCAAACACTGGGCTGCGCTGGGGTAGTTACAGTAGAACCAGATTAGGCATTGTTCCTGTCCCACAGGGGCTCCCAGTATAAGGGGAATGGAGAATGGATATTTAATTCCCATTTTACAGATGAGGAGCTCAAGGCCCAGGACAGTCAAGGGACTTGCCCAAGGTCACAGTGCAGGCAAGGGAATGGAGCAAGGATTGGAATCCATAGTAAACCTTTAACAAATACCATTATCATTATTGATAGCAACTCTTATTCCTGGTGAAGAGTGTTATAAAATATTTGAATTAGAAACAATTAGTAATAATTATGGTATTTGTTTAAGCGCTTACTATGTGCCAGGCACTGTACTAAGCACCGGGGTGGATACAAGCAAATCAGTTGGACACAGTCCCTTGCCCCATGTGGGGCTCACAGTCTCAGTCCCTGTTTTACAGATGAGACAACTGAGGCCCAGAGAAGTGAAGTGACTTTCCCAAGGTCACACAGCAGACAAGTGGCGGAGCCGGGAGTAGAACCTATGACTTTCTGACTCCTAGGCCCATGCTCTCTCCACTACGCCATCACCGACTGTCGATAACCCAGAAGTTCATACTCACAGTTTGCTTGGTTCTGGATGTAGACAATAAAAGGACATTGTACCTGGCTTTATGCAGTGAATGATATGTATGAGGGTTTTTTTTATTCCATTACAATTTGAGGGGTGGGCAGTCTTCACGGGAGCCCATTTCCTCAAAGTGCTGATTTTATTCTTCTAAAATAATATTTATTTATTTTTTTACAAAATCTCTCCAATTTTATTTAATCCTAGCATAAACAAATTGACAGTTATCACCACAGAGAAATAGTTTAAATCTAAATGTGGAGTAATGTTCATTTCTCTGGACAAGACCAGTGGGTGGTCTCTGGAGTCAGGAAACCCTAGAACTTCTTTAGAAATTTCATGTCGGTCATTCCTGACTCCTCGTGGCAGTTTGCTTGCTCCAAGTGCCGAGCGAGGAAGCCACTGTGCCAGAGATTTATGTCTGAATTTTCTTGCTCGAAGAATGCTGACTCTTTTCTGTCAATGATGCATATTAGCGGACAATTCAGTGATATTCGTGCCATCTGCTCACCACTGCAGTTGGAAGCTGTCATATTTATGATCACATCTGTCATTTTAGCAGACCGCCTAGGGCCTAAATAGGTAACAGGTACCATTCTTGTCATGGACAGGAAAGGTATGCCAGAGAGCTGACAGCATCTCTTCAACTATCTTCATAAAAGGTCTTCAATCGTATTTGATGACGCTCTCTATCATGCAGAGAATCTGACTAGGTGCTAGGATAAGAAATTTGCCCCAGTCTTGTAAGAAGGGACTGTCACAGGTAGCCCCAGGAAAAAGCGAAAATAACACGGTTCTTAAACTTTGCAAGCAAGCAGGGGAAGGGCCCCGTCGATGTCAATCATTCGTATTTATCGAGTGCTCGCTGTGTGCAGAGCACTGCACCAAGGAGAGTACAGTACAACTGAGTTGGTAGACACGTTCCCTGCCCTCAAAGAGCTTATAGTCTCGGGGGGATACAGACGTTGATATAAACAAATCACAGATATGTACATAAGCACTGTGGGGCTGAGGAAGAGGTACATATAGGGAGCAAATCCAAGTGCAAGGGTGACGCAGACAGGAATGGGAAAAGAGAAAATGAGGGCTTAGTCAGGGAAGGCCTCATGGAGGAGATGGGCGTACAGTAAGACTTTGAAGGTGGGGAGAGTAACTGTCTATCAGTATGAAGGGGGAGGGCATTCCTAGGCCAGGTGCAGGACATGGGCAAGAGGTCAGCGGCGAGATGGACGAGATCGAGGTACAGTGATGATGTTGGCACTAGGGGAGCCAAGTGTGTGGGCTGGGTTGTAGTAGGAAATCAGAGAGGTAAGATAGGAGGGGACAAGGTGATTGAGTTCTTTAAAGGGGAAGGTAAGGAGTTTCTGCTTGCAGACGTGGATGGGCAACCCTTGGAGGTTCTTGAGGAGTGGAGAGACACGTCCTGAACGTTTTTGTAGAAAAATGATCCGGGCAGCAAAATGAAGCATGGACCATAGTGGGGAGAGACAGGAGGCAGGGAGGTCAGCGAGGAGGCTGTTGCACTAACTCTCTCTTTCCTACTTATTCGCTCCCTTATCCTACTACAAGTCACTTGACTTCTCTGTACCTCGATTCCCTCATCTGTAAAATAGGAATTAAATCCAATTCCCTTCTACTTAGAGTGTGAGCCCCATTTGAGACAGGGACTGTATCCAACCTGATGAACTTTTATCTACCCCAGCACTTTGAACAGTGCTTGGCACATAGTAAGCCCTTAACAAGTACCATCATTATTATTGAAATGTTCTGCATTGAGGATATTCTGTGGCAGTAAGAATAATTATAGGTTACATAGTTTAGAACTGTGAGAAGCAGCATGGTCTAGTGGATAGAGCACGGGCCTGGGAGTCAGAAGGACCTGGGTTCTAATCGCAGTTCTGCCACTTGTCTGCCGTGTGACCTCGTGCAAGTCACTTAACTTCTCTGTGCCTCAGTTCCCTCATCTGTAAAATGGGGATTAAGACTGTGAGCCCCATGTGGGACCTGGACTGTGTCCAATCTAATTAGTTTATATCTACCCCAGCATTTAGTACAGTGCCTAGCCCCTAATAAGAGCTTAACAAATACCATAAAATGTTTTTTAAAACCCACAAAAACAAGAAAAAAACTGCAATTCCATTTCCAGCCACCCTACTCTGTGAGGATTTTGGTGCTTGGTCTTCGGCTAAATTTTCAACAGTGCTAGTTGTTCATGGGAGTGATTCATGTTCTATGTAGTCGAAACAGTTTTTGAAGCCAGTAAAGGAAAGCGTAAATTAATGGAGGCTGCATGATGGGTATGAAACTACAGCAAATTAAAATCTATATGGATTTACCTTTAGCCTCAAAATAAAAATGTCTTAAAAAATCCATCTCTAGAGCAAAAACTTTCATTCTAGCTGTATTTGTACCCTTGTTGTTGATGCTCAGTATATTGGTGGGCCAGACAGACCTCTTTCTTTACATTCTCTTGGAATAAAAAGTCCTTGCATTCTTACATGCAACTGCTTTCATAGTCCACATCAATCAACTGTTTGGTGTGTTGTTCCCTTTACTCCTTCTGGATGCTTTAAAGGCTCAAGTCCCCCTCTGGCAAAGATTGGCAACTCATTTCTTCTTTCCTTTCTGTCAGATTTACTCAAGGAAAAAAAATCACCCAAAATCTTATTATTAACCTGACTCTCTAATAGACCTCTCTATCATAAATGATCTTCCCACATGTTAATGTAGGTGACATTTTTCACAAAAATAAAGTCAAGTGCAGCACATGTACTTTTCATTTTGAAGAGACATTCTGAAAATCTCAACTAACTCTCCTTGTCAGACTTCTAGAATCATTTTAGAAAAATAGCTGTATCGGAGCATCCGATTGACCCCTAAACACTGACAACAGAAAACTTCGCCAATTATTCCCATATGTTGCTGGGCTGAGGAAAAGTAGGGCACACAAGGACCCAGGATCATTTTTAATGATTACAGTGTAGATTTTTTTTCCCCCATATGCACATAAAAACAAATTCAGACTCCCACCTTCTCCTGGAGACCAACACCGCTTAAAATGCTGTAACAAAGTTTAATAATTACTGACTTCCTAGGTACACAAACTTCATAACCCTTTTCACTCATCATGCTTTCCCTTTCAAGAACAGTTGATGAATAAATGATTTCTTTAGACATTCAGTTATTGATTTTATCTCTGCTGTTCTGGTGGAAGCAATGGGTGAGTCAAAGCCACAACTAATCAAAACATTTGGATTTGCCTCCTGAAGAGAATTTCCTGAGGCTTGCTGATGAAAGGGTAGACCAGTATACCATGATAACCCAAACTGGGGAAGCTCAAAGAGGAACAGTGATAGAAAGAGGTCAGGCTGGGCCAAAAAGGCAGAAAAGACAAAAGATAATAATATGGAGTGTGGTATTCGTTAAGCACTTACTGTGTGCTAAGCACTGGGGCAGACCCGGGATAATCAGGTTGGACACAGTCTCTGTCCCACAAAAAGATAGGGAGCTGGAAATGAACAGGGAGAGAAGGAGGGGAACAGTCATCCTAAAATTTAGGGACTAAATCAGGACTTAGGTCCCCTTACTCTAATAGTTCCCTTCCCTCAAATTCTGTGGAACACCACAGCTAACCAAAACTCGTACAGTAGTGATGAACAACTACTAGGAAAGTGTTTATACCTGTCCCACAGATCAAGGTACACCCCCACATCAATGGAGCGATACTTGGAGTGGTAGAGAGGTTAACGATGAATCCATCCCAGCGCTTAGTACAGTGCCTGGCACATAGTAAGCACTCAACAAATACCATAGTTATTATTATCCTTTCTCCCACACCAGAGTTTTCCTGAGCCCTGCCTGACTTCCTGCTCAGCAAATAGAGGTGAAGAGGAGAAGGGAGAAGCAGTGAGGCCCAATGGATAGAGCACGGGCCTGGGAGTCAGAAGGACCTATGTTCTAATCCTGGCTTTGCCACTTGTCTGCTCTGTGACCTTAGGCGAGTCACTTACCTTCTCTGTGCCTCAGTTACCTCATCTGTAAAATGGAGATTAATATTGTGAGCCCCATGAGGGACGTGGACTATGTCCAATCTGATTAGCTTGTAACTACCCCAGTGCTTAGAACAGTGCCTGGCACAAAGTAAGGGCTTAACAAATACCATAAAAGAATAAGTAAGGCGGCTGATGCGTAGATAAGCCCCTTAGAGGACTTGGATTGCCCAGCTTTGGGTATAAGCTTCTGTCTCTGAAGTTTACAGCAATCAGTGGTATTTATTGAGTGCCTACTGTCAGCCGAGCACTGTATTAAGTGCTTGGGAGAGTACAGTATAACAGAGTTGGTGGACACGTTCCCTGCCCACAGTGAGTTTATGGTCTGGAGAGGGAGACAGACCTTAATAATACAGTAGTCATAAGCAACTACTAGGAAGAGTTTGCAGCAGATCACAAATCAAGGTACACATTGAGGTCTTATTAAAAATTTCTCATCCACTTAAGCTGTGTGTGGGATTAACTCAGCCATTTCTCATTTAAATGAAAATGGCTACTTTCAGACAATCGGATTGAAGAGAAACCCTTTGCAGTGAGTTGAAGAGAATGGTGGCATGCCAGAGCAGTCAAAACTTGAGCTGAAAAAGAATTTTATGGAGTTGTGATTGGAGTGATTACTACAGCATCTCTTCTAAAGTGGTAGCTGGTCTGATGCAGAGCCATTTTCCTTTGTTGAAGTGCTTAAAGTGGTTGCTGGGTTCCAAGCTTGCCTTTTCTTTTTAAAAAGAGAAAGTGATTTATTTGCTGGAATTATTTCCCCCTGCCTGTGGCAGTTTTATAGAGCTGTTTCATTCTTAATGTGTCAGGCCCCAACTAGATACACTGGGCAGAATCCAAAGAAAAAGGCCGAATCCTCATTTAAAAGTTGCTCCTTTCAGTATTTTATGTGAACATCTTCCCCCCTCTATTTTGAAACGGACCTTGTTACAGTTTAAGCATATTTAAAGAAAACATGTAAAATGGAACAAAAGAATGAAAAGTTGTTCTGTTTTGGTTTTTTTTTCCCATGCAGAATGCACTACTGTATTTACATGGTGCATAACTGGCCAAATTGCACACAAGATTCTAGGACAAGGATCTTGGATCATGGGATCAAATTGGACAAAATAGATGTTATTTATCCAGGATAAACTCACTGATAAGTGAGAATAAAACACTTTTAAAATTTAGTATAATGTAAAATTGTAAAGCAGCCTTGGAAAATAGATATCTATCGTGGCTATGGGGCTATTCCATATACTAGGCTCCCTTTCCCCATCCTTTTTTCTTATATTCCAGATTCTGGGCATCGAACAGGGATACATTCAATCAGTCCATCAGTCAATCATATTTATTGAGCATTTACTGTGTGCAGAGCACTGTACTAAGCGCTTGGACAAGTACAATGTAACTATATAAAAGAGACATTCCCTGCCCACAGTGACCTTACAGTCTAGAGTGGGAGATAGACATTCATATAAATAAATAAATTACGGATATGTATAGAAGTGCTGTGGGGCCGGGGTGGTGGGGTGGTGAATAAAGGGAGCAAATCAGGTGACGCAAAAGGGAGTGGGAGAAGAGGAAAGGAAGACTTAGGAAAGGCCTCTTGGAGGAGAGGCACCTTCAATAAAGCTGTGAAGCAGGGGAGAGTAATTTTCTGTCAGATATGAAGAGGGAGGACATTCCAGGCCAGAGGCAAGAGGTCGGCAGTGAGGTAGACGAGATTGAGGTACAGTGAGTAGGTTGGCGTTACAGAAGCGAAGTGTGCGGGCTGGGTTGTAGTAGAGTAGCGAGGTGAGGTAGGAAAGGGCGAGGTGGTTGAATACTTTAAAGCCAACTGTAAGAAGTTTCTCCCCCTCTCAGGGTTGTACCTGGAGAGTGTCCAGTGCTCTAGCAGTCTTGACTACAGGAGGGAGAATTAAGTAGGGACATATCCATTCCATTCCCAGCTTGGGCAATGGTTAGAGAGTGGAAGGTCATCTGCTACAAGTCAAAACTCAACTGTGCTGGGCAGCAGAGACATGGGAGAGAGTTGAGGGCGGAGATTCAAGTTTACCGTGCAGAAGGAGGCAGTGGTAAACCACTTCCGGATTTTTACCAAGAAAACTCTGTAGATACGCCACTGGAACGATTGTAGATGGAGGTGGGGCGTTCTGGGAGAGATGCGTCCATGGCGTCGCTATGGGTCGGAGACGACTGGACAGCATAAGACAAGGAGTTTCTGTTTGAACCAGAACAATCAGATGCCCGATTATATCTATTGGCAGAACATCAGTATCATTAAAAACAATTATTAAGTACCTACTTGAAGATCAGGTGGTCAGGTTAGTTGTTGAACAAAGCGACTGGAGGAGAGCCAGTTTCTGCTCTCAGAAGCTCAAAATCCAAGACAAACATATTAAGGACATTCAGACAAAAGAACCAACATTGAATCGATACATAAGTAACTAGTAAATGGAAGCAGATATAATTTAAGTGGGCTGACAACTTTATCATACTCTCCTGGCCTTTCACTGCCCTCCGTCTTGGGTTGCTGGGGCAAATCATTTGGGATAGGCTGCTAAACAAAATGTTCAGTTGTGGACTGCTAGAAACATACTGGCATCCTAGGCCTTGGTGTGGAATCATGGACATGATCTTTACAGACCTACAGAGGCACAAAAATGGCAAGGAACCATATTTATCCAACTTAAAAAATATCTGCAACCTTCAGTGGGCAGCTCATTAAGGCTGAAGGGATTACTTACTCCACCTTTGTTAAGATTACTGACTATATAAAAAAAGGGGAAGTTTAAACAAGGAGTTGAATAGGAGCAAGTCAGATTGCCCTTTATCGCTACATATAACATTATAGCAGAATAATATTGGAATTTAAATTGTTAAAATGATTACTAACCTCTTAGGAAGCATGATCGACTCCAGCAGACATGGATCGCCGTAAGCTGGATCCGGACTACCCCTTGGAGACCAAAGATGTGCCTGCAGATGACAGATTTACCCATCACCACCATTCCTCGTCAATCCAAGCAACAACTGCAGAGCCTTCATAAAATGCTTATTAAACTCTAGCCATAAGACCCCATCCCCTATGTTTACAGAGCACCCCAGAAAGATAATTGACAAGCACGCTGTTGTAGCCAAAGAAAAAAATAAGGATTTAGCCGGGGGGGAGAGAAAGCTGCATTGACTTCTGAAAACTACATAGCTACTTTGCTATCTCCTTAGCCTTCCAAAATGAAACTACTCCTTAATAGGGTTCATTGTCAAATGAAATGAAATCCCCCAAATCATCTCTTAATGTTCACCTGTGGAAAGGGCTTCAGTCTCTCCGTGATTAAAGAGCCAGGACATCCTCACGCGTGATCCCTGTTTCTCTTGAAAGAGATATTTCTCTCATTTTTGTCTCTTTTGTAGTCTAAGACTTTAAAGAACAGCTGGGCTTACATACACCCCATGCCAAGCAGAGGGATATGTGCTCCATTAGGAGTCGTGCTTTACAACAGCAGAGTTGCTGTTAAAGTGTATGATTTGAACTCAAATCCGAGTGAGAGCTTTTTGGGTCGTCAGCATCATTTTTAGCAGAGCAGACCCATCAATCTCATTCTTAGGGATGAGCCACTAATGCGGCTACACGTATGTACACAAATCACGCTTGTGAAAAAGAGTGAATCACCAAAACGTCCTTTGTAAAACCACTAACAAATGGATGCATTATGGAATTGAGCAAGGGGCAATGAAATTATCTTTGAATAGAATTATCTTTATTAATGTTTTCCTGATAGAATGTAAGTGAATGGGACTTCAGTGGGCTCAGTGATCCAAGATTGTGGGGGAGAGATGGATATGCATGCACACACATAGGCAAAAATATCCAGAGCTAACCAGAGACTCATATACAACCTCTCCCGATCTCCTGCTGTCTCTTTAATAATAATAATTGTGGTTTTGTTAAGCATTTAATATATGCCAAGTACCATACTGAACGCTGCAGTAGATACAAGATCGTCAGGTCCCCCATGGGGGTCTCAGTCTAAGTAAGAAGGGGATCAGATATTGAATCCCCATTTTGCAGATGTGGGAACTGATGCCCAGGGAAGTGCAGTGACTTGCTCAAGGTCACACAGCAGACAAGTGGCAGAGCAGGGATTAGAACCCAGGTCCTTCTGACTCCCATGCTCCTTTCACTAGGTCACACTGCTACTCCCCCCCACCCCGCCCCACTACCTGCCTCCCTCCTTTCCTCCCTCCCTCCCTCCTTCCTTTCAGTAGTCTTCTCCTCAGTCAGCTGGTGAGCCATGGTCTCGTGGCAGGATGTCCTTTGGCAATTTCTGCTAGCCGCCCGGCTCCTTGCTCCAGCGTGGAAGTGCTACCATTACCATTGCTTGGGGCTCCTTTCCAGCATTTCCATTGTGGTCAAGTACATACAGAGAGGCACTCCCAAAACCCTGGAGCTGCGTCTCACGCAGCGACAACAGTCATCATTAAAAAAACCCCTCATTCCCAGAAAAGAGCTGTACCAACCCTATCAGTAGGCTGCGAGTTGGATATTTTGGGTTTTTTTTCTTTTTTTATGGTATTTCTTAAGCGGTTACTATGTGCCAGCCACTGTACCAACCACTGGGGTAGATACAAGCTATTCAGGTTGGACCCACTCCATGTCTATTCTATTAGAATAGAATCCTATGATTCTACTTATCTTGTTGATATTGACGCTTGACTACTTCTTTTGTTGTGTTCTGTTGTCTGTCTCCCCCGTTTAGACTGTGAGCCCATTGAGGGCAGGGATTGTCTCTATCTGTTGCCCAGTTGTACATTCCAAGTGCTTAGTACAGTGGTCTGCACATAGTAAGTGCTCAATAAATGCGATTGAATGAATGGATGTCCCACGTGGGGCTCAAAGTCTTCGTCCCCATTTTACAGATGAGGTAACTGAGGCTCAGAGAAGTGAAGTAAATTACCCAAAGTCACACAGCAGACAAGTGGTGGAGCCAGGATTAGAACCCAGGCCCTTCTGACTCCTAGGTCCATGCTCTATCCACTCAGCAGCACTGCTTGAGGCCCAGAAACTGTATAAGTAGCTGAGAAAGGAGTTTTAAAGGTATGGACAAAACCTAGGATTTAATTTATACCAGGATTTTGAAACAATCCTTTCACCAGTGGGAATAAATTTAAGCACAACCTTCCTTCCCCCCCCCACCCCCCCGGCACCCTCCTTCGCCATCGCCTGGCACTCAAACAGTTCTCATTATTAGACTCATGAGCTAGAGGCTTGGTTGTATAGCTCTTTAAGCTTCATGGAAAACATTCCATGGTGTTAGATCATTTAATTCAAATTAGTTAAGAAATCAATTGTAACCATAAAAACATTAGCTGAGGGCAATAGTTTATTCCTTCTCATCAGTGCGGCAAAATGGTTTTTGCACCAGCATGCTCACCCACTTTAATCTACCCAAGACACTGGTGATACAGGATGTTAATGCATAATTGAAAAGCAAATACATTAAATTGAAAATGATGATGGTTTAACTAAATATGTGAAGACCCCAGATTAATAAATACCTCATTTGAATCGACTTTATAAGGCAATAGTTGGGAAAAAAAACAGCATCCCTGCTATTTCCCCAAACAATTTGGGGAACTGGTAATTTACTACCTATGCACTGAGAATAACTTAACTTGAAGGTAATAACTCATAACTCACTTTGTTGCGTGAGTATGGTTTGGGGAAGGACTATGAGTGCTTCAGATTGAGATGTGTCAGTTGGACGAGAAATTATTCTGAGCTCTTCCAGGCTTAATTTTATTGTAGCTCTTTAGAATGTAATTTTGATAATTAAACCTAGAATGTCCACAGGGACATTATTTCATCCTTATTTATTCCAATTAAGCATTACTGCTCCGGGTTCAGATATTCATTAAGGCTTTCGTTGTTTCTGTCTGCTAATTGACATTTCAGTGCTTTGAGAGATCCTGATAGTCTTCAGCTTGAAGACAGGAATAGGAAGCTGTCTTCGGCCTTATAGATTTGAAATAAAGATTTTCTAGGGCAGTAAGCGCTCAACCTTGCAGAGAAGTCACCTTGGTAGGGAATTGAGTTGGAGGAAACGAGCAAGTAGAAGGACAACATGTTGTGGATTGCAGGAGTGTGTTGGTGTGGATGAATCAATCAATGAATCGGTGGTATTATTGAGTGCTTAATGTGTGCAGAGCACTGTTTTAATCGCTCGGGAGAGTACAGTGTAATGGAGCAAGTAGACACGCTTCCTGCCCACAAAGAGCTTACAGTCTAGAGGGAGCTTACTGCTTTTATTTTTCCCTTGGTCCTAATTTTGGGTTGACCTGAGTATCCCATTGAGAATGACAATCCTTAGTCATTGGCCCCCCAAATGGAATCGACCTCACTGCGTATTTATAGAACATCGAAACGGATTGAACTCAGAGAATGTAGATGTGTGATAACCCAACCATAGAAGATGTGGGTTGCAGGATGTGTTATCATGGATCAACTTCATTTGAACATTAGTATGACACTGAAATCTTGCAAAACTGTAGGGTGGCCAATGTAAATCGAATACATTGAAAGTTTTGGGTCCCACAAGACATCAATTTATGGAGCATTCTCGGGAGTGAAAGTTCGTTTTTTGCTGAGAAAGTCATGTGGGGAAGACCCCATTGAGCTTTGAGCTGCATTGTGGCCACAGGAGAAATATCCTACTTTGTGGGAATAGCTAAGGCAATCAGTGCATCATCGACTAAATTAGGGAAACCCGCTGAAATCAGCCAAGTTTTGACTCCAAGAAGACAGTCATTATTTTGCCATAATTGTATTTTGCTAAGCTGTTTTAAAATCTAGTTCTGAGTCAATTCTGGCCGAGTCTTCATAGAGCAAAACTAACACAGTTTGAAAAACTTTTAAATCTGTCAGTCTTAAGGGAGTGAATGGTATCTGACTCTGGCCATTTGAGGACTTTTTTGTGAACTTCAGCACAGAAGGACTGAGGAATGGCAGATTGAATCTGGGGAGACGGTATTGTATTGTTGCCCTGAGATTTTGTCATCGTCCCAGATTTTCGAGTAACATATGAGAAGCAGCGTAGCGTAGTTGATAGAGCACGGGCCTGGGAGTCAGAAGGACCTGGGTTCTAATCCTGACTTTGCCATTTGTCTGCTGTGTGTGACCTTGGGCGAGTCATTCGACTTTTCTGTGCCTCAGTTACCTCATTTGTAAAATGGAGATTAAGAGTGTGAGTCCAAAGTGGGGCAAAGACTGATTAGCTGATTAGCTTGTATCCACCCCAGAGCATAGTACAGTGTCTGGCACATAGTAAGTGCTTAAAAATATATTGCATTTTAAAAAATATATGATCTATAAATTGGGAATTGGGAAATGGAGTCCAACGATGATGGCAAGTTTCAGTGCTTTTTGCTTTGCTCCATTGGTGTTTTGGCATCTGGCCAGTGAAGGTCAAGCAGCTGGCAAAACATTGTATTTTTTGAGTATAATGAGTATATAGCTTTCCCTGTAATTGTTAGTTGTTAGACTTCCTATTTAAAATAGCCTGCTCTAATGAGTCCTGATTGGAATTGGACTTAAAGCAGTAAAGCTGACTTTCATTAAGAGGAAAAAAAGTCATCTATGGCCATTTGCCGATATTCCTTATGTGTGGAAAGGAAGAAGCAGCTGGGTAAAGGAGATTGGCACAGACCTTAGTGTTTTCAATATATATAATAGCATTTCTTTAGAGCATTGAATGTGGGCTTCCTGTGGGCAAAGTTTGATGCCACCTCTTGCCTTTGAGACATTTTGAGGTGACCGGTCATTGCCAAATGGTCCAGTTCGAGTTTTAATGCATTCTAAATACTCGTTGCTCACATCAACAAGATATCTGAGTAGGTATACAGTCAATTAGTGGCAACCCATAAGTCCCATAATTGAAATAGGGAGAAAACTGACTTCCTAATAGATTTCTTTTTCTTTTTCTTGTTAAGGCTGTGTTATTGTTGTTATTGCTGTATGAGCCAAAGTGGGTTTTTTTTTTTACATGGCTGTGAGGGATATATTGCTTTTCAATATATTTAGAGCAACACTTTTGACAGCTGTCTTTGGGGTCACCCAAAGCAGAACAGAAGAGTACCTTGTAATGCTACAAGAGAACCGGATGAGCAGTTTTATAACAGTCAGGTTTCTCGGCAAATGTCTAGACATGATGATTGGATTGCAGTCCACTTTTTATGACAGTCATAACACATTGCCATCTGTCTTTATAAGCAGAATTTTTTTTTTTGCGTTAACTGTCGGCCAATTGGGTGTGATAGGTTCCCCTCACAAATATTTTTCTTCAGCGGAGCCACACCGGAGTTTAAATCAACAATTGAACAGCCCTATGGCTCGCCTGTTAAATCATCGAAGGCATTTAAAAAGAAATTGTGACTTGCAGGAAACCAGTTACCTGGACGATCTGATGATTTGTTGTTTGTCTTATGGATTTCTAAAGCAAACCATATTCAGATTGATGGGTTCGCTCTTGGGCTTGCAATATACTGCTCTTCTATGAACAGGGATTTAGAGCACATAAAGGGATAAGGTTTACGTGGGACACTTTTATACAAAATCTTTTAGGAAAGCAAAGTAGGTTGAAAGTTGTTTTTAAAGACTTTTCAAAGACTTAAAATACAGTGTGAAGGTATTTTATTTCAAAACTAGATTATTCGGAGGCTGCTGATCTAATTAACTTTGGTAACTCAAAATCCCAGTGGTACTAATTCAGGAACACTAAATTTAGTCCCAAATTTTTTGGCTCATTTTTATATTCTAACCATTTAGTGAAAATCCTAATATGAAAAATATTTTCAAAAACTTGTTTCATTTGAATGGTCTTCCAAATATGTTATCAGTACAACAATTCTGAGTGATTGTGGATGTGATTAGAAATTTGCAAGAAGTTTGGCATACCTGCTACCATCTGATTCTGAACCAGTACTTTTGGCAATAGTGCCCTGTAGATTTAGTGCCTTGGGATTTTTTGTTTTGTTTTTTTTTTTTTTTTTGCAGGATTTCTTATATTGGACGGACTCTCCCCGCCTTCAAACCCTTATTGAAGGCCCATCTCCTCCAAGAGGCCTTTCCTAAGCCCCCTTTTCCTCTTCCCCCATTCCCTTCTGCATCACCCTGATTTGCTCCCTTTCTTCACCCCTCCCACAGCCCCACAACACTTACGCACATATCTGAAATTATTTATATTCGTGTCTATTTCCTCTTCTAGACTGTGAGCTCATCGTGGGCGGGGAATGTGTCTACCAACTCTGTTATAGTGTTATAGTGTACTCTCCCAAGCGCTTAGTACAGTGCTCTGCACACAGCAGGTGCTCAGAGAAGCAACATGGCTTAGTGGAAAGAGCATGGGCTTGGGAGTCAGAGGTAGTGGGGTTCTAATCCTGGCTCCGCCACTTATCAGCTGTGTGACTTAGGGCAAGTAACTTAACTTCTCTGGGCCTCAGTGACCTCATCTGTAAAATGGGGATGAAGATTGTGAGCCCCACGTGGGACAACCACGTGGCTCAGTGGAAAGAGCACAGGCTTGGGAGTCAGAGGTCATGGGTTCTAATCCCGGCTCTGCCACTAGTCAGCTGTGTGACCTTGGGCAAGTCACTTAACTTCTCTGTGCCTCAGTTACCTCATTTGTCAAATGGGGATTAAAACTGTGAGCCCCACGTGGGACAACCTGATCACCTTGTATCCCCCCAGTGCTTAGAACAGTGCTTTGCACATAGTAAGCGCTTAACAAATACCACAACCTGATTACCTTGTATCTACCCCAGTCTTAGAACAGTGCTTGACCCATAGTGAGCGCTTAACAAATACCATCATTATTATTATTATTATAAATGCGATTGACTGAGAATAGCGGGTGAAGGAACGGATTAGGGTTTGTTTGTGCAGCATTGCTCGTACTCCCTTGTTCCCTCCGGAGTGCGGAGTTCAGCGAGTGAATAGGTGGGTTTGGGTAGAGCACATCGAAAGCACACGCAAAGGAGGGCGTGTGAGACCCATTTACGGCCGTGGCACCGAAACCCAGCAGGCATTGGCCTCGGTAGCCACTGCAGCCTTTGCCGCCCACGTTAGGGTGCTGTTCTCCACGCTTTCTTCTGGGCCCGGGCAGCCCACGGAATGCCTGAGGTGGTTCTTCGGGCACTAGAATCAGCCTGTTGGGGTCACCAGGGGAAGTGACGTGAAGCAGCGTGGCCTGGTGGATGGAGCACAGGCCTGGGAGTCGGAAGGTTCTGGATTCTAATCTCGGCTCCGCCGCCTGTCTGCTGGGTGACCTGGGGCAAGTCACTTCACTTCTCTGGGCCTCAGTTCCCTCATCTGTAAAAGGGGAATGAAGACTGTGAGCCAAAGTGGGACAAAGACTGATTAGCTGATTAGCTTGTATCCACCACAGAATTTAGTACAGTCCTTGGCACATGGTAAACACTTAACAGATGCAAAGAAACAATAAGAAACCCTCACCACTGGTGGGATAGCTCCAGCAAGCATTCCTTTAACTGCAGAGTGTCCTGGACTAAAACCCAAACCACCTTAATCTCCAGTGTGGGACTCAGTGTCTACTTACATATTCTCTCTAGAAGCCAGTGCTCAATGCCTGTGAGAAAAATGACATGCGAAAAAGATTTTCATATACCGGTATTCATTTGTGACCTATAAGTGCCTATATTCCGGTGCATGTTAGCGCATTTTACATGACTAAGAGGTTTTCTGTTTAAATGGTCGGAACCCGTACCCATTCCTTACTTCCTATGCCGACGTAAATATCTGTGTTCAAGAAAAGAGTGTGGATATCTGAACGTAAATAATAGTCGCTGTAAAACCCCAAACGAAAGTCAGTAAGACAAAATTGTTCATTGTTCATGGATGTCAAAACTTATAATAGGCATCACCAAAAATGGTCCAGCTCCAGATTCATAGCAAACTTCTATCTAGGAAACATGTCTACCAACTCTGTTATTCTGTATTCTCCCAAGCGTTAAGTACAGTGCTCTGCACACAGCAAGCTCTCAATAAATACCATAGATCGATTGATTCTTTTCCTTCACTTGCCCAAAATAGTTTTGGGTAATGATTTGTCATTTTAGCTTGTGATAATGGGCATTTGTTCTGTGCAATTTCCCGCCCAAATTCACTCCCCAGCCCCTTTAGACTGTAAGCTCATTGTGGGCAGGGAATGTGTCTGTTATGTTGTATTGTACTCACCTGAGCGCTTAGTACAGTGCTCTGCACACAGTAAACACTCAATAAAAATGATTGATTTATTAATAGGGTATTTCAAATGAAATTTACTCAGGAAATATCTGTGTTTTGGGTTTTTTTCTCATTTTAGGCAATCAACTGTACTGGACTATTCGTTACAATTTATTTAGCAATCTAATAAAGATGTTCTGGGAATTCAGTGGAGATGACATCAGAGATGCACTGCATGGTATAGTCTGGAAAGCTATTCAGAAAATAAAGGAGAGTGAGAAGGACAGTCGAGTCATTGAGGCCCTGAAAATATCTGAGGTGAGAGTAAAATCCACAATACAGGTCAGAGGTAATGCTATCAGAATTCCTTTTCAAACCGTATCTGGCAATGCCACCGTTTGTGTTAAAAGAGTTGCGGAATTTCACACTGCAGGAGTATTGCTTGCTGATTGGAGTTCTTGAAACCTATTTGCTAGTGTACCTCCAACAATAGCTACGTGGGTAGTTAAAAAGAGAATGATGTTGAAAGAATGGGGGTAGGTGGCTAAGAACTAGAACTTAGCTGTTCTGGCTACAGCCATTTTCTGCAGAAGATGATTTGAAAAAATTTAAATCATTATTTGTCTTCGTTTTGCATGGTTATTATGTCTTCTCTGAGTTGGGTAAAACTACAAAGTGCATTTTATTGCATCTTTTAATTTTTTAACTACAAAAGGGTGCTGCTTTGAATATGCGGGAAGGATTTTTAGTAGACTAGGGTGATTTGCCCAAGGTCACCCAGCAGACGAGTGGTGGAGGCGGGATTAGAACCCAAGTCCTTCTGACTCGCAGGCCTGTGCTCTGTCCACTAGACCGCATTGTTTTATCCTCCAAGAATGGTGCTGGATCAGAGATGAAGATGGGGCTGAGAGTCCTCAATAAAGTTGATCTCAGAGACCAGAACTCTGAAGAATTTGGTTGTGGCAGAGCAGAGAGGCTCATGAAAAACCCCCTCATGCTCTCCTTCATCCCTCCCTTTGTTGTTGCCTGTATAATTAGAATAATAGTTATAAATAATTATGGTATTTGCTAAACGCGTGGGGGTGGATGCAAGCAAATTGGGTTGGGCACAGTCCCTATCCCACGTGGGGTTCACAGTCACAATCCCCATTTTGCGGTTGAGGTCACTGAGACCCAGAGAAGTAAAGTGACTTGCCCAAGGGCTCCCTGCCCAATTCACAGAGGTCCTGCTACTGTGGGTCAGGTTCATGTTTATCCTTACAGAAAATGATGCCTGAGCAAAGAAGGATGACATGGCCACCCCACTGAACTGCAGTCAGGGTCAAATTCTAGCATGACCCAGTACACAGAGCCCAGGCCCGGGAGTCAAAAGGACCTGGGTTCTAATCCCACCTCTGCCACTTGTCTGCCGTGCGTCCTTGGGTGGGTCCCTTCATGTCTCTGGGTCTCAGTTCCCTCATCTGCAAAATAGGGAGTTTTTTGCTTGTTCGTCCTTCTGCTTAGACTGTGAGCCCCATGTGGAACCTAATTATCTTGTATAGGAGCAGCAAGGTTTAGTAGAGAAGCAGGGTAGCCTAGAGGATAGGGTCTGGTCCTGAGAGTCAGAAGTATCTGGGTTCTACTCCCGGCTCTGCCACTTGTCTTCTGAGTGACCTTGGGCAAGTCACTTCACTTCTCTGGGCTTCAGTTCCCTCATCTGTAAAATGGGGATTAAGAGTGTGAGCCCCATATGGGATAGGGACTGTGTCCAACCTGATTACCTTGTATCTATTCCAGTGCTTACAACAGTGCCTGGCACATAGTAAGTGCTCAACATATACCATCATTAAATTCCTCAACAGTTCCTCATTTTTCTGCTGGGGTGGGTTGCATTCAATGCTCAGGGCTCCAGCAATCACATAAACTTTCCAGTTCCGATTCGTCACGACTTGGGCAGGGAACGTGCCTACCGACTCTGTTATATTGTACTCGCCCAAGCTCTGCGCACAGTTAGCGCTTAATAAATACCACTGATTGACTTTGAATGGGCAGTGGCATTATTGCCAGGGACAATGATAATAAGGTACTCGGTACAGCGTACTCGGGTAATTAATACTGTAATTAATACTGTACAAATCTAAGCTGTTTATGACAGGTATGATGTTGAAGATCTAAAATAGAGATTTTATTGTTGTTTTCATCATTAAGATGATCATTCAATCTCAGGTGTGCCAGGACTTGAAAAATTATGGTGCTTGTTAAGCGCTTACTCTGTGCCAAGCACTCTTCTAAAAGCTGGGGTAGATACAGGTTAATCAGGTTGTACACAGTCCCTATCCCACATGGGGCTCACACTCTTAATCCCCAATTTACAGATGAGGGAACCGAAGCCCAGAGAAGTGAAGTGACTTGCCCAAGGTCACACAGCAGACATGTGGCAGAGTCAGGATTAGAACCCAGGTCCTTCTGACTCTCAGACCCGCACTCTCTCTACTAAGCCACGTCAGTCAATCGCATTTATGGAGTGTTTACCTAGTGGGGCCAAGGTTTTGAACTGCCATTTCCAAAGTCTCTGGCCCAGGTTAAGCCCAGCGGAGAAGTGTGTCGATGCATTTGGTTAGAGAGGTCAACGCCTCCGAGTTCAGATCAGGGTTCAACTCCAAAGCCTATGAGTAATAGCTTCCCAAATTACTCTAAGCCTATGTATTGCTCTCAGCCATCTGCAGATGTGGGTTTGACATTTCCTTAAACAACAGAGCGAGCACATTCACCCCTTCTCAGAGCCCTTTATTTTGGAATTACATAGGGGCCGTGGCATTGTAGTTTCCCCTCGATAAAGTAGTTTTAACATTAATAAATTCAGGAGAAAGGCACCCTGTCAGGAAGCTAAGTGGTTTTGCTTACCTATCTGAAGAGAATAACTGGTTCTGCATTTACAGACGGTTTCGATGACTAACTTGTTTCAAAGTCCCAGCATCTAAATTTCCAGGAGGGCTCATTTAACGGGTTTCTTTCTTTGCTGCATCGTCTCTTTGTAGGTGCTGGTTTCACTGCTTAGGTTCAGGGGCCTTGGGGTACGTGGGCAGGTTACGGAACACACCCCAAAAGTGTTTTCAACTCCTCCATCACATTTTTAGTTCTTATTTTCAAACAGCCTTCAATCACCTTTGCACATTTTCCTGGCAATTAATAGCCAGGACAGAATTGGTTAAAAACTAAAGTATTTCAAGGATCTGTGCAAGGTGAAGAACCTGAAGCTCAGCTCTGAAGAGATTTTGGGAAAACTCTAGCTCCATTCAGCAGGCACTTTTGCTGTATTTAATGGATTCCTTATTCCCAGCATGGCCGAATGTACATTTTTTTTAGTAGAGTGATATCAGTCGAGTGCTTACTGTGTGTAGAGCACTGTACTAAGTGCCTGGTAGAGGACATTATAAAAGAGTTGGTGGACATGTTCCCTGGTCACTACGAGCTCACAACATATGGTTATTATATTTTTTCACCTTGTCGTTTTTTATGCCTGTGGCCAAATACTGGGTACTGCTAACATAAGGGGATGGGCGAGCAAATCACCACAAGCTCTTTGAATTGGTGCGTGAACGACGATATTCGCATTTCAAGCGAGCTAACGAGTCGGACTTTTTTTTTCCTCTAAAAGCTCCATTGCCTCCTCTCTCTTCAACGTTTTTACCCTGGTTCTATTTTTTCTTTTTTTTAATGGTATTTATTAAGAGCTTACTATGTACCAGGCACTGTACTAAGCACCGGAGTATATCCAAGATAATCAAGATAAATATATGCATATACTTAAGTTATAAAAGAAATGGGATAGTTCACTATTCAACCATCTGATTTTTGCCATTCTAGCTCCAAGAAAACTTCATTAGAGTAAAGCTGGAATTAGAAAATCATATCAGAGCAAAAACAGTTGAGTTCTGCTGGAAATCTTAGCATGCCCACCAAACAATGAAATCTTGTATTGTACTCTCCTGAGCGCTTAGTACAGTGCTCTGCACATAGTAAACTCTCAGTAAACACCGTTGATTGATTGATTCGTTGTGCCCCAGAAGATTGGTTTGACTTGTACAGCATATTACATCCCCCTTTTGCCAAAATGTCTCTTCCCTCTTTTCACTTACCTGTACTCCCCTGAACAGTGCAGAACACTAAAGTTTTCTTCCTTGGAAGCCATTCATATAAGCCTCTCTCCTTCCTCTTCCTTGCTGCAGGTTCTTCTAAAATTAGCCCTGGACCTGCCAGTCACTTGATCTATCGATCGGTCAATGGGCTTTATTGAGCGCTTACCGTGTGCAGGGCACTGTGCTAGGTGCTTGGGAGAATACAATACAGTAGAGTTAGTGGACATGATCCCTGCCCACCAGAAGCCTACAGTCTACAGGGGAAGACAGACATTAAAAGAAATTACAGATGGGGGAAATAGTAAGGAATAAGGATATGTACAAAAGTGTTGTGGGGCTGGGGGAAGTAACAAAGTGCTTAAGGGCTGCGTAGCCAAGTTTAGAGTCGACGCAGAGGGGAAGGCGGATAGGGGAAATAAAGGGTTTAGTCTGGGAAGGCTTCTCGGGGGAGATGTGACTTTCAGAGGGTTTTGATGGTGGGAAGACTGTTGGATATGAAGGGGATGGGTTGGAGTCCCAGGTCAGACAAGGAGAAGGGGGTGTCAGGGAGGCTTAGGTGTGTGTCATGCTAGCGAAGCAGCTTGGCATAATGGATAGAGCACTGGCCCAGGAGTCAGAAGGTCATGGGTTCTAATCCTAGCTCTGCTACTTGTCTGCTGTGTGACCTTGGGCAAGTCACTTCACTTCGCTGGACCTCAGTTACCTCATCTGTAAAATGGGGATTTGAGACTGTGAGGCACAAGTGGGCCAGGAACTGTGTCCAACCCGATTTGCTTGTATCCACCCCAGTGCTTAGTACAGTGCCTGGCACATAGTAAGAGCTTAACAAATACCATATTTATTATCATGATTATTTTAGTACTAAGGCCCAAGGGAGGCAAAATCGCACCTGGGGGCATCTTGGCTTCTGTTGCCCAGTTCCTCCAGGTGCCTGGAACAGGCCTTGCTCACCCTTATGTAAATCATCAGATTAAATGGTTGGAGATGTTTTCAAAGGAATAGTTGGGAGACTCCATCAGTGTTGGTGAGAATTCTGTGCTTTAGCTTCCTTCTGACACTTTCAGATCTACTGATGAGACTCATCCCCTTCTCTGGAGAATTCATTAAATAAAATCCTGTGTGTTTGAAATTGGGATTCAAATACACCATTGGCAATATCCCATCCAAGAGCCTATTGCACTATCATATTTTCTTATGTTCTTTGTATGTCGGACTATGCCAGCAACATGTATCATTTTTGTCATTCAGGAAATCCAGAGGGGGTTAGGGAGAGAGGTGCAATGTATACAAAGACATTTGAAATGAAAAAAAAAATAAAGAAAAACTAGGAATGTGAGCTCTTCATCTGGCAAATCCAATACAAACTCAACTGTGCCCTGAATATATGAGAGGGAAATAGAAATCTGCAATATACACATACTGCTATAATAAACAAATGTTAATTGATATGCTTTGTTTGAAATAGTTCCAGAGAGACTTGCAATGAGCAAGGCTTTTCTGTATGGGCAATTCAACAGCATATGTCAGCCCATTCAGGAAGTGTCATCACGTACAAGTGCTCTCTGCCATCTGGTAGATGACCTGAAATAGCAAAAAGAAATATGTCTATAATGAGTAGATGACTTCATTCTGACTACCTTTGACTCATAAGGTGAAGCATTAGGTGGTTAACGTTTCTTCGCTGTATCTTCAAAGATGAAGTGGGTCTTTATTCTTAATGGTCCTCACCTACTCTTAATGCAGATCGTGGGGCGTTCGAAAAAACAAACAGAAATATCAGGGCTCTGCATCCATTGCCAATCTCCTCCTTCACATATTTTTTTTTTCCTCAGATGGAACAAGTCTACCAGCTCTGTTGTAGTCGTTCAATTCATACAGTTGTATTTATTGAGCATTTTCTGTGTGAAGAGCACTATTAAGCGCTCAGGAGAGTACATTATAACAATGAACAGATACATTCCCTTCCCACAGTTAGCTTACAGTCTAGAGTCTAGACTGTACTCTCCTAAGCGCTTAGTACAGTACTCTACAAACAGTAAGTGCTCAATATACTCTCCTAAGCACTTAGTATGGTACTCTGTACACAATAAGCACTCAATAAATACTTTTGCTGCTGCTGCTGCTGATGAACAGGAACTTCATATATGAAGGGAAGACTCAATTTAGTAATGCAGAGCCCTAGAAATTGCAGTGTAGAGTCAGCTCCCATCCATCCATCCATCCATCCATAAATCAGTGAATCACCCAATAATCTTTATTGAATACTTACTATGTATAGAGGTTACTGTACTGAGCACTTGGGAGAGGACAGTACAGTAGAGTTGGGGTGACATGATCCCTGTCCAGAAGGAGCTTATAGCAGATACTTTGTGTTAAATACTCATTTTGTTGCCCTCATTGGAAAACTATTGTGTGATCTTGTGGGTAAAAGTGTCCCTGAATCTTTAGATTCAGTGTTTAGAGCTGGAAGGACAAGTATTGTTAGAGTCACCTTGCTTGTACAACCTGGAGAATGGTCTAGCAGCCTTACTGGCCAAAATAAGGGGGAACATCCTTGTCTTCAGCAAGGTTTGAACTCCAGAAGGGAACGGAAATGCGATATCCTTTAAAGGGTGTGGGGGCAGTGTATATGTGGCGGTAGATTGAAGGTATTCCTCTTTGAAAGACCATGTGAAACCCTACCCAGAAAAATACTTTTTCTTCTGTTTAGACAGCCTCATCAGGATCATCTGGCAATGTCCAGCATGACCATATTAATTACAGCTTATAGGGTAAAGAATCCCACCTTCTGGGAAATAGAACGAGTCTCCGGCAGAACTGTTACAAGTTCAGAGCAGCATTTAATCGTCCACCGGTCACTGCTTAGTACTGTATATGGTTAGAATCTGAAAGCAGTTCTGTTTCCTCATAAGCCGGATTCAATTATGGTAGCTACTTGCAGCACTTAATTTATGTCAGGGCTTTGCTGGCACCTCAGACACTGTCAGAGCACCTGGTTTCTTGAATGGAATCGAAGCCCTTTGACAGTAGGGATTGTGACCATTCTTGTACATCTAAAACACTGCTGCGTACACCCTGTAGAATCTCAGTAAATATTGTTGGCTGATGGCTCATAGTCTTTTTTTTCCTTTTGGCATTAAGGGACGAAGCATGTGGGAGGATATTTTTATGCGCGCCACTTAGATGTAAGTCTTTTAGGTATTAAGAAACGTAAAATCCTAGAACTGGACAGTTCTTTAAGAGATGATCTGGTCCAGGTTCTGCCTATGTAATCATCATCATCATCATCATCATCGATGGTATTTATTGAGCACTTACTGCATGCAGAGCACTGTACTAAGTGCTTCGGAGAGAACAGTGCAATAGAGTTGGTAGACGTGTTCCTTGCCCACAACAGAGAAGCAGCGTGGCCTAGTGGATAGAGCATGGGCCTGGGAGTCAGAAGGACCTGGTTTCTAATTCCGGCTCTGCCACTTGTCTGCTGCTTGTCCTTGGGTGAATCACTTCACTTTTCTGTGCCTCCGTTACCTCATCTGTTAAATGGGGATTAAGACTGTGAGCCCCCATGTAGGACATGGACTGTGTCTGACCTGACTAGCTTGTATCACCCCAGTGGTTAGTACAGTGCCTGGCACATAGTAAGCACTTAACAAATACCATAAAACAAGCAACGCCACCGCCCCCAACACACAAACCAGCTTACAGTCTCCAGCAGGGGAATAACAGAAAAGGAATGCTTTGTTATTTTTGTAGATATCTCTAGGAATGGAAACTTTACTACTCATTTTACTTATTAGGACCCCAAGACATAAAATAGTTAAGTAAGTTACCTAGTGAGTTTTTCCCTAGGGTGCACTGCGTCTTGTGGGATCATAGAACCTGGTCTATTTATGGTGAACATTAAAAATAAAATATATGAGCCTGGGTTCTAGGTTGCCATGACATTAAAGGATTTTTTTTCCCCCTCTCGAAATGAGAGCCTATCTTTGGACAGTGGAAAGATGTGTATCTTGTAAAAACTGTCTAGCTCAGTTCTACCCCTACCCACTATAGGAAAGGGCTTTCTTCAGTCTTTTTTTTTTTAATGGCATTTGCTAAGCCATTAGTTGCATTTGTAACTATGGGTCCAGCGCTTTTATTTATTTTTTCATGGTATTTGTTAAGCACTTACTGTGTACCAGGCACTGTTCTAAGCACTGAGGTAGATACGAGGAAGTTAGGTTGGACCCACTCCGAATCCCACATGGAGCTCTCAGTCTTAATCCCCATTTTACGGATGAGGTAAATGAGGCCCAAGATCAAACAGCAGACAAGAATTAGAATTCAGGTCCTTCTGCCTCCCAGGCCTGTGCCATATCCACTGGACCGCACTGCTTCTCATGTGTCTAGTACAGTACACCACTCCAAGTGGGTATTCAGTAAGTGCTGCTGCTGCTGTTACTACTAGTCATCACTACATTCTAATGCTGCTGCCATAATAGAAACCAAGAGGTTTACTCTTTCTGAAATGGCCAAGGAATAGCAACCTGATGATACATGACCAAAAACAGAGCTTGAAACCCCTGAGAGGTTATGATTGACATTCATATGGAGAAAACCATTCCCCATTCCATCTGTTTACTGTTGTAAGGATAGATAGACATATAAAATGAAGCCTGTCTGACTGGTAAAGGCAGCACAGAGATTTATAGTATTCAGTAAACAGTTTGTCTTTGGCATTTTAAAACAGAAATGACAGGATGCAACATACAATTTATTTACAAGAAAGAGCATTCGCATTATGAACATAAAAAATGTCGCTGATTATAACATTACATGACATTTTGAAACTAACAGCTTCATTTATTACGACTATATTCTGACCAAGAAAAATATGCCTTATAGGCATTTCTATGGATGAAGATGAAAAATAATTAAAAATCAGTCAAGGACATCATCAGAAAATAAAAGAAACAAGATAAAAAATATCTCATCAGTGCATTTTTACCAAGTGCAGAAGAATGCCAAAATGAAAGACTGCCTCTGGTTTAATAACATGGTGCCTATGTATTGAACCCCTTACCTATTGTGGCCCATACAGAAGTCATTAGTACTGATTATGGGTTTTTTTCCCTTCACACCTTACAAATTTCACCTCATGGGTAAGTTATGTTTACTTCAAGAGGATCTTAAAATGGCAGAGGAAGAGGAATTGAGAATTGACTTGCCGAATCTAGGATACCATAATTCATCTGTACAAAAAGTGTACAAATACGAGGAGGAATAAAGATTGATAAATCTTTCAGCATTGTCACCCCACTTGAAATTTTGACTTGTGTTGTTTTTCTAAAATGGAATTGAAGAGTGTGTATTTATCTAGCCTATCTTGAAAAAGGTAGCCATTCTATTATTTCTTCTTTCTGTAAGCAAACAAGGAAATGAACTCTTTTCATTTGTGAGTGCTCTCACTCAAGCAGAAGCCTGAAAGGCCATCCAGGGAGTACAGAAATATGCATTCTGTTCCATATCCAGAGTTCTCTCTGGAGATGGATTATAGGCTAGATCATTTTTGCCAGGCCTCTGTTTCCAGCAAATTTACTGTGGAATGTTTAATTTTCCTTTTCTTCTTTTTCAACAGGATGAATTAAACGAAGTAACAAATCCTTTCAGAAGTTCAAGTGTAAAAGTTACATCGAATCCCAGGAACCCAATTTCCTTCCAACAAATGGGCTGGAGATTTGCCAATGCGCTCTCTAAGCTCTACTTACCATCAAGCGGTCCTTATTTCTTTCGGACCAAGAAAGTTGAAAAGAAGCAAACTCAGACACGATATCGAGGACCAAATCAGGGCAAAGGGAAGAAAGCTACTTGCTCTGCTGTAAGGTACCACATCTTATTTTATCAATTGATTTGAAAAATTGTATGTCAGAGACAAAGGATTCAGATTGAACCATGCTTCATGTTCAATGCTATTTCTGTCCTCGTTAGTGATGTCTTTGAATATTTTAAACATTAGGTTGGTTTCTTCAAAATAATTATTTTGAAATAGTTGTAGAAATTTTTCTGTGGAAAATTCATTTCAGTGAATCAGCATTGACCTTTGTGTTGAAAAATCAGGTGCTGCAAGGGTTTTAAGTAGAAATGACCAAGCAGGATAGAAGCATTTCACCTTATAAAGCCATCTTTATAGAGAAGCAGCATGGCTCAGTGGAAAGAGCATGGGCTTTGGAGTCAGGGCTCATGAGTTCGAATCCCAGCTCTGCCGCTTGTCAGCTGTGTGACTGTGGGCAAGTCACTTGACTTCTCTGTGCCTCAGTTCCCTCATCTGTAAAATGGGGATGAAGACTGTGAGCCCCACGTGGGACAACCTGATTCCCCTATGTCTACCCCAGCGCTTAGAACAGTGCTCGGCACATAGTAAGCGCTTAACAAATACCAACATTATTATTATTATTATCTTTTAAAACTTTTTTAAAGTCTTTTAAAACCCGAGGCCATGTCTAAGATTAGGAGGAAAGCATTACAATTATGAGAAAAAGCTTAGTTGGGTAGTGTTTAGACAGTTCTATTACTTGTTTCACTGGATTGTTCAAAATTTGGTTGATAACACTGTTGATATAAGACACCGGGTTCGAGTCCCTTTCAACCATATCAAAAACATCTTTGGGGTTGTAGTGCCTATTTTTAGATCAGGATAGCCATGTTTTCATAATCAGATTCTTTACCAGCCTAGTTTTGGTGGTTTTGGATTGGAATTTCTTAGAGATGCTGAGTTGTATGCTGACTCTACTAAACCTGCATTTTTCTCTAGTTGAAGAACAACTGGAGTTTTCAGCTCCACATTAGAAAGATTCTGCATGGAGATAAAGCTTTGACTTTGTGGAAATCATACCCCTGGCCACCTGCTCCTTTTGCTATTTTTACACACTGCTCCCACCTCCTGTTCCCACGAATTGAAATGAACAGAATCACTTGAGAGTTTAAGAGTGTTGAACTCCCCTACAGGTTCAGGAGCGAAGGCTTCATTTAAACTCCAATGTGTCCTCAGTTCTCTTTCACTTGTTCCAAGGTTCCATTGGTATTGTCAGACCACTGATTCCTCAGCCAATGTTCCAAGAAATCCAACTCAAGATTACACTAAATATAAAATACAAACAACTCACAGACCATGGAAGAGAGCATGGTCAGCTGTTGGCCTAAGGAGGCAGCGTAGTAATGAAACAGTCTTTTTTGGTTACCCTACTGCATATTCATGTTCGTTTTACAAACTGAACATTTGCAGGCAAAGGTAAAATGCATCCATTCCTTTGAGCAAACATTTCCAAACTTCAGTGCCCTAAATCTTTTTTTTTAATTGTATGTTTTTCGGTTTTATGTTCTCAGCGTGGAACCTCAGTGAAAACAGGATCTTAGTCTTTTATAGGTTTGGAACAACTCACCACATCCTAGGAAGTTTCTAAATGTTCATAATAAAATTGCTGGCCCAAGGTCCTAGCAATTGACCTGATTTTTACTTTTTCTATAATTGTTCAAGAAATCTTTCATCACTCATCTGTGGTACATTGAACTCCTTTTTCAATGCCTGGGCTCCTTGATTAATGCTCTTTTTTATTCCTCCAAATATATATTTTTTAGATTAAAAAACATAATAAGTTATGACTACATAAATTCCCATTTCTAAAAACTAGATATGTACCATGAGACTTAAAAGCATCAATTTTCCCCTCTCCGTCATTTTTTTTATGGTATTCGCTAAGCAGTTACTCTATGTCAAACACTAGCCTAAACGCTGGGCTAGATACAGGTTAATTTGGTCAGACCCAGTCCCTGTCCCTTATAGGGCTCACAGTCTAAGTAGGAGGTGATTGGTCAAAGGAAGGACTGAATCCTAAGAGAGCGTTTGGATCAGAAAATAAATTAAGAAAGTGCTGCCCCAAGGACATTAGTGTGAACTTCAAATAACCTGGGCTGAAAGAAACCCCAATTTAAGAAGTAGAAAACACCAATCTGTGGATCCCACAGTGGCTAATGTTGGAATTAGAGAAGCAGTGTGGCTCAGTGGAAAGAGCCCGGGCTTGGGAGTCAGAGGTCATGGGTTCGAATGCCGGCTCTGCCACTTGTGAGCTGTGTGACTGTGGACAAGTCACTTAACTTCTCGGTGCCTCAGTTACCTCATCTGTAAAATGGGGATTAAGACTGTGCTCCTCATGTGGGACAACCTGATGACCCTGTATCTACCCCAGCGCTTAGAACAGTGCTCTGCACATAGTAAGCGCTTAACAGATATGAGCATTAATTAGGGACCTGTATTCCTTTAAACTTCGGACTGTGTCCAACTTGATTAACTTGTATCTACCCCAGCGCTTAGTATAGTGCCTGGCACACAAAATACCACAAAAAAAACTAACTTGCCTCAGGTTGGATGGGATTATTATTAGGAGATGGGTAGGTAACAGGTTAAGGTAAGGTCTGCTGACACTGCATTGAATGATTAAAGAGTAGTTGCTGCCTCTTCCTATGACAGGATGCCGATGCCTACAATAGGTCATTGCTGGGACTATGTCACAACCCTTCCAGACTCTTCTCTCCTCCGCTGGTCCAGCCCAACATGACCATCTTGCTCTCTGCCTTTCTCCCTGCTCACAACCCTTGGATTATGTAAAAGTCTGCCTTGCCAGTAGAGACTTAATAATAATAATAATAATGTTGGTATTTGTTAAGCGCTTACTATGTGCCGAGCACTGTTCTAAGCGCTGGGGTAGACACAGGGGAATCAGGATGTCCCACGTGGGGCTCACACTCTTAATCCCCATTTTACAGATGAGGTAACTGAGGCACAGAGAAGTTAAGTGACTTGCCCACAGTCACACAGCTGACAAGTGGCAGAGCTGGGATTCGAACTCATGACCTCTGACTCCAAAGCCCGTGCTCTTTCCACTGAGCCACGCTGCTTCTCCTATACGGCTTCCAATACGGCTCTACCACTTGTCAGCTGTGTGACCTTGAGCAAGTCGCTTAACTTCTCTGTGCCTCAGTTCCCTCATCTGGAAAATGGAGATTAAGATTGTGAACCCTATGTGGGACAGGGACTGTGTCCAACCTGATTATCTTGTATCTACTCCAGCGGTTAGAACAGTGCCTGGCACATAGTAAGTGCTTAACAAATACCATACATTATTATTAGTAGTATTACCCCAGTTTGCCCATCCTGACCCACAGGTATCCCAAGAATGTTACAGGTTAGACTGGGTTTAAGTAGATTTTTTTTGGCGGGGGAGGGGGCACGGAGGGGAGGGATATTGGATGGGTATGGGTCGATGCTTCTACACAGGTACTGGGTAGTTATGAGTTCTAAGTATCATTCAATAATAGAAAAGAGTGCTCCTGTGGTTACCACCTCTTTCAAATCAAGTTTGTTGATGATAATCTAAATCTGTTTTCCTTAAAACCGGCTCTCTCCTAAAGCTCTGTAATTCTTCTAGGATATTGATTGTTCCCGAGTAGGGGCAATGTCAGAGCGGTGACTAGGCTTCTTACTAATACTGTCTTGTCTTACACTTTTGAGTCGACTCCATCCCATGGCGACTCCATGGACACATTTCTCCCAGAATGCCCCACCTACATTTGCAATCATTCTGGTAATGTTATCCATAGAGTTTTCTCAGTAAAAATATGGAAGTGGTTTACCACTGGCTTCTTCCATGCAGTAAACATGAGTCTGCTCTTGACTCTCTCCCATGTCACTGCTGCCCAACACAGGTGAGTTTTGATCTGTAGCAGATCACTTTCCACTCGCTAGTCACCGCCCAAGCTAGGAATGGAACGGTTATGCCTCTGCTTGACTCTCCCTCCCAGAGCCGAGACTGGTAGAGTCCTGGAAACTCTCCAGGTACGATCCTGAGAGGGGATTACTAATATTAGGACAATAGTAATCGGAAGGCTTTCAATTTGGGTTGCCCAGTTTTGGCATTGGGAACTCTTTATATTTAATATAATGTGTACTTGGGTCCTAAGAAACACCATATCTCAGTTCAGATCCAGTGTGTGGAGGATGGGGGAAAAGACGTGGCTAATTTGAGTAGAGCAACAGGGCAGCTGGGGGAAGGAGACTAAGGGAGGGGTGCAAGTTAGAAATTGGGGTTTGAAGGTTGAAAGGATCTTGAGGGGTGGAAGGATGTGATCACAGAGGCACAAGTCCAGTCCATGGTTAATTTGTGGACAGTGAGTGGAAAGCATTGCCTATATTAGGAACTTTATTGGTTCAGCCACTCATTTAATGGAAATTATCCCATCATCACCAGATGACAGCTTTTAGTTGCTGCAGATGAACTGCAGGGAAATCTGTCAACAGCTCCCAGAAACAGCCAGAACCGTATATTCCTTCCATTTTTTCCTCAGAATTCTTCCTTCAAGGTGAAAGATCTGATTCTTGCTTATAGATTTGGGTCATCCATGGAGTTCTGATTGGATGATTGCATTCTTTTGTTGCTCTCTTATGATTTTTATCCAGTATCCTTGGATTTGTGGGAGTGGATTTGTAAAATTCTCTTGGGTCTAGAAAATGAATATCCTGGTCTTATTTTTAGATTATCAGGGAAGGAATTGATAATGTGGAAGTGTTTCATTTAATTAGTTAAACAAGTAGAGTTAATTTCCAATTATTTAGTAGTTTAAGGGTCTCCCAACTGAATAGAGCAGAGTGGAAATGACGTATCACAAATGCTGTCATTCTCTTGGTGCAGTGAAGGGCACATAATATGTTGTGTTTGGTGGTGGGGTGGGGCGTGTATTCTTCTTCCGCTCCTTTTACACAGCTCAGTTTGCGGTTACGCCACTTGAGGGTGGAACATGAACACAGGGAAAATAAAATAGCTGTGAGCTAATGACAATCTGAAGTTTCAAGAGGCAAATTGTCTTCTAATGGTAGTCAGTTATGTATTTTAGGTTTGTTCTGGAGAAAAACTACTGATGGATCCAGGTTGGAGTTAGCAGTCAGAACTAGATACACGGGGGACAAAGAGCGAGAGCCCTAATAATAATAATAGTGCTGGTATTTGTTAAGTGCTTACTATGTGCAGAGCACTGTTCTAAGTGCTGAGGTAGATACAGGGTAATCAAGTTGTCCCAAGTGAGGCTCACAGTTAATCCCCATTTTACAGATGAGGGAATTTAGGCCCAGAGAAGTTAAGTGACTTACCCACCGTCACACAGCTGACAAGTGGCGGAGCCGGGATTCGAACCCATGACCTCTGACTCCCAAGCTCGGGCTCTAGTTTACACCTAGTTATCAAGATATCTAAAGATCACCTGGGAAGCTAGGGGTGATTTGCTCTTCTTACTTGTTAAGGGCTGTAGGGAATTACACTTCAGATAGAACAACCAAGTAGCTATAGATGCCCAAGATGGAGAGAAAAGTTGGAAAGGAGGAGAGGGAGGGTAGTCTACGTGTATTTTCACAGCTCATTAATTTCACAAGCCTTTAAAACTCTGTTTCTTAGAAACATAGTTGGATTCAGAGATGGAACCATCTCAGGGGACTTCCAGTGTATTTCATGCGTGTGTCAAAGGAATGCTTTGATTCTGCAGTGTCTTATCACATGGTTTCCTTGCATTTTTTTTCTTTTGGCCTCTGACATTCAAGCTTTTTTTTCTTTTTCTGAGAAATACATCATTAGTGGTATATGTCAAACCATATTCAGTATGTTTTCTTTCTTAAAAATAAAGAATTGAACATCTCGTCTCAAGGTTTTGAGACAGTCTTGACCATCTATATTTCGTTTGTGTCCTCTGAAATAATATCATATAGCAGTCCAGTATTTCCATATCATTCCCATTTGCTTCCAGAAATGCAGAGTGTCTCACAGAGGTATGAAGTAAATATTTGCATTGCTGCTAAACATAACCTAATTTTCTTTGGTAGTAATAATTTGTGGTATTTCTTAAGCACTAACTAGATGCCAAGCACTGTACTAAACCCTGGGGTAGATACAGGGTAATCAGGTCAGGCACGATTCTTGTCCTACATGGGTCTCACCATCTAAAGGAGAGGAAGAGCAGGTATTTCATCCCCATTTTACAGATGAGGACGCTAACTATGTCTGGGTGCCTGTACAAGTAAAGTGGGTGGGAAGTTGCCGTCACTGACATCTATCCTGAGAGCTGAACTAAGAGATTTAACTAACAGGGCTGGCATTAGCTCCTTGTGGGCAGGGAATTCTGTTGTAGTATATGCTCCCCTATGCTGAGTACAGTGCTCTGCCCACAGGAAGCACTCCAGTACCATTGATTGATTTGGACGCCTGTGCTAATGATATTCTAGCTTCGTAAACGTCTTTGTCATCCTCAAACAGCATTGTCTGTCGCATTTCCATAGCAGGTCTATTGCTAGAGCGTGGATTCTCTGTCTCCTTTAGGAAAATTTAGTATTTGTTTTCTATTTGGCTCCGTTCTTCCACTCCACCACCTTTTCATCTGTTGTTCTTTTCAAACCCTCTCCACAGAGTCATTCAGCCCATTTTTCTTTCCTCCACCACCTCCTCTCTGAAAGAGGCACATCAAACACTAACCACGTGCTCCTAATCTGTTGTCATGTTCATTTATCATCTTCAGCAGCTTCCTCTTCCTGCTCCAACTGTGTCAGTGCAATTTTAGATTAGTAATTGTTAAACATCCATCATATGTAAAGTGATTTGTCTCTGAATTCTGAACTGTTCACGAGGGGACACTAGCCCTCACCTTGTCAAGCCACAACTGATGTCGTTTCAGCCTTTTCTGCTCAGATAAAGCTGTCCAGAAGAAAGAGCCCATTCTGGGCATTAAAAGGCACTAAACTATGACTATAAACAACCCCAAAGATGAGGAAAATAACCCACATCCAAGTATTTTAAGCAGCCTCATCTGTCCATGCCATTTATATCTCCTCATTTATCTCCACCATTCATAGACTCTCAGCTTTCCTTGATATTCCTCCATCAGACTGAAATATTCTAAACCACGGCCAGCCAATTAATCCAGCTGCACGTTAGCCACACCGATATCAAGAAAACAGAGGTCATGCTCAGTGAACACGTTTCAGAAGGAAAGACAGTTGCCCCACCTCATTTTCTCCCTTTCACCTCCGTCAGCCTTCTAGTCACGATTTGAATGTTTGACATTGATGATGTTTTGGAGGCTAAAACTTTAGATGGGCAACATTAGTAGACTGGTTTTTTTAGATTAAGCTAAAGCAGATATTGCTTTTTTTATGCATCCACTGCCTTTATAGACCATGGGGATTTTTCAGTGTTCTTCTGACACTTGGGTAGGAAAACTATTAGCCAAAGCTTTCACCAGCTCCCCGGAACCTCAAGCCCGGGATCTTGGAATTCCTGGGTTGCCTCACCCTTGCCTCTCCATATGAAAGTGCAGTTACCAAATCCTCCTTATTCCTTACTTGTTCCCAAACTGCTGGATATCATGAGAAAAAGTTCAAGAGCATCAGAGGGTCACCTATTTGTAGGCTCGTTCACCAGTCTTCCGTCACTGGCTTTATTTCTTTCATCTCCCCTTTTCTCACCCCTCTAGACTCTAAGCCCGTTCTGGGCAGGGAACGTGTCTACCGTCTCTGTTGTACTGTACTCTCTGAAGTGCTCAGTGCAGTGGTCTGCCCACAGTAAGCGCTCAGTGAACACCATTGATCGATTTACTCACCCACATGGTTGACTCTAGTAAGCCATCTTGGTTCTACCCTTAACCCTCAACTCTGGGCCTTCTCCCAAACCTTCCAATTAGTGGGGAACAACCTTCTAATTTTTACCCACCAATTCATGTCTCCCCCTTCTCTCCCTACCCACTCCTTTAAGATTCTTCTCCGTGAAACCTTCTTTAGTTACATAGATGAGAAGGAGAATACCCACCTTGCCTAAGCATCACTGTCGAACAACTGTTCCTCTTCATCTTGACCAGTTCATGACTAGAAATAATCATAATGATTAAAATTATCTGAGGAGAGACGGTGTGCATGTGGGTGGCTATCATGTTCTCTCAACTGTAATTTCTCACTCGCATTTTTTTGCAACTTCTCTCCTGTGGAAGACACTAAATGAAAACATTCATTCAGGAGTAATTCAAGGGCTATAGGGAAGCCTCAGAGGCCATCTTGAACCATGTAAATAAAACATGACAAACACTATGAAAGAGTTGACTCTAAGATGATCCTTCGGCTCTCAAGATCTTAGGACTATGATCATGGCATATTGTCTCCTAGAGAGTGGAGAGCTATAGTCTGTCAATCATAGGGCAACAGTCAACTCGACAGAAGGAGTAGGGTAGTGGTTTTTTTGAGGTTCGTTGATGAGCTTTAATTTTTAATTTTAAACTAAATTCTCAGGAATTTCTCCATGGAACTGCCATCCTTAGGAGAAACCTTCCTCCCATCACCTCCCCAAACACACACAAATGCAATAGATGGGGTAAGAACACAATCCGGGTCACCCCATTGTTCCTCCAATCCCTAAATTTGCAGGTCACTGCGCCCCAGATAATGACCTGTCACTGTGCTTTTGTACTCCCACACCGATAATTGTTGAAGCCACTAAAGGCTGCTTGTCCCCTGAGTGTGTGGAATGTGGTAATTAAGAGAAGGCATCAAGCAAATTCAATAGCATAGTTCATTCTTTCACCTCCAGCTCAGTAAAGAATTAGAGTGTTTTGGTTTTTAATACATGAATTTTGAGTACCACTGGGCATTTATTTTCAGGGTTGGAAAGGAGGCGATAGGTTAAAATGTAATTAAACCAAAGAAAGAGAAAAATATCTGCCTTATGCCAAAGAGGGTATGAAGTAGCCAAATGCTGAATAATTAGCAGTAGGGAATCTTATAAAAAAAATAGAATCCTAAATGGAACAAGGTCTCAGGGCTCATTTTTTTAAACAAATTTTTTCAACAAATGCTGTGTTGTACTACACTGTACTAAACTCTGGAGCAGATACAAGATAATCAGGTTGGGCACAATCAGTGTTCCAAATGGGTTCAAAGTGTTAATCCCCATTTTAAAGATGAGGTAATTGAGGTGAGATGAAAAATGAAGTGATTTGCTCAAGGTGAGAAGCAGGGTGGCTTAGTGGAAAGAGCAGGGGCTTGGGAGTCAAAGGACGTGGGTCCTGATCCCGGCTCTGCCACTTGTCTGCTGTGTGACCTTGGGCAAGCCACTTAACTTCTCTGTGTCTCAGTGACCTCATCTGTAAAATGGGGATGGAGACTGTGAGCCCCACGTGGGACAAATTGATTACCCTGTGTCTACCCCAGCGCTTAGAACAGTGCTTGGCACCTAGCACTTAACAAATAAAGTGCAAACAAAGGAATGCCTAGAATTCCTTAACTCCCATTCTCTCCTAGACCCCCTCCAATCTGGCTTCCGTCCCCTCCACTCTACCGAGACTGCTCTCTCTAAGGTCACCCATGACCTCCTTCTTGCCAAATCCAATGGCTCCTACTCCATTCTGATCCTCCTTGACCTCTCTGCTGCCTTTGACACTGTCGACCATCCCCTCCTCCTCCGTACCTTATCTCACCTTGGCTTCACGGACTCTGTCCTCTCCTGGTTCTCCTCTTACCTCTCTGGCCGATCATTCTCGGTCTCCTACGCTGGAGCCTCCTCCCCCTCCCATCCTTTAACTGTTGGAGTTCCTCAAGGGTCAGTTCTTGGCCCTCTTCTGTTCTCCATTTACACTCACTCCCTCGGTGAACTCATCCGCTCTCACGGCTTTGACTACCATCTCTACGCAGATGACACGCAGATCTACATCTCCGCCCCTGTCCTCTCCCCCTCCCTTCAGGCTCGCATCTCCTCCTGCCTCCGGGACGTCTCCACCTGGATGTCTGCCCGCCACCTAAAACTCAACATGAGCAAGACTGAGCTCCTCATCTTCCCTCCCAAGCCCGGTCCGCTCCCAGACTTCTCCATCACCGTGGATGGCACGACCATCCTTCCCGTCCCGCAGGCCCGCAATCTCGGTGTCATCCTTGACTCGTCCCTCTCGTTCACCCCACACATCCTATCCGTTACCAAGACCTGCCGGTTTCACCTCTACAATATCGCCAAGATCCGCCCTTTCCTCTCCACCCAAACGGCTACCTTACTATTACGGGCTCTCGTTATATCCCGGCTAGACTACTGTGTCAGCCTTCTCTCTGACCTCCCTTCCTCCTCTCTCGCCCCGCTCCGGTCTATTCTTCACTCCGCTGCCCGGCTCATCTTCCTGCAGAAACGATCTGGGCATGTCACTCCCCTTCTTAAACAACTCCAGTGGTTGCCTATCGACCTCCGCTCCAAACAAAAACTCCTCACTCTAGGCTTCAAGGCTCTCCATCACCTTGCCCCTTCCTACCTCTCCTCCCTTCTCTCTTTCTACCGCCCACCCCGCACGCTCCGCTCCTCTGCCGCCCACCTCCTCGCCGTCCCTCGGTCTCGCCTATCCCGCCGTCGACCCCTGGGTCACGTCCTCCCGCGGTCCTGGAACGCCCTCCCTCCTCACCTCCGCCAAACTGATTCTCTTTCCCTCTTCAAAACCTTACTTAAAAATCACCTCCTCCAAGAGGCCTTCCCAGACTGAGCTCCTCTTCCCCCTCTACTCCCTCTGCCATCCCCCCTTTACCTCTCCGCAGCTAAAGCCTCATTTTCCCCTTTTCCCTCTGCTCCTCCACCTCTCCCTTCCCATCCCCACAGCACTGTACCTGTCCGCTCAACTGTATATATTTTCGTTACCCTATTTATTTTGTTAATGAATTGTACATCGCCTTGATTCTATTTAGTTGCCATTGTTTTTACGAGATGTTCTTCCCCTTGACGCTGTTTAGTGCCATTGTTCTTGTCTGTCCGTCTCCCCCGATTAGACTGTAAGCCCGTCAAACGGCAGGGACTGTCTCTATCTGTTGCCGACTTGTTCATCCCAAGCGCTTAGTACAGTGCTCTGCACATAGTAAGCGCTCAATAAATACTATTGAATTGAATTGAATTGAATTGAAATACAATAATAATAATTATTATTATTAATAATAATAACAAATACCATACCTAACTATGGGATGAATTTAATATAATGAGGGTGACTATCCCATTGTTCTTCCATTGTTAAAGACAGAGTCCTGGGCTCAATGGACCATTAGTCTGCCCAAATATGGCATTGATTATGCTAACCGCCTAACTAGCACCCACTTTCCTTCAAAACTTTCCCAATTTATGGCCAATAGTACTCCACCCTCAATTTTAAAAGGATATAAAACCTTCACAGGGATTTTTAATACTAGTGTAAAAGGAGGGAAATGTAAATATAAAACCTTCAGTAAGTATTGTAGTGACACCAGCTATTTTGCTTTATGACTATAAGCATGCACAAGTGTACTATGTTTCCAAACTGCTTAATTGCTTCGATCTTATAAACAGCCTGGACATTGACATTAAATATTTCAGGTAGCAAGACTTTAGCATGGGCCATTTTTACATAGGTAGTTGTTATAGTGATTCTTTTCCCCTCTTCAAAACCCTATTTAAAGCTCACCTCCTCCAAGAGGCCTTCCCAGACTGAGCTCCCCTTTTCCCTCTGCTCCCTCTACCCCCCCTTCACCTCTCTGCAGCTAAACCCTCTTCTCCCCCTTTTCCCTCTGCTCCTCCCCCTCTCCCGTCCCATCCCCTCGGCACTGTACTCGTCCGCTCAACTATATATATCTTCATCACCCTATTTATTTTGTTTAATGAGATGTACATCACCCTGATTCTATTTATTTGCTATTGTTTTAATGAGATGTTCTTCCCCTTGACTCTACTTATTGCCATAGTTCTTGTCTGTCTGTCTCCTCCGATTAGCCTGTGAGCCCGTCAAAGGGCAGGGATTGTATCTGTTACCGATTTGTCCATTCCAAGCGCTTAGTACAGTGCTCTGCACATAGTAAAGACTCATTAAATACTATTGAATGAATAGTGAGAAGCATCATGGTCTAGTAGCAAGAGCACATTTCTGGGAGTCAGAGGACCTGGGTTCTAATCCTTCCTCTGCCATTTCTTGGCTGTGGGACCTAGGGCAAGTCACTTCATTTCTCTGTGCCTCAGTTATCTCATTTGTAAAATGGAGATTAAGACTTTGAGCCCTATGTGGGACAGGGACTGTGTCCAACCTCATTAACTTGCATCTACTCCAATGCTTAGTACAGTGCCTGGTACATTGCAAGTGTTTAACAAATACCATTTAAAAACACAACTTCAAAGCCTAGTTGGTTGGAAGAGAGGGCTGAATACATGCAAAGGATCTAGTATCTTTGATCAATCAGTTGGTTGTATTTTTTGAGCACTTACTCTGTTCTGAGTACTGTTCTAAGCACCCTGGAGTGTGCAATAGAGTTAGTAAACAAAATTGCTACTGTCAAGGAGCTTATCATCATTTGATCACTTAGACTGTGAGCATCATGTGGGATAGGCAATGTGTCATCAACATCATCATCTTTAGTAGTATTTATTGAGCACTTACTGTGTGCAGAGCACTGTACTGAACACATAGGAGAGCACAGTACAGCAGAGTTGGTTGACCCATTCTCTGCCCACAACAAGTTTACAGTCTAGAGGAGGAGACAGACATTAATTTAAATAAACAACTTTTATGGATGAGGAAACTGAGGCACAGGGAAGTTAAGTGACTGCCCAAGGTCATGCAGCAAGCAAGTGGCAGAGCCAGGCTTAGAACCCAGGTGCTCTGACTTTCAAACCTGTGCTCTTTCGACTAGGTCACACTGCTTCTCTACGTCGTTGGTTAAATGTACTTACTAGGAAGTAGAATTTAGTGGCAGCCAACTCTTTGTTGCTAGTGAAAATATTTGGTCGTGTTTAAGGTTTCTCTAGTACAGGCTGGTACATTAAATTGACAATAGGTTTGAAAAAACCTGAAGTAAAGTACTCTGCTGACCTTGTGAAGTGATTCCTAATTACCCACATGTCTTTTAGGGAGTCTGTCACCAGATCAAAGTCACCACTCCTGGGTGACTGTCTCAAAGATTTTCATTAATACTCTTTTTTTTTATAGTATTTAAGCACGTGCTATGTGACAGACGCTGTACTAAGCACTGGGGTAAATAGAATCTGATCAGGTTGGACACAGTCCGTGTCCCGCATGGAGCTCACAGTCTTAATCCCCATTTTATAGATGAGGGAACTGAAGCACAGAGAAGTAAAGCATCTTGCCCCTATTGGTAACCTGTTGAGTTGGGAGAATTCTTCAGTAGATCAAAAGCATATTCTGTAACTGACCTCCAGCTCCCTCATACCGTCAAGCAGGGCATCTCAGTGCTAGTCTGTAATTTCATTGCAGACAGGGTTTGTGTCTATTAACTGAATCGTGCTCTCCCAAACACTCAATACAGTGCTCTGCAAACAGTGAGAGCTGAATAATTACTACCATTGATTGGTATTTATTGAGTATTTACTGAGCGAAAGGCACTGTACTAAACATTTGGGGGAGTACAACAGAAGGAAGAGACATGTTCCATGCCCTTAAGGAGCTTGTGGTCTGAATAGAGGGCAGAATAGATTGAACAACACTGGAACTGTCATACAAGGAAGAGGCAAGAGTTGGCAAATGGAGGCATCCCAGGCAGGACTGAGGTGAATCGTGAAGTGAGTATCGAAGAACTATAGAAGTCACAAGGAGAGAGAAAGAAATAGGGTCGCTCGATTGGGGGAATAGTGGGATAAAGTGATACAGATCGAGGGAGAAGGGGAGGGGAATCCAATCCAAACATGGCTATATAGAAAATGGTAGAGAAAATGGTTGAGAGAGGAAAGGATTCCAGGCTTTTTGACATTATACACGTTTCATAGAGTGGCTGAATTAATAAGAAATTCACCGTGCCTGATCAGATATAAAGGAACCCTGAAAAACAGCTATGGATAAAAAAAACCCAAAAAGGCAGCCAAAGAGGAAACCTGCCATAAGCTGCTTTAAACATTAAAGTTTTTTCCACTTGCATCTTGAGGCCAAAGCACGGGATCATCCATTTTCCCTTTGTCTCCACCTGAAATTCTCAACCTTCAGAAAAAGCAGCTCCTCTCCTCAAGTCTTTTCCTATCATTCTTCCCTCATCCCTTGTCACCCTGGACCTGGAGAATTGATCCTTGTGGTCCTTTCCCGGATTTCGTCTCTGGACTCCCAAATGACCTAGGTCTAGCCCACATGTCTGATGAAAGAAGGCTCTTTTCATAAAGCTTTTCTCCTCCTACTCACCCTCTGAATGTCAGTTTGTGTTCACAGCTGCAGTAGCCTGCCACAGATGCACCCTGTGCCAGCAGCAGACATTTCCTGCCTGATGAGGGCAACATTGGACTGATGCATAAATGAGATTCTTGCAATATTTTTGTCTTTATATTCTGCATTGTTCAAATTAGGACAATAGTTGGATTTTTTTTTCCATGGAGGTATCTGGGTAGGTCGATCCTGTGAACATTCGTTTGGATCGGGCACCTAAATGTAGAGTGTTTTGTTTGTCATAGTAATAATTACGGTGTTTGTTAAGCATTGACTATGTGCCGGGCACTCTACTAAGCGCTGGGGTAGATAGATACAGGTTTATCAGGTTAGATACAGTCCCTGTCTCACATGGGACTCACAGTCTCAATCTCCATTTTACAGATGAGGGAACTGAGGCACAGAGAAGCGAAGTGACTTGCCCAAGGTCACACAGCAGACGTGGCGGAGCCAGGATCAGAACCCATGACCTTCTGACTCCCAGGCCCGTGCTCTATCCACTACGCCATGCTGAATGCTAATATAGGTGGATGGCACTTATTTAATCTGTAGGCAAAATAATACACACCAGAAGCCTGGAAGCTTGAGCTCCTTTAAGTAATTCAAACATATGAGTAGACAGAAACAACTTTTCAGATTTTGGAGGGCATAATAATAATAATAATGATAATAATTGTGGTATTTGTTAAGTGCTTGCTATGTGCCAAGCACTGTACTAAGCTCTGGTGCGGATAGAAGCAAATCAGGTTGGATACAGTCCCTTGTCCCAAAGGGACTCATAATCTCAATCCCCATTTTACAGATGAGGTAACTGAGGCCCAGAGAAATGTGTGTGTGTGCGTGTGTAGAGAGGAGGAGATTGATGCCCATTTCAATAGATTCTCAACTATCAGCTACTCCAGCTCGAATAGTAATCTTTAAAAAACTTTGGAACATTTTAGATTGCTCGGCTGGTCCAGGGTGGTGCTTTTTAAGAAATGGATTGCATACCTGGAAGTAATTCTTTCTGAGACATAGTGATTTTTTTTTAGTACAAAATCATAATTATATCACAGAACCACTGAAAACCTGTGTCAAAGACAATACATAAAACTGTCATCCAAAACATACTTAAAGAGTAGGTTACACTAAGGATACCTGCAAATGTATATTATACATTTTAATGAGGATAATAATTAGCACTTACACTGCACTTTTCATCTTCCAATTTCTTTACAAACAGAAGTTAATTAATAGATTAGAAGACACCAATATTTTGCCTTCGAGTCAAACACACTTCAGTCTCAGATTTATTTTTAGGTCTGAAGCTTGTGCAGTATTTTCCCGGGGATCTGTTCAGTACATTCAGAACCTGACTTCCCCACATAAAGAGGGAGGGGAAGGAGGAAGGGAAAGGCAGCGAGGGAATCTTTCTCCTCTCTATGCCAGCTGGATCTATTACCAGCTCCTTCCCAAGCTAAAATGGGAAAACAGTAATGCAGGGAACAAAGAAGACTCAGAGTAATAACAGTAATAATTATAATAATAGTACTCGTTCAGTGCTTGCTATGTCCCAAGCACTGAGATAGACACAAGTTAATCAGGTTGGACACAGTCCCTGTTCCACATGGGGCTCACACTCTTAATCCCCATTTGACGGATGAGGGAACTGAAGCCCAGAGGAGTGAAGTGACTTACCTTAAATCACCCAGCAGACAGGGAGCCGGGATGGGATTAGAACCCAGGTCCTTCTGACTCCCAGGCTTGTTTCCTATCCACTAGTCCATGCTGCGTGTATGGATTCTTGAAGTAGGGAAATTGGTTCAAATGTTAGAATTTGTTTCCATGTAACCCTTTTTGGGGAAGGTGAAGCATCATAAAAACCAAGTCCGCCCATCCACAGTGGAGTGGATTGTCTCCCCCTTCCCTTGGCTATAAAATGGGGCTCGACTCACATCTCCTCTGGGACATTTGAGCAGTGGCTCAATGTAGGTGAATGGGATCTTCGCAGCACTAAGCGCTCTGTGGTACAGAATGAAAAATACCTCCTAGCACCAGGAACAGTAGTGACAGATAAATCTTGTACTTTGAATCCAAATAGCTCCATCTTCATATGTTTAAAATGATAGTGAAGTGAGCCAGAGAACTTTGAGCAATTGTTTTCCAACCCGTGATTTATAATAATAACAATAATCATGTTATTTGTGAACCACTTATTATGTGCCAAGCACTGTTCGAAGTGCTGGGGTAGATACAAGCTAATCAGGTTGCACCAGTCCCTTTCCCACAAGAGACTCACAGTCTTAATCCCCATTTTACTGATGAGGGAACTGAGGCACAGAAATGTTGTGACTTTTCCAAGGTCACACAGAAGACAAGTCTTGACGGATCTGAAACGCGTACCGGATTTGAACTGGGAATGGTTGGGGGGAACGTGAAGAATTGGCATACTCGAGGGTAACAGAAGCGAGCCTGGGTGAGAGTCCGCTTCATCGCATTTCGCAGTTCAAACCCTTCAGCGGTGGCTCCTGCCTAAAACCCCTGGCACCTGGATGAGATTTAGGACATAAAAATGATTCCCCATGTCTGTCTCCCATGCCCCCCATGCCTCTCTCAGTCTTTTGCGTTATAGTGTTTCAATATTCCATTTTAATTATTCCCCTCCTGTCACCAGATTATATACCATTGCTCCTATTTCCGAATAGGTGCAGCTGCACCTGCCGGTAGTCAAGATTGTACTGGCAGTCAAATCTTTGTACTGTTGCATTGAATCAAGCGGCTTAAGCCATCTTGGTCTGGCAGTGGAAACAGGGCTCTTTTAGTCCTTGATTCTATGATCTCTCAATGGTATTAAGTGGCTTAGTGGATAGAGCACGAGTCTGGGAATCAGAAGGTCACAGGTTCTAAACCTGACTCCGCCACATGCCTGCTTTGTGACCTTAGGCAAGTCACTTCACTTCTCTGGTCCTCAGTTACCTCATCTGTAAAATGGGGATTAAGACTGTGAGCCCTATGTGAAGTGGGCAAGTCACTTAACTTCTCTGTGCCTCAGTTCCCTCATCTGTAAAACGGGGATTAAGATTGTGAGCCCCACGTGGGACAATTTGATCACCTTGTATCCCCCAGTGCTTAGAACAGTGCTTTGCACATAGTAAGCGCTTAACAAATACCATCATTATTATTATTATTATTATGTGGGACAGGGACTGTGTCCAACCTAACTTGTATCTACCCCAGCACTTAGAACAGTGCTTGGCACATAGTAAGCGCTTAACAAGTACCACTATTAATATTATTATTATTATTGAGTGCTTTCTTTGTGCAGAACACTGTGGTAAGCGCTTGGGAAAGTCCAATACAACAGAGTTGGTAGACATGCTTCCTGATGCTCCCTGCCCATAAGGAACTTATGTTCTAGACAGATATTAATATAAATGAAAAATTTTTAGATATATACGTAAGTGCTGTGACCGCTAAGGAAGAAGTGCTCTCTTTCTTCTACTCTATCAATATTCTGAGAAAAGTTGAAATAGAATTAACCGTTATTACTGGAAAGGGGTAATTTTGTCAGCACTAGGAAGGTTTCAGCTCAGCATAGTTAGAGAAGCAGCGTGGCTCAGTGGAAAGAGCCCGGGCTTGGGAGTCAGAGGTCATGGGTTTGAATCCCGAATCTGCCCCTTGTCAGCTGTGTGACTGTGGGCAAGTCACTTCACTTCTCTGTGCCTCAGTTCCCTCATCTGTAAAATGGGGGTGAAGACTGTGAGCCTTACGTGGGACAACCTCATTCCCCTGTATCTACCCCCAGCGCTTAGAACAGTGCTCTGCACGTAGTAAGCGCTTAACAAATACCAACATTATTATTATTCTCCTTTTTAAATGGAATGAATAAGCCACCAGATGGCATCCTAAATCAATCTTCTGAGAAAATGACATTATATATGTGCTCTTCAACTTGTTAAAAAAAAATGCTTTTTTCAGCTGCTTTGGTTGAGAAGCTGGGGTTCAGACATATTAGTCATTTAGAGGAAGTAATCAGGCTACTGCATGCAGATCACAATCTGTACTTCTTAATACGTTGAGTTGTGTCGAAGAGTCAAATTACAACCATGGCCAGAGAAAGTGATTGTATCTGTGTAATTTTAGAACGCTTCCCTCTGATCAAATAACCACACCTAAACAGAACAATAAAAATCACCAGAAAAGGATTCCAATAAAATGGCCAAGTTTTCATTAAGCAGGATTAAAGAGTTGAATATTTTGGCCTTCCCCTTTGGTTTAGAATTTGATTTTCAGGAGTCAGTTGTAGGATTGAATTGTGCAGTGATCACACTGTTCTTTATGGGAAGTAAAAGCCTATGTAATTCTCGGGGCTAATTCTCAAAAATACTGCAGAGTTGCGCTTTCTTCTGGGAGTAGAGACCCGGTTGACTTCAAAGGGAGATTCTCCACTGGAGTTGAGGCCTCACTGTGCAGAGGTTGATCTTTGGGCCGATTTTGTTTCAAGTAAACAGAAAGACTATGAAATGCGGCACTTTGCCAGAGACCATTGTCCTGCAGGGCCCATAGTGCAGTTCCATAATAGTTAAGCCACTGTGGCCAAATAAACGGAATCCCCCACCAACCGGGATTTAGAGATTGGGAAAGTGGAACGTTCAGAGCTGAAAAGTCTCACATCTGGAAAGATGGGAGCAAAGGATAATCCAGACCGATAAATGGAGCCTTCTGTTCCACATCGACAGTGTCATTTTGCTCTTTAAAATCGACTGCCTGGGACTGAGTGCCTGGGCTTGATTTTGAGAGGATTTTTCTAGCGGAAAAATTATTCTCATGAACTGATGCGCTCAGGGTAAATCTTGGTCTTGGTGTCAAACCAACCCTTGCACTAGCCTCATATCCGGTACCCCTGATATCAGAACTTCCCTATTGATGACCGACAACATTGTCGGTTTTCCCAGCTGTTGTAGTAGAATAGCAACTGCCCGGATGCCCAGGAAAGTTAGCACCGGGATAGGTGTCCAAATTTCCTGTTTTAGGCAGGCTAGTCATTATATCTGGGGCTCTATCTTGCCAGCTATATAGCCAAGGGTTCATCCTTTCTTTTTTTTGTATAGTCTTTGTAAGCGCTTACTCTGTGCCAGCCAGTCGATCGTATTTATTGAGCGCTTACTGTGTACTTCAGTTACCTCATCAGTAAAATGGGGATTGAGATTGTGAGCCCCACGTGGGACAGGGACTGCATCCACCTCAGTTTGCTTGTGTCCACCCCAGTGCCTAGAATGGTGCTTAGCACATAGTAATCACTAAACAAATACCATAGTTATTATTACTAATTATTATTTTTAGAATTCAGAACCCCAGCCCAGGATCCATTAGGGTCCTGCTTTTTGCCAGGACTAGACTATAAGCACCTTGAAGGCAGGGATTGTGTCTTTTACCTCTACTGAACAAGTGCCTTGTAAAGTGCTTTGCACACACCGGAAACTCCCATGCCAATTCAGCCAGGTAAGCTACCAGGGCAGCCGCCGTGTCTGGTGGCCACTGAGCCATCTAAGCTGGGTCCAGTGTCCTCTGACACCACCACCTGGACAGGAGTTCAGCCCCAGCTGAACCGGCCTGTTCTATGTCACGAGTCCAGGGCCACCGTTCCCTCTGCCAAGATGGCAGCAGAATCAGTGACAGTGAGTGTCCTCTCCTCCCTTCCTCTCCCTTTCCCTTTCCTTTCTGCCCCTATTTTCTTTTTCCCATTTCCTTCACCCCTTACCCCTTTTCCGTCTCCCTTTCCCTCTTCTCTTCTTTCCCTTTCCCCCTGACTTCCGCACTTTTCCTTATTTGTCCCCTCCCTCTCTTTCTCCACCTGCCTGCCCTCTAGGGTGATCACCACCTAAAAACAGGGTCGAATGGGAGGATCCCAATCCAGAATGCCAGCTTTCAATCCCCCTTGGGTTGTGTATCCAAATCCGGTTGGACCAGTGTGGGTTCGGGAATTTTTTTTGGAAACCAGCATTGTTCGGGGGCTGTACAGATGCATGAGGTGGTAGACTCTCCAAGATGGGTATCGTTATCCAGATTCTAAGATACAAAGGCAGCGGCTTGCAATAGAATGAAAAAAAAACAAAACAATTTAGATGTACACTGAACAGACTCAGACGTTGGTTGTCTTTATTGGGCAGTCTTCATTTCAGACTCTCTACTGTCACCCTGAAGCTGCCCTCCATCTTCTTACAAGCAACCTCTCCCCCTCCGACCTGGGAGTGAAAGGGAGATAAGGCTATCTAGCCTCAAAGAACACGGTGGAAGGAAATCCCCTTTTCTTTTTTAAGGTATTTGTTAAGTGCTTACTATGAGCCAGGCACTGTAATAATAATAATAATGATAATGGTATTTGTTAAGCGCTTATTTTGTTCCAGGCACTGTACTAAGCACTGGGAGAGATACAGGACACAGTCCATGTCCCACGTGGGGCTCACAGTCTCAATCCCCATTTTACAGATGAGGGAACGTGTCTGCCAACTCTGTTGGCGCTTAGTATAGTGGTCTGCACCTAGCAAGCCCTCAATTACCGATGATGACGACGAGGCAGAGAAGCTCCTGAAGCAGACACAGTGACCCTCAGCCCAGTAACGATGGCAACTTTCTTTTCCACAGCTTTTCCTCTTTGACAAGCCTGGCTGCTCCCAAGGGGCTCACTAAGTCATCTAGTACAATGCTTAAAGTAAGTGCTCAGTAAATACGATTGAATGAATGAATGAATGAATGGTGAAGTTCTAATCTCGGCTCTGCCACTTGTCTGCTCTGTGACCAGGCAAGTCATTCAGCGCTTAGAACAGTGCTCAGCACATAGTAAGTGGTTAACATAGTAAGTGCGTAACAAGTACTGTGATTATCATTATTATTAACTTCTCTGAGCCCCAGTTGCCTCATCTGGAAAATGGGGATTAATACTGTGATCCCCATGTCAACTGTGTCCAACCTGATTACCATGTATCTACTCCAGCGCTTAGTATAGTGTTTGGCACACAGTAAGGGCTTAACAAATACCATTAAAAAAAAAAGTGGCAGGGCACATGCAGCCACCACTGCTACTCATTCCCCAATGTTCAGGCTATGTTTCCCCACTCAAGAAACTCTAGTGGTTGCCCATCCACCTCCGCATCAAACAAAAACTCCCCACCATTGGCTTTAAAGAACTCAGTCATCTTGGCTCCTCGTACCTCACCTCGCTACTCTCCGACTACACCCCAGCCCACACACTTTGCTCCTCTAATGCCAACCTTCTCACTGTAAGTCGATCTCACCTATCTTGCCGCCAACCTCTTGCCCACATTCTGCCTCTGGCCTGGAACACACTTCTTCCTCGTATCCGACAGACAATTACTCTCCCCCCTTTCAAAGCCTTGTTGAAGGGACATCTCCTCATCTCCTCCAAGAAGCCTTTCCTGACTAAACCCTCTTTTCCTGTTCTTCAAGTCCCTTCTGCGTCTTAAAAAGTCCCTTTTTATCTTATCAAAAAGCTTAAGGTCAGTATTAGAAGCAGAATGTAGCCAAAGCAAAGTCAAGTTTCATCAGAAATCTGCTTAAGAATGTTCCTGTATCAGTGGCTTGAATGAGTAATGCAGAACTTCAGCTATTTGTGTTATTGGGTATTTCACAAAGTAGCCTTCTGTCCTCTCCCACGAAAAAACAATCTCCCCTAACTGTATTATGACTGCAAGATGATTTGTGACTGAAGATCGTATACAGAAAGAAATCCAGGGTTTTCTGAAGATTTTGTTTTTGTTTTCTTTACCACAAAAGCCAGATTCATCAAAAATATTCTAGCCTATGTTTCTGTCGTCCTTTATTATTTAAAACTGGATTCTTTGTTAGCCAATTAAATTTGTCCCTTTCTAAGCCAGCCCTGTGAGGGATAACGCTTCCTAGATTGAGGTTTGTGTGCGAAAGGATTACCTGTAGTAAGTGATGAAGGTTACGATGGAGGGAAAAGGAATTTTATCCTTGAAATGTCCAATAGAGCAATGTAATATTACAAAGCTTTCACTTTGGTGCAATCAACATGCCTTAATGCCCAAATTTCCAAAACAGAAAGTCTATTAGAACCTTTGTCATTCTCCAAGCTACAGTTCTAAATCAACCTGGATGAGATTGCATATCCCCTTCTCAGAAAGACGAGATCCAAGGGTATTTGCTAAAATCACCTCCATTGATTCTGATGTTCAAAATTAGAACAGCTGTCTTATAAAATAATAATGAATCATTCATTAGTAATTTAAGGATAACAGACTGCAGAAGCATATTAAGTAGCTATTTAAGAAACAATGCAGTGTAGTAGTTCTTTTCTTTAAAATATAGAGACCTAAATGGACCAAAAAAAAAGATGTGATTTCTGGATTCTGTTCAGCTGCTAGTTAACAATATGCACCTAGAGCAAAAAGGCATAGACATTCTGTTCTGACAAGGGTTGGTGGTTCATTTACTTTGCTCATTTTTGTTCTCCAAGTATGTATTTATTAAAATAGGCCAGCTTTGAGGGGCAATTGCAGTTTGAATTCCTAAATAAGATGACCGGGCCAGTGATCAGCATGATCAAGATGAAATATTACTTTAGAGCCACTTTTAAATGTACAAGATGGCATACATAATTTAGGCATTAACGCATAATCAAAATATATTGAATTGTCTCTATCCACAGGTGGGAAAAAATATCTATTATTTTATTTCCAGAGGTAATTTTCCTTCGGCACCAACTAGAAATCTTAAAGAGTAGTCTGGACGAGCAAGAGGTTTACTGAAAGCCCACAGTGACTCCTCACATAGCTCACCTACCTAGGGAAATACTTTAGGGTTTTTTTCTTCCCCAAGAGATCTCATTGTTCCTTATTTCTACCCAGCTCATCAGAAGTAATTATATCAATCAGTCATTCGGTAGTATTTATTGAGCGCTTACTGTGTGCAGAGCACTGTTCTAAGCATAAGAAGCAATGTGGCTTAGTGGAAAGAGCACAGGCTTGGGAGTCAGAGGATGTGGGTTCTAATCCCTCCTCCGCCATTTGTCTGCTGTGTGACCTTGGGAAAGTCACTTAACTTCTCAGTGCCTCAGTTACCTCATCTGTAAAATGGGGATTAAGACTGAGCCACGTGGGACAACCTGCTTACCTTGTATCTACCCCAGCGCTTAGGATAGTGCTTGGCATATAGTAAGTGCTTAACAAATACCATAATAATAATAATTATTATTATGCGCTTGGAAGAGTACAATATAACAGAGTTGGTAGACACATTCCCTACCCACAACGAGCATACAGCCTAGAGTGGGAGACAGACATTGATAATAAATAAATTATGGATATGTACACAAGTGCTGTGAGACCGAGGAAGGGGTGAAGAAAGGTTACAGATCCAAGTGCAAAGGTGACGCAGAAGGGAGAAGGAGAAGAGGAAATGAGGGCTTAGTCACCGAAGGCCTCTTGGAGGAGATGTGCCTTCGATAAGGCTTTAAAGATGTATTTCCAGGGCTCTTTCCCCACTAAAATATATAAGGCAGTGCCCAGAATGCCTGTCGCTCCTTGGATTTAAAGAAGAGGAGGATGGAAGGCTAAGCTCTTTTTCCATTTAACCCAGGAGGAGAGGAGCAAACCAAGGAGGTTAATCCTCCCCACCCCGGCCTGAGAGAGGGAGAGAAGAGAACTTCCAGAAGCCACCCCTTTCGGACAGGCTGTGTAGTCTTCCTTCCGTCAGGGATAACAAAATGGGGTACTTTGACTTTAAATCTGAATTCTTTGTGTTTCTATCTTCTCTCTTCAAAGCCATTTTTTAAAATGGTATTTGCTAAGCGCTATGTGCCAGGCACTGTACTAAGTGCTGGAGTAGATACAAGCTAATCAGGTCGGACTCAGTCCATGTCCCACATGGGGCTCACAGTCTTCCTCTTCATTTTCCAGATGATGTAACTGAAGCGCAGAGAATCAAGTGACTTGCCCAGGGTCACACAGCAGACAAGTGGAGGAGTCGCGATTAGAACCCAAGTCCTTCCAACTCCCAGGCCTGTGCTCTATCCACTCGGCCACGCTGCTTCTCAAAGCCATAAAGTCAGTCTGCACTATCTTTGAGAATTATAAGGACAAGACCAAGTAGAAAATTATATGAGATGATGCTTTCAGTCAAAGGTGCACCTAGGAGACTCAGTGTAAGGCCTCAGCAAGAAGAGAGGAATGGAGAATTGGGTTGGCTCTTCCTTGTTCTCCCTCTATTGAGTCAAAGACATGAAATTTGGAAAACGCTTTTCTAATCTGACCCCTAGAAAATAGCATGCCAGTCTTTGACTAAGCTGTTCTGAAACGTGGATTGTGAATTTCAAGTGAATCATTTAAAAATAAAGTGTGCCTAATTTCAGAATGGACCACTTAATCACAAGGACAACAGAGGATTTAGATCAATAGAGGATTAGCAGTTTCTCTTGATAGTAAGTTTTGAAAATGCTTCTTGTCATGGGCAAGATACACAAATTGTTCAACATGATTAGAGAAGATATTCAGAGCAAATAACTGGAGATAACTCTTTCCTCCCTTCCTCCTTCTGTCCCACCTTCCTCCCTTGCGCCTAAGCAGAGTCTCGCTAGCCTCTTCATCAGTCTAATTTTAATAGAAATTATCACATACAAACCCCGAGGAGATTGAGAAGCAGCGTAGCCCCACAGAGAGAGAGCGTAGACATGGGAGTCAGAATGACCTGGGTTCTAGTCCCGGCTCTACTGTTCATCTGTCGGGTGGCCTTGGGCAAATCACTTCACTTCTTTGTACCTCAGTTACCTCATCTGTAAAATGGAGGTTGATAATAAGTGTATTTGTTAAGCTCTTACTATGTGCCAGGAACTCTGCTAAGCACTGGGGTTGATCCAAGTTAATCAGGTTGGACACAGTCCCTGTCCCACATGGGGCTCACAGTCTTAATCCCCATTTTACAGTGGAGGTAACCGAGGCCCAGAGAAGTTAAGTGACTTGCCCAAGGTCACACAGCAGATAGGTGGCAGAGCTGGGATTAGAACCCAGGTCCTTCTGACTCCCAGGTCCCCTGCTCTATCCACTATGCCACTCTGCTTCTCGCGATTAAAACTGTGAGCCCTGTGTTGGACGTGGACTGGTTCCAACCTGATTACCTCGTATCTACCCTAGAGCTTAATATAGTGCCTGGCACATAGAAAGCACCTAACAAATACCATTTTAAAAAAAGTTGAACCCATTTTCTCTTCCCTTTCTGGTACCCAAATCATAAAGAATTCCAGAGGAAAAAAATCAATGCCTCCGCCTCCTGCTCCACACCTAATTAAAGCTTTTCTACAGCTTCCATAACAATGCATAAGTAAACTCTGCCCAGCATTTCATTAGCTAGCTAAAATGTAATTACATCAGAGGTCTTACAATGAACAAGTCAACTAACAATAAATAACAGCACTATGCTCCGAGCAGTAAAGTGTACTTTAGCACCTTCAAAGCGCAATAAAACAACAAAAAGATCTTTTTAGTATCAACATCTTGAAAATTTGTAATGGAGACTTCTTTTGTTGAATGTACAGACTGTGAACATAAGTGCTCCAGAAGAATTTTTATAGAAACTTTCTTCTTCCCACTTAATAATCTGCACCCATATTTCGCATTGCATTGGTATAGCGATGATCGTGGCGTAAGGCTGTGCTTCTAAAATTAAAGGAAGGGATTTTTTTAGATCTATTTTAAAGTGACCAGGAGGACATCAGTTGACTAGCTGTTAGGTCAACTTGGTTAGATTTTTCTTTTCACCTTTGGATTATTAACAATTTAATGATCATTGTATTATCAATTTTATTTCCGTAAAAGCCTTAGTCGAAGCAAGGGTATCCAACAGGTGAAGTGCTTCAAAGGGTACATGAAGAGCTTTGGTCTGAGCAAATAGGGATAGGAGAGGAAATGCTTGCCAAGAGATCTTTAGGCCTGCAACTTGCGATGTGATAATGTGAATTAGGGTACAGCACTGACTGCTTTTTCGCTGGTATTCGACCTCTCCTCATTCAGGCTCCAGCCTGAACACAAATATAAAGAATGGTAAGACTGCATTTGAGATGGCAATGAAATAGGGTGTTGTCACAGGATAATGGTCTCCCACTGCTTCGTAAAATACCAAGCCAAAGGCAAGACTTTCATTTTCCGAGCAGAAGACATTAATCCAGTGACAATGTTTTATTACAGTGATTTTATTTCTATTATACCAAATGAGCATGTAGATTTAATCAATTCATTTGATGGATGCCGATGTGGTAAATTGACAGTGGTTTATCATCATTATGAAATTGTCGCTTTCTCGTTGGCCGTTTATCCAGAAAAATACAGATGTTTTAGGAAACTAAACTGTCACAGAAAGGACTGGATTTTGGCTAGTTGGGGGTTGTTTTTCTTAAGTGAATATTAATACAGCCATTAAGAGGGACAACATGATTGGCGCAGAAACACTTGGCACAATATTCTGATTCATGTCATACTTCAAATTCTTAGCTTTGCTGACAGGCTTCACATGCTAATTAGGAAACAATTGTTGGAATCGAAGAACTCCCAAGATGTGCGGATGCTGGTGGAGGTGCTTAGGGTTTTTAAGGAAACAAGTGATTCCGAGTGTAACTTTATTGCTCGAAATAAATTCCCGGTGATGGCGGTACAGTTTTGTACCTCAGACTGACACTCCTAGGCAACATCGCATAAGATTCCAGCACTTAGAACAGTGCTTGGCACTGTCCTTTTCAGCTTGGAAGAGTGATCTAAATTCTTCCCAACCTAGCCGATGGCCGAAGAGGAAACTCTCCCTTTAAATGCAGTTGTCTGAACAGCACACAAATTAACTCTACCAATGTAGCCATAATTTAAGCTCTGTGGCCTCCCTCACCACTGCCACGGCCTCCTCCCCACCGCTCTCACTGCCACCCCTACAGAAAACTCCAGCCAGGCTCAAATTTCTGTCAGGAGACAGCACTGTCCCATGGTTGGGGAACTGAGCGTTTAGCACGGCCTAGTGGATAGTGCACGGGCCTGGGCTGGGTTTTAGTAGGAAATCTGAGAGGTAGGGTAGGAAGGGGCAAGGTGATCGAGTGCTTTAAAGCCAGTGGAAAGAAGTCTCTACTTGATTTTTCATCTTCTGAGTAGGAGAGAAATGCAGGTGGATTTCAGGGGTACTTTCAGTAACTTGATTTTAACATACGACTCTCATGCTGTCTTTGGGTCGATGGATTTTTTTTTCAAGTGTCATCCAATCCCGACCTTTCCTGCTGAACGTAGACCTCAAAATGGAATAATCATCCGTCTCCGTATAACTGTAGAGTTGAGCCAACCCACTGATTCTCTGAGAATTCTCCCTCTACTTATGAAATGGGTTGTTTTTTTGTATTCAGCATCATGATAAATAATTCAACAACTAGCTTTTATAACACCCTCCAACATGTCGATGATAAACACAGATATAATAGACTCAGGTGTCTCTAAATAAATGTATATGACACGTTCTGCCCAAGCAGTTTCTACATACCAAGTGAAGGAGAGCATTACTGAATGAAGTAGACAGGTTGATAGAATCATGAAATTGTCGGGCTCAAGACTTACATCAGGGACACACAGAAGAGTGTTCTGAGGTACCCTGTTGTGTAATATCGAAGGAGACTGGCTCCTGGAAAGGAAGCTGGTTCTGCTTGAGAAATGAAGTCAGTATAAGCAGTGAGTAAGAGAGACACACAAACAGTGACAGTGGGAACTGCTACTTGTGCTTCGTTCTTTGCAGTTACAGTTGCACACACAGAGAAAATCACCTTCAGGAATAACATCTAAGCCCAGATTTATGTAAAAAAAAAAAAGCATTATAGTATTAAATTCTACAATGACTAACTACATCCCTGCCACCTGACTGTAATTCCATTTCCCCCAACTTGATGTATTTTAATAATTTAAATTTTACTCTTCATTCTCACTCATCAAATAACAGGATTTTTTTCCCAGTTCCCTTGATTCTGCACAAATATGTATTTTTCACAATAGAAAGTATGTCATTCTTTGTTGTCACATTCAGTACATCCATTTCAAATACTTGCTTCAGTCCTTGGGCTGAAGGAAATTAATGCATTCAGAAGTGCATGTTTTTACCCAAACTGTCTTTAATCCATTTGCGAAGAAACTCAGTCTTCATGCATCCTTTATTTGATCCGTTCAGTTGGGCATCCTGATTCTCACCCTAAGTGATTTAATTATATCCTAAAGACTATCACAATAGATTGAACTTGCCCCAGCCTTTCTGTAGGGAAGCTTCCTCAAGAGTCTGTTTTATGAGTTCAAGCATTAGAATGGATTACATTTTCCAGGTGAGGTAACTGAGGCCCAGAGAAGTGAAGTGACTTGCCCAAGGTCACACAGCAGACAGGTGGCAGAGCTGGGATTAGAACCCAGGTCCTCTGACTTCCAGTCCCAGGTTTTATCCACTAGGCACCATGCTGCTTCTCCAGAAGCTTCAGCGGCAGCCAGGAGCAGAGAATGGTGGTGACTTGATATCAGTCGTATTTATTGAGTGCTTAATGTGTGCAGAGCACGGTACTGAGCACTTGGGAGAGTATATGTTGGTAGTACAGAGTTGGTAAACACGTTCCCTGCCCACAGGGAGTTTACATCACTCTTTCCCCTCTCTTTTCCTCCTCTTTTCTCCCATCCCACCTTAATAGGTGTTCAGTTGTCACCCTGTTCACCTTCCCCTCTGCATTACTTATTCACTCAGGTGTGTATCCCTTAAGCGTTTTGATATCATTCATTCATTCAGTCAGTCATATTTATTGAGCACTTACTGTGTGCAGAGCACTGTACTAAGCGCTTGGAAAGTACAATTCCCACCCCCATAGCATTCTACTCTTCCATTTCTCCTATCTGTAACATTTTCATGTCTCTCTCCCTCTCTAGACTGTAAGCTCCTTGTGGACAGGGAACATTTCTACCAGCTCTGGTTTTTTTTTGTGTGTTTTCCCAAGTGCTGAGTACAGTGCTCTGCACACAGTAAGAGCTCAATAAATGCCACTGATTGATTGCAATCTAGAATACGCAGTCTCCACAAGACAAACCTAAATATAAAGCACTGAAATGTACGATTGAATGAATAACCATGCAGAAGGGCAAAGCTGACCCCATATAGTAGCTTCACCACTTCAGCCACTGGATTTTCAGCCACCACTTCAGGCCATTCCCCCCGTATCCTTTAATGATCTTAAAGGGGAAACACAGGAGTTCTATGTTTGCTCCCTCTTCGCTGCTCCTTCCCTCACTCCTTTTTCATTTCTGCTCTCGACTATGAAGGAGTTTTTGAGCTTCCTCTAGTTTTAGATTTGTTATAATTCTGCTGGATTGTAAACTCTCTGAGGGAAGAGATCGTTCTTTCCTCTTCTGTTGTACTCTGCCAAGCGCTTAGTAAAGTGGTCTGCACATAGTAAATGCTCAAATATCACTGATGGATTTTTTGGGGGTGGGGATTATTTTGGTTTTGGTAGTGAATCACTTAAAAATTGGGCTTCATATGGCACCACATAGATGAACTCCTATTGGCTGTTACGAATTGAGACCACGGTGAGTGCAGAAATGTAGGGAAGCAAGAGAACGGGCCTGGGAGTCAGAGGATCTGGGTTCTAATCCCACTCTGCCTCATGTCTGCTGTGTGAACTTGGACAAGTCACTTCATTTCTCTGTTCCTCAGTTACTCATCTGTAAAATGGGGATTAAATCCTCCTAAGACTATGAGCACCATGTGGGACAGGGACTGTGTCCAATCTGATTATCTTGTAACTACCCTGGTGCTTAGGACAGTACCTGGCTCGTAGTAAGTGCTTAAGGGTATCATTAAAAAAAAAAAGTAGAACACATTGTGATAGACCAGTTCCAGTTTCTTTACAATTCTGAAAAGTCTCCCATGGACATTCTCTGTCTCTCCAAATGAGCAATTGCCAAATCCAAACTGGATTTCGAGCCTCATTTTTTAAAAGTTGTGTGTGCTGTTTGAAATAACCTCAACACCAAGACGGAGAAGATTATTGGAAAGACATCTCCAAATGTTACAGTATTATGTTTGAACAAATATGCTACCTAACACACACCCATGCATAGTCGTGGCCCTCTTTATATAGAAACACCTTGACTCACCTCACCTTGTGGTAATAAAACAGCAGGCGGGGAACTAGTGAACCTCCAATTAAGGCCAATGCAAACATGACAAAGCTAATGTCAGGCAACAAGACCCCAATACATCTTCTCAGTGGTAGACTGGGTGGTAAATTGCAAAAAAAAATTAGAGATGGTTCAGTGACTCATTTCTCACTGTTCTGGCAGCTACTTACCTGCTGGCTGGGAGAAAACTGTCAAAAGAAGGACACGATGCAGCCATTCTTTTATTAATGATGGGTCCCTTGTCTTGTACTTCATCCTATTAGGTTTCAGCAATTTGAATCCTTGCTCTAACGTGGTCTCAGATACATCACATTTTGCTAGCGATGAAAGAATTTACTAATTTTCAGCATAAATAAAAAGTCCTGCAATTACCAGAATGGCAGGGGGTCAATGTGGAATTCTTTGCAATTAAAACAAAAAATAGCAACAGTCTATCTGCGGTTAAAAATGATGTTTTCCTTCCACCAGATCCAGCTTTCATTACAGGAAGAATACTGAGGAAAACAAAGTTATAGGCAAATGTCCAGCTGAACCAATCATAGATTTAAAATATGGGAAAACTAGATGAAAAAAAGCAAACAGAAACTTGGAGCATGAGAAATGCCAATTCAGTAAGAGCAAGCAAAATGTAGCTAACCCTATAATAGAGATTAGATTGTGTTAGGAAGAAAACCAAACAAATACACTAGAAAAATAAATAAAAACCCAAATAGATCTGACAAAACTAATGTTGTAGACAGTAAGAAATCCAGCCAAAAGGAATTATATGAGTCCTAAGAAAAAGAATGATCACTATATTATACATGAATAGGGGCTTGTATTTAGAAAATTTAAACAGACACTATCAAAAGAATAATATCTAGTGTATCCATGAGTCAGGATGGTGTGGAGAAGAAGCAAAATCACAGTATTTTGCATATGATTAATCCCCAAAACAGCCTTCTCAGGCGGGTAGAAAAAGTGAAAACTATCCTTGTTGGACATGTGAGGAAATGGAAGTGGTTGGTAACGTGCCTGAGGTCACACATAATTTCTCCACTGCTGACAGTATTCCTATCAGTAATTAGGCTGAATCAATCAGTCAGTCGTATTTATTGAATGCTTCCTGTGAGGGGGGCACTGCACTAAGCACTTGGGAGAGTATAGTTCTATTTATTTGCTATTGTTTTAATGAGATGTTCTTCCCCTTGATGTTCTTGATGTTCTTGATGTTGAGATGTTCTTCCCACATGGTGCTCATAATCTGAGGAGGATTTAATCCCCATTTTACAGATGAGTAACTGAGGAACAGAGAAATGAAGTGACTTGTCCAAGTTCACACAGCAGACACGAGGCAGAGTGGGATTAGAACCCAGATCCTCTGACTCCCAGGCCTGTTCTCTTGCTTCCCTACATTTCCGCACTCACCGTGGTCTCAATTTGTAACAGCCAATAGGAGTTCATCTATGCGGTGCCATTTATTGCCATTGTTCTTGTCTGTCTGTCTCCCCGGATTAGACTGTAAGCCCGTCAAAGGGCAGGGACTGTCTCTATCTGTTACCGATTTGTACATTCCAAGCGTTTAGTACAGTGCTCTGCACATAGTAAGTGCTCAATAAATACTATTGAATGAATATAGTACATCAGAGCTGGTAGACACATTCCCTGCCCACAACAAGCTTACAGGCTTGAGGGGGAGACCGACATTAATGCAGATAAGAAAATCTCCGATATGTACATAAGGGCCGTCGGGCTGAAATGGAATCCTCTCCATCCCACGGACATTTATGGGCTATTCCTGTAGGTGGCCAAAGCAGTAGCTATCCCTAGGGAAAATCTTTTGGCCTAGTGGACTGCACAGTGGCTTGTTCATTCATTCATTCATTCAATTGTATTATTGAGCGCTTACTATGTGCAGACCCCTGCACTAAGCGCTTGGGAAAGTACAGTACAGCAATAAAGAGAGACAGTCGCTGTCCACAGCAAGCTCATAGTCTGGAGTTTGTCTACGTGCTCTCAAGTTTTTTGAGCAGAAAGAGGCTTTGCCACACTTTCCGAGCCATTCTAGAATATCTGCTCTCAAGTTGGACTGCCAGACAGAAACTCTATAAGAAGTGGGTAGAGAAGCAGTGTGATCTAGTGGAAAGCACCCAGGCCTGGGAGTCAGAGGACCTGGTTTCTCTTCCTGGTTTGTCTTCTGTCTGACCTTGGGCAAATCACTTCACTTCCCTGGGCCTCAGTTACTTCATCTGTAAAATGGGGATTAAGACTGCGAGCCCCATGTGGGACAGGGACTGTGTCCAACCTGATTAGCTGGGATCTACCCCAGCACTTAGAACAGTGTCTGGTGAAGAGTAGTCTCGTCTCTAGACTCTAAACTCATTGTGGGCAGGGAACGTGTCTGCCAACTCTGTTGTACCCTCTCAAGCATTTAGGACTGTGGTCTGCATAAAGTAAGCACTCAATAAATGCCATTGATTGATTGATTGATTGTATTACATTAATGGTATCTGTTAAGCGCTTCTATGTGCCAGGCAGTGTACTGAGTGCTGGGGTAGATACAAGCTATTCAGGTTGGACACAGTCCCTGTCCCACATGGGGCTCCCAGTCTTAATCCCCATTTTACGGATGAGGGAACTGAGGTGCAGAGAAGTGAAGTCATCCTTCTGGTCACCCAGAAGACATGTGGCAGAGCTGGGATTAGAACCCAGGTCCTTCTGACTCCCGGGCCTGTGCTCTATCCTCTAGACTACACTGCTTTTCATAAGTATGATAGTAAACGCTTACCATTACCATTTAAAAAAAAAGAAAAGAAGAAAGGACCAAACCTGCCCCCCTCCATCAGACTGTCACGAACTACATTCTCTGGTCTTGCTGGCCGGGGTGAGTCAGGATGGTGTGGAGAAGAAGCAGCAGCAGGGGAGGGGAGGAAATTAATTACCTCAACAAGTGAACAGACACTGAAGTCACAGCCGCTGTATTCTGCCTTTGCTAGCTCCAGAGAATGGTTGCCCCTGGCTCTGTGGCAGGAACCGTAGTGAGTCAAGGGTATATCTCTACTGTTCCTGACCTCTTTATCTCTCATGTATTTTTGTGTTTGTGTGTGTACTTCTGTGTGATAGCGAGTCTCTCTGAATTAGCAGTTTCCGCTCCCAGATTATGTGGATTAAGGTTCACCGGCAACACTTACAATTACTAAACTAGATCAAGGAATAAGTGTCTAGTCCTGGCCTCCTGCTTGTTCCTAACTTAAAGCCGAGGATTCTCACCCACTCCTGAAACACCCCTGTAAGAAGTAGTGTGGCCTAATGGAAAGAGCACCGACCTGAGACTCAGAGGACCTGGGTTAAATGCTGGCTCTGCCATGAGTCTGCTGTGTGACCATGGTCAAGTCACTTTCCTGTGCTTCAGATCCTTCATCTGCAAAATGAGGATTAAATCCTACTCCCTCCTACTTAGACTGTAGGACATATGGGACAGGAATTGTGTTCAACCTAATTAACTTTTATCTACCCCAGAGCTGAGTACAGTGCTTGCCACATAGTAAGTGCCTAACAAGTAGTATTTATCGTTACTATTATCACTACTCTATTTCCCTTAGCAACTCTTCTGTGGACACACTGTCCACAGGTCTCGCTCTGGTAGTTCACCCTACAGAAATTTAGCTTTCTTAATAATGATAGTAATAATAACAGTAATTGTGGTAGTCATTAAGTGCTTACTGTGAGCCACTGGCATGGATACAATCCTTCCCCTCTAGATGATGACGATGATGGTATTTGTTAAGCGCTTACTATACACCAAGCACTGTTCTAACCGTTGGGGTAGTTACAAGGTAATCAGGTTGTCCCACGTGGGGCTCACAGTCTTCATCCCCATTTTACAGATGAGGTAACTGAGGCCCAGAGAAGTGAAGTGACTTGCCCAAAGTCACACAGCTGATAAGCAGCAGAATCAGGATTAGAACCCATGACCTCTGATTCCCAAGCCCGTGCTCTACATCTGGCAAGAATTCACTTCCCCTCTGGCTCTGGGATACCTTTCAACTTTTCCCACAGTACTTACAGACACATCTTTAAATCACATATTATAAATTATTTACAGGGAACATGCCTGCTAATTCTGTTGTAGTGTAGTCTTCCAGGGGTTTACGACACTCTACACGTAGAAAGCGCTCAATAAATGCTGTTGATTGATTGGTTCTAGCCCCTCCTCCTTGGCTAATTCCTCCCCTGAACTTGGCTGTGCTCCAGCTGATGTTTCCAGGTGGGTGACATCTGATGTAAATTAATCAATCAATGTTATTTATTGACCTGCTCTCTGAGTGCCGTACACTCTCCTGAGCACTTGGGAGAGTCCAACAATAGCAAGACAGCATGCTCCCTGCCCTTAAGGAATTGATAATTTAATGGGGTAAAAATGATGTATGGATAGCAATGAGAAGCGCTGAACAAATACCACAATTATTATTATTATTTCTATGTCTTTGTATGTGCTACCCATGTAGTACATCATACTGCAATTCTTTGTTTACTATCTAAAGGAATCCTGTGCTAGGCACTCAAAGCCACCTTGATTTAGTGATATATTCACAAGAGAAGCTCTCCTCGATGATTTCCAGGTCCATATTTGTGCCACAAGGATCTTCTTTATTCCAACAACCTCTGTATCTAACCAGTTTTTTTCTCCTTTAACTCAAAGTAGTAGTAGTAGCATTTATTGAGTGCCCACTGGGTGCACTGTACTAAGCATTTGAATATCAAAAAATGTTGACATTGACAAGAATTATTCTGCTTGCAGCAGAGAGGTAATTAAGAAGTAAGTGTGGTGATAATTATCTCATTTCACCATTCAGCTGAAGAGCTTGAGAGGGAAAGGTTATGAAGTAGATTTGTGTTTTGAAGATTGCCCCACTCATCCTATTTAATCAGTTTTGTTGAAATTAATAGATTTCATCACTGTATAAACACACTGACTCAAAGCCTTTCGGTTTTTAAGTTGAGGTGCTTTATCTCTTGTTTGATATTGTTTTGTTCCCAGTGTGGTTTTAGGGAACCATCTAGTATAGTGCTATGCACCAGTGGACGTTCAATAAGTACGATGAGGATGATGATGGTGAAGAGGGTTCAGAGGAGACTTACACTGTAGGAGTGATGAGGAAATGGTGTTATTTAGCTTGGGGAAATTCTGGAAGAATGGTTTAGGGTGGGTTTACACAAGGCAAGTATTTCTTGTAGAACTATCTTTGAACTGGAAAATTCTAAGAATTATAAACTCACGATTTTTAAAAGTGATTTCTCTATTTCTCAACTGAGATAAAGCAGAGTGGGAATCTGATCCATTTTGGTTTTGTTTTGTAATGGTATTTGTTAAGCGCTTACTATGTGCCAGGCACTGTAATAAGCACTGGGTTAGATACAAGATGATCAGAGAGGACACAGTCCATGTCCCACATGGGGCACATGGCTAAGTGGCATGTTCAGTCAATCAAACAGTGGTATTTAGCTTACTTTGTGCTGAGCACTGTACTAAGCGCTTGGGAGAGTACAATGCATGCCGGCTCCGAGGTCTGATCCTTCCTCTTTCCTTCCTTCTCACCATCGTGGCATCCAAGCCCCACCTCCACTGTTATAGGGGTGGGTGAATCAATTGATTGTATTTATTGAGGGCTTACTGTGTGCGGAGCACTGTACTAAGCGCTTGGCAGAATACGCTATAACAGAGTAGGTAGACATGTTTTCTGCCCACAAATAGCTTACAGTCTAGAGGTGATTTAGTAGAATTTTCCTAAATATATAGGAAGCTGGGATTTTTCTGTAATCAGGTTTCGGCTGGGGGAGGGAAGATGAGAAGGTTCAGAGGCATCAAATTGCTACTCTATGTTCTCTTTAAAGTCTGTTGGTTATTTTAGAGTTTGAACCTTCCCCCGCTCTAGACTGTGAACTACTTGTGGGTAGGAACTACCTCAAATGTATATCGTCCTTATATATCCCCAAGTAATGATAATAATGTTGGTATTTGTTAAGCGCTTACTACGTGCAGAGCACTGTTCTAAGCGCTGGGGTAGATACAAGGGAATGAGGTTGTCCCACGTGACGCTCACAGTCTTCATCCCCATTTTACAGTTGAGGGAACTGAGGCACAGAGAAGTGAAATGACTTGCCCACAGTCGACAAGGGGCAGAGTCCCTGACACAGTGCTAAGCATAGAGTAAGCGTTCAGTTCATGCCGGTGTTAAGTGATGATACGTAATGTTCTGGAGAGCAACCTGTTAAAGTGCTATGCAGTCAACTAGAAAGGGTGTATACTGAGTCATAGAGTAGATGGCAGCCTACTGAAAGAGCCCGTTATGGGCAGGGAATGTGTCTGTTCATTGTTGTGTTGTACTCTCCCAAGCGCTTAGTACAGTGCTCTGCACACAGTAAGCACTCAGTAAATACAGTTGATTGAATCAGCACTAGACACTAGTTTTGTTCCATTCCTCCCAACGAAGAGATAGGAAGGAATACAGGCCAGAAGCTATATTTTTGCTGGCCCCTTTGCTAAGCCTAAATTTGCATCGCTTCCCTCCACCCCCTCCCCATTAATGCTGCAAGAGCTGTGAATGTGGGCCCTGTCCCCCGTGCTAAGAGACAAGAAGCCCTGATAAGATTTGAGGAAAGCTATTTTCCCTTTTACCAGGAGAATCCTAATCTGCATCTCCTCATGGGTCAGCATGCCCTGAATTGATCAGCAGTGCCCCGGTGAGGCTTGAATCAATTTGGGGTTATTCCGTGGGCACCATCCCTTGTATTTCTGAGGCTCCAAGATCAATTCCAAAGCAATGTAAGCGATCTGGATGGATCACCTGGATGCGATGCAACTGAGTCATACCAGGCATAATCAAAAGGTTTCAGAGGTGAAATCAAGAGACGGAAAGCGGGTAACCAAGCAGAGAGTCTAAAGCAGCATCAGTTGGCTAGGATACCAAAGGTATGGTCTTGCCCACTTGCCTTCTAGACTGGAAGCTCGCTGTGGACAGGGATGGTGTCTACCACGTCTGTTATATTGTACTCTCCCAAGCGTTTAGTACGGTGTCCTGCACCCAGTAAGCGCTCAATAAATACCGTTGATCGAGTGATCTATTTAGGATCTTCCCAGCACTGGAAATTAATGGTCTTGCAGCCACCTGAACAAGATGGAGAGTCGTTCTTCTATCTCTAGGCTTAGGCTGGTGACAGTAGTTATTGTAGTCCAGGCTTATCATCTGTTCTATTTTATACAAGGGATGGAAAAAAATGAATCCCAGCCGAATTTGGGTTTATAAGATTTTGTCCCGCTAAGAACATGCTGAGCTATTCAGCCAAGGTCCACAAAAATAGAAGTTGGGATTTTTCAGAACTTTTGTACTTTTCTATAAAAGAAATGGGTTATTTTCAAAATTGCAGGCTATTGGACCATTGAAAGATAAGGACCGAATGCCCATTGGTATTTGGAAAAAAAGAGCCAGTGCTTTGAAACAGACAGGATTTATTAAACTTTGAAAATAGCCTACTATCAAGATGCAGTGTATTTTCTCGCCAGTGTTTTATACACATACCAATCAACTGTCTAGGAGGAAAAACACCTCTGTCGGGTTTGCGAAACAAGACTCCTGACCACAGTTTAGGCTGCGAAAAGTAGCCATCGTTTGATTTTGATCTTAGAAACAAGTGGAGAAAAGGTTCTGGCTGAAGAAAAGCTTATTGGTAGAAAAGTGGGACCCAGAGAGATCATTTGGCCAATCGGGTGTATGCAGAGAAGGTCACTGGGCACAGTTTTGAGGTTTAAGCCAAAGATCAAAGAGTGCCATTCAGTGCCGCTCAATGCTGTTTTGTCACCTGTAAGCTTGGGTGAGGAAATGTCCAGGTAGAGGGTTAGTGTACCTGGTAATCAGGAATGGGTTAGCTTTTTTTAGGGGAGAGACCTGGGGAAATTGTGATAGCCAGGGGAAAATTTGAAAACAGTGCTAGGCAAATAGCACATGTTGACATACCAGGGGCAGTCTTTAGAAGGTCAGCGTGTGGAAGGAACTGTTGAGCAAGCGGTCCAAAGGGCAGATTATAAAGGGGTTTGAATAAGTTTGTGGAGGGGTATTCCGTAATTAAGGAAAAAGACATGTTTGAAGGCTTGAGGAGCATCAGATAGATGGACGACAGATCCATAATAATAATCATAATTATGGTATATGTTAAGCACTTACTCTGTGCCAGCCAAGTACTAAGCGATGGGGTGGATACAAGCACATCGGTTTGGACACGGTTCCTGTGCCCGGTAGGGCTCACATTCTCAATCCTCATTTTACAGATGAGTTAACTGAGGCCCAGGGAAGTGAAGTGACTTGCCCGAGGTCACACAGCAGACAAGCGGTGGAGCCGGGATTAGATGGTTTAACAGAGTTGAAACTCCATCCCATCACACTGTTCCTCCAGGCATTCTTTTGTGAAACTTTTAGAGATAGAATACCGTGCTGGTTGAGAATACAAGTCTGATCCAGAATTCCTAGTTTTGGCTCTTTCGCTCTTTTTAGCCTCACACGCCCACGTGAATACAGCTCACTGTCAGTAGCATGATCCTAGCATCCTAAGGACAACTATACAGTTAAAACCCTGAGTGACACAGCATCATTTCGTATCCGCCTGCTAATCTATCTTTGGTTCTGGGGTTCAACATCAACCTCAGGCTCAGTCTAAGCAGGGGGCATCCTAAAGAGCAGAACCGTTACAGTGGCAGGTAGTTCCCCTTTGGAAACACACACCTTCCCCTCACACCGCTCCCCTCCTGGGCCTGTGAAACATCAGTTTCCATAGAAGCAGCATGGCCTAGTGGATAGAGCACGGGCCTGGAAGTGAGAGGACCTGGGTTCCAATCCCGGCTCCACTATTCATCTGCTGTGTGACCTTGGGCAAATCACTTTACTTCTTTGTGTCTCACTTTCCTCATCTGTAAAATGGCAGTCAAGACTGTGAGCCCCACATGGGACATGGACATTGTCCCACCTGATTAGCTTGTATCTACCCCAACACTTCATACAGTGCCTGGCACATATTAAGTGCTTAAATACCATGGAAAAAAAAGAAAACCTTGCTTCCATCAGACAGGGAGAGATGCAGATAGATACAGTTGGGCGAAATCCTGAAAACAGTGGCTTCTTCAGACTGGCTACTGTCAGCAATTGACCACTTTACCATTCTTAAAACCGGCCTTATGTATCTGCCAGTCAGTCTTTTGATTTCCCACTGAACTACCCAGGACTTTTTTTTTTTTGCCCGGTTGGCTATCTTATGCCTTTTCATACTCCTGTGATCACTTTTAGAGGACTCACTAAGTTTCTTTGTTGCTTTGAAGAGTGAAAACCTATCAAATATGATAATAATAATAACAATAATAACAATGATTGCAGTATTTGTTAAGTGCTTACTATGTGCTAGGCACTGTACTAAGTGCTGGCGTAGATACAAGATGATCAGGTTGAACACAGTCCATGTCCTACATGGGGCTCACAATCTTAATCTCCATTTTTCAGATGAGGTAACTGAGGCACAGAGAATAATAATAATAATAGTAATAATAATAATGGTATTTGTCAAGCACTTACTATTTGCCAAGCACTGTTCTAAGTACTGGGGGAGATGCAAGGTTATCAGGTTGTGCCAGGTGGGGCTCACATTCTAAATCTCCATTTTACTGAGGAGGTAACTGAGGCACAGAGAAGTTAAGTGACTTGCCCAAAGTCACACAGCTGACAAGTGGCAGAGCTGGGATTAGAACCCACAACCTCTGACTTCCTTGGTCTTTCCACTAAGCTAGGTTGCTTCTTTTGTCACATGGCAGACATTTGGAGGAGCTGGGATTAGAACCCCAGTCCTTCTGACTCCCAGACCTGTGCTCTGTCCACTAAGCCATGCTACTTCTTGTGGTAGTTGATGGTAGCTTTTCTTTTGGGGGGGGTTCAGTATAAGCATGAGGAATACCAATACTCTAGGCTCTATTCCAGGGCCTGGAAATTGGCAGACTGCCTCCTCAAATAATTTCTGAGTGCCCGTGAAAGCAACACAAATGCATTGTCTATATTCTGGCTTCTCTCCATCCCTCCCACCCTTCCCTTACACTTTCTCTTTCACTGGAACACAAAATAATGGCCCCAGCTCCTGTTACCCCGAGCCTCTGTACCTCGTGTGTCTTTGACAACTGGTCATGGCTCAGGGGCACAAGAAAGCCAAGCTGTCATCATCAGGAATTGGAAGAAAAAAGGACAGAAAACACAAGTATAAACAAATGCAGATCTGGTCTTATCCCAGTTCTTGGCCTGGACAAATTGCTCAATAAAGTCCTACTCAGATGGCAGCACCAGTCCATTTCCCAAGTGGACTGAAGCACTCTGGGTGAATTATGAATTAGATTAAACAAATTTGGGGGGTAGGGGAAGGTTGGAGACTCTTTTATGAGAAGCAGCATGGCTCAGTGGAAAGAGCACGGGCTTTGGAGTCAGAGGTCAAGGGTTCGAATCCTAGCTCGGCCACTTGTCAGCTGTGTGACTTTGGGCAAGTCACTTAACTTCTCGTGCCTCAGTTAGCTCATCTGTAAAATGAGGATTGAGACTGTGAGCCCCACGTGGGACAACCTGATTCCCCTGTGTCTACCCCAGCGCTTAGAACAGTGCTCGGCACATAGTAAGCGCTTAATAAATACCAACATTATTAACTGTGAATCTGTCAGTGTGAATCTTAAGACGTGGGAGTTTCTGCTCCTTCTCAACAAAATAATGTTTCTCAGATAGATGACAAGTTGGAAAAGATCATTGAAGAACAGGTAGGACCATCTAATTTACCCAGTAGCATGACATCTAATTTAAAAAGTCACCTTGAACAAGAGAGAGCAGATCTGAAACATGAACATTTATATGCAGTTCATGGCAGAGCATTGCAAAATCTCACTATTGAGGGGCCTCGCTAAACTTTATTCCCCTCCCTAAAATTACGCTAAACATTGGGTTGGTTCTGTTGTTTGTAAACTACCAGATGACTCCTGCTCTCCTGAATTGGTGTTGATTTCTTCTGAAAGGGATCTGATTTCTGAGTGCTAAACACTGATTTCTTCTGATATATTCCTAATAACTGCACCAAAATCCTTTGACTCAGTTTTCTGGTGACCATCCTTTACCCTTGGCAGATCAGAAAGATTTTTAATCACTTCGTTCTTAGGAGGATTTAAACAAGCTTTGACGGCAGAAAGCCAGTCTATTAAAGCAACACATTAATCTATTCCGCTGTATTCAGATGGCAATTTCTCTCTAAAATATACAGTCATTTCAATTCGGCTTTACTTTTTTGAGGAGAAAAATACTCACTTTTACCTTTCGCTCAAACACATTGTGGCCAGAATAGTAACTACCATAAGGCAAAATTTTACTGCAGTCACTGAAGACCGAGGCTTCTCAATTAAGCTTTAGGATCGTCAGTACCAACATAAATTTTGGCTACATCTCCATGAGTTGTTTGGAGAATATGTCCTTTCTGTTTAACTGGGAGTTCTCTTTTTGAAGAGCGAGTAATTACTTCATTTATTGATATTGGTCAAGTATTTTAGCATGGCCCAGAGGAAAGAGTCAAAGGACCTCCCATTCTCTCCTAGACCCCCTCCAATCTGGCTTCCGTCCCCTCCACTCTACCGAGACTGCTCTCTCTAAGGTCACCCATGACCTCCTTCTTGCCAAATCCAATGGCTCCTACTCCATTCTGATCCTCCTTGACCTCTCTGCTGCCTTTGACACTGTCGACCATCCCCTCCTCCTCCATACCTTATCTCACCTTGGCTTCACGGACTCCGTCCTCTCCTGGTTCTCCTCTTACCTCTCTGGCCGATCATTCTCGGTCTCCTTCGCTGGAGCCTCCTCCCCCTCCCATCCTTTAACTGTTGGAGTTCCTCAAGGGTCAGTTCTTGGCCCTCTTCTGTTCTCCATTTACACTCACTCCCTCGGTGAACTCATTCGCTCTCACGGCTTTGACTACCATCTCTACGCAGACGACACGCAGATCTACATCTCCGCCCCTGTCCTCTCTCCCTCCCTTCAGGCTCGCATCTCCTCCTGCCTCCGGGACGTCTCCACCTGGATGTCGGCCCGCCACCTAAAACTCAACATGAGCAAGACTGAGCTCCTCATCTTCCCTCCCAAACCCGGTCCTCTCCCAGACTTCTCTATCACCGTTGATGGCACGACCATCCTTCCCGTCTCTCAGGCCCGCGATCTTGGTGTCATCCTTGACTCGTCTCTCTCGTTCACCCCACACATCCTATCCGTTACCAAGACCTGCCGGTTTCACCTCTACAGTATCGCCAAGATCCGCCCTTTCCTCTCCACCCAAACGGCTACCTTACTGTTACGGGCTCTCGTTATATCCCGGCTAGACTACTGTGTCAGCCTTCTCTCTGACCTCCCTTCCTCCTCTCTCGCCCCGCTCCAGTCTATTCTTCACTCTGCTGCCCGGCTCATCTTCCTGCAGAAACGATCTGGGCATGTCACTCCCCTTCTTAAACAACTCCAGTGGTCGCCTATCAACCTCCGCTCCAAACAAAAACTCCTCACTCTAGGCTTCAAGGCTCTCCATCACCTTGCCCCTTCCTACCTCTCCTCCCTTCTCTCTTTCTACCGCCCACCCCGCATGCTCCGCTCCTCTGCCGCCCACCTCCTCACCGTCCCTCAGTCTCGCCTATCCCGCCGTCGACCCGTGGGCCACGTCCTCCCGCGGTCCTGGAACGCCCTCCCTCCTCACCTCCGCCAAACTGATTCTCTTTCCCTCTTCAAAACCCTACTTAAAACTCACCTCCTCCAAGAGGTGAGACTGAGCTCCTCTTCTCCCTCTACTCCCTCTGCCATCCCCCCTTTACCTCTCTGCAGCTAAACCCTCTTTTTCCCCTTTTCCCTCTGCTCCTCCACCTCTCCCTTCCCATCCCCACAGCACTGTACTCGTCCGCTCAACTGTATATATTTTCATTACCCTATTTATTTTGTTAATGAATTGTACATCGCCTCGATTCTATTTAGTTGCCATTGTTTTTACGAGATGTTCTTCCCCTTGACTCTATTTATTGCCATTGTTCTTGTCTGTCCGTCTCCCCCGATTAGACTGTAAGCCCGTCAGACGGCAGGGACTGTCTCTATCTGTTGTCGACTTGTTCATCCCAAGCGCTTAGTACAGTGCTCTGCACATAGTAAGCGCTCAATAAATACTATTGAATGAATTGAATGAATGACCTGTTCTAATCCTGGCTCCGCCACTTGTCTGCTGTGTTACCTTGGACAAGTCACTTCACTCCTGTGCCTCAGTTTCTTCATCTGTAAAATGGGGATTCAACTCCTTTTCTCCCTAATACTTAGACTATGAGCCCCATGTTGGGTAGGAACTGTGTCCCACCTGATTATCTTCTACCTACCCAAGTGCTTAGAGCAATGGCTGGCATATGGAAAGCGCTTACCAGATAACACCGTTACTATTATTGTCATTATTGTCCACATTTCTCAACTGACAGTATCCTCCTCTCTGTCACCCAACGAGGCAGAGACTTTAGTTGCTTGATGGTCATCAGGAATGTAGTGATGGAGCAAAGAGCAAGGCCGCCCAGGTAGAGACCTGCAATAAGGTAGAAGAGTTTTCTGGAAACAGCATAGAATTGGACATAGTTCATGTCCCACATGGGACTCACAGTCTTAATCCCCGTTTTACAGATGAGGGTAATTGAGGCCCAGAGAAGTGAAGTGACTTGCCCAGGGTCACAGCACAGATATGCAGTGGAGCGGAGATTAGAACTCAGGTCCAGGCAGGTACTCTGTCCACTAAGCTATGCTGCGGGTGGAGGACCCTGGGTCTGAGTCTGGGCCCCTGACATGCTTTTCACTTTTTCCCAGCAAAACAGAAGGCCGCCCAGAAATTATCCTAGAATTAGGGAAATAGATGGAACCTAGGCAACCCCTCCCATGAGTCAGTACCACCGTCAGGATTTAATGCACCTTCCATGCCACCATTTTGGGAAAAAAACAGTCTAATTGTTTTCATTTTAGGATTTTGGATCTTGGGATTTCATAGACTCTGTATCTGCTTTCGTTCATTTCATTCATTCATTCAATCATATTTATTGAGCGCTTACTGTGTGCAGAGCACTGTACTCAATAAATACGATTGATTGAATGAATGAATGAATAAAGCAACTCATTGTAAAGATGAGAATTAGTTACAACTCATGGGCCATCTTGTCTTTGTTCCCTAATGCAATCTTGCAAGGCTGTTAGAAAAATTGGACTTTCAGCAAAAAAAAATTGTCACTGACCTATCTTTTCCCCAGACTTGTCAGCTCCATAGGGAGGATGTTGGTATTTGTTAAGTGCTTACTATGTGCAGAGCACTGTTCTAAGCGCTGGGGTAGACACAGGGGAATCAGGTTGTCCCACGTGGGGCTCACAGTCTTAATCCCCATTTTACAGATGAGGTAACTGAGGCACAGAGAAGTTAAGTGACTTGCCCACAGTCACACAGCTGACAAGTGGCAGAGCTGGGATTTGAACCCATGACCTATGACTCCAAAGCCCGTTCTCTTTCCACTGAGCCACGCTGCTTCTCTGCGGACTAGAGGGTGAACATGGCAGTTTTGTGGTTTCATGTTAATGGAGTCTCTTCTTGCTTGAGGCCTTATTTCTTTTAGGTATGGTGTGCAAGGTCCTCAGATAAAATCAGTTGGCCCATAGTATAAAGGGTCAGAATGGCAAGCAAATAGAGGAGCAGTGTAGCCTAGTGAATAGAGCATGGGCGTGGGGGTCAGAGGGACCCGGGTTCTAATCCCAGATCCGCTACTTGTCTGCTGTGTGAGCTTGGGTAAGTCACTTCATTCCTTCCTTGATTCATTCAGTTGTATTTATAGAGCACTTTCTGTGTGTCCAGCACTGTACTAAGTGCTTGGGAAAGTACAACGTAACAATCTAACCGTCCCATTCCCTGCCCACAACTTGCTTATAGTCTGGAGGAGAAGACAGATATTAATATGAAGAAATAAATTACAGATTTGGAAATAAGTATGGTGGGACTGAGAAGGGGGAGGAATGAAGGGAGCAAATCAGAGTGACACAGAAGGGGGTGGGAGAAGAGGAAAGGATGGCTTAGTCAGGGAAGGCGGAGCGGGTGATACAAAGATGGCAGCCTGCACCCGGCTCCTGATCGTGCCACCGAGACTCCTTCACTCGCCCCATGTGGTCCCTGAGCCACGGCAGCTACATGGACTCCAGCCCCCTCTGGCTGGACACGAGTCTTGGCTTCCCCTCTGACTCTTTTCCAAATCTACGGGTGGGGCTTCATTCATTCATTCATTCATTCATTCATTCATTCATTCATTCATTCATTCATTCAATCATATCCATTGAGTGCCCATAATAATTAATAATCGTGGTACTTGTTAAGCACTTATGTGCCAGTACTGTACTAAGCGCTGTGATGGATACAAGCAAATCGGGGTGGATACAGTTCCTGTCCCACTTGGGGCTCACAGTCTCAATCCCCAATTTACGGATGAGGTAACTGAGGCCCAGCGAAGTGAATTGACTCACCCACGGTCACACAGCAGACAAGTAGTGGAGCTGGGATTAGAACCCATGATCTTCTGACTCTCAGGCCTGTGCGCTATCCACTACACCATGTTGCTTCTCTTTACCTGTTACCTGTAAAATGGGGATTAAGACTGTGAGCTCCCTGTGAGACATGGACTGTGTCCAACGTGGTTAGCGTGTATCTACCCCAGCACTTAGTACAGTCCCTGGCACATAATAAGCACTTAACAAATAGCAGTTCTAGTACAAACAAGTAGGGAAATCCTTTCCTCTGCGGACTCATTTCAGCAACAGCTGTTTTGATTGTGCTTACTCTGTTCTAAGGGCCGGAGTAGATACAAGAAAGATAAATGAATCAGACCAAAGATTCCCAGGCCAAGGGCCAGAAAGAGGTGGGATTATTGTCCCCACTTTATAGATGAGGAAACTGAGGCCCAGAGAGGTTTAATTGACTCACTCCCGGTCATATGGCAGACTGTGACAGAGCCAAATTTCAAACTCAGCTCTCCTGACTTCCACTCCTGTGCTGTTTCCATTTGGCCACACTACCTCCCTATTCATGCCCCTCTAATCTAGTTCTAATCCTGGCTCCCAGCCGGTTTCCTTAGGGTCTGCTGGACACACTTTTCTTTCTCTTCGCTGCAGGCCACTCAAATGGATGGATGGGGCTCAAGTGGTGTAGCCCTTGACTGTGGCAAGTTGGGATGTTGTGGCAGTTTGTAGAGGGTCTATTTTCTGTATTTCTGGGTAGACCTTTCCATTAGGGAGAGAGGAAGTAGGAAAAGAGAACCGAGGCAGGAGAGAGCTAAAGAATTTGTTGCGGTGCTCAACTGAAAAATGTCCCCCTGCTCCAGAAAGAAGATTCAGCCCCGATTTCACTCTTGGTCACCTTATCTACTCCTGGGAGGTCAGCCTTGAAAATCAGCCTCCCATTCATTCATTCATTCATTCATTCAATCGTATTTATTGAGCACTTACTGCGTGCAAAACAGTGTACTGAACCCACTGGGGGGAGGGGGGGCGGGGCTCAGGTGCCCAACAGAATCTAGGAATGGAGGCCGAGCTGCCTTTTTGGCCCGTGGCTGCCTCCATCCACATTTCTCCTCTGTGGTACTGGGGTAATATAGGGATCACATGGGGACTGTCAGGAAGTAGTTTCCTGTGGTAATCCCAGCTGAGGAGCCAAAATAAAATGAGTTCTGGGTTGGAGAACATCAGTCCTGGTCAGACACTGGCACTCCGAAGTCCGCCTCTTTGTCCACTGGGCTTCCTGAATCCCAACTGGTTGGAGATTGCTCTTTCTCCATGGCATCCCCTCTCTCTCTTGCTGCTGCTGCCTCTGCCAGTTCTCTCCCCAGAGGACTAGAAATGCTGCTTTCAAGCCCCCACCCCCGCCTTGAGGGAGAAACAAGAGCCCCAATCCTGACGCCTCAAAGCTAGCACCTGTCTCTGCTAGGTGCTCCCACCACCTCCCCCCCCCATTCCCCATGATTTCAGGTGCAGCTTGTCTGAGGAGAAGGTCCAGGAGACATGTTGTGCTTAGTACCCTGGTCACCAGGCTCTGGAGGATTCAATTTCAGCTTAAAACGCAGCAGCAGAAAGATAAATGAGGTGTCAATGCAAAGCAGCAGCAATGTTTGGGCAGTTCTTGTCATATATCAAGCCAAAAAAACCCTCCCTCAGAAACACCTCCTGCCCTGGGTGATAGCAGTATGCTTCACCTTTCTCGGCTGCTTTCATTATTACCGCTTTTAGACAGAGTTTGGGAACCCGAAAAAAATCTATTTTGCTGCTACATTAAACAGGTTCGTCAAGTTAATTCTCCGTTGGGTTTTCACTGTGTAGAGAGCCAGACCATCGAGCGTATTGAAATCTCTTTTCCAATTCAGGGCAGTTTTCTCCTGACAGGCTTTGTAACTGTCACGCCCAGTACGGTCTGTTGGTTAGAAAAGTGAAAAAAAATAAAATTAGTAATTCCCATTAAACATTTCATGCCATTATTTGGACCGTTCATTCAGTGAGGAAATACCGCAAGTCATCGTTGCACATCACAAAACCTGTCAGCTTCCCCAAGCACAAGGAGAATTTACCGAGCAACTTCCAGAGTAAGCGCTCCCGGAACCTTTTGTGCCCACCTCCTTAAAACTGACTGGATTCCTCCATTACCTACACAGATGAGGTTGAGACATCTAATTCGTGCTTGAACTGTTAATTCACGTTCCCGGTCTTCGACCTGAGCCTTGTTCCTCCTCTCCTGGGGTGTTGTGATGATTTCTTTGCAGAAGGTTTATTTTCTGTATTTCTGGGTAGACCTTCCCAGTAGGGAGAGAGGAGAGATGAGGTAGGAAAGGGGAACCAGGGCAGGAGACAGCTAAAGAATTTGTTGTAGTGCTCAATTGAGCCTTCTTCCTCCTGTCTTGTGTTTAAGAGGGACAGCCTGCTTTAGGGGTATGATTGTGCATTGCCAATATACAGTGACTATAATAATAATGTTGGTATTTGTTAAGCGCTTACTACGTGCAGAGCACTGTTCTAAGAGCTGGGGTATACAGGGTAATCAGGTTGTCCCACATGAGGCTCACAGTCTTAATCCCCATTTTACAGATGAGATTCTTGGGGGCCCAAAGCGGGGCAGAGGGAAGGCATCTGTTACCGTCACTACTTCCAGATCAGTGGTGGCATCAGCCTCGGCTCTGTTCCACTTCTTTCCCCTTCCCTTTCATTCCCACCCTCCCAGTCGGTCTCAAATCTGTTCAACCAAGAGCACGGGCTTGGGAGTCAGAGGTTGTGGGTTCTAATCCCGGATCCACCAATTGTCAACTGGGTGACCTTGGGCAAGCCACTTGACTTCTGCCTCAGTTACCTCATCTGTAAAATAGTGATTAAAACTGTGAGCCCCACGTGGGCAACCTGATAAGCTTGCATCTATCCCAGCGCTTAGAACATTGCTTGGCACATAGTAAGCGTTTAACAAATACTATCATTATTATTATTACTATCACTGTCTTCATCTCCATCACATACATCTTCAGACTGCTGCTTTGGAGCAATGAGACCATTAAGGAAGAGTGTGCCAGTGTGGATATACACCACCTTTTCTACATCGCCCTTCCCACGCATTTCACATCGGTGCAGCCTCGACCATCCCAGAGCCAGTATCGTATATTGTATTGTCCTCTCCCAACCGCTTAGTACAGTGCTCTGCCCACAGTCATTGCTCAATAAATACCATCGATTGATAGATCCGTGGCAACTGCCGGTTTGAGGCTTATTAACATGTTCTGAAAAAAGCAGGCAGCAGGACAGTAACTTTCAGAACTGGCCCTCCCCAAACTGGCCACCAGGTCACCTTAGCCAAATCAGTGGACATTATGGCTTCAGTGGAGCAGCAGCTACATCGCCATTCTGGGTTCATTGCCCTCTTTGCCCCAAGACCTTTCGGCATACATGTTGTAATGCCTGCTTTGAAAACAGTGAGGCAGATCCAAGTCAATCGATGGACAGTCTTCTCATGGAGAGATATATCTAGCCATTTGCTTTCCAAACCCAAGGATTTGGTTTGGGGATTCCCCTCCCCCCTCTTCCCACCCCACACCCATTTTTTATCAGCTTTCCCTGGAGGGTCTCCACCCATGCAGTTGATATTGAGGAACCAGGAGAAAGTCACCTTGTCTAAGGTGCCTCGTGCAATATTTTAAAGCCTTCTCTTTTTATCGGCTAAGTTTCTTCTCTTGGCTGCTTTCCAAAGGTTAAATAAAAAATTGCGGTCTTGTGAGGAAGTGGTATCATTTTCCATTTCTTTTTCCAGGATGTTTTTCCAGAGAGTGTGACACAGACACAGGAATGAGCGGAACCTGTGCAAATAGCAATCTGCTCAACTAAATCTGAGCAAAAGCTGCCCTGTTCCCTGCTTCCCAACCGTCCTTGTTTTCATGTTACAGTGAACAAAGTGGAGGTCTTTCCCGACGTGTTACTCTCCTCCCTTAACTCCCTACTCCTGAATACTCGTCTGCAGTCAGAAGCTGGCCCAGCCTATGAGAAATCCTCTAAGATTAGCCCTGTGACGGGAAAGGGTTATTTATAACCGGCTTCCCGGCTTTCCGTCACATACCTCAGTGTAACTAACTTTTTGTCGGTCCCAATTGCAGAAAGACCGGCAGGGGAACCTGAAAGAAGAGGCTCGAGAAGATCAAGTGTTTAAAGAGAAAAAGTTGAAGGAAAAGTACTTCAGAGAAATTTTATATAAAAAAAAGAGAAAGAAACGCAACAAGGAAAACCCCAATAAGGACCTGAAGAGGAACATTCGATTCAGGAGAGTGGTATCAGCCATCATGATGAAGTGTCAGGTAGTTCATGAGGAAGCATTGTTTAAAATTAGATCTATCTTGGGGAGTCAAAGCCGGTTACACCAAGTTCTTTGAAGTGATTAATTTAGAGATGCTTTCAGAATGAAGTTACCATTGGTGTAATGTACAACTTTCTTTTAGCATCTTGATCCTTATTAAACAGCCTGTCTGAGAAATCATGAGCACATTTTTTTCCAGATGTTTTTAAATAGTACAAATTACTGCTTTTCCCCAGTTAACTTTTGACTCTGATCTTACAGCATATTTTATCACTTAAAAACATTAGTACTTGATAGTCACATAAGTAATCCATGAGACACGCATTATTTTAAAATCGATACACAAAAATTAAGGATTGTCTCCTGAATATGAAGAAAGAACATCAGCGGGGCCTTTTGTGACCGATCTCAAAAATAGAACGACATCAGGAAACACATTTGTCACCCTCGAAGAGAATTAGTCAAAAGTACACAGAAGGATTTCTATTTAGCAGTACGGAATGTATGGAATCAAGTAGGAACGGACTAACCATATCAAACTGATGGGATCTGAGGAGAAAGGGAAGTGAGGAAGAGAATATCTGGCTGCTGAGAGAGTGCCCTAGGGTTGCTGGGAGAAGTTTTTGGGGTGCTCTGAAGGAATGATGAGAGGACATGAAAGAGTATTGCCTAGTGGGTAGAGCACAGGCCTGGGAGTCAGAAAGACTTGGGTTCTAATTCCGGCTTGGCCATTATTTATTTTTTTTAATAGTATCTGTTAAGCACTTACTATGTGCCAGGCACTGAACTAGCACTGGGGTAGACACCAGCAAATCAGGTTGGACATAGTCCGTGTCCCACATAGGGTCCACAGTCTTAAACCCCATTTTACAGATGAGGTATCCATTTCACAAGGAAGTGAAGTGACTTGCCCAGGTGGCAGAGCTGAGATTAGAACCCAGGTCCTTCTGACTCCCAGGCCTGTGCTCTATTCCCTAGGCCTCATTCACTTGTCTGCTGTGTGACCTCGGCCAAGTCATTTAATTTCCCTGTGTCTCAATTCCCTCATTTGTGAAATGAGGGTTAAGTCTGTGAGCCTCGTGTGGGACATGGACTGTGTCCTACCTCTTCAACCTCATCCTATCCAGCACTTAGTACAGTGTCCGGCACATAGTAAGCGCTTAACAAATACCATTAAAAAATTAGAGCAGCTATTAAGTAGTCCACTCTTAGGTGGAAAATGCAGAGCAAGGAGTCAGGGGCAAGGCCGCTGTGGCTTCAAGATCATTACACACAATCCTGATTTGAGACCTTGAGCTGTGAGTCGGGGAAGGTCAGGCAAGAGATTTTTTTGGACTCGGAGCTGCTCAGAACCAGTTGGGAGAACAATGAGTAGAATCAATCAGTATTATTAATTGAGCCCATACTGTGTGCAGAGCACTGTGCTAAATGCTTGGGAGAGTACACTATAACAGAGTCGGACAGAAGTGAAGTAACTTCCGTGGGCTAAACTGTCAGCCAGGCACCGGCCCACCGAGACTTCCAGGTTTCCCGGTGGGCCGGCCCACCCCTGGTCAGAAGTCCCGCTGGGCCAATGACTTGCTGCGTAACCCTCTGACAAGTCTCACCATCTCTTGGGGGTTCTGGTTCTTCCTCTGGAAAAATAGGAGTTACACCAGGTGTAGGACATTTCATGAGTTCCTAAATGTGAATGCTTGGTATGGTGTGGTACTCAGTAGGCATTCAGTAAAGACCATAATTACTCTTGAACATCTTGGAGGGTTGCCAGTGGTGTCTTTTTACTACAATGAAAAAAACTTTTAAAATTACAATCCCACTCCCTCCTTCCTCCCTCCCAGTGATACCACTGCTTTTGCCATGATCTCACATCCATTTTTGCGCTTTCCTCTGAAAACCCTCTCATTTTGTTCCCCCCATCCCGAACAAATTGATCCCCATTGCAAGTTTTTTTATGGTATTTGTCAAGCTCTTACTCTGTGCCAGGCACTGTACTGAGTGCTAATCATGTTGGAGACAGTCCATGTCCCACATGAGGCTCAAGGTTTAATCCCCATTTTACCATTGCGGTAACTGAGGCCCAAAGAAGTCAAGTGACTTTTCCAAGGTCACACAGCAGAGAAGTGGCAGAGCCGGAATTAGAACCCAGATCTTTCTGACTCCCAGGCCCACGGTCTATCCACCAGGCCATGCTGCTTCTCAGTCCCTATGTGTGCTAGACATATTTTTATTGTTTTCTAGAACTTGGATGATGTCTTTGGGAAGGTGAGGAATCCATTTCACTGCCCCAGAACCACCCTGCAGGCCAGCATTCCATCTGTAGGGTAAACGGTCTGCCGTGGCAGCTTGAAAAACAATGATTCCTGCCCACAAATTCATTTAGTCATTCAATCGTATTTATTAAGCGCTTACTGTGTGCAGAAATTGACTTTCCACATCCGCCTCCCTGTGGACCAGTGAAGCAAAATCAAAGCTGTTGAAGTAACTGAAATGTTTCCCTTTCATAAAACCATCTCCATCTACTCAAAATGGCCCAAATGTTTGAAGGCTTTGCACTTTTACTTACCCACTGGTTACAATGAGGGCATTTACCAGTACCTCTAATAATGACAGTTGCAGTATTCGATAAGTGCTTGCGGTATGCCAAGTACTGTGCTAGGCGCTAGGGTAGATGCCCAGTAATCAGGTTGGATACAGTCATTGTTCCACGTGGGGCTCACAGTTCAAGTAGGAAGAAGAACAGGTATTGAATCCCCATTTTATAGATGAGGGAAACGAGGCACAAAGAAGTTAGAGAAGCAGCATGGCGCAGTGGTTAGAGCATGGCCCTGGAAGTCAGAAGGTCATGGCTTCTAATTCCGACTCTGCCACTTGCCTGCTGTGTGAACTGGAAAAATCACTTCACTTCTCTGGGCTCAGTTTCCTCATCTGTAAAATGGGGATTGAGACTGTGAGCCCCTCGTGGGACAGGGACCGTGTCCAACCTGATTTACTTGTATCCACCCTGGAGCTTGGCACATAATAAGCGCTTAACAGATACCACAGTTTTTATTATTAAGTGACTTGCCCACTGTCACACAGCAAGCAAGTGACAGAGCCAGGATTAGGACCCAGGTCTTCTGCCTCTATTACTGCCGGGGCTCTTTCCACTAGACCGTGCATCTCTGTACTTCTAGTGAACGGGAAAGAAAAGAAAGCTGTAGTCCCAGAGCCATGGGTGATTTCTTGGATGAATTCAACCCAAGTTCAGACTAGACAGCAGAGGTTGGCCATCTGAGAATAAAATAATTTATGAGGCTCATGTTGCTAATTCTAGCTGTCTTCCTTGACTTACTCTGGCCCTTTGGAGGCATGTTTATAAAAAACAAAGCTAATTGTGGGCAGGGAACATCTCTACCAACTCTGTTATATTGTACTCAAGCACTTAGTACAGTGCTTGACACAGTAAGTGTTCAGTAAATACCACTGATGATGATGATTTTGAAATGTTTGACTTGGTAGCACTGATTCACACATTTGCCGAGTGTAGGAAATTCTGGTGATGATTGAGTTTCTGTTGCATTAAAAATGTATATGTTTTCCACAGAAACATACATTTTCAGCAAATTTGGCTTGAATGTTGTTCATCTGTACCTATTTAGCCCAAGCTGAGGGTTATATTTACATATCACCTGCTGCCCAAGTCTTTTTTTTTTTCCCAAACCCTCGACTCTTCTAAAAGCACACAGCTGAAAGCGATTGAAAGAAGTCAGAGCACCACTTGTTGAAGGGGGTGTGGGTTATTCACCTCTGAAGTCTTCTTTCCCAAGTTGGCACTGCCATTTGTGAAAAAGGAGACTCCCTATCAATATACTTAAGTACTGACTGGGTTAAATACAGGAAATCTAGACCTTCTACAAGTTTAAACTTATGGAATGATTGCCACACCTCCTAAACCATGAGCGGTTAATAATTGTGGTGTAATAGCATTTTGGAAACTCTGTCTACTGAGCTGTGGAGAGACAGCAGGCAGGTAAGTGTTTTTGGCTTGTTTTCCCCGGCTGCATTGCTCTAAAGAATGATGATCTCCTGTGGTTCGGTCCTGTTAAAAAGGACCCAAGCTTTCGGTTCAGAAAGAAAATGCTCATCTATGTAGGTGTCAATGTCAGTTTCTGCATTTTTAGTTCAAGAGGGCCTAATGCCAAGCATGGAAAATAAAATCGAGCTCAACCTTTCACCGCAATGGAATTCAGACCCAGACCCTGAATTCAGACTCACGTATGACAGATGCGAGATACTTTACAGACTTTTGCAGTGATTAGTGTGATCATATCTTGTTGTACAAAGATGCACATGCATAAACATTTTGTCTACAGGTGAGCAAATATATTCTTTCTTCAGAAAAACTCCTTTTCGGACACCAGATCTGAACAAGGGGCAAACCTAGCCTGAAGTGCCAATCTAACTTTCTCAGAGACTGTACTATGAGGATAAGACTAATGTTTCTTGGGAACAAATACCGCTAGCCCCGAATGTGAGCTGGCCCGGGAACCCTGGCGTCCTCACACCTATGTGCATTTTGCCTTTACCCACTCTCAGCTCCAGGAAAGTTCTCAGAGGCCTGGCATGGTGAAGGAAGTTCACTCATCCACCCTCCACACAGTACTTGTCACTCCTCAGATAGACTCATTCATTCATTCATGCAGTAGTATTTATTGAGCGCTTACTTTGTGCAATAGAAATGAAAAGCCCTGAACCTTATCTAGAAAAATGAGCCATAGCCTTCCTGCAGGCAGGCTTCTTCTTCACTGAAGCATACATTTTGCATAACCTATTTAGAAAAGCAACACAGTGTGACCACCTCATTTCAGCATTTAACCTGAAATTGCTCTGTGGTTTTTTTTTTTTTTCCACTGAGGCACACCCAGGTTCAGGATGTCAGAAGCCATGGACTCTGCATTTCTATAAAGGGAGAGGTGGAGGGAAGAAGTGGAGAAAGTGGGGGCGAAGGGAACCGGTGATATAAAAGAGGATCACTTAACTCGGACCTTGTTCCCAAACTCAGGGGGCAGATGTTGCTATGGTTTTAATTAAATTCAGAGCCTGTATATTAATGGCAGACTTCTGCAGGTCTCACTAACCTTGGCAGCTCTACCGGTAGAATATTTTCAAGAGGATGAATTGTTCTGGAATAAATTCTCAAGGACATCAAGCTTGAACAAATTCACCTCAGGCATCAGGTGTGCGTGATGCCACATTCCACTTCAGGGTTTAATATGAGAACACATCTATGAGAGCCCCAGAGGAATGAAATCCTGTTCTCCGGTGGTGCTCGAGTCCTGCCAAGGCAACACGACATTTGTTTTGACTCTGTGTGACCTTAATAGGTGGCTTTACATTCTGTGTTTCTCTTGCAAAACTTTCCAGCGCCCACCATCTTCGCTAAATGACAACTGAGCCCTAAAATCTCAGAACTCAATGAGTAGATACAGATAGAGGATCCTTGCCCCAGCCCTCATTCACTCATTCATTCATTCAGACGTATTTATTGAGTGCTTACTGTGTGCAGAGCACTGTACTAAGTGTTTGGAAAGTACAATTCGGCAACAAATAGAGACAACCCCTCAACCCTCTGATCACACGGCAGTGATGAAACATGGAACGTGGTGGGTACGGAATGTGTCCAGCAACTCTGTTCTATTGTTACATTGTAGTCAGTTGTATTTATTCAGCTCTTACTGTGTGCGATAACAATATGACAGACACATTCCCTGCCCACAATGAGCTTACGGTCTAGAGGGGGTGACAGACATTAATATAAATAAAATTACAGATACATTATGATACTCACCCAAGTACTTAGTACAGTGCTCTGCACTCAGTGAACATTCAACAAGTACCACTGATTGATGGGACTGGTTCGGGCATTGGTTGCCACATTTTTTCCAAGCAGCTCCAGTTCCAGTCTTGGGCTCCCAGAGATCCAAGCCTTTAGTACAGTGCTCTGCACATGGTAAGCACTTAATAAATACAATTGAATGAATGATTCTATGTCTATTGGCTCACCTCCTCTGTCAGCCAGGGGGAATGGTCTTTGCATACAGTTTATAAATGGTCTGAGTATTTAGGTGACTGTATTTTTCAGAGCACTATGGGGAACTGAGGCAGGGAAGGAAGACACTCTTAGAAAGAATTTGAGAGAGAACGAGGCAGATGGGAAACAGGGTGGCGTAGTGGATAGAGCACGGGTCTGAAAGCCAGAAGGGCATGGGTTCTAATCCCTGCTCTGCCACTTGTCTGCTATGTGACCTTGGGCAAATCACTTCACTTCTCTGTCTCTCAGTTTCCTCAACTGCAAAATGGGGATTGAATACCTGTTCTTCCTCCTACTTAGACTGTGAGTCTCACCTGGGACAGGGACTGTGTCCAACCTGATGAAACTTGTATCTACCCCAGTGTTTAGAATTCATTCATTCATTCATTCAATAGTATTTATTGAGCGCTTACTATGTGCAGAGCACTGTACTAAGCACTTGGAATGAACAAGTCGGCAACAGATACAGTCCCTGCCATTTGACGGGCTTACAGTCTAATCGGGGGAGACGGACAGACAAGAACAATGGCAATAAATAGAGTCAAGGGGAAGAACATCTCGTAAAAACAATGGCAACTAAATAGAATCGAGGCGATGTACATTTCATTAACAAAATAAATAGGGTAATGAAAATATATTTAGTTGAGCAGACGAGTACAGTGCCGAGGGGATGGGAAGGGAGAGGGGGAGGAGCAGAGGGAAAGGGGGGAAAAGAGGGTTTAGCTGCGGAGAGGTGAAGGAGGGGTGGTAGAGGGAGTAGAGGGAGAAGAGGAGCTCAGTCTGGGAAGGCCTCTTGGAGGAGGTGAGTTTTAAGTAGGGTTTTGAAGAGGGGAAGAGAATCAGTTTGGCGGAGGTGAGGAGGGAGGGCGTTCCAGGACCGCGGGAGGACGTGGCCCGGGGGTCGACGGCGGGATAGGCGAGACCAAGGGACGGTGAGGAGGTGGGCGGCAGAGGAGCGGAGCGTGCGGAGTGGGTGGTAGAAAGAGAGAAGGGAGGAGAGGTAGGAAGGGGCAAGGTGATGGAGAGCCTTGAAGCCTAGAGTGAGGAGTTTTTGTTTGGAGCGGAGGTCGATAGGCAACCGCTGGAGTTGTTTAAGAAGGGGAGTGACATGCCCAGATCGTTTCTGCAGGAAGATGAGCCGGGCAGTGGAGTGAAGAATAGACTGGAGCGGGGCGAGAGAGGAGGAAGGGAGGTCAGAGAGAAGGCTGACACAGTAGTCTAGCCGGGATATAACAAGAGCCCGTAGCAGTAAGGTAGCCGTTTGGGTGGAGAGGAAAGGGCGGATCTTGGCGATATTGTAAAGGTGAAACCGGCAGGTCTTGGTAACAGAGAGGATGTGTGGGGTGAACGAGAGAGACAAGTCAAGGATGATACCGAGATTGCGGGCCTGAGAGATGGGAAGGATGGTCATGCCATCCACGGTGATAGGGAAGTCTGGGCAAGGACCGGGTTTGGGAGGGAAGATGAGGAGCTCAGTCTCGCTCATTTTGAGTTTTAGGTGGCGGGCCGACATCCAGGTGGAGACGTCCCGGAGGCAGGAGGAGATGCGAGCCTGAAGGGAGGGGGAGAGGACAGGGGCGGAGATGTAGATCTGCGTGTCATCTGCGTAGAGATGGTAGTCAAAGCCGTGAGAGCGAATGAGTTCACCAAGGGAGTGAGTGTAAATGGAGAACAGAAGAGGGCCAAGAACTGACCCTTGAGGAACTCCAACAGTTAAAGGATGGGAAGGGGAGGAGGCGCCGGCGAAGGAGACCGAGAATGACCGGCCAGAGAGGTAAGAGGAGAACCAGGAGAGGACGGAGTCCGTGAAGCCAAGGTGAGATAAGGTATGGAGGAGGAGGGGATGGTCGACAGTGTCAAAGGCAGCAGAGAGGTCAAGGAGGATTAGAATGGAGTAGGAGCCATTGGATTTGGCAAGAAGGAGGTCATGGGTGACCTTAGAACAGTGCCTGACAGATAGTAAGCGCTTAAATACCATTAGAAAGAAACAGAGAGAGGAGAGTGAGTCAGGCAAAATCGGTAGGGGCAACAGAAACACACCCATGTGTCTGTATTGACATACATATATACATACAACCACACAAACACACGTGCATACCCTTAAACTCTGAAGATGGGGAGAGTAGTGATCTGTCCGATATGAAGAGGAAGGGAGTTCCAGGCCAGAGGGAGGTTGTGGGCAAGGGGTCGAGAGCCAGACAGATGAGATTGAGTAGCTTGGCTTAGAGGAGCAAAGTGTTGGATGGCTAGTAGTAGATCAGTGAGATAAGGCAGGAAGGGGAGAGCTGATTGAGCGCCTCATTGCCACCAGTAAGGAGTTTCTGTTTGATGCGGAGATCCGATCCTGGAGATCCGATCCTGTTTGGTTCTCCAGATCCTACCCCAGATGGACTCTCCTCCTTCAGTTTCCTGCTTTGTGCTAGATAAAATAACAAAAGCTTCATATATATGGTAAATTCAACTTAATTTTGGCTCGGCCAAATTCCCAATGTGCGTGTTATTTTAAATGGTATTTGTGAAGCACTGACTATATGCCAGGCGCTGGACTAAATGCTGGGGTAGATACAAGATAATCGGGTTGGGCACAGTCCCTGGCCCATATAGGGCTTACAGTCTTACTCCCCATTTTACAGGTGAGGTAACTGAGGTACAGAGAAGTGAAGTGACTTTCCCAAGGTCACAGCAGACAAGTGGCAGAGCTGGGATTAGAACCCAGGTCCTTCTGACTCTGACCTGTGCTCTATCCACTATAATACACTGCTTCTCACATGTGGTCATATTACAATTCTTCCCTTCAGCATAAATATTTCAACAGCTTTTTACAGCGTTTGTAGTTGAAACCCCAAGTGACAAGTTTTCGATATTTTTCTGTTGGTACCATTTTCAAACCTCCTAGGCAAAGACTGATCCTTGCCTGCCTATAACCTTAAGGCTTCCGACAGTCCAGGGACAGATGAACCTCTTCAGACCAAACTGGGAATATGGGGATATCCTCAGGTAGCTCACCAGGAAGAAAGCATTTTCTCTATCCTCAGGCTCCGCCATGGATTAGTAGGTTTTTAGCTAGCTGAAAGCTATGTTCAATAGGGATGTTCTCGTGGGGCGAAAACCCTCAAATGCAATTTGCTTAATACCTAGACAGAGGTTTCCTCCAGGGTTGGAATTATACCTGGGGTGTCGGAAGTCAGACCTATACCTTTAAGAAGCATGGAAGCTAGAGGAAAGTGCTCATTTATTTGTCTTTGGTCAAACCCTGAACTGGGAGCTGGTAAGAGAGCCAGACTAGGATATTGTCATTCCACACTGCTATAAGAAGGAGGCCAAAATAGATAGATGGGCAAATCAGTTCAGAGTCTCACCTCAACTTTGCCCTTGCCCAGACTCGAACCTTTGTCTGAAGAGTTTAGATCAGTTTAATTGACTTCTGGTTGAAAATGGAGAAAGTGAAATTCAGCAAGAAAGGTTGTTCTCAGGAGAGTGGAAAAATCTCTGAGAATAAGCCTATATAGCAAAGTCACTCAGCTACTAAATTGGGAGGTGGGAGACTTGGGTTCTCTCAGGGCTCTAGCTGTGACCTGCTGTGTGACCTTGGTGAAATTATTTTCCCTCTCTGGGCTTTGGTGTCTCCGCCTATTGAACGGTCTAACTGGAGCTAACTGATCCCTGTCACCGGATCTTGTTTGTAAGTAGTTTTTTTGATCCTGGGCCACTATTTGGAAATGGATTTGACTGAATGGGGTCATAGTATTGTTGTCCAATCGGGAGTCTATCATCATTAAGCGTGTCCGTCACTGCTGTAGGACTTCTTGAAGGGGAATAAAGGCAGTTGCATTGACCCCCAGATTGCTTCTGGTTAGCTAGATTACTCTGAAAACTAACCACAGCCCTGCCACTAAACATCTCCTCCAGAACTCCAGCTCCTATCAGAATAAGATAGACATCAGTGTTCAAATTCATTAGTCAGGCTACATTGGCTTTGGACAGGTAGTTTCCAAAATATATCAGCTTCATTTATGCCCAACAGCAACAAGCAGCCAGTGGACCATTTTTCTAATGCTACACAAGACTCCCTAATGCCACGGAGGAAAGTGGTTGTGTCACTGCCAGTCTTAGGAGAAGGATTGGGCTTATGAAATGGGAAGTGACACGTTGGAATTGTGCTCAGTGATTTTGCCTGTATTCCGGCCATGTGAGGAAAGAAAGCAGCGGCACCACTGCATCTAGGTCATGGACAAAGCCTCTTTGAAAGCCAGAGTGACATTATCACATAGAAAGGTCACCCAGACCCGTTCCTAACTGTCCCCCAAAGCCGCCATGACACTTCCAGAGGGGTGGAAGAAGTGACAGGGCCCCGCGGACCTTGGAGACTGGGATTTCTTACCTCAAGAGCTGCTGCTTACGTTTCAATGAGTGCCGGCCGCTCCTCGTGCTTTCTGATCGTTGCGAAAGATCTGTCTTTGGATTGTTTCTATGCACACGGTAAATGCTCGATAAATATGATTGAACGAATGAAGCCTTATGGCTGCCATCTTTGAGCAGGACAGGGCAGCCACCATCTTTGGATGTTCCCCAGAGGTTGCCATCCACAAGAAGTCCCATGCACTGCCCTGAAGCGGTGGCTTCTTGCACTTGCTTATGAAGCTGGACCTGGAGGCACAGTGGGAGGAGGTGGGAGGAGGGAGGCAACGTGGTCAAGGGTGATATGACAGCGGCATTTAATATAGATCAGTGACAAGAGAGGGGAGGAAGGTTAGGATGGTATGGCAAAGGGAGGGAAACCTGAGAAGAGAGATGGTCAGGATCAGGAACGGGGCTTTAGCCGTGGAGGCTGAGGGAAAAGCATGGATCTGAGAGATGCTGTGACCAAGTGAATAGATTTGGAGGGCAAACAATAATGGAAAATAGTAAACTGCCCAGAGGAGTAAGTTTCATTTGGGGGCAGCTAATGGGAATGGGGCCATCACAGGGTGGAGGGATTGTAGGTAATGGATGGCACATTATCTTTGTGAGGAAACAGTATGGGGGGCTTTATGGGTCCCACTTTGACCTTTTCCGCTACACACACCCATTTGTATGTGTTTTATTGTGGTTTTCCTCACTCAGTAAATATGACAGAGTGAGTGAATCGATCAATCAGTACTGCTTATTGAGTGCTTACTGTGTGCAAAGCACCATACTAAGCACTTGGGAAAGAACAATATAATAGAGTTAATGGGAGCATGTCTGTCAACTCTGTTGTACTGTCCCAAGCACTTGGTACAGAGCTCTGCTCACAGTAAGGCCCTGGGTTTTAATCCCAGTTCTGCCACTTGTCTGCTGTGTGACCTTGGGCAAGTCACTTCACATCTCTTTGCCTCAGTTCCCTCATCTGTAAAATGGCAATTGACTCTGAACCCTATGTGGGGCATGGACTGTGTCCAACCTAACTGTCTTGCAGTGGAAAGAGCACGGGCTTGGGAGTCAGAGGTCGTGGTTCATATCCCTGCTTTGCCACTTGTCTGCTGTGTGACCTTTTCTGTGCCTCAGTTACCTCATGTGTAAAATGGGGGTGAAGACTGTGAGTCCCACATGGGACAACCTGATTACCTTGTATCTGACCCAGCACTTAGAATAGTGCTTGGTATATAGTAAGTGCTTAACAAATGCCATAAAAAAGTAAGCGCTCAATAAATGCCGTCGATGATGATTGGTAAACATGATTCCAGCACACAGAGACCTTACAGTCCACAGGGGGAATGGTATTTTAGAGCCTGGGTGATTGAATGATAACTATATATGGTGGGAAATGCTGTTTTCCCTTTCCCCCTGGATTTCCTGGGGCAGAGAAGTTGAGGATCTTGGCTCTGATCAGCCAGTGAGCTAGGCCGTGGACGATCTCACTTAAATCCAGGCTTCTTTTTTTTGCACTTGCATTGTTAAGAACCTCTCAACTCTCCTCATAGCCAGAGAAAAGATCATTAATCCCTATCTTCCATTTTGCCTCATTTTCTCCAAGGATATGAAGCAATTTTTCCCTGAACAAAGAGCTTTTGGCAACAGCAACCTGAACCCTGGGATAAAATGGGGCTGTGAAGGAGAGGCCTTATTAACCTGCCACTAGTGCTATTGCTCTGGCCTTCTTTGCAGCCTTTTTTGAAAGCGCTTAACAAATGCCATTAAAGAAAAAAAAAGTTAATTAGGTCTGACATGGTCCCTGTCCTACATGGGGCTGATAGTCCAAGTAAAAGGGAGAACAGGTATTTAATCCCCATTTTACAGTTGAAAAAACTGAAGCACAGAGAAGCCAGACGCTCTCTCCACTGGCCCACGCTGCTTCCATACCTTCCTCTGCTAGAAAACTTTATTCTTGTTGACATTTACCCACACCTTTCACTGCCTTTGAAGAACCTGACTTCTTTTCTGTTCCAACATAAAACTGGAGTTCCACCCCCTTCGTACACACCCACCTTCTCTGCCCTCACCATTTCCTGGTCTATAGATTTCCTGCCCCACCCCTACAAGCTAAGCTCATCCCAGCTCAGGGGACCTGGGTTCTAAAGACAGCTCTGCCACAGCTGCGTGACTTTGGACAAGGCACTTAATGTCTCAGCACCTCAGCTTCCTCGTTTGTAAAAGGAAGACAAGATGCCTTTTCTCACTCCCTCTTGTGTCACGTGGGATCAGAACTGTGCCCAAACTGATTACCTCATATCTACCCCAGTGCTTAACTCAGTGCTTGCCACTTTGTAACAGATACCATCATTATTGTTTTTGTTACTATTTGACCCCCCAGGCAGCTTTGGAAGACCTGATCCCAGCAATTGTCTGACTGCAAAACCACCCCAGAGCAGATCTTTAAAAACCCTCTTCTTTTTCCTAGTCTTGTTATCCATTCTCCTGCTCATCCTTCTCCTCTCCCCATTACAGAGGTGTTCCTTGCTTTTCCACAAGAAAAAAATGTGAATGTTTGGGAGACACAGTTCCTCCATCTTTACTCTGAAACCCAGAGATATTCTGTCTCCATCGACTGCCTCACACTGAAAGGGAAACCAAAGCTAGACCAAGGAATTCAGTATCTTGTCTATTGGTGGAAATTGAACAGCAGTTGCTCACCCATTCAGCAGCACTAGAGTGTATTAAAGCAGAAATGGAGGGAAATGCAATCATCTCCCCAGTAATGAGGAAAGAGTGCTTTTTTGTATTAATTAACATTAGACGCAGTTGAGCTCTATTCCATGAAGATGAAAGGGTCCAGCGAAAGACTGCTTGATTCATTCATTCATTCAATCCTACAGGAGCTCTAAAGTTCCCCAGTAATACTGAAAAAGATGTTGAGAAGCTAGGTATCACTGAGCAGAGGAGAACACTCTTAAAAAAAAATGTGTGATGCTGATCAGCCCTACTGCACTTCAGACAAAATCTCTTTGAGAAAAGTGGTCATCTCTACCGATGTGACACACAGAAATGGACACCATTCATCAGCTTCAGGGTATGAGTTAGAACAAGATTCGTCGCATTTTGTCTCTAAAAGACCAGCATTTCCAACTGAAGTTCAGTGTCAGTAGCTGCTCAGAGAAGTATCACCCAGCGGCTCTCCCCTATTAGCAGGGACAGCAGGGCTGAATGAGAATACATTGGCTTGACTTTCCTCATCAATGTTCATTCTGGCCTCTTTTGTCAGTGTGGACGTTCTGTAAAAAGGTTAATCCCGGGCTCTAGTATAAGGACCGATTTCAATTTTCATGGATCACTGGCAGTTTGAGGACCAAATTGTTGTTCTCCAGTAAGGGCATAAATGGTCATGTTTTCTCTGGGAAATAGGGGGATTCTTTTCTTTAAATTTATTTCCCTTACCAAACCCTACCAACTTCAGTCACCAGAGTTATTCCTTCATTCATTCATTCACTTGTATTTATTGAGTGCTTACTGGGTGCAGAGCACTGTACTAAGTGCCTGGGAGAGTATGATATAACAATAGACATATTCCCTGCCCAGAGGTAGGTAAATAGCCCACACCTTATTCAATTGGGGGATTATTTAGACCTTCAATGTGGTCATTTCCTGCCACTTTGATGTCAATTACCTTTTCAGTTTCCTGAAGTCCAAATTACTTCTGTTGAATAATTTTTCTCTGGTACTTCAGACCACAGTGATTCCTATAGTAGAAGTGTGTGATACCCCAATCTTAACTGGTGAAGCAACTAGAGGAACAGTAAGGAGAGAAGCCACGTGGTCTGATGGGTAGAGCCTGGGTGGGGGAATCAGAAGGACCTGGGTTCTAATCCCAGCTCCTCCACCTTTCTGCTGTGTGACCTTAGCTAAGTCACAACTTCTCTGGGCCTCAGTTCCCTCATCTGTAAAGTGGGGATTAAGACTGAGAGCCCCATGTGGGACGTGGACTGTGTCTAATCTTATTAGCTTGCATCTACCCCAGTATTTAGTGCAGTGCCTGGCCCATAGTAAGCACTTTACAAACAGACCGTAAGGTCTGCTGATGCAAAGAGCATGGAAATAACAACAAACACAGAAATGGGTCAAACTAATGGTGCATCCACCCTACTATTCTGTCTCTAACAGCGACATTGAAAATTTTAGGGACACAAATACCAGAATGACTTTATGACAGAAGATGGGATGTTTTCAAGAGGGTGTGTCCATGGGGTCGCTATGGGTCGGAAACTTCTCGACGGCATTTGAAGAAGAAGAGACAGTGACATCAGAAGACTAGGCAAAAGCATGTGCTTGAAAGCCACCCTTTTGTTGAGGGATGAACCATCTAATATCCCTATCTCTTTCCCTCTACACTCCTACCTTTCCCTCTAGAAGCCCATTATGGACCTCTTATCCATTGGTTCACCCAAACTCCTCTTGGACCTCATGATATTTCTGTCCTATACAACTTCCTGTGCTAATGAAACTCAGATGTTTACCATCTTCTTAGTCAATCATACTTATTGAGCACTTATTGTGTGAGGAGCACTGTACTAAGCACTTAGAGTACATTCTAATAGAGTTGGTAGGTACTTTCCCTGACCACAATGAGCTTACACGTTTTCTTTTATTTGGAACCTATCAACTTCAAGTTTTAATGGGTGCCCCCTCTTTTATGTAGAATTTGGCAAACAATAATATCGTGTTTTCCCTTCCCACACTCTTCACGATTTTGTAGACATCAATAACATCCCTTCTAAGCCTGAACCTTCCCAACTGAAGAATACTCATCTTTTCGGTCTCTCTCCTTAGAAATTTCTCCATCCTTCTGATCCTCTTGGTCTTCCTTTCTGTACCTTCTCTAGCTCTATATTATCCTTCCTAAGGTGTGATAACCTGACTTTTGTTTGTTTTCCCTTTCCTGATGGCATCCAACAATACTGTATTGAGTGAGGGATAACTCCTTCTCTCTACATGGTTAAGGATTTCATGGTCAATAGGACTCCTCTTACCTGGCCCCAGAACCAAGTAGCCCCTAAGAGCCCCCAACTCACCCTGGATCCTAGTAAGGTGAAAAGATTCCCCAGCTCACCCCTACAGCCCTTATGGAATCAGTCTCCTTGCTGACCTCCCTGCCTCCTGTCTCTCCCCACTCGAGTCCATACTTCATTCTGCTGCCCAGATCATTTTTCTAAAAGAAACATTCAATCCATGTCTCCCCACTCCTCAAGAACCTCCTGCGGTTGCCCATCCACCTCCGCATCAAACAGAAACTCCTCACCTTCGGCTTTAAGGCACTCAATCAGCTTGTCCCCTCCTGCCTTACCTCTCTGATTTCCTACTACAACCCAGCTCCCACACTTTGCTCCTCTAATGCCAACCTGCTCACTGAACATCAGTCTCATCTATCTCGCTGCCCACCCCTCAGCCACATCCTGCCTCTTGCCTGGATTCCCCCCTTCATATCTGACAGACTATCATCTCCCTACCTTCAAAAACGTATTAAAAGTACATCTCCAAGAAGCCTTCCCCAACTAATCCCTCGTGTCCTTTTTTCCCCACTCCCTTCTGCATCACCCTTGCACTTGGATTTGCACCCTTTAATAATAATGGTGGTATTTGTTAAGCGCTTACTATGTGCAGAGCACTGTTCTAAGAGCTGGGGTAGATACGGGGTAATCAGGTTGTCCCACGTGAGGCTCACAGTCTTAATCCCCATTTTACAGATGAGGTAACTGAGGCACAGAGAAGTTAAGTGACTTGCCCACAGTCACACAGTTGACAAGTGGCAGAGCCGGGATTCGAACCCATGACCTCTGACTCCCAAGCCCGTGCTCTTTCCACTGAGCCACGCTGCTTTATTCACCCTCTCCTCAGCCCCACAGCACTTATGTTCCTATCCCTAGCTTATTTATATGCTGAATTGTACTTCCCACTTAGTACAGTGCTCTGCACACAGTAAGCACTCAATAAATACAATTGATTGGTGCTAGGAGGACCAATTGATGGAGGCAAGAGGAGGAACCCCTAAAATACCAGACTGCTGCCAAGGGAGCAGCCAGAGAAGTGAAGCCACCATCTTGGTAGCTCCACCTCAGGGTAGATCTTATACAGATCTATATGGGGATGAAACCTGGCCCTCCTAGCGACAACTGTGGGGAAGGTAATGGTCCCCGTCATCCTCAGGGAGTCGTGCCCTGCCTTAAATTCAGGAGTGAAGAGTTGCTGCATGGAAGAGTAGACCCCCAGAAGTTTTAGAATTGGAGGAAAGCAAGAGCCTTCTCTTACTCCTGGCTAAAGCAACATTCTGTAAGAAATTGCATACCCTGTTAGAGCTTGGAAGACACCATATATCACCATCACTTCAATAAAAGAAAAGGCCCTACCAGATCCAACAATCATTTTTACTTAGAGAGAAAATGACACAGAAAGAAACCAACTTATTCATATAAATGGTTAGTTTAACACACAGTGAACAAATTGATATGTATATTGGCTCTGATAAATGCTTGTGTTGAACATGGTTATTTATTATGGGTTCCATTACATAAATTGGTTGCAAAATTATAACAAATGTTCTTTGTTAATCTCACCTTCTTGGAGGCAGCAATTATCTTGAGCCGAACGTGGTTCCGTGTCTATTAATGGGCTGAGGGGGGCAGACGTGTACTAATCTGCACAGACGAGAGAGAGAGGCAGACGTCTGGTCTTTATTTTCCTTTTCCTCTGGTGGGGTGGTAATCCAACACTTTTTTCTCTTTTCACCTGGCATCTCAGCCTGTTCCATTTGCAAATAAAAGAAAGCCACCCACATTCATCATCTTCTGCAGCACAGAGCATTGAGGGAACATCTCCTTGCTCACGGACCTTAGTCGATGTGTGGGTCTGAGAAAGTTAAACCGATATGACGCCTACCGTCTAAGGGCTTGCACTCTAAGATAGTTTTTCTGTCCACCCAGATATGTACAGCGTCTCATGAACCCACAGTCAACTAAACACACCGCAAATACACTACCTAATTAATTGAATTTCTTTATGGACTCCCAAGCCCACTGCCCTCAACAACTATTTCAGTCCTTTAACTCCCTCCTGAAATCCCTGTGCCCACATCACCTCCTGACCCCCGATGATCTCACCAGCTACTTTGTTGACAAAATCAAAATCATCAGGTGTGAGCACCCCAAAATCTCCACCTCATGTTCCTAGCTCCCTCCCAGGCCCCAACATCTCCTCTCTCATCCTTCTTGGCATTCATTCATTCATTCGATAGTATTTATTGAGCGCTTACTATGTGCAGAGCATTGTACTAAGCGTTTGGAATGTACAATTCAGCAACAGATAGGGACAATCCCTGCCCAGTGACAGGCTCACAGTCTTATCAGGGGAGACAGACGGACAAAAACAAGGCAACATAATCAACGATAAATAGAATAAAGGGGATGTACACCTCATTAAAATAAATAGGGTAATAAAAATATTTACAAATGAGCACAGTGCTGAGGGGAAGGGAGAGGGGGAGGAGCAGAGGGAAAGGGGGCTTAGCTGAGGGGAGGTGAAGGGGGAGGGAGCAGAGGGTGGAGAGGGAGCAGAGGGAAAAGGGGAAGCTCAGTCTGGGAAGGCCTCTTGGAGGAGGTGAGCTCTCAGTAGGGCAATCACCAAGAAGAGCCCGCTTTCAGAATCTACCCCCTTTTCCTATGCCTCCAACCCCATCACTTCTCACCTTCAAAAAACATTTATGTCAACTGACCTGATTAACTTGTATCTACCCCAAGAACAAGGCTTGACATATAAATACCATAATTAATTAATTCCAACTCTCTTTTCCTTCCTGACCGGCATCTACAACTGCTCACTTTTTGATATCTCCTCCCCATTGCCTAATTTCCCCACCCCCATGTCACCATTCCCACAGCAACTAAGAATTTATGTATGTATTTTATATACTTTTGATTTTTCCTATCTGTAATTCACTTTATTGTCTGTCTCCCCTACTTCTTGAGGGGGTGGGATCTTGTATTCTAATTCTACTGTATTCTCCCAAGGGCTTCATACAGTGCTCTGCACTCAGTGGCCTTCAATCAATCAATGGTATTTAATGAGCACTTATTGTATGAACAGCACAGTACTAAGCACTTGGGAGAGTATAATCTAACAGTTAGAGGGTGCTTGATAAATATCGTTGATTCATTGATTGACTGATGTAAAGCCAGTTTGCAGTTTGGGGGATTTGTGCCTGCCTGCCTCTCTGTGAAGCCCACAGCTCTCTGTAGAATTCCTACTAGATGGCAGTTAAATCTTTCTGAACCTCATCTTTGATAACTGTTTGCTAAGTTTAAGTGTTGGGAATTTCTGCTTGGCCATAGCCCCCGTGGAAGTTTCCGTCCATTCCAAAAACAAACCTGAAATTTGACTTCTGATTCCTGGATATCCAAATCATTCCCTGCATTCTGAGTCACCTCCTTATGAGACCATCATGCAGCTGAAAGGAATGATAGCAGCAGGGCAGAGCCATGTATCCTGACTCATAACAGTGGTCAGTGGAGGGACCTGTGATAGGAATCAACAATAATAAAATTGATAAAAGTAATATATGTTAAGCACTCGTCAAATGACAAGCAGTGTGCTAAGCACTGGGGTAGATACAAGATGAGCAGATCGGACACAGTAGGAATTTAATGGCCAGAAGACTTCTCGGAAAAGAGGAAAGAGAGAAGAGGCTATAGTTGGCTACCAATATAAATGGTTTGTCGTCAGTATTCTATGTGACATCCTTCTTGGCTGTGTTGTCTTGGTATTTCCTTCATGTAGAGTTTTGGTGAATGGGAAAAGTTGGATTCTGTTGAAAATGGTAAAAGGGAGGATCTATTGTAGATACTTTTGTGGTATTTGTTAAGCTCTTACTATATTCCAGGCACTGTACCAAGTGCCGGGGTAGATACAAGTTAATCAAGTTGGACACAGTTCCTGTCCCACATGGGACTCTCAGTCATGATCCCCATTTTAAAGCTGAGATAACCGAAGCACGGGGAAGTGAAGTGACTTGCCCGCGGTCATGCAGCAGGCAAGTGGCAGAGCCAGGATTAGAACCTAGGTCCTTCTGACTCCCAGTCCCGTGCTCTATCCACTAGGTCACACTGTTTCTTTGGCAAGACAAATAGGCCTCTTGTGGCCTACTGATTTTTGAAGTCTTTGCAAGGCTGATGGGATCCTTTGTCAGGAAGAGTAAGAAATGGAAAAGTGGGTGTGGTATCTATATGGACTAGTAGGATTTTTTCTAGGGAAGTGTGGGATTTCTTTTGCTATGCAACTTGAAAAGTATCACCCCAATCCATGGAAAACATTCCCATTTTGTGAAATCCCAAACTTTTCTGTATCGCCCTCAAGCAGTCTATTCTGGTAGAAACAAATTCTTTTTAAGCCATGTTGCACCAGAGAGACTTGTCACCAGATAGCTTTTGAATCCCCTTCTGCGCTCAACCCGATCACTGGAAGCAGGAGGTCCTTGACCCCCTGCGCCTTGAGTAGGTGTCTAGGAAGGAAGGGGCACTTGCCAGATGCTGTTTTCACCTTCACCTCAAAACTGCTCATTTAAATGACAGCATCCGGATTTAAAGAAGAGAAGTAATTTTCATATTCAATACTCAATATCAACTTTAATTAAAATGGATATCTATTTGAATTATTTAAAGAAGGTAGCTCTTTGATCATGAACGCTCCTTTCCAAAGACTGAAGATGGCATATCCCAGCCCCAGTATTCTAATTACAGGTGATAGCCTGAATTAGCAACTGGCTACTTGCTATGTGTGGCACATCTCTAGTCAAAGTATTTTCCTATTTTTTCTCCTGAAGAGTTTGCTCTCCTCTCAGGCGGTGGACCGGCATTTGTGTCGAACTGATTGTCTCTCCTTTCCTAGGGAACAGGGTAGTGGACAATAGTGCTGATGACTGGAGTTTTAAAAGATATGAATGGTTATAATTCTAAGGCAATGAGGGACTCTGGCGTTTTGTCAAGCATTATTCAACACTTTCTCATTTCTAATCTTCGCATCGTTGTCATGTATTTCCAACCCTCCTCTATGTCTAAACTGGCCCGGAAGTTGTTCGTTATTCATTGTTTACCAAGGAACCGGAGCCAGCATCAGTTGGCAAGACAAGATGACCAACACTAAGGTCTTGGAATGCAACTGGTTCAGGACTTAATACAACAGGTGACAGCCTGAGTTAGCATCAGGCTACTCGTTCTACCAACTCGGTTTTTTTGTGGTATTTGTTAAGTAGCTACTATATAGCCAACATTGTTCTAAGCGCTGGGGTAGATAGAAGTTTTTATTAGGCTGGACACAGTCCCTGTTCCATATGGGGCTCAAATTCTAAGTAGAAGGGAGTAGGATTTAATCCCCATACAATTTAATCCGATTGGATTTAATTTAAACACTTAATCTACACACAGTCTCACAGTCTTAATCCTCATTTTGCAAATGAGGAAACTGAGGCACAGAGAAGTTAGGTGACTTGCCCAAAGTCACACAGCAAGCAATTGGCAGAGCCAGGATTAGAACCTGGCAATAGCAATTTATTGCTATTGCTATTGTTCATGTCTGTCCGTCTCCCCCGATTAGACTGTAAACCCATCAAAGAGCAGGGACTGTCTCTATCTGTTACCGATTTGTACATTCCAAGCGCTTAGTACAGTGCTCTGCACATAGTAAGCGCTCAATAAATACTATTGAACCCCGGTCCTCTGACTGTCAGACCCTGCTCTCTTTCCACTAGGACCGGCTGCCACTTCATACTCTGTTTTGTTGTAAGTACTCTGCACACAGTAAGCTTTCAGTAAGTGCCATTGATGGATTGACTGCTATGTGTGATGGATCTTTAGCCAAATTAAGTTTCCATTGTTTCTGTAGAGTTTGCCCTTCACACAGGTGATAAGCCTTCCTGTTAAACCTAGTGTCCCTCCTTCCCCTGAGAACAAGGAGATGGATGATCAGGGGATACTTAACTAGCTGCTGCCTGGTGAACTGAAAGGGGGAACAAGCAAGCAGGGGGAACAAAGTCGAGGTTTAAAAAAAACAGTGTATCTTGGGACAGAAAAGCAGCTTGGCCAAGTGGATAGAACAACGGCCTGGGTGTCAAAAAGTGCTGAGTTCTACTCCCAGCTCTGCCACTTGTCTGCCATGTGACCTTGGACATGTTACTTCACTTCTCTGGGCCTCAGTTCCCTCATCTGTAAAACGGGAATTAAGACGGTAAGCCCCATGTGGGACAGGGACTGTGTCCAACCTGATTAGCTTGTACCTACTCCAGCGCTTAGGCCTACCCCAGCGCTTAGGACAGTGCTTGACACATAGTAAGCTCTTACCAAATACCATTATTTTGTATTTTTTTAAATTTTTTTTGAGCAATTCTGGAGAAAGGTGCAAGAGAAAATGTTCTCCAGATAGAGGTTCTCTCAGAGGCTAGGATCCTTGAGGAGTGAGGCTCTTACCCCTCATTAGATTTGTAAACTCCTTGAGGGCAGGGATGACTACTTAGAGACTTTTGTATTCTCCCAAGGGCTTAGTAATGCCAAGTGCTTAGTAGTGCATTACTAAGCACTAACACCTGGTAGGGGCTCAATAAATAGTATTTATTAAGCACTTACTGTGTGCTGAGCACTGTGTTAATCGCTGGAAGAAAATACACAGATGGGAATTAAATAGACTGATTGATCAATTGATTGACTGACTCTACATAAGACTAACAACCCGGGGCTGAGGTTTTGCAGGCTGCCAGAGGAACCAGTAGCCACTCTTCGGCTTCAACTCTTTCTTGAAATGATTCGATCTAACAGAGCGGGTTCACCTCTCCTGTCTCCTTCTAGCCGGTTATCAACTCCTCATGGGAAAGGATGGGATTATCCTTTCCGTGAATCCCAAAAGCCTATTACAGAGTTTTTGAGAATCAGTCAATATCGTTGACTGATTTCAAGCACTTAGATATTGTCAATAGCCTGAGTCAACTCTCTCTGAAAGAGTCAGGCAGTGGACACAACCCCCCCCAACCCCCCCCAGAAAAAGGTCATTATCCCTCCCCTCCTTTCCCCCAACATTTGGAACTGCTCTCCCTACATCCCAGTAGGAGCACTAGCCCATGGTTTAGGTTTCGCGATGGCTATAGGGATGGGTTGGCCACATGGTTCCGCTTGGACTCCATGTGTCTGCCTCTTCCTTCCTGGAACGTCCACTTTTCTCTGGCCCTGATCGCTCTAGCACTGGCAGTGGAAGCAGCAGCATTAGGAAAGAGGGAGTTGGGGTGGAAGAGAGGGAAGAAGAGGAGTTAGCTTCTCTTACCCCAGAAACCAGGCTCAGGGAGGTGAAGGGGTTGGGGAGGTGAGGGACTACACTGGCTGGATCTGCAGGGAAGAGGGCGGTCTGTCTGTATCCAGGTCCACCTTCTGGTAGCCAAGAGTCAGCAGAAACTGGGGGTGGGCCTTTGCTACCCCCGGTTCATCCCTTGTGGTCAGTACCGGTAGGGGTCCCTCACCTCCCCACCAGACAGAAGGCCACCAACACCATCTGTTTGCCCCAACTCATACCGGTCGGGTGCCAGGTGCCTCACAACTCTGCCCTGAAAGTCCACCTAGGGCTCATGGCCAACCATTTAATGAAGACAAGATCCTTCATCTGCATTTGCCCTACTGTCTTTTAAATAAAAAAAGTCACTTCATTAATAATGGACAAGAAGCAGCTTTTTATTTGCTCCAATTTCAAACTCATTAGGAGTCATTTTGCATCTCCAAACACCTTCAACACAGCTGGGAGCAGAAGTGTTTAATCCCTCGCCACTGGGTTTGCTCTATCTGGGCATCGGCTTTAGGAGATAATATGCAGATAAGCCTCATTTGGTTGAACTGAACTTCCCACACGGCAAGGGAATTTGAAAATGAATTCATGTAAAGTTGTGCGATTCTTCCACGGGGAAGCATGTCCTCGGAGGCATTCATTAGAGTCAATACTATTCGATGGGAAACCTTAATTTCTGGGGTCAGTGGATCTGGGTGGTTTCTTCTAGAAATGGCACCTTGAGTTTAGCTTGATTTCAGTTGATTTGGGGCTGTAGCTCCAGGAAAAGAGAGATCCTTTATGGAATTCTCTCTTAATTTTGCTAATTTGTTAGCTAAAGAAGTCTCCTGGTTTAACCGGCCTCGGGGGTCACAGTTTAGTGTGGGTGTCTGTTGAAATAGAGGGGTCATGTCCCATCACAACATATTACCATTTATTTTGCCGATCAAATTATGGATACGACCTAAATATGTGGTTGTATTAGTGATTTGTCATCCTATGTTATTAACATTATATGTGAAAATCACCAGTGCAGCGAGGCTTTAAAAAATGTATCAGTGGAGAAAGAGGTAGTTCCGAAGTGAAACGTTATTTGGAAAGTCGGGTCATTTAATGTAATGGCCTCATTCAGATAAAGACTTGTAGACATTTTTGAAACTCACGGCGAACTCTGTCTGCCGGGCCCATAAAAACGCTATGTTTCAAATGAATAAGCAGCTGCGTCGTTAATGAGAGCAGCCTGGAACCTACCACGTGTCACTTATGTATGGCCTAATGGATAGAGCACAGGCTCTAATGGATAGAGTCAGAAGGACCTGGGTTCTAATCCCTCCTCTGCCACTTGTCTGCTGTGTGACCTTGGGCAAGTCACTTCCCTTCTCTGTGCCTCAGCTACCTCATCTGTAAAATGGGGGTTGAGACCATGAACCCCATATGGGACAGGGACTGTGACCAACCTGATCAATTTGCATCTACCCCTGTGCTTAGTAGAGTGCCTGGCACATAGTAAGCACTTAACAAATACCACAATTATTATTATTATTATTACTACTGTGCAGTCTGTGGATTGGGAGGGTTAAGTTGGGTTTCTGTCACTATTCAAATTGTTTGGAGCCTCCCAGCCTGTCCTGAGCCTAGATCCTCAAAGTGACCTTTCTCATGACTCACATTTAAAGCAACTTATGGAAACCATTCTATGTGTCAAAATTCATTCCATTCCATTTTCTCCTATTTGAAAATTGACACTAAAGATGTTTTGTCTGTCAGAGCCATCTCCCTTGGGGATCTAAAGGCCTGATGATGTATAACCCTCCCTGAGAGTTTTATGGCTTCACAGAGCAAATGTTTCCCACTCCTCACCGCTCCCTCCCCTACCCCCCCCCCCCCATTTCATATCATTCTGACAAACAGAAATCCTGAGCCATTTAATTATAGTGCTCACCTAACACATCCAGAAGGTCCAATCTTCTGGGGACTATAAGTTGAAATGGGAAATATTTCTGGAATTCCACAGCTGTTTGTTGAGAAAATGCCTCCAAAGAAACTAGTGGATAATGGGGGCAGTGCCACACCAGAGTAAACAGTTTAGCTCCGCCCATTTTATGCTTGTAGCGGTAACCATGGTTGCTGCTTCATAGAGATATTCATCTGGGTCTTCGTAATGCACAGAGAGAGAGAGAGGGATGGTGACTTGGTGAGGACCATTTAGAGAAAAGGTCAAGCAGTCTTCCAAGCTGCTAAAGTTCGTTGAAGCAGGGGATCAATTACAAGTCAGCCTGTGCCTTTCAAAGGCTCCATCGCAAAACGCAGCACTTTAATTTCTTAAATCGAAAAGGCATGGATGCCGTTTCATATTCCTCCCGAAAGCTCCAAGCAAGAAGTCATTCCTCCTGACCACGCACGAATGCACTAAGACATTGTGTTCTGTAGGGCTTTAAACCTCACCGCATAATTAAAATGTACGATGTCTCTTCTAAATTTAATCCTTACCTCCCCTCAAAGATACTAATCCCTATAATAATCTCCAACCCCTTCTAAGCAATAATTTACACCCCCCCCCCCCCAAAAGGTACCTTCATGGGCCATTTTATTTTCTTCATTTCCAAATATTTTACCCTAAGCCCTCTCCATTTCTTGATTGTGAAGTCATCAGTTCGTTATGGTTCAAAATGTTTGATTTGATTTTCCTCTGCTTTGCCTTGAAGTGAAAGTAGCATTCACTGAAGGATATTTGCTAGGTGCTGGTCCACAGAGCACAATACAGTTCTAGTGCAGGAGGAGTCTCTGCTATAAATTGGAACATGAATAGAGCAACATTAGATTCTGAACAGCTTTAGGACAGGGATCGTGTCTTCTATTTTCATTGTACGCTCTCAGACACTTAGTTCAATGCTCTGCTCGCAGTAGGCACTCGATAAATACCGATGAGGATGAGGAGGAAGAGGTTGATGAGGATGATGATGAAGGGAGGTCACCCTATTGAATGACCTCAACTCCAATTCCAGGTTGGAACCCCATTTCACAAAGTGTTCAATTCTGGCCTCTGCTGAGATGCCTTTAGGCCATGGAGTTGCCGACAAATGTGAAAATTTTTCAACCTCTCTTGTGGCCTGTGGCTAGTGGTAGGCACGGCCAAGTGTGACTTCACATCATGCAACTAAAAGGCCAAAATAATTTGAGGGAACAAGGGACAGGCGATAGAGAACTGTCCTTTGCCGCTAGCCGATGGAATGAGTATGAGATGTTGTTCTTGCGTTTTCCCCCAAGCAACTTCCCAGGAGCCTAAACTCATGAAGCAGCACTTACAAGGGCACCATGCTGTTGCTCCGAATATACCATAAGTGACGGTTGTTTTAGCGAATCCCTCTTCCCCCAACACATCGGATGACAGTCGAAATCCATAATAGGGTCCTTATAATTATGGTTTCAGAGTATGACTTCTGTGTGGCCAGGGCATTTTCTTTAGAGAGCTCACATCTCTGAAATATATTTTCTCTTCTGGTTCATCAAAGTGTCTGACCTTCTGGGCAGAACCAAAGGGCTGCTGTTCAAATCTGATTTTGTGTGTGTGACTGATATAGGAGAACCAGCCAGGTGAGTTATAGATCATGAAAGGAAGCCCCTAAGGTTACTCAATTAATTTGGTGCCTACTGTGTCCAAGTCCCCACCAGGCCTGGCATCAGATACTCTTTGACAATTGACAAGGCTGATCACAGGCCTTGCAGATCTAGAATAAAAGAGAGCAGTGGGGAAGAGGGGATGGTGAAAACAAAGGCCCAGGACCTAGGGGAAAATAGTGTGCAATCGGGAAGATGTGGGGGGATGGAGGAAGTGATATTTGGGCCAAAGGGAATTTCAGACCACCAGGGGAGGTTGGCATTGAAGGGGGGTCTGTAAAATTTGGCAATTTTTGAAGCTAAGAGGAATCTGATGGCAAGAGGATGGAGAGGAGGAATGGCAGACGGACTGAAGGGGATAAAAGATTTGCGTTTTGAACTCTCAGAAGGGAGACTGGAGGTTTACTTCAGGAAGTCATCTTTCTAAGACCTCCCTCTTCACCCTTCCTCCAGAACTCAAACTGTCCCATTACCTTGAGATGAAAAACTACTCTATAGCAGCAGTAATGTAATACCATATAAATTCCTTGAGACAATTAGTCAAGCCCCAAAAGAAATGTGAGCAGTTTCACTGTAATACTTGAGAGGCAAGATGATCCTCTACCAATCTATACTCTGGCAGCCATTAGGAGCTTCCTTTTTGCCTGATGCCAACAATAGTAATTACATAACATCATTAATACTCAGGCTGGAAGTGTCATAATCACCCAAAAGAAATAAACACGGAGAGAGAGGACTTATCACCAAAGAGCCAATTAATCTGAAACAGTTAAAATTCCCACAGGCAGTTTAGGACTCAACTACCTTTTGTGTTGCCTAAACCATCAGTCCTGGAGAGTGAAACATATTTATGCCTCCTCTGTCTATTTGCACAGGTTTACAGTAAGTATGCCGATTGGATGTGTTTTCTAGCTTGCCCCTAATTTAATTTCAAGCACTTTGAGAGTAGGACCCTGGAGTCCTGGAGCTGGATCATTTGAGTTGCTCTGTTACAGCAGTATGTAATTATAATTGTTCCATTTAGAAGGAGCGTAGAGGTGATTGACTCAGACTGAAAGGTCCTGGAAAGGCCTCTTAAATAATAATAGTAATTATGGTATTAAGTGTTTACCATGTGCCACACACTGTCTGAGTCCTGGGGTGGATACAAACAAATTGGGTTGGACACAGTCCCTGTCCCACGTGGGGCTGACAGTCTCAATCCCTATTTTATAGATGAAGTAACTGGCACAGAGAAGTGAAGTGACTTGCCTGAGGTCACACAGCAGACAAGTGGCAGAGTGGGGATTAGAACCCATGACCTTCTGACTCCCAGGCCCCTGCTCTATCCACGATGCCATGGTATTTCTCCATCAGCGGGTCCACCACTAATGAGAACCATATATAAGACCCTCTGTCCAAATCTGCTCCTGGGTTGGTAAATGTAATTTGGCATCCGAGGATTCGAATCAAAGTTTCAATTCAAAACTTTTGCTCGGAGTAATGCCTCAGATAACAGCTGTACTATGCGGCAGATGAGGGAAGGACTAACAAAAAAAATTTGCTTCACCCAGAGCCACCTCAGTCGTGTCCAGTTCCTCATTGGCCCCATTTACTTCCAATCTTCCTCACTCGCCCCCTTGGCAAGTAAGAGATAAAGAGAAACCCAACACTGAAAATATCGGCTGCCAGACTCCTGTTCGACTCCAGGTTCCACTAACTCGGGATCTGCCATCCGAGCCGGCTCACGTTTACCAGGTGCCTTTCTGAAGCAGGTTTAATGCAGTCTTCAGTAGACCTTCATGGAGGGCCAGTATAGCTGAACACCTTCCCGCCGCCATCTTAGTCACTCTAATGAGTTTGTTCCACACAAACGAGAGGGTGTGGTACACTAGTGAGGGGTCGGGACTGCCCTGGCTTGTTAGAATCCACAGATAGTCCAGAAATTGCCTTACCATCAATTGGTTCAGCTTTCTCCTTCACCCCACCTTTTACCAGCTCCCGAGTAGTCAGAGGGATTGGTAGAGTTTCGGATACTTGCCCAAGCTTGGGTTGGGGTGTTGATGAGGAATGCAAGGATCAACAGCAGGTGGCAAGAGGGGAACGAAGTGTGTAACTAATGTAGGATTCTTGTTTCTTTAAGAAAAGCAGTGTGGCCTTAGTGGAAAGAGTACGGGTCTTGAGAGAGACAGAGAAATGACCCACAGGCACCCAATTCCACACATGCACTCACACACACACACACACACACACACAGATGCTCACCACAATGACATTTTTGGCCTGGGGCAGCCAGCAGAAGCAGCAGCTGCAGGTAAGTGTAGATCAAGAGCAGCCCCTTCCCCGCTTCCCTCAGCTGTCACCATGGACACTGCTGCTTCTTTTCCTTCATTCCTAAAGTGGAAAAAAAGGGCCTCTGGACTTCTGCTGGCCATTTTTTGGATAATGGGGCCAGTGGTCACATTTTAGGGTCACCCACACAGGAAGCAGCGTGGCCTAGTGGATAGAGCATGGACCTGAGAGTCAGATGGATCAGGGTTCTAATCCCAGCTCCACCACTTGTCTACTGGGTGACCTCGGGAAAGTCACTTAACTTCTCTGTGCCTCAGTTACCTCGTCTATCAAATGGGGATTAAGACTGTGAGCCTCATGTGGGACAGGGACTGTCTCCAACCTGTTAAACTTTTATCTACTCCAGTGCTCAGAACAGTGCCTGGCACATACTCTGTACTTAACAAATACCATTCAAAAAAAGGACAAGAGATAGGCTTTAATAAGTCGAGTGTAATGCCTCAGATAACAACTGTACTATGCGGCAGATGGTGATTTATCTTTTCCCTAGTCAACTAAAGGCACTCAACAGGAAGCAGTGTTGTCATTCCACAAACCACCAATGGCTGTCTGAGCAGTGGACCTGGTGTGCTCAACTACTTAAAACTGCCCTGAGTTTTGTGTGTTTTTTTTTTCATTTGTCCCTTTATTTGTAATTCTCTCATGTTAACTTTGGGAAATCACTCAGGGAAAAAAAGATCAAATCAAAGCAGACAGGCCACATTTTAGCTCAGTTGTTTGCTCAGTAGGGAGGGTATGAATGTGTGGTGCATGGAATAATGTTTGTCTGTTTACTCTCTAAACTACATAAGGAATCCCTCTTGCACTTGGATTTGTTCCCTTTATTCACCCCTTCCTCAGCCCCACAGCACTTACGTACGTAGCTGTAATTTATTCTTTTATATGAATGTCTGTCTCCCCCTCTAGACTCTAAGCTCCTTGTGGCCAGGGATTGTGTCTACCAACTCTGTAATATTGTACTCTCCCCAGCACTTAGTATAGTGCTCTGCACACAGTAAGTGCTCAACAAATATGATTGATTGTTGAATGGAAAGATTTGGAGGTTGCAGACACTTGCAACTTGCAACTCTGAAAGGATTTTCTATTCAAAACTTTTGAAACAGCAGTTTTGTGATCTGCTAATTGCAAGATAACTGTTTTGCTATTTTACTATTATATTATACTATTACTGTACTGTTATTCCATCTTATGATTTTGCTATTATATTCTTGGGATAGACTTCTACAAAATATTCCACGTACTTCATTACGTATGCAGTGTTCCGGGGGTAATGCAGGCCACATCCTGAAGATCAGGGTGGCCTTCCCAGGGAGGGGGCAGCAATTTTTCCCCCACCTCCAGGCAGCCAAAATGTCAGGGAATCGTATTTATTGAGCACTTACAGAGTGAAGAGCACTGTGCTAAGCTCTTGGGAGAGTACACTATAACAATATAACAGGCACATTCCCTGCCCACATCGAGTTTATGTCTGAGCCACTGAATCACAGGTTCTTCTCTGGTCCAGTACCCCCGGAATTTTTTCCAAGAAGAAATATACTCCCTGTCCCAAAAAGACACTTTTGATTCTTAGCCTGGCCACCCCCTACAACTCTTCTAGAGGTGATCTGGCCCTGAGGCTTCAGAGGATCTTAACTGCAGAGTCGACTTCCTGATTTCTCAGCTTGGTTTTCCCCAGGCTTCAATCTCCCCTGTGATTTCTCTACATTTGCAGCCATATCTCCTTCAATAAAATGGTCTGGGGTTGCTTGCAGTAACCATTCCAACCAAGAAGCAGCCTGGCCCAATGGAAAGAGCACGAGCATGGGAGTCAGAGGTCCAGGGTTCTATTCCCGGCTCCTCTGCTTGTCTGCTGTGTGACTTTTGGCAAGTCACTTAACTTCTCTGTGCTTCAGTTACCTCATCTGTAAAAACAGGATTCAATCCCTCTTCTCCCTCCTATTTAGATTGTGAGCCCGATTTAGGACCCGATGAAAATAATTATGATACTTGTTAAGTGCTTACTATGAGCCAAGTACTGTTCTAAGCGCTGGAGTAGATACAAGTTAATCAAGTTGGACACAGTCCCTGTCCCACATTGGACTCACACTCTTAATCCCCATTTTTTACAGATGAAGTAACTGAGGCACGGAGAAGTTAAATGACTTGCCAACAGTCACATTGCAGATAAGTGGTGGAGCCGGCATTAGAACCCACGACCTTCTGACTCCCAGGCCTGTGCTCTATCCACTACACCATGCTGCTTCCTGATTATCTTGTATCTACCCCCGTGCTTGGCACAAAGTAAGCACTTAATAAATACCATTATTATTATCATTATGAACATTGTTCAATCTGTAACCATGGTCATAGGTCAAAGAAATTTCCAAGAAAATCATCTCAAGTCAAAATTATATGCCGACATTCTTCTCCCCCACTAGATTGTAAACACTTTGAGGGCAGAGGCCATTTTTTTTACTTCTCCTGTACGTTTCCAAAGCTTCTAGTAGCTTTCTGCCCAGTTCACTAGCAGATGTCCATGCTGCTGATAAGGAGACAAGATGAAGAGGCAAATAATATATTCATACACTCTAAACTGGGATGACGCAACACGATACCTTTTTCTTCCAAAAGAGCGGAATGTCCCCCAAAGGAGTAGATTTCGTGATCTCACTCCTAACTAAGCAAAACCATCTTCACTCATGCACAAATGACAAATTCCCTAATGCATTGTGTGGATAATAGCTAGTTAGATGCTTTCCCTAAATGAGGTGTTAATAGCATAGAGATTATCTCTTTCAGTCATACACAAAACAAAGGGCCAAGCCAGAAGCAGACTTGCAAGAATGTGCCAAGCAATCAGGGAACAGTACAATTAAACCCAGGATTATGGTGAGAGGAGGGTGATTTATAAAGCCAGAGGATTTCCCAGTCAATGAAGTTGGCATCTGATCATCCAGGAGAGGAGATATTGAAGGAAGAAAGCTGAACCCTGGGAAAAGCCTTTAGTGATGAACTTGGCATCTCCCCAGTACCATACTCCAGGGTCATAAGGCTGGAGATGGCATTTTTATAAATCCATCCTGTCTCTCCAAGATATTTTTATGGTATTTGTTAAGTGCTTACTATGTTCCAGGCACTCTACTAAGCGCTGGGGTAGTTACAAGCTAATCAGGTTGGACAGCAGTCCCCGTCCCATGCCTCAGATCTTCTGTTCTCCCTCCTACTTAGACTGTGAGCCCCATGTGAGACAGGGACTGCGTCCAACCTAATTCACTTTTCTCCACTTTGGCAATTATAACAGTGTGTGACACCCAGTAAGTGCTTAACAAATACCATTAAAATAAAAAGGACATTACAACTACAAACAATATGAAGTAGGAGATAGATACTAAAATGAAGTACAGGTAAGAGAAAGAAGATGAGTGAATAATCAGGGAAGGCCTCCTGGAGGAGATGGGCTTTCTGAAAGGCTTTGAAGATGAGGAGAGCAGAGGTCTGTTAGATGTAATGGGGGAGTGAGACTGTGAGCCCCATGCAGGCAGAGATTGTGTCTGATCTAATTAACTTGGACCTACCCCAGTACTTTAGAACAGTGTTTGACACGTTGTAAGCACTTAACAAATGCCATAAAAATAGAGTTCCACGCAGGAGGAAGGGTGTGAACAAGAGGTCAGCAGCAGGAGAGACGAGAACAAGGCACGGTGAGTAGGTTGGCTTGATAGGAACGAAGCATGCCAACTGGAATGGAGAGGGAGAAGAGTGAGGAGAAGTAGAAGTAAGGGAGCTGATTTAGTGACATTACTGCTGTGGGGAGGGAATGTGTCTGTTTATTGTTATATTGTAATAATAATAATGTTGGTATTTGTTAAGCACTTACTATGTGCAGAGCACTGTTCTAAGCGCTGGGGTAGATACAGGGTCATCAGTTTGTCCCACGTGAGGCTCACGGTCTTAATCCCCATTTTAATAATAATAATAATGTTGGTATTTGTTAAGCGCTTACTATGTGCCGAGCACTGTTCTAAGCGCTGGGGTAGACATAGGGGAATCAGGTTGTCCCACGTGGGGCTCACAGTCTTAATCCCCATTTTACAGATGAGGGAACTGAGGCACAGAGAAGTTAAGTGACTTGCCCACAGTCACATAGCCGACAAGTGGCAGAGCTGGGATTCGAACTCATGAGCCCTGACTCCAAAGCCCATGCTTTTTCCACTGAGCCAACTGAGGCACAGTGAAGTGACTTGCCCACAGTCACACAGCTGACAAGTGGCAGATCTGGGATTCGAACCCATGACCTCTGACTCCCAAGCCTGGGCTCTTTCCACTGAGCCACGCTGCTTCTCTTGTATTTTCCCAAGCACTCAGTACAGTGCTCTGCACATAGTAAGCACTCAAACGCGATTGACTGGTGGTCAAAAGTTAGTGCTTGATGCTGAGAGGAATGGGCAACTGTTGGAAGTTTTTGAAGGAGCAGGGAGATGTACACAAAGTGATGTTTTAGAAAAATATTCCAGCCATTAGAGAGAAGAATAGACTAGAGAGGGGAGAGATTGGAGGGAGGGAGGTCATTGAGGAAGTGGATGCAGTAGTCAAGCCAGACTATGACAAGTGCTTGGACCAGCATGGAGGCCATTAGGATGGAGAGGTAGCGCCAGATTTTGGAAATGTTGTGCAGGAAGAAGCCACAGGATTTGGTGATAGACTGAATATGGGAGTTAAAAGACAGAGAGAAGTCAAGGAAAATCATGAGAAGCAGCGTGGATAAAGCTCAGGGCTGGGAGCCAGAAGACCTGGGTTCTAATCCCGGCTCCATCATTTGCTTGCCGTGTGTCGTCGGGCATAAGCCACTTAACATAGTTAATAAATACCAAAATAATAATAATAATAATAAATACCCAAAAGAAAAGAAAATTTAAAAAACAGCTTGGCATATGGGAAGGATTGTCAAATAATGGGAAAGTCAGGTGGAGGAGAGGATTTGGGATGGAAAATGAGGAATTCAGTTTTGAATATATTGAGCTTGAAGTACTGGAAGAACATCCCTATAGAGGTATTGTGGAGGCAGGCGATGTGAGGATGCAGAGAAGGAGAGAGATCAGGGCTAAAGAGGTAGATTAGGGAGCTCTCTGCATAGATTTGTTTTGTTTTCTGGTATTTGTTAAAAGCACTCACTATTTGCCAGGCACTGGGGTAGATACAAGGTAATCAGGTTGGACACAGTCCAAGCCCCACATGGGGCTCACAGTCTTAATCCTCATTTTGCAGATGAGGAAACTGAGGCACAGAGAAGTGAAGTGACTTGCTCAAGGTCACACTGCAGATAAGTGGCAGAATCGGGATTAGAACCCATTTCCTTCTGACTCCCAGATCTGAGCTCCCTCCACTAGACTATGTACAGGGGTGATAGTCGAAGCCATGGGAGCAGGTGAGCTCCCCAAGGGAGCTGAAATAACCCCGAACTGAACTCTCAGATGGAGAGTTAGGGAGTGGGAGGCAGAGGAGGAGCTGGTGAATGGACACTTGGAGTTTTGCTATGAAAATGCATCAACCCATGGAAAGCTTTGGCTTTTAACGCATAAACCTATGAAACTATGGATCCGGTGCACAAAACCTACCCAAACCATGAACAAAAGGTATTACATCCCCTAGAGTCCCACAGACAAAGTTATTACATTTTCTAGGGTCCCATTGTCCCCTAGGGTCAAACTGCTTCATCCAACCACGAGGCGGTTCACACGCACATTCAGATCTCTAACCCAGATGGACAGGTCCTCGAGCCCCTTTTCCTCTCCAGTACTCAGCGGGTCCTTTATGGACCCTCGGACCGGGCGTCCCTGGGTAAGCCACGCGCACTCTGGGGTGTCCTACCCTCTCCTCCGGGTTGCAAGGAGCAGCAGCAGCTTACCCAAGTGCACATGGCTTTTTTGAGGGGCGGGGGTTGGAGGGAGTGGCATTGATGTGGAGGCTGGGCCTCTGTATTCCACTGACCAACCAGGTGAGCATACCGTATCACTGCCATTTTTTGGAAAAGATCATCTGCCTGTAACGCATGACTTTGAGCTTCTTCCGCGTGAGCCCTAATCTAGATATAAACGTTTCATAGAAATGGCAGGTGGGGAAGTTTTCGGGGAATTTGGGTAAAATGTTTAATCCCTGTCAAGTGCAACCTTAGGCCATATCTACGAACTGTGGCCTTGTTCTGGTGAACTACAGGTCCTTCATTGTATAAGACATTTCCCCATGCTTAAACAACTAAGACAATTGCCGGATAGCACCAGATGGAGAGCCTCCCTAAAATGGAATCGGTTTGTCTCACTCTTTTGCTATTGTTCTTGTCTGTCCGTCTCCCCCGATTAGACCGTAAGCCCGTCAAGGGGCAGGGACTGTCTCTATCTGTTACCGATTTGTACATTCCAAGCGCTTAGTACAGTGCTCTGCACATAGTAAGCGCTCAATAAATACTATTGAATGACAGATCTCAGGCCGGTCTCAAGGGATGGCACGGTGTAAACCACCAGTCCTGGCAAAACAACTCAAATGCATGCCCTGCTGGCACCCCTCTTCCTCAGACTGTAATCTAAAGTCTTGGCCCACTGAAGAGCTGATAGTGCTGTTCAATAGCACTCTTCATGTCAGAGAAGTCCTTCTAAGGATGCAGTGGAGCCAAGGGCTTGAATTTGTAACTTGCCATTTGAGGGGGCTCACACACTGTCAGCAACACCTGCACACTTGAATGAGCTCCACTGTGAGCAGCAACCTTTCTGAATACAAAGGATGTGTGTGTGCGTGTGCGCACAGCGTATAAACCGTTAATTTATTTCTATTAATGTCTGTCTCCCCCTCTAGACTGTAAGCTCATTGTGGACAGGGAATGTGTCCATTTATTGTTACATCGTACTCTCCCAAACACTTAATACAGTACTCTGCAAACAGTAAATTCTCAATGAAAACAACTGAATGAATGAATGGATATGGCATTTTCAGGAAGCATTTTTTGTCTGTGTCTGTGTATGGAGCTTGTTTATAGCCTGAAAATACTAATATGTGGCAATGAAGCATTTTGTTTCTAAAGTAGACTAATCATATCTTGATAGATGATCCAGACAGGGGCATACGACAGCTAAAAACTGAAAACGATGCAGGTTAGATAGGCTGAAGAGATGACATTTCTCTATGTCAACAGTATCATTTCTGCAAAGGGAATTGTAAAACATAGCAAATGGCTCATTGATCTTACGCCTTATGAATCAAAAACAGAAGAATGCAGTGATTAGACTTGGTTAGTGTCAATCATTGATTAATTTGGACTCAGTATTACCCCGTCTTTATGCCCAAAGGGATAGGCAGAAGCCTTCAGACTCGAGCAGAGCTGACACATGGCCAGGATCCATGAAACCATAAAGATTGGCTTACTGTATACTTAATGGATCGTTCCTTTCTCAGGAGACATCATGGGGGCTGCTTCTGTCCTTTCGAAACACCCCCACACACATAACTTGCAGGCACACTTCATTGGATTACCTCCCCTGTTTGCCTTGAGGATATTCTTTGTAGATAAAATCCCCAAATTGGGTATTCTAAGGAAAATGAGCTCACTTGCTTGCATGCATCTTGAAGAATTGTGTTTTTGCTTATTCTCAATGCAATCTACTTAAAACAGTGCTTTATCCACTTGGTAGTTTTTAAGAATCTGAATGTCCTTTTCCCCTAGATCCTCCCTATCTCTTGGGAGGGGAGATATTTGGAGTGGGGAAAGGTGGTAGAAGGCATTGTTCCTTATAACAATCGATGGTATTTATGGAGCACTTACTGTGTGCAGAGCACCGTACTAAGCGCTTGGGAGAGTACACTATAACAGAGTTGGTAGGCACGATCCCTGCCCACAACAAGCTTACATGCTGCCTTTGATGGGTGTTAACTCTCCAAACAATTCTGTGAGAGGGACTGGGCGGTTTTTCTCTCTGGAGTGCATCGACCTCTTTGTGGATGTCACATGCCACTGTAGCAACAAAATAGGAGTGGCTCAGAATGAGAGGGGGAAGAGACAAAGTACTGTATTCCACCCGGCGCTGTCTCTGTCGGTCTCTCTTGCTGGTTCCTTCCATTTCCCTGAAGCTACTTAATGAGATTTTTCATGCATAAAATTAATTTTTCCCCCTTTCTATCAGCTCTTACAACTAAAGGATTTACTTACGGTAAATTTTGTCAAATTTTTATTTATGTGGGCAATAAAGGGGGCGAGAGTCATAATGAAGGCTTTTATTGGGCATGATGGGAGACACAAAAGGAACCAGAGAGCAGACGGCAGCTACTGTGTAGGGCTCTTGTGGTTGAGATGCTAGATTACACATAAGACACTCAATGAAGCTCCTCCAACAAAAACCACAAATTTGGAATCTCATCCCAATTTGTCACTGAGGGGATGAGGAACTCAAGAGCGGAGCTACTAATAAGCACCTCAAGATGCGATCATTTACCAGAATTTGTTTTTCTTCTTATTCATTTGATTTACTTTTACACCAATCACCACTTTTGCTACAGCCCTGTACTCCTCTAGAAAAGCCCCAGGTTTGGGTTTCTCCGGTCCAAAGTGGGGCAAGGGTTGTATTTCTGGGCATCGAGGGAGCAATGGTCTAAGCATATGCTGGAGGAAGAAGGGGAGCAGAAAAGACAGAGACAGTAATAGAAAAGGAAGAGGCAGAGAGAGCCTGAGAAAAAAAGAAAGCGATGGAAAAAGAGGGAGCCAATTTATATACACATCCTTTATTTATAATAGTGTCTGTCTTCCCCTCTGCACTGTAAAGTCCTTGTGGGCAGGGAACGTCTCTATGCACTCTGTTGTATTGTACTATCCCAAGTGTTTAATACAGTGTTCTGCACACAGTAAGCGCTCAATAAATACCACTGATTGATTAAGAGGGACACAAAGAAATGCCCAAGTAGGAATGACAGACTGACACCCCCAGGTGAGGTAATTATAAAGAAATAATTTATAATATATCATTTATAGATATGTACATAAGTGCTGTGGGGCTGAGGGTGGGGCAAATTCCAAATGTCCATAGGTCAGAGATCCAAGTGTAAATTTAGCCTTGCCTCCAGCAGAGTGAAATCTGAGAGGGAGGCCACAAATACACCACTACCAAATAGAACCCAGGCCTAAAAAATCTACACTGTCCAGTCTTCTTCTTAGAGGTTGGCAGGAATGGAGCGGAGTGGGCTTTTCCCCCATCTTCTGCTACCTTTTGAGCTGGGGCTCAGATGATGCCTCCTCCAAAAGGCCTTCCCCAAATAAGCCCTCATTTCCACTACTCATTCCACTCATTTCATCTCCTTTCTGCATTCATTCAATTCAATAGTATTTATTGAGCACTTACTATGTTCAATAGTATTTATTGAGCGCTTACTATGTGCAGAGCACTGTACTAAGCGCTTGGGATGAACAAGTCGGCAACAGATAGAGACAGTCCCTGCCGTTTGACGGGCTTACAGTCTAATCGGGGGAGACGGACAGACAAGAACAATGGCAATAAACAGCGTCAAGGGGAAGAACATCTCGTAAAAACAATGGCAACTAAATAGAATCAAGGCGATGTACGATTCATTAACAAAATAAATAGGGTAACGAAAATATATACAGTTGAGTGGACGAGTACAGTGCTGTGGGGATGGGAAGGGAGAGGTGGAGGAGCAGAGGGAAAAGGGGAAAATGAGGCTTTAGCTGCGGAGAGGTAAAGGGGGGATGGCAGAGGGAGTAGAGGGGGAAGAGGAGCTCAGTCTGGGAATGCCTCTTGGAGGAGGTGATTTTTAAGTAGGGTTTTGAAGAGGGAAAGAGAATCGGTTTGGCGGAGGTGAGGAGGGAGGGCGTTCCGGGACCGCGGGAGGACGTGACCCAGGGGTCGACGGCGGGATAGGCGAGACCGAGGGACGGTGAGGAGGTGGGCGGCAGAGGAGCGGAGCGTGCGGGGTGGGCGATAGAAAGAGAGAAGGGAGGAGAGGTAGGAAGGGGCAAGGTGATGGAGAGCCTTGAAGCCTAGAGTGAGGAGTTTTTGTTTGGAGCGGAGGTCGATAGGCAACCACTGGAGTTGTTTAAGAAGGGGAGTGACATGCCCAGATCGTTTCTGCAGGAAGATGAGCCGGGCAGCGGAGTGAAGAATAGACCGGAGCGGGGCGAGAGAGGAGGAAGGGAGATCAGAGAGAAGGCTGACACAGTAGTCTAGCCGGGATATAACGAGAGCCCGTAATAGTAAGGTAGCCGTTTGGGTGGAGAGGAAAGGGCGGATCTTGGCGATATTGTAGAGGTGAAACCGGCAGGTCTCAGTAACGGATAGGATGTGTGGGGTGAACGAGAGGGACGAGTCAAGGATGACACCGAGATCGCGGGCCTGAGAGACGGGAAGGATGGTCGTGCCATCCACGGTGATAGAGAAGTCTGGGAGAGGACCGGGTTTGGGAGGGAAGATGAGGAGCTCAGTCTTGCTCATGTTGAGTTTTAGGTGGCAGGCCGACATCCAGGTGGAGACGTCCCGGAGGCAGGAGGAGATGCGAGCCTGAAGGGAGGGAGAGAGGACAGGGGCGGAGATGTAGATCTGCGTGTCATCTGCGTAGAGATGGTAGTCAAAGCCGTGAGAGCGGATGAGTTCACCGAGGGAGTGAGTGTAAATGGAGAACAGAAGAGGGCCGAGAACTGACCCTTGAGGAACTCCAACAGTTAAAGGATGGGAGGGGGAGGAGGCTCCAGCGTAGGAGACCGAGAATGATCGGCCAGAGAGGTAAGAGGAGAACCAGGAGAGGACAGAGTCCGTGAAGCCAAGGTGAGATAAGGTATGGAGGAGGAGGGGATGGTCGACAGTGTCAAAGGCAGCAGAGAGGTCAAGGAGGATCAGAATGGAGTAGGAGCCATTGGATCTGGCAAGAAGGAGGTCATGGGTGACCTTAGAGAGAGCAGTCTCGGTAGAGTGGAGGGGACGGAAGCCAGATCGGAGGGGGTCTAGGAGAGAATGGGAGTTAAGGAATTCTAGGCATCGATTGTAGACGACTCGTTCTAAGATTTTGGAAAGGAAGGGTAGTAGGGAGATAGGACGATAACTGGAGGGGGAAGTGGGGTCAAGAGCGGGTTTTTTTAGGATGGGGGAGACGTGGGCGTGTTTGAAGGCAGAGGGGAAGGAGCCCTTGAAGATTGAGTGGTTAAAAATAGAAGTTAAGGAAGGTAGGAGGGCAGCGGCGATGGTTTTAAGAAGGTGAGAGGGAATGGGGTCCGAGGCGCAGGTGGAGGGGGTGGCACTTGCGAGGAGGGAGGAGATCTCCTCTGAGGATACTGCAGGGAAGGATGGGAAAGTAGGGGAGGGGGTTGGTGGGGGGGAGGGGAGAGGCGGAGGGGTGACTTTGGGGAGCTCAGACCTGATCGTGTTGATTTTCGTGAGGAAATAGGTGGCCAGATCATTGGAGGTGAGAGATGGGGGAGGGGGAGGAACAGGGGGCCTAAGGAGAGAGTTAAAGGTCCGGAACAATCGGCGGGGGTGACGGGCATGGGTGTCGATGAGGGAGGAGAAGAAGCTTTGCCTGGCGGAGGAGAGGGCAGAGTTAAGGCAGGAAAGGATAAATTTGAAGTGTGTGAGGTCGGCTTGGTGCTTGGACTTTCACCAGCAGCGCTCAGCAGCTCGAGCATAGGAGCGTAGGAGGCAGACGGAGGAGGTGATCCAGGGCTGTGGGTTAGTGGAGCGAGAGCGGCGGAGGGAAAGGGGGGCGAGAGAGTCGAGATGAGTAGAGAGGGTGGAGTTGAGAGCGGAGACCCGATCGTCGAGAGTGGGAAGAGAGGACAGGGCGGCAAGGTGAGGAGAGATGCTATTGCAAAGACGGATGGGATCGAGAGAGTGGAGGTCTCTGTGGGGCAGTAGCGAAGATTTGCAGGGGGAGGGAGTGTGAGAGATGAGGCAGGTGAGAAGGTTATGGTCAGAGAGAGGGATTTCAGAGTTGGTGAGGGAGGAGATGACGAGATCGAGGGTGTGACCGAGTCGGTGAGTGGGCGCGGTATGGTGGAGGAGGAGGTCGGCAGAGTCGAGGAGGGATAGCAGGCGGGCGGCAGAGGAGTCGTCGGGTACATCCGTATGGATGTTGAAGTCTCCAAGGATCAGAGTGGGCAGAGAGAAGGAGAGGAGGAAGGTGAGAAAGGGGTCAAGGTGGTTGAAGAAGTCGGAGGTGGGACCGGGAGGGCGGTAGATGACGGCGAGAAGTAACTGGAGTGGGTGGTAGAGGCGAATGATATGGGCTTCGAAGGAGGGGAAGGAGAGGGAGGGGGGAGGAGGGATAGTGTGGAAGCGGCAACGGGGCGAGAGGAGGAAGCCGACGCCTCCTCCCTTACCGGTGAGTCTGGGGGAGTGGGAGAAGGAGAGGCCTCCGCTGGAGAGAGCGGCGGCGGAGACCGTGTCTTTGGGAGAGAGCCACGTTTCCGAAAGGGCAAGGAGGAGGAGAGAGCGGGAGAGGAAAAGGTCACGGATGAAAGGTAGCTTGCCTGTAATAGAGCGGGGGTTCCAGAGGCCACACTTGAAAGTAGCTGTGGGTGCAAGGGGGGGAGGGGGCAAAGGGCGGGGGGAGGGGAGGGTTTGGATGGGAAGGAGGTGGCGGGGCCCTGGACGGGGAGAGGGGGTTGAGGGGTGGCGGTGGGACAAGAGGACTGGGATGGGGCATGGGTGGGGAAGAGAGAAGGGGGGAGGGGGTGAGGAGGGGGTTTGGTGGGGGGAAGAGTAGGGGGAGGGGGAAGAGGGGTAGCGCTGGTAAAGTGGGGTTCTAGGGCGGGAGAGGGGAGGGGGGGAGGAGACAGAGGAGAGAGCGGGAAAGAGCTGAGCGAGAGAGGGGAAGGGGAAGGGGAAGGGGTGGGAGGGGGGAGGGGGGGAGGAGGGACATGGCGAGGCCAGAGAGGTGGGTGGCAGCACTGACAACAATAAACAGTAATAAACGAAATCGGTAATATAGCAACATGATACAGTATGATACAATACAGTAGTGCTAATATAGCAACATGATACAGTATGATACAATATAGTCGTGTTAATAAAAGGGGTGATGATCAGGGTCGGGGGTAGACTCGATTAAGGGGCGACCTGATCAAATTCAAAGTCTGACGACAATAAACAATGACAAGCGAGATCGCTAATATAGCAACATGCTACAGTAAGGCACACTACAATAGTGTTAATAAGCAGGCGATGACCAGGGTCGGGGGACGAGCCGACCCTACCCGATCAGACTCAAAGTCAAGCGCACTTGAAGCTGTACCCTTTATGCACTTGATATGCACTCTCAGCCCCACAGCACTTATGTCTGTAATTCATTTATATTAATTCTTGTCCGTCCCCCACCCCCACTTTTTTTTAATGGCATTTGTTAAGCACATACTATGTGCCAGGCACTGTATTAAGCACTAGGGTAGATACAAACTAATCAGGTTGGACGTAGTCCCTGTCCAACATGGGGCTCAGTCTTAATTGCCATTTTACAGATGAAAGAATTGAGGCACAGAGAAGTGAAGTGAGTTGTTCAAGGTAACCCAGCAGGCAAGTGGCGGAGCTGTGATTATAACCCAGATCCTCCGACGCCCAGGCCCGTGTTCTATCCATTAGGCCATGTTGCGTCTCTGCTTCCCCCTCTAGACTGTAAACTCTTTGTGGGCAGGGAATGTGTTTACCGGCTCTGTAGTACAGTACTCCCCCAAGCTCTTTGGTGCTCTGTATGCAGTAAGCGCTCAATAAATACTGTTAATTGATTGATAGGAATCTCTTCTCTATTCCCACCAGCAACCATACTTAACCCAGAAACAAGCTGGAAGTTCTGGATTAAGAACTACTCGATTAAGAATTACTCCCTGGGTAAATTATTGAGACAGTTTCTGCTCCTTTGTAAGTCCCAATGGTTGGAAAATTCATTTTGTTCATAGCGTATGGCTGAAAACTATGTTCAGAGATGCTGTTGGGCTCCGTGTGCTGACCAGGATCCATTCCCGGAGAGGGCAAATTGTGAGTTTCCCAAACAGCCGTGAAAGAGAGGCCACCCCACTCTCCATTCCCATGCCAGCTGAAAGACGTGGGTTACCAGAACTGTTTTTGAAATAGATATGATTATTCGTAACTCTAAAACCAACAAAAGGCCAAGCTCTCTCGAGAGTGCAAGCTCATTGTAAGCAGGGAACCCGTCTACCAACTCTGTTATACTGTCCTCTCCCAAACATGTAATACAGTGCTCTGCACACAGTAAGAGCTCAGTAAATAGGATTGATCCATTGATTGATTGATTTGGCTTTGGACATGGAGCATTTCTTAAATCGCAGCTACAGTTAGGACCTATGCCACCTGTCTTACTTCCATCAATGTGTGCTTGCTTGTTTAGAGGTGTCAGGCAATCACCGGGTGCACATGCTGATAACATTCAGGCAGAATCTCATTAGAATATCGTATGGGAGCTGAGGGCCTAGGGGAGGAGAGTCTTCCTGCTCACCTAATCAGGGTGACCTTCAGCCTCAGGATTAGTATTTGGTCTTGGAGATGTTTGTAGCAGCAATCCCACAAAATAAGATTGTGATTTATCTGGCATTAAGGCAGCATGGTCTAGGGAAAAGAGCAGGCCAGTGAAAAGCCACGAAACCTGGGTTCTTGTGCTGGTTCTGCCATTGGCTTGCTGTAGGAGCTTGGTCAAGTCGCTTAACCTCTCTGGGTCTCAGTTTCCTCATCTGTAAAATGGGGGTTAGATCCCTGTTCACCCAGCCTCCTGGACTGTAAGCCCTTATTAAATACCACAATTGTTGTTATGATTATTTTTCATCCTCATCCTTGAATTTTGTTCATTTAAGTCATGCACTTGACTTCTGTGATACACTCTCCTGTCATGAGGTCTGCTATGATACCCAGGCCTGATCTCATTTTAAAAAATATCCATTTCTGAATGCAAGCAAGTCCCTGAAAGGGGAAGGACTGTGTTTTTTAAACAGCTGAACAAGGTGTGTCGAATGACTCTTTGTACTTCTGGAGAGTTTGTACTGATTAGGGTCCTTTGGAGTCAGCAGAGATTTGACTAAATTCTAAAGGCTGTGGGGTTTCTTGAGAAGTATTTGTCAATACCAACATATGCAGGTATGAAATCAGTTGAACATAATTCCAAATCACAGCTCTTAGATCTGACCCATAACCTCTGTCAGATGAGTATACAGCATTTATAATTAACGGCCCCAGGTTTCAGTCTTGACATAGGCAGCAGTGACATAAAACCAGGCTGCTTGGGCAGACCATTAGGAATGCTTGTGCTTCCAAGGAGTCCCTGGAATGGGAAAGGTTTTGTTTTCTTTGGCAGGGGAGGAGGAAGCGAGGCAATCTCCATGTTTTGGAGGTGGGGGAACAGGACCTTCAGTGGGTTGTAGCAGGAGTTTATTTTTTGGTTGGGATGTTTCTTTGAGGTGGAAGGGGTTGCTAGGAGAAGCCAAGCTCGGAAAGAGGCCGTGATTGGAGAGGAGAGGGTGCCGGGCTAAGGGAGAGTTAATGTGCCGGGCTGATAAGCTGTGAAGGAATAGGGTCAGATGCATAGGTGGAGGGGGTGTATTTTGAGAGAAGGCAGGAGATCGCCTCTTGAGATACTTCTGGGAAAGATGGGAGAGTTAAAGAAAGAACAGGAGGAGCGAGGGACTGGAGAGAAGCAGGGGAGATTTTAGGGAGATCACCTCTGATAGTTTCAATTTTCTCAGTAAATCAGATGGCCAGCTCATTAGGGGCAAGAGATGGGGGGGACAGGGGGTTTGAGGAGGGAGTTAAACGCTCAAAATAGGGTCATGGAGAGAAGGCATTGCAGGCATTTTTGGGGGGGGGGGGAGATTTAAAGTGAGGGGAAGGAGCCAAGGTACTTAATAATAATTCTGGTATTGGTTAAGCGTTTACTATGTATCAAGCACTGTACTAAGCCCTGGGTTAGATACAAGATAATCAGGTCCCACATGGGGCTCACAGTCTTAAAAAGAAGGGCATTGAAGCCCCATTCTGCAGATGAGGGAACCAAAGCACAGAGAAGTGAAGTGATTTGCCCAAGGTCACACAGCAGACAAGTGGCAGAGCTGAGATTAGAACCCAGGTCTTCTGACTCCTAGACCTGTGCTCTTTCCCTAGGCCATGCTGCGTTTCCACATTCAACAGTTGACTCAGAAACCACCCGATTAAGCAGATATTGCTGTTTTTAACCTCACCTATGACCCTTGAACGTCCCTCACCTCTGCATGAGCTTTCAATCCCTGCCCTCAAATCAACCCATCCCAGTCCTCCCTTCCCAGCACACCTCCTCCTCCCTCTCCATCCAGCCCCTCCCCACCCTTTGCATTGACCCCAATACCCTCCCCCACCACATCCCTTGATCAAGTCCATTTCCTTCGCTCCTGTGCTTGAGCTGCAGAGAACTGCTGGCAGAAATCTAGATATGAGGCTGACCTCACCCAACTCAAGTTCATTCTTGCATGCTTTAATACTGCCCAGCAAAATCATCTCTCCATCTTTATCGACACCATGTCCACTGCCCTCACTAGTTGTTCCAGACATTTAACTCCCTCTTCAAAACCCATGCCTCCCTGCCTCCCCCATCTCTTGCCCCTAATGAACTGGCCACCTATTTTATTGAGAAAATTGAAACTCTCAGAAGTGATCGCCCTAAAACCTCCCCTGCTCCTCTCCAGTCCCTCGCTCCCCCTGTCCCTTCTTTAACTCTCCCATCTTTCCCAGAAGTATTTCAAGAGGAGATCTCTTGCCTTCTCTCAAAATCCCCCCCCCCCCCCCACCTGTGCATCCAACCCTATTCCTTCGCACCTTTATCAAAACTTTTGCTGCCTCCCTTCTTCACTCCCTGACCTCTATCTTCAAATGTTCACTCTCCATTGGCTTCTTCCCCACAGTTTTCAAATATGCTCATGTCTCCCCTAACAGAAAAACCCCTCCTTTGACCCCAAGGCTCCCTCTAGTTATCGCCCATCTCCTTCCTACCATTTCTCTCCAAACTCCTTGAGCAACTTGTCTCCACCCGCTGTCTGAAGTTCTGCTTTTCAATTCTCTCTCTCCTTGATGCCCTCCAATCTGGCTTCTGTCCCCTTCACTCTATAGAAACCAACCTCTTAAAGGTCACCAGTGATCTTCTTGCCAAATTCAATGGCCTCTTCTCCATCCTGACCTCCTTGACGTCTCACCTGTCTTTGACACTGTGGACCACCCCCTTCCCCTGGAAACATTATCCATCCTCAACTTCACTGACACTGTCCTCTCCTGGTTCTCCTCCTATCTCTCTGGCTGTCCATTCTCAGTCTCTTTCGTGGGCTTCTCCACTGCCTCCTACCTCCTAACTTTGGAAGCCTATCAAGGTTCAATTCTGGGTCCCCTTCTATTCTTCATCTACAACCACTCCCTTGGAGAACTCATTCACTCTGGTGGCTTCAACTACCACCTCTATGCAGATGATTCCCAAATCTATGTCTCTAGCCCTGATCTCTTCCTCTCTTCAGTTTCACATTTCCGTCTGCCTTCAAGACATGGATGTCCTCCCCTTATCTCAAACTTAACGTGTCCAAAACAGAACTCCTTATCTTCCCACCCAAACCCTTGTCCTTCCCCTGATTTTCCCATCCCATTAGACAGCACCACCATCCTTCCTGCCTCACAAGCCCGTAACGTTGGCGTTATCCTTGACTCACCTCTCTCATTCAACCCACACATTCATTCTATCACTAAATCCTGTCGGTTCAACTTTCACAACGTCACTAAAATCCACCACTCTTTCCTCTCCATTCAAACTGCTACCACATTAATCCAAGCACTTATTCATTCATTCATTCAATAGTATTTATTGAGCGCTTACTATGTGTAGAGCACTGTACTAAGCGCTTGGAATGAACAAATCAGTAACAGATAGAGACAGTCCCTGCCCTTTGACGGGCTTACAGTCTAGTCGGGGGAGACAGACAGACGAGAACAATGGCAATAAATAGAATCGAGGGGAAGAACATCTCATTAAAACAGTAGCAAATAAATAGAATCAGGGTGATGTACATCTCATTAACAAAATAAATAGGGTAATGAAGATATATAGAGTTGAGCGGACGAGTACAGTGCTGAGGGGATGGGGCGGGAGAGGGGGAGGAGCAGAGGGAAAGGGGGGTTTCAGCCTCTTTGCTGACCTCCCTGCCTCCTGTGTCTCCCCACTCCAGTCCATACTACATCAACTGCCCAGATCATTTTTCTCCAGAAACGTTCAGTCCATGTTTGCTCACTCCTCAAGACTCTCCAGCAGTTGCCCATCCACCTTCACATCAAACAGAAACTCCTCACCGCAGCTTTAAAGTAGTCAGTCACCTTGCCCCCTCAAACCTCACCTCACTCCTCTCCTACAACCCAGCCCCTCGCTCCTCTCCTACTACAATCCAGCCCCCACACTTTGTTCCTGTAATGCCAACCTTACCCCGATCTCATCTATCTCGCTGCTGACCACTGACCCTCATCCTGCCTCTGGCCTGGAACGGCCTCCCTCCTCACATCTGGCAGACAATTACTCTCCCCCTATTCAAAGCCTTAATGAAGGCACATCCTTCCCTGACTTAAGCCCTCATTTCCTCTTCTCCCACACCCTTCTGCATTGCCCTGATGTGCTCCCTTTATTCACACACCCCACCCCCCGCCTCAGTCCTGCAGCACTTACGTACATATCCCTAATTCATTGATTTATATTAATGTCTGTCTCCCTCCCTATACTGTAAGCTTACTGTGGGCAGGGAATGTGTCTACCAATTCTCTCATATTGCTATATTGTACTCTGCCAAGTGCTCTGAACACAGTAAGTGCTCAATATATATGATTGATTGAGGAAGAACAGATAGTGAATCGCCATTGTGCAGATGAGTGAACCTGTCAGCATTTGCACTGTTATAAAATTCTCCCTGATTTTAATTACTTTGCCATTCTGAATCCTAATTTTATGCTTTAGGAAACTGCCCCACTGCGAGGCTTCTGCCCTTATCTACGAGTGCATTCTTATTGGAGAGAATTATTCATGGGCCAGTTATCTTGGTGGGAATGAGATTTCTTCTCCCAGAGCGTCCAGTAATCATTTTGGAAGTTTGAATGATTGCTGCTCTGTATTCAGGAGAACTCTGTGAACCATATGGTGATTTAAATGACCCCTAGAGTCCTCGCCTATTTAATTTAGTCCAATTACAAGTGCCCAATTTACATCTTCCAACCTTCCCTACCCAATCTCCAGCTTCTTGGTTTCTCTAGGGCCATTCTGCTTCTGGATCTAATTTTCTTTCCCTTCACTCCCCCACCCACCTGCTTTTGGGATTTCTCTCTGTGATCCAGCATGGGCCTAGCTCTGCCAGTATTGGTTCTAGGGAGCTCTGTGGCCCAGTGGAAAGAGCATGGGCCCGGGAGGCAGAGGACCTGGGTTCTAGTCTCAGCTCTGTCATTTGTCTGCTGTGTGACCTTGGGCAAGTCACTTCACTTTTCTTTCCCTCAGTTCCTTCATCTGTAAAGTGGGAATTAAATCCTCTTCCTTCCTCCTTAGACTCCGAGCCCTATGTGGGACAGGGACTGTGTCCAACCCAATTAACTTGTATCTGAGAAGCAGCATGGCCTAGTGGCAAGAGCACAGGCTTGGGAGTCAGAGGTCATGGGTTCTAATTCCGGCTCCGCCACTTGTCTGTTGTGTGACCTTGGGCAAGTCACTTCACTCCTCTGTGCCTCGGTTCCCTCATCTGTAAAATGGGGATTGAAACTGTGAGCCCCATGTGGGACAGGAACTGTGACCAACCCAATCACCTCGTATCTACCCCAGCACTTAGTACAGTGCCTGGCATGTAGTGAGTGCTTAACAAATACCTCAATTACTATTATTATTCTTATTACAAAGAAGACACAGGGCTCAATGAGCATGAGGCAGTCCTCATGGAAGCAGTTTTCCAGGAGGAGGCAATTTGCCCAGGCCAGCTTCCATTCCCTTTTCCCTCTCTGTTGCTTCAGGACTCCTGGACACTTTTTACTACCAGCCTTTGCTTGTGGCTGGTAGTAAATCCTTCCTCAGTTCCTCCTGGCAGCAGAGATCACCTCCACTGGACTGTGTGAGGTAGGGCAGCCATTCCTGAGCACGTGTCTATTCACAACCGCCCGTAGCACCTGTATACACATCTTTCATACCCCATTAACTAAGCACTAGCTCATGACTATGTCCGCTTTTCCTTCTTCCTCCTCTTTGTCAGTGATTTCAGTGTCTGTCCCTCCTGCTTCATTGATAGCACCTTGAGGGCAGGAATCACGTCTATTAACTCTGTGGTACTCGCCCAGGTGCTTAGTACAGAGCTCTACACACAGTAGGCACTCAATACATATCAGTGACTGATTCATGATCACCATGACCACCTCTCTTGTGGTAGCTGTTGCTAATGCTGCTGTTGCAGCAGAGCTGGACTTGTAAGATGCTTAATAGCTTGTCCTACTTCTAATAATAATAGTAATTGTGGTATTTGTTAAGGGCTTACTATGTGCCAGGCACTGTACTGAGCTCTGGGGTGGATACAAGCAAATTGGGTTGTTGGACACAGTCCCTGTTCCACTTGGGGCTCACAGTCTTAATCCCCACCCTACCCTGGGCTTCATTAGAGGTATGTTGCAGGTTGGGTGGGGAAGGCAAGGGGTTTTGGGGAAAAGGAGAAGTCAGAAATCTCCGAGGCTTGTTCGGGAAAAGCACGGGGTGGCCGGAAAGTCCATTGGCAAAGAAAAACGATTGGCTAGATGGACCTCTTTTTGCCCTTATTTCTCATTATGTTTCCATGATTTTATTGGCCTGAAACAGGGCAGGGATGCAGGTGGGTCCATCTCTTTGCTCTGTTTTCCTCTGAAACAGCGGGGTGGGTGGTAATTGATCCCAGAGCCAGCCTGACCCATCTTTTACCTTTTGGGGACACTTGCAATATGATCTGGGGCCGGACCCTTAACAAAGAAGCTGAGCATCACAACCCCGCTCCTGCCCACCAATACGAGCACCGGGAAAGCTTTCCTTTCCATCTAGTAAGTCATGCAGGCCAACATCTGAATCAAATAGCTAATTCCTTCCGGCGAACTGGAACGGAGAGGAGGAGGGGTGGGGTGTGTTGGGGGTGGTGGGGGGTTCACAAAGCTAATGAATCCCATCCAGCTGGCCAGATTTTCCATTCTCTGAATTATGTCAGAGCGTTTCCAGTTGGTTGCCTCTCCAGGGATGTGTCAGAGCTGATTTCCTTGCAGAGGAACTGCCTAAACCCCACGAAAGGGCTGACTCATAAAAGGCGACCTCTTCCACAGTCCCAGGAGGCAAAGCTCAGGCGTTGGGGAGCTGATTCCATGCTAGACCAACTGGTAAAAGGGCAACCTTACCCAAGAAGCAATGGGGTTATCTCCCAGGCCTGAGCCAGTCACAGGCATGAAGCAGCGTGACCTGGTGGAAGGACAATGGTCCTGGGAGTCGGGTGGCCTGTGTTCTAATCCTGGCTCTGATGCTTGCCTGGTGTGTTTCTCTGTGCCTCAGTTTCCTCATCTGTCAAATGGGAATAAAATGTCTGTCCTCCCCCCTTTTTATTCATTCATTCATTCAATAGTATTTATTGAGCGCTTACTATGTGCAGAGCACTTTACTAAGTGCTTGGAATGTACAATTCGGTAACAGATAGAGACAATCCCTGCCCATTGATGGGCTTACAGTCTAATTGGGGGAGACAGACAAAAACAATAGCAATAAATAGAATCAAGGGGATGTACATCTCATTAACAAAATAAATAAGGTAATAAAGATATATACAAATGAGCAGATGAGCACAGTGCTGAGGGGAGGGAAAGGGATGGAGAGAGGGGGCTTAGCTGAGGGGAGGTGAAGGGGGGGCAGAGAGGCAGGAGAGGGAGCAGAGGGAAAGGGAATCTCAGTCTGGGAAGGCCTCTTGGAGGAGGTGAGCTCTCCGTAGGGCTTTGAAGAGGGGAAGAGAGTTAGTTCGGCGGAGGTGAGGAGGGAGGGCATTCCAGGACGGCAGGAGGACGTGGGCCAGGGGTCGACGGCGGGATAGGCGAGAACGGGGGACGGTGAGGAGGTGGGCGGCAGAGGAGCGGAGCATGCAGGGTGGGCAGTAGAAAGAGAGAAGGGAGGAGAGGTAGGAGGGGGCAAAGTGATGGAGAGCCTCGAAGCCTAGAGTGAGAAGTTTTTGTTTTGTGCGGAGGTGGATAGGCAACCACTGGAGGTTTTTAAGAAGGGAAGTGACATGCCCAGAGTGTTTCTGCAGGAAGATGAGCCGGGCAGCGGAATGAAGAATAGACTGGAGCGGGGAGAGACAGAAGGAAGGGAGATCAGAGAGGAGGCTGACACGATAATCCAGCCGGGATATTATGAGAGCCTGTATCAGTAAAATAGCCATTTGGGTGGAGAGGAAAGGGCGGATCTTGGCGATATTGTAAAGGTGAGACCGGCAGGTCTCGGTGACGGATCGGATGTGTGGGGTGAACGAGAGAGCCGAGTCAAAGATGGCACCGAGGTTGTGGGCCTGAGAGACGGGAAGGATGATCGTACCATCCACAGTGATAGGGAAGTCAGGAAGAGGACAGGGCTTGGGAGGGAAGATAAGGAGCTCAGTTTTTGGACATGTTGAGCTTTAGGTGGCGGGCAGACATCCAGGTGGAGACGTCCCGGAGGCAGGAGGAGATACGAGCCCGAAGGGAGGGGGAGGGGACGGGGCGGAGATGTAGATTTGTGCATCATCTGCATAGAGATGATAGTTGAAGCGGCGGGAGCTTATGAGTTCACCAAGAGAGTGAGTGTAGATGGAGAACAGAAGAGGGCCAAGAACTGACCCTTGAGGAACTCCTACAGTTAGAGGATGGGAGGGGGAGGAGGAGCCCGCGAAGGAGATCGAGAATGAACGGCCAGAAAGATAAGAGGAGAACCGGGAGAGGACGGAGTCCGTGAAGCCAAGGTGAGATAAGGTGTGGAGGAGAAGGGGATGGGCTACAGTGTCCGAGGCAGCTGAGAGGTCGAGGAGGATTAGGATAGAGTAGGAGCCATTGGATTTGGCAAGAAGGAGGTCACGGGGGACCTTTGAAAGAGCAGTCTCGGTAGAGTGGAGGGGGCAGAAGCCAGATTGGAGGGGTCCAGGAGAGAATTGGAGTTAAGGAATTCTAGGCAGCGAGTGTAGGCGACTCGTTCTAGGAGCTTGGAAAGGAAGGGAGATAGTCCTTTTAGACTGGGAGTTCCATTTGGGACAGGGACTTTATCTGATGGTACTATATTTACCCCAGTCAGTCAGCCTATTTATTGAGCTCTTACCATGTGCAGAGCACTGTACTAAGCACTTGGGAGCATACAATACAACAACATAACAAGCACATTCCCTGACCCCAATGGAGTTTACAGTCTAGAGGGGCACTTGGCATATAGTAAATACTTCACAAATATAATTATTGTGGTATTGGTTACACGCTTACGAGGTGCCAGGCCCTCTACTAAGTGCTGGGGTATATACAAGCTAATCAGGTTAAACACAGTCCCTAGCCCACATAGGGCTTACAGTCTTAATCCCCATTTTACAGATGAAGTAACTAAGGCACAGAGAAGTGAAGTAACTTGCCCAAAGTCACACAGCAGACAAGCGGGGATTAGAACCCAGGTCCTCCAGACTCCCAGGCCCGTGCTCTTTCCCTTAGACCATGCTGCTTCTATTGTTATTATCAGCAGTAGTAGTAATAGACAAAAGGGCAAAATCTGGAGCCTAGAAAATGAGGGGTCGATTTTGTTCTCTGAAAGCCTTGCTTTGCTGATTTTCCTCTGAACTCTTAGCCCATCCAAACACTACATGTTTGGAAGTAGGACCTGGGAAAACCCAGAAAATGCAAATGATGAAAAAGCAAAGGTTTCTAGGTAGGGTAGGCAGCCCCTCCCCACTGTCCAGGAGGACACACACTGCTAAACTCTCCCTCTGGCACTGTCAGGACAGGAAGTGGGTGCAAGTCAGAATGACTGCAGGGTAGGGATGCTGATGAGTCATCTCCAATGGGCTCCTTGGGCATCCAGGAGAGGGCAGGGAACTGTTGGCATCGGGCCTTGTGTCGGGGGAAGATGCCACTGGCTATAGCAGTTCTAAAGGAGAAGCAACTCAGCTTGCCTCTTTTCATATAAATGCCTCTCCTCCGCCCCCAACTCCGTTAATGCTCTCATGTGTGCCAGGACCTTCTACTTTCCCCGAGGAGGTCACCAATTCTCCAGCTCGCATCCAGGCATTTCCTGGAGCGGCAGCCTGCCTGTCTTCTCCCCTCGCCTGCCTGTCCTCTCCCCTCGCAGTTCTCGCAAGAAAGACCATTCATTATGAGTCATCGCTTCAGAAGAAGCAATTAGTGTCAATAATAACTGATATTTCTGTTGATTTGCCAAATATTCCAGAACTGTATTAATTTCATCATTAGTTAAACTAACAGTAAGTAATGGAAACTGCAAGAGTGGAAGTCCTTACAGTAATGTATTAATAGAGTGCTTGCTACAAATTCACAGCGCTTTGCAAGCATTAAACAATTACAGTCTGCTCATTTTTCTCCTACGTATGTACAATCAACTCAGCAAACAACGCAGTCCCTCTCACTCTGTACTCTCCTTTCCTTTCTTCAAAGGACACCCAGCCCTTCCAACTCAGACCAGAAACGTTTAGTTGTTTCAGCAATTTTGGAGCTTCCTCACATCCCATGGGGAAACCATCCCAAAAGAGGCATTTAGGAGAGTGGCTGCTGAGGAGGAAGTGAGGGATAGAAAAAGAGTGATTCACCAAGTCTCCTGAATGTACTCTGGGTGGGCTAGATCTGGATTAGAGAAGCAGCTTGGCTCAGTGGAAAGAGCCCGGGCTTGGGAGTCAGAGGTCATGGGTTCGAATCCCGACTCTGCCACTTGGCAGCTGTGTGACTGTGGGCGTCACTTAACTTCTCTGTGCCTCAGTTACCTCATCTGTAAAATGGGGATTAACTGTGAGCCTTGCGTGGGACAACCTGATTATCCTGTATCTACCCCGGCGCTTAGAACATTGCTCTGCACATAGTAAGCGCTTAACAAATACCAATACCAACATTATTATTTAGGCTCTCTGCCCTGTGATCCAGGAGCTAGCTGGTTCAATATCAGATCTGATTTACAGATCTTGTCTGGAAAGAAATTCTTACTCGGATGCTGGAAAATTGGAATCCAGTCGGAAACTAGATTTTGGGAAAAAGCCGACTCGTGTTTTGTTGGTTTCATTGTGGCAGATGGTGAGGGTGGGAGAGACTTCAGCAGCCCTTTCTGATCACCGCCCCTCCCCACCCCTTACACCTCATGCTCTTTCATTCCCCAAGGTAAAGAAGCAAGGACATGGGGCATTATTTGTTTAGAACTGTGATTGCTCAGCACTGGGAATGACAGGCTCAAACGAAAGGCTGCAGGGTCTTTGTCCTTGAGGGGATCGCCTGGCCCCTCCCCCAACCTTCAGGCAGGACTGAACTTAAACCATCCCACAGTCTTCCTGATAACCCTATTCCAATGTTAAAACCCCCTCTCTGACAGGAAATTCGCGAGTGTCTAACCTAGATCCTCTAGACTGTAAACTCTTTGTGATCAGGGAGCATGTCTGCTGTCTGATTGTACTGTCCCATGCGATTAGTACAGTACTTTGCACATAGTAAGTGCTCAATAAATACAACTGATTGATTGATAGATCCCTCATGCTCAGTTTAAACTGAGTTCTTTTTTTTATGATATTTGCTAAATGCTTACTATGTGTCAGGCACTATACTAAGCGCTGGGGTGGATGCATGTTAATCAAGTTGGACACAGTCCATGTCTTACATGGGGCTTACAGTCATTCATTCATTCATTCAATAGTATTTATTGAGCACTTACTATGTGCAGAGCACTGTACTAAGCGCTTAGAATGTACAATTCAGCAACAGATAGATACAATCCCTGCCCATTGACGGGCTTACAGTCTTAAACCCCATTTTACACATGAGGTAACTGAGGCACAGAGAAGTTATGGCACTCGCCCAAGGTCACACGGAAGATAAGCGGCAGAGCTGGAATTAGAACCTAGGTCCTCCTGACTCATAGGCACATACTCTATCCACTAGGCCACACTGCTTCTTCTGTTGGTAGTGGAGATTATCTCCAGGGAGAACAATCAATCAATAGTATTTATTGAGTTCTTACTTTTTGTATAGCACTGTACTAAGTGCTTGGGAGAGTACAATATAACAGAGTTGGTTGACATATTCCCTGCCCACAACAGGCTTACTGTCTAGAGGATCTAGGATAGACATTCAAGAATTTCCTGCCAGAGAAGGGGTTTTGACATTGGAATTGGGTCCTTTACTCTTTTTCTCCTATAGGCTTATTTGCCAAACTTTTACTCACCAGGATTCTTATTTATGTTACACATTGGGAGCAAACAAGATGCCAACTTGCCAAGAGTAGTCAATGTTAGTGACAATGCCACCTGAGCCTGTACTCCTGAAAACTTTTGTCAGACTTAGCAGGAATCTGGAAGTTACGGTGCTGTGTCAGGGGAAAACTTGCTGTGCAATTTGAAAGGATTCTAGGGCCGGAGCAGAGTCACAGAAACAAAAAGACTCCTGAATGGAGCTAATCTTCCTGCTTTCTCCCCTCACCAAGGCTGCTGCTTGACCAATTCCTTTGACTTCCCACCCATGGATTCTCCAGAAAGTCCATAAACAAAACAAAACAACAACCACAACAACAAAAACCACAAGGCTTGGGATCTATCCAAGCTATGGTGGATCGAACCTGCAGTCACATTCCACTGGCTTCTTAAAGGAACATGCAAATCCCAGCTCCCACTTTAGATACTTAATCTGCCGTCGGGGCTGGAGAGACAACGGGGAGGAGGAAGAGATAGTTTAGCAACTTGTCACCATCATAGTTATCCAGCAGTCTGAATATATGGAGGAGGGGAGAAGTCATTCTTGATCATCATTTTCAGGGACTGCATCCTTTCTCTTACTATCCAAGTACCAAAGACCAGAGCTGTTGGCGTCTGCCACTGCCATGACACACGTTTTTGTGAAGGAGATGCAATATTAATAAAAAGTCCTCTCGAGTTTTTTCTTCTCTCCCACTGTTCACAGGTCTTTTCATTCTTGAATCTTAATCGAGTATTCTAAATCGTTTAAGAATTCCACCCCCAGGCACAAATCTCCACACAGAAACTCCAGGGTACTTGGCCATCTTTAAATCTGACCTTCAGATGGGCTGATGTCCAGGCCCCACCCTGAGAGTCATTGTGTAGTGGCCCTCCAGAGATCCAGAAAGCTTCTCTTTAAAAGAATAGGATGACATTTCCACCTTAGAGGGTTCCATTATAACTTTACCGTTTTCCTTTTCCAAGTTGGACCTAGCTTAAAATGTTCAGGTTGACCATGTGACCTGTGCTTTCCTGGAAAGGAGAAGGGGGTATTGTGTGTCATTTTCTGGGTCAAAACACAACCAACTAGACTATTTGAGGGTCTTGATTCTCTTTTTCAGCCTTGGGTATCTTCACTGTGAAGAAAAACCCGTCATCACTGCAGGTTTTAAGAACCAACTAACCTCTGTATATATAGGATTCAACTCTTTACAAGTCGAGCTCTGTTCTGAGGCTGCTTGTGCCTGTCCTCTGCCCTCTCTTAAGGGTACACTATCCCAATAGCTTCTCGTTGTTCTGTCAACAGGTTTTGCATTCTAACATTAGCAATGACATTAAAGGCCTTAAACTGTTCCAATTAGTCTTTCAGGCTGTAGTCTAATTCTTGTTGACCATATCGAATCTTTTCCAATTTTCTTCTCTTTCATCACTGCCGTTTTTCCTCATGTTTACATTGAGACTTCAGCATTGGGTGGGATACCATCGCTCAGCTTTTACAAAACCTCGTTGTCCCTGTCTGTTTTTTTCTTCCTCTCAGAAATGTTTTTCATTCTTTTTGCAAAGCTGGGCCTCTCCTGTTTTAACCTTGTGGGAATTTGACTCCGAGTACCCCCGATCCTCCCAATATTTTCCACTGAACAACCTCGCCTTATCAACTTTCAACCTTCTTAGGGAAGCAGCGTGGCCTAGTGGAAAGACCACATTGCCTGGAAGTCAAAGGACCTGGGTTCTTATCCTGGCTCCACCACTTGTCTGCTGTGTGACCTTGGACAAGTCACTTAACTTCCCTGGGTCTCAGTTTCCTCATCTGCAAAATGGGGATTCAATACCTGTTCTACCTCCTTAGTACAGTGCTTGGCACATAGTAAGCACTCAACAAATACCACAACTACTCTTATCATTATTCCTTTAGGGACACTTACAAGAGTGCCCTTCCAACCACAGCTTTTCTTTTTCTTTTCTTGTCTACCTCATCCTTCCTGGTTTCATTCTCAAATTGGTCAGAAATGTAATTCTGATTTTTTTTTTTCCAAATTACAACTCCACTAGTGACCATCCCATTGCCAAAGGAGTTATCTAGGTATTTAATAATGCTAAAAATGGTCATCAGTCAATCAATTGTATTTATTGAGTGCATCGTACTGTATGCAGAACATTGTAGTAAGTGCTTGGGAGAGTACAATACAACAGACTGAAAGCCCCATATGGGACACACACTGTGTCCAACCTGATTATCCTGTTTCGACCCCACCCTTTTCCCTTTTCCCCTGTCATAGTGTCAGCCACCAAGAAAAGGAAGATCTGGATCGATTAGGATCATTTGGGTTAATTGCACTGGGATCTGTTCTGTTTAAGAACTTAATATTCACTCTCACCCTTGACCCCAAAGGATTTATGTCCATGTCCGTAATTTATTTCTATTAACATTTGTCTCCCCCTCCAGACTGTAAGCTTCTTGTGGGCAAGGAACATGTCTACCAACTCTGCCGTATTGTTAACAAGAACAGTTCTTGGCACATAGTAAGGGCTTAATAAATACCATCATTATTATTTTACTCTTCCAAGCGCTTAGTACCACTGATACTTTTATGATCAGTGATCATATGATTTATGATAAATACCATAAATACCATTTTTTTCTTGGTGTCCGTTAAGTGCTTACTATGGGGAAGGCACTGTACTAAGCGCTGGGGTAGATATAAACTAATCAGGTTGGACACAGTCCATGACCCTCATGGGGCTCACAGTCTTAATCTCCATTTTACAGATGAGGGAATTGAGACATAGTGAAGTGAATTGCCTAAGGTCACACAGCAGACAAGTGACGGAGCTGGGATTAGAACTCGGGTCCTTCTGACTCTGAGCCCCGAGCTGTCTCCACTTAGGCCATGTTACTTCTTTCTGAAAGTATTTTAAAATAATTATTATTGTCATTTGAGTACACACACCATCACCCCTCCCTTTGCCCTCATGCATTACTTTTATATTCTACTGTTTCCTCCTACCTGTAATTTATTTTAGTGGCAGTTTACCCAATAAGCACTCACTAAATATTATTGATTAGTGTTGCTATTATTACTGTTAGCTAAGCAGCAGTTTGGGAAATGTTAGCACTTTAAAGTAATGGAAGTTATTTGCAAGGAAAAAAAAAACCCAACATTTAACTACTAATATACGTATCCAACCTGATTAACTTGTATCTTAGCCGAGTGCTTAGAACAGTGCTTGACACATAATAAGCACTCAACGAGTACCATAAAAACAAAATATATGTCTTCGGGGTTGACAAACGGGTGTGTCGTATCCTTGAGTGTTGTCCGTGTCTACCTTGATCACTCTATTTCTGAATCAGTTGCTTTTGCAAATAATCTCTTAACTACTTTGACCCCATTTTTGGCTAATCTCTTTGACTGAAGGTATTCCAGACTGGAAACGACATGGAGGAAGTCATATGTCACTGCACATTATTTAAATTAAGCACTCCTAAAGTGTGTTCCACTGTCTGTCACAGCATTAGATAGCATACCCTGTTCTGCAGAAGGAGTCTGCAATTCAATGTTTTTCTTCACTGGTCTTTCTCCCGCTTCCAGTATTTGTAAATATTATGTTTACAATATTGTATTGTATGGTATTCACAGTACTGGATCGCATCCTTCTTGAGGGCAGAAAATTGAGCTCTCTAGTTGTAAGAGGCTCTTCTACGAGGAGCACAAGGTACACAAGACTAAACAAAATGTCCTTCGGAGAGAAGTACATAAGTAGAAAGCATCCTCTGTGTTGAAATCAACAGAGAAGCAGCATGAGCTAGTGAAAAGAGCATGGACCTGGGAGTTATGAGCCTGCTGTGTGCCCTTGGGCAGGTCACCTCACTGCTCTGTCCTTCAGTTCTCTCATCTGTGAAATGGGGATTGAGAGTGTGAGCCCATGTAGGACAGGGACTGTATCCAACCTGATTAGCTCATATCTACCCCAGTGCTTAGTGCAATCCCTGGCACATAGTAAGTGCTTAACAAGTACCATTAAAAAAAGATGGTCACTCACACTATCTGCAGGACCCATTTACAGCTGAAGGGCTTGCTTCCTAGTGCCATTGAGTCAGGTGGTGGTTGTCTTGGTAGCCTCTGCAGTCTTCACTGCCTATATTAACCAGTTATTTTTCTGGATTTCTGCTGAGCCTATCTGCCTCCTGGAACATGCTATGTGGTTCTAATTGTATATAGATAGGCCCCAGTGAGCAGAATTAGGATTAGAACCCAGATCTCTTGGTTGTTCATTCATTCAAACGTATTTATTGAGCTCTTACTGAGTGCAGAACATTGTACTAAGCACTTCATTCAATCGGATTTGTTGAGTGTTTAATGTGTGCAGAGCACTGTACTAAGTGCTTGGAAGAGCACAATATAGCAATAAATAGATACATTCCCTGGGTTGTCAGAGTCACTGATTCGCTGGGCCAATAAGAGGGATGGAAACATCAATAAGGCATTAGAGAAAGTAGCCCTATTGGATCAGAAAGTGAATCAGTAGTATTGAGCACCTGTCATGTGCAGAGCACTGTACTCAGCACCTGGGAGAGTAGAGATGATACCTGTCCTCAGAGAACTGCTTCATTCTGGGGGAATTTTGTAAAAAGAGTCTCCATGCACCAAAATGACTAGATTCTTGAATGTAAGAAGAAAAAACAGGTTTCAATTTTGCATCTCTTTTTACAGATCAGCATCTCTTTGTATCAGTTAGCAATCAGACAATCAGGGCATATCTATCAGTGTACAAAACAACAGAATTGGTTGACATGGTCCCTGCTTGCAATGAGCTTACAGTCTAGGGACACGATCAGGTCTGAGCTCCCCAAAGTCACCCCTCCGCCTCTCCCCTCCCCCCCACCGACCCCCTCCCCTACTTTCCCATCCTTCCCTGCAGTATCCTCAGAGGAGATCTCCTCCCTCCTCGCAAGTGCCACCCCCTCCACCTGCGCCTCGGACCCCATTCCCTCTCACCTTCTTAAAACCATCGCCCCTGCCCTCCTCCCTTCCTTAACTTCTATTTTTAACCACTCAATCTCCAAGGGCTCCTTCCCCTCTGCCTTCAAACACGCCCACGTCTCCCCCATCCTAAAAAAACCCGCTCTTGACCCCACTTCCCCCTCCAGTTATCGTCTTATCTCCCTACTACCCTTCCTTTCCAAAATCTTAGAACGAGTCGTCTACAATCGATGCCTAGAATTCCTTAACTCCCATTCTCTCCTAGACCCCCTCCAATCTGGCTTCCGTCCCCTCCACTCTACCGAGACTGCTCTCTCTAAGGTCACCCATGACCTCCTTCTTGCCAAATCCAATGGCTCCTACTCCATTCTGATCCTCCTTGACCTCTCTGCTGCCTTTGACACTGTCGACCATCCCCTCCTCCTCCATACCTTATCTCACCTTGGCTTCACGGACTCTGTCCTCTCCTGGTTCTCCTCTTACCTCTCTGGCCGATCATTCTCGGTCTCCTACGCTGGAGCCTCCTCCCCCTCCCATCCTTTAACTGTTGGAGTTCCTCAAGGGTCAGTTCTTGGCCCTCTTCTGTTCTCCATTTACACTCACTCCCTCGGTGAACTCATCCGCTCTCACGGCTTTGACTACCATCTCTACGCAGATGACACGTAGATCTACATCTCCGCCCCTGTCCTCTCCCCCTCCCTTCAGGCTCGCATCTCCTCCTGCCTCCGGGACGTCTCCACCTGGATGTCGGCCCGCCACCTAAAACTCAACATGAGCAAGACTGAGCTCCTCATCTTCCCTCCCAAGCCCGGTCCGCTCCCAGACTTCTCCATCACCGTGGATGGCACGACCATCCTTCCCGTCCCGCAGGCCCGCAATCTCGGTGTCATCCTTGACTCGTCCCTCTCGTTCACCCCACACATCCTATCCGTTACCAAGACCTGCCAGTTTCACCTCTACGATATCGCCAAGATCCGCCCTTTCCTCTCCACCCAAACGGCTACCTTACTATTACGGGCTCTCGTTATATCCCGGCTAGACTACTGTGTCAGCCTTCTCTCTGACCTCCCTTCCTCCTCTCTCGCCCCGCTCCGGTCTATTCTTCACTCCGCTGCCCGGCTCATCTTCCTGCAGAAACGATCTGGGCATGTCACTCCCCTTCTTAAACAACTCCAGTGGTTGCCTATCGACCTCCGCTCCAAACAAAAACTCCTCACTCTAGGCTTCAAGGCTCTCCATCACCTTGCCCCTTCCTACCTCTCCTCCCTTCTCTCTTTCTACCGCCCACCCCGCACGCTCCGCTCCTCTGCCGCCCACCTCCTCGCCGTCCCTCGGTCTCGCCTATCCCGCCGTCGACCCCTGGGTCACGTCCTCCCGCGGTCCTGGAACGCCCTCCCTCCTCACCTCCGCCAAACTGATTCTCTTTCCCTCTTCAAAACCTTACTTAAAAATCACCTCCTCCAAGAGGCGTTCCCAGACTGAGCTCCTCTTCCCCCTCTACTCCCTCTGCCATCCCCCCTTTACCTCTCCGCAGCTAAAGCCTCATTTTCCCCTTTTCCCTCTGCTCCTCCACCTCTCCCTTCCCATCCCCACAGCACTGTACTCGTCCGCTCAACTGTATATATTTTCGTTACCCTATTTATTTTGTTAATGAATTGTACATCGCCTTGATTCTATTTAGTTGCCATTGTTTTTATGAGATGTTCTTCCCCTTGACGCTGATTAGTTCTTGTCTGTCCGTCTCCCCCGATTAGACTGTAAGCCCGTCAAACGGCAGGGACTGTCTCATCTGTTGCCGACTTGTTCATCCCAAGCGCTTAGTACAGTGCTCTGCACATAGTAAGCGCTCAATAAATACTATTGAATGAATGAACATAGTTCCTTCAGGAACCAAAGGTTGCCTTTGAAGAGTCTCAAAAATCTCTTTTTCAACCAATTCATATAGATTATGACAAAAACAGCTAGCTGCCAATTCCCATTTCTCTTGATTGAAAACAGGGCTGCATTCTTAAGAAATGAATCTTTAGGTTTATTTCCCCCAAATAAATGTGTTCTTCCCCTCTATAAACCCATCTGTTGAAGGCAGAGTGAAGAAGAAAGTAACAGTGAGGAGAGAAAAAGGAATAGACGAGTGTAGTTAGGAAAGAGGGCTAGGAACAGAGAAATTAGGATGCTAATGTTGGAGAGGCTCTAGGAGAGGAATACAGAGGATTAGAACTCCAATCAAGGAATACCCTTAATTGGGACATGTCTTCGCAGGAGACTTTCCATTTTCATATATCTTAGTCTTTGATTATTTTGAAGTGGTATATTGACTCTGTAACCTCTGGCCCAGTCCATACATCTATCAGATCCTGTTCAACGGACTGTAGGATACTTGAATTTATTATTGAATAAACTATTTTGCTACCTTACTGCCACAATTCACTAATCCAGATCTGTGAATTTTCAAACATTGTTTTTTCAAATGTCCTTTCTTCTTGAAGCAATATAAAATTAATTTCTAGCGTCGGCTCATTTCCCAGTGGTTTTTTTTGGTCAGTTTTCTCACAGGTTGTAAAACAAGCCTAATCATTCAGTCAAATCTCTTAACAATGAACATGAAGGAAACAATTTTGCTCTATGAGAGTGGATTTCCCAATGGATTTCCAGGGCCAATAGAAAAGTAGTTTGCAATATGTAGCTTTGCTAAAAATGAGTGCTGCTTAACCAGGTTTGAGCTTAATTGGAAAGTTGTGTTTTCCTCCTCAAACCAACTTCAGATTTGCCCAATAAATCTGTACCCTATTGAGTGTCACACTGCTGCTATATTAGATGGACGTTCACCCATCAGAGAAGGGATCCGGGGTTCATCTTTCTGCAGATCCCTCGTTCTGCATCCTGGGTGTTGATTAAAGTCTTGATTCTGCCCCTTCCTCCATTGTGAGCCCCCTGAGGGACAGGAAACGTCTTATTCCCAACCAGATATTCCTTCCCGGTGCTCCATCGAGTGCTCTTTGCACAGTAAACGATGAATTAATACTATCACCACCATAGGCAGAACCTGCGGTGTGCTAAGGCCATGACACCCTCTGAAGCCATAGAGATCGTGAAGCCCCTTTGTCACTCGCCTCCGCGAGGATTGTTTCTGCTATGGAGGGGCTCATGGCCTTAGTAAACTGCAGGTTCTGTCTATGGAGTAGTGAGGCCCATTTGGAGTCAAAAATGGGAAATTGTAAGAATGACCAGGCTGACTCTATTTACCTTCCCACCCTTACCTTTATCAAAGCCCACTGATAGTAATTTTTCCTCTCCGGTTTTCCCAGAAATAGAGCAGTAGCAAATTGTATTTCGAATGTCTCCCGCTCTTTCTTTCTCACTTAGATAGCCTGTAAAGGTCTCTTCTCCACAAGTTGGACACCTCAACGACTAAAAAGATTTCTCAACCTCTTCACCAACGTAAATAAAAGTTGGTCTTGCGAACCCCCTGCAGGACAGGGAACATATCTAATTCCCAATCGTACATTCTTTCCCAGCGCTCTTCACACAGTAGACCACCTCCGCAATCTCTCGACCCCTCTCCGCTCCCCTCCCACCTTTCGAACCTGCAGCAACAGAGAGAGAGAGGTCTAAGATCTCTATACTGTAAACTCGTTAGGGGCAGGAAATGTATCTGCTAATTCTATATTGAATTGTACTCTCCCAAGTGCTTAGTGCGGTGCTCTGCACATGGTGAGCACTCAATCAATACCACTGAATGATCGATTGATTGAGCTACAGAGCTCTTGCAACATTCTTGGGTGGTGTCATTTAGGAGAGCAACTTTTATATACACTGGTGGAGAGGTAATTTGGAAACAGAGGGATGAAGAGGTTGAGAAGTCTCTTCAGTTGTTGAGTTGTCAAACTTGGGGAGAAGAGACCTTTCATTTACGATTTCCAAATTGTCTGAATAACCAGCCTGATTTTGTTTATATACCCAACCTTAACTTTTTCGAAGCCCCTCAATAGTGATTTTTCCTCTCCTGTTTTCCCGGAAATAGAGCAGTAGCAAACTGTATTTCAAGCTGATTTTTTGGTGCTAGCTCCAAGGGCCTTAGAGATAATGAACATGTTATTTGATTCATTTGTTAAATGCTACTCCCCAGCGGGATGTATGCTCTCAAGACCCTCTATGAATCTAAAAACATTTGCTGAAATTCAAGTGTTGCTACGAGAGCCTCTAGTTAGAAAGAGCTTTTGAGGATGAAGTCTCCTTTTTGTAAACAAAGTGCCGGGACACCTATTAAAGGAGGGATGCGATGGTTTCTAGAGGTGCTCGTACACACTGAGAAATCACTTTCCAGGAGACCACATGCTAGCACTGCTTCTGTAGCCCAGTTCCTAAGTGTCGGAGGAGATGATTTTGCTTTCTCTTCTGGGGCCCTTACATCAACAGAAGGGAACAGGCCGCTGGCATGTGCCCACTGAGGATAACCAGCCGTCATAAAAATCCGTACCGTACTGCTAGGCGATGACCCGTCTGTCATCCAAAGGAAGGAGTCAGGAATCCTTGGGAATTCTGGGGGCCACTGGAGTTTAGAAGTATTTCGCAGCAGAGGAAGGGACAGCCACAGAGGCTTTGCCTTTGGAGAGTTTTACGCTTTTTCTTTCCTCGTTTCTTCCCGGGGCTTCTGTGTCTCTGACTTTCTCCTCAAGAAAGTCGTGCACTGAACCTGGCCCCGCTGGAAAAAACACGGAAGGGCGAGTCCTATGAGATAGGTGAAGAAAAAGCCTGTGTTGTATATCCCTGCCATATCAGCAGCTCCCTATCACTGTCAATTCATTTCCTGCCGGGAACTCTAATCGCAGGGTAAGATGAGATCCCTACCTGCCCGTGGTAGGAGAAAATGCCTCACTTTCCAGATCGTACCAACCTGACAGAGAACTGGTAGCGGTTTAAAGGAACCGGCTCCACGTTTCTACTTTTGCTTTCAGCCTCGGGGAAAATTAAAGCAACTGCAAGGGATTTTCTCCAGCAATTATACACAAAGAGACCTAGGCTCAGTTTTCTCGATAACAAGCGACTGGATTGCGATAAGCAATCCTTGGCATACTCGGCTTCCCATCTTTCTTCTCCAATAGAAGAGCGATGCTCTTTGTAATGAGGTTTTCTCCCCCCTACCAGCCCTCTGCGGTGTCCAGGGAAAACAGTAAATTAAAGGTTGCTCCTGTGAATTACTGAGTATTTCCAACCTGGCTGAGGCAAAAAAGATTTATGCTATGAAACCAATAGCTCTCTGCATCCCGTCTTTAGCGTGTGTAATGTCTGCACAATAAGATATGTCTCCCGCTCTTTCTTTCTCGCATAGATAGCCTATAAAGGTCACAAAAGCTAAATCCAAACATAATGACATCCAGAAATGTCTCTATCGCCGAGTGATGACAAGCTGACCATAATAGCATCGATTTATTAATATAAAATAACATTACTCAGGACCGAACCAGTTGACTATGCTCCAAAACAGGAAAAAGAAATACAGAGAAAATTAGATTCTCTTTGTCGTATGAGATAAGGTATCATGAATTGGAAAAAAAATAAAATATAGTTCCCACCCCCCACCCCAGGAAAAGCAAAAGACAAAACAGGCTTGGACTTTGTGGCTTTTTTAGGCTGGAAGGAAAAAAATAAATAAACCTGACATTTATAATCTCAAAAGCAAAATCCTTCTTTATGGATTAAAAAGACTCATTCCGACAGGGACTCAATCTTACTTTACCATACCTTGAGAGTCAAAATTGAATTTTCAAATTATCTCCTTGTCCAGTCCCTGATTGATCTGTCCGAAGAGTGAAATCCTCAGAAATCGAGTCCAGTTTAGCCGGGAATGGCGGGGAACAGCTGATGGGGATCCCGGCATCCCCCCCCACCCCGACTCTGAGCGCTGGGTGCCTCTCCCTCCCCCCACCCCATCGTTTCCCTTGACATGACTGAGCCCCAGGAGCTGATGCACCCTAAAATGAACTGAAAACACCTCTGTGTATGGTTTCAACTCCAATGCTCTATTCTGTGGGCATGGGCATTCTCCTCTCCCCTTATGTCCTTAAAACCAAATAAAAATTAAAAACGGCCTCTCTTCCTCGGCAACGGGGGCCCTTTAGTCATCGACCGAAAAGCCTTCACTCTTCCTCCGCCGTGGCAGCTCCCACCCCACCTGATTTAACAACACCATAAAGTTCTTGTAGTTGAATGCTCCACAGATAAGATGTTCCAGTGTGCCTCTGGGTGAGGAATAACCTGACATCAAAGCCTCTCGAGAAGAGCACATTCATTAGACATGAAAATAAGAGAGAAAAAGCACGCGTTGCCCTTGGAAAGGAACGCCAAGGTACTGGGATCCCGGCCACCCCTGGGGAGCCGAGGGAAAACGTCCATCCCTAATCCTGCAAGATCGAGGGTCGGGGGGCACAGAGAGCCCGGGCAATAGTTCCAACCCGTTAAGTCCCCAGAGGAGGCATGCAGATGCCCAGGCTTGCTAATGAAGTCACTGCAAATCCCTCTGGGTTTGAGGCAGCTGATGCACTGAATAGTCTTCTTTTCTTTTTTTTTAAATTGATTTGAAGTCTCTGGAGAGGTGGTACAATAAGCCAAGAAGCCATCTGAATGCCTTTGCTTCTCCAGTTACCTCAAAGTGTCAGGGATGGATGGTCTGTTCCTCTAGAGCCAGGAATGTTGATGTTATTCCCAATTCTGCTGCTGCCTCTTTAGTGTCCAGGAGTCAATCATTTCACTTGGCTGTGCCCGGGGAGTTGGGGTTGCCAGTAGTAGCACAGGGTCACGTCCCAGTGGCCTTTCGGGAGCCCTACAGAACTGTTCCTTGCCCTCTGTTCGTCAAATCCTTGGTGCCCTGGGGAATGGCTAGAGACCTGGATCTCTGACAGGCCCTGGGTGGAAAGCACACAGCCAGGAAGGAAGAAAGACACCCAGCAGGCACTGGAGACTCAGGGTCATTGCTAAATGTTTCCGCCAGCCCGGTAATTGCAGTCTCCCTGGCTCTTAAAGGCAGAGGGAAGCAGCGGGGCCTAGTGGAGAGAGCCCGGGCCGGGGAGTCAGAGGACCTGGGTTCTAATTCTGGCTCCGCTACTTGTCTGCCTTGCAACCTTGGGCAAATCACTTCACTTCTCTGAGCCTCAGTTCCCACATCTGAAAAATCGGGGGGGGGGGGACAACGCCCGTTACCTCTGCTGCTTAGACTGTGAGCCCCATGTGGGACCTGAGTATCTTGTATCTACCCCAGCGCTTAGCAAAGTGCATGGCACATATAGAAGCAGCATGGCCTAGTAGAGAAGCAGCATGACCTAATGGATAGAGCAGGCCTGGGAGTCAGAAGGTAAAAAATACCACAATTATTAAGAGTAAGTGCTTAACAAACACCCCAATTCTTATTCAGATGGGTTTCATGCCCCTTCCTCCCTTCTTGCCCGCCACTGCCTTGGCCCAGATACTCCTTGGATGGACTGTGCACTTAACAAATACTACAACTATTATCATCATTGTCATTATTATTTTTTATTATTATTGTTAATTAAAAAAACACAGGAGGACCTTGAAGTTGTCACACCATGCCCAGTACTGCAGTCACCCTAACAACCCCAAAGCCACTTGGGAGAATCCTCCAAACCCAGCACCTGGCTCCAGGAGTATATTCAGAACAGGCTGATGGTACCCTGTGGAAACTACCACCGTGCTTCGAAGAGATTCCTTTAAGAGAGGCCCCAAGGAGACCCATCCATAAGGCAGAAACAGATTTTGGGGGACCCTCCAGGGGCTGGACTGGGCCACCAGAATGTCAGGGAAAATCCTAGTGGGCTGGTGCTCAAGTGGGACTGTGGGATGTGTCCACAGTCGTGAGGGGCGATCTGGGGGACAGCCGCAGAAGAGTCTGGGACCTGTCAGGAGCTAAGGGCGAGTGGCAGCTGGAAGGGGCAGAGCTTCATCTCCTAGAATGTTAACCCTCTAAGGTTCATTCTGCCTTCTACAAATACCTACCGCCTGGCTGCTGCTTCTTAATGAGAGTTGTCTTAGACAATGCTAAGAGCAGGTTTGGGTCACTGTCCTCCCATCCCCCTCTTCCCCCCCGCTTCCTCCTGCCCCAAAAGAGCTACGAACACATCTGTGTCAATTCTTGTAAATTAATTGAGGGAGGAGAGGCAGAGGTAGGGACCCTATCTGAAATTTCCGTTCCTCTGAGATCTGTTGTTCTTTCCAGTTCAGCTACAGTGCTCAATTGACAGTAAATTCTGCATGAATTGGGATTAAAGCAACTTTCACTTCCCTGAGCCATAGATTCTGAGAGCAAGGAAGGGAAAAGAGGGGTGGGGTGCAGTAATTATGGTTTTTGTCTATTGTTCAGGGCTTAGTTTAGAAGGGTGAGTTTCCCTGGGCTCTGACCTAGAGAGCTGTGATTGTTAAAAGAATTTTTTATGGGATTTGTTAAGTGCTTACTATGTTGCCAGGCACTGTACTAAGAGCTGAGGTAGATGCAAGCTAATCAGGTCCCATAGAGGGCTCACAGTCTTAATCCCCATTTGATAGATGAGTTAACTAGGCCCAGAGAAGTGAAGTGACTCGCCCAAGGTCACATAGACAAATAGCAGAGCAGGGATTAGAACCCAGCTCCTTCTGGGTCCTAGACCCTTGCTCTTCCATTAGGCCATGCTGCTTCCAATTCTATCGATATTTGGAGGATTGAGCCTCGTTAAGCCAGAGATGCTCTCAGAGACAAAATGAAGTTCCATTAAGGGTGAGGTAGAACATAGGCAAATGACACAATTAGAAGCTGTGGAATGACTGGTGAGACCAGTATCCTGGAGTTATAGAGAGCCAATAAATACAACCGAGTCAGAAATGCAGAATTAGTAACTGGGATGGATTAACAGAAGTGCTTAGTACCGTGCTTTGCACACATTAAGCGCTCAATAAATACGACTGAATGAGCACAAGATTGGAGGAGAACTTGGAGGCAGAAGCCTGGACTGAATGACCCCTAGTTAGGAATCCAGAGACACTGGATTCTCAAAAGATCTGGAAGTACTGGAATAAGATTGAACTGGAGGAAGATTGTCCAAGAGTTTCAAACACATTTGGACAAGCTTCACATGAGCATCTGCACGTTTGGTTGCTTAGCCAAATTGAACCTCTGGCCCTTTCTAAAGCTTGCCCTCCAAGTCTGAACCCTCTCCTACATCCCGCATCTCTGCTTTTTATCCCACAGATGTTCCTTATTTAGCTAAAAAAAAACTTTCCTGGCCAGCCCCCATGAATGTGTCTTCTTTGCTCTAAAACCATATGCGGCAACTTGCATTCAGCATAAAATAAAAACCCTCTCAAGGTCAGAGAACGCATTATTGAAAGTGAAGTACTTACAGCATCTACACTCGAAGGCTACAGGATCAGGAAATGTACGTGGTAGGAGAAATGACAGGATGTCAATTAGAAACAAAAAGAGGGAAAGCAAAAAGAATTCAGGGCAGGCCCAGTGTATTATTTCCAGTGAAACAAATCCATTTTAACAGCTTTAGAGACAAAATTTCTGAGTTGGAGTGAGATCTTTAAGTGAATGACAAATGATATTCAGCAATAAGTGTAACTTGCCATGGAACATTCCTGGGTTTCACAGTAGAAATATGTCTGTTTCATTATGCAATAAAGACAGTATCACCAAACGCTCTGTTCTGTTTGCAAAATGACAGTAATCTGGAGCGGGGCCACTAGAAGGACTAATTCTAAACACAAGTACTCTGCTTGCTGTCTTCTTGTTCTCTATGTAGTCCCCGTCACCTTTGAAGCTTTTCATCCTCCTGTGCATATCTTTGGGGAGCAATTGAACAGAATTTCTTGCCTGCTAACATGTCATCTCCCAGCAAGATGTCTTGGAAGCAGAAAATCAAGGCCTAAGGTAGATCGAATAGTTCCAAGGCTGTGGACATTCCCCCCACAGGCATTCCAAAAATGCTCTCTGTGTGGGATGACCCATTAGGCGAGTCCAATAAGTAGAGGCTTTCAGAGCAGCATCAAATAGTGAGCAGAGTACAGGCCTGGGAGTCAGAAGGACATGGGCTTTAATCCCGGCTCTGCTGCTTGTCTGCAGTGTGATGCACACACTTCTCTGCGCCTCAGTTCCCCCATCTGTAAAATGGGAATTGGGATCGTGAGCCCCAGGCGAGGCAGGGGCTGTGTCCAACCCGATTTGCTTGTATCCACCCCAGTGCTTAGTAGAGTGCCTGGCACATAATAATTGTGGTTAAGCATTTACTAATTAAATAGTAATGGCAGAGCCAATTAGTCCAATTCTAGGACCCTTGGTTGCAATCAACCGGTGGTATTTGTTGAGCACTTACTGCAGGCAGAGCACTGTACTAAGTGTTTGGGAGGGTGCAAAGCAATAGAGTCGGTAGACACTATCTCTGCCCACAAGGAGCTTACAAACTGGAGGGGGAGAAAGACATAATAAAAAATTGAAGTCCCTTGTTCCTCCTCTGAAGCAGGTGGAGGAAACCGTGAGGAAGATTGGGTGCCTTCCTTTCTGAAATAGTGCCAATCCCATTTTCCCGGGATGGGTTGAGTCAGTTGTTATTGTGGTATTTGTTAAACGCTTACTATGTGTCAAGAACTGCTCTAAACTCTGAGCTATTCTGTTCAGAAAAAGAGAAGCAGCATGGCCTAGTGGAAAGCACATGGGCCTGGGAGTAAGAGGACCTGGGTTCTAATCCAGTCTCTGCCACTTGCCTGATTGACCTTGGACAAGTCACTTCACTTCTCTGTGTCTCAGTTTCCTCATCTGTAAAATGGGAATTAAATCCTACTTAGACCGTAAGCCCCACTTGGGACATGGACTGTGTCCAATCTGATTATCTTGTGTCTACCCAGTGCTTAGTACTGCGCTTGGCACATAGTAAATATTTAACAATTATTATCATTATTATTAGTAATAATAATAATAATAATCAGGTCATCGGGGCTGATGACTTCAGTCCCTTCCAGCCCAGTGCCTCCAGGCTTTACAGACTTCACACTGACTGATTAATGGAGCAACAAGGCCTAGTGGTTAGAGCATGGGCCTGAGAGTCAGAAGGATCTGGGTTCTAATCCCGGCTTCGCCACTTGTCTGCTGGGTGACCTCGAGCAAGTCACTTAACTTGTCTGTGCTTCAGTTACCTCATCTGTAAAATGGGGATTAGGGCTACGAGCCCCATTGAGGACAGGAACTGTGTCCAACCTGACAACCTTGTATCTACACCAGTGCTTCGTAGTGCCCGGCACATAGTGAGCGCTTAACAAATACCATAAAAAAATAGAGGGCCAAGTTTCTTTGAAATTGGGTGAGTAATCAATCAACCAATCAATTGTATTTATTGAGTGCTTACCGTGTGCAGAGCATTGTACTAAGTGCTTGGAAGAATATAATATCATAGAGTTGGTAGACACGTTCCCTGCCCACAACGAGCTGACAGTTTAGAGGATGAGCTTATGAGTCTAGAATCTACAGCCTAGAGTTAAGCATTTCCTCTCCCCTGCTCCCTAACACAGATGAGGATGAGGTTAAATGTCTTGCTCAAGACAGTGTTTCCGAGGAGATGATTCAGCAACTGAGTCAGAATTTTGAGCTTTTAGTTCTCAGCTTTGTTCACAGGAACATAATGCTCCTCATTTTCACTTACCCCGTTCTTTCTTTCACTTCTTACCTTCTCAAATGTGTGATGAACACGGAGAACCATCTCTGAAAAAAACGTGTAAAAGGTGCTGAAAATCCATTTGTCAGAGAGTGGTGCAGCCCTGCTTCAACTGACTCATCTTGAAGCTCACAGACCTCAGCAAAGATGAATATGTTCCCATTTTGAGCCCCACGCTAACCTCAACTCACTGGCCAGATTGAAGCTACTTTTGAGTCTTACTGGCCCCCAGAACCCAGATGAAACCCAGCCCTGAAGGTCCCTGGCCCCAGAGCTCAGAAATCCACAAATGGTATCTGAATTGAGCCCCTGCTTGCTTGCACAAACCAGAGGCTCTTAGCATCAGCTGAAGAGCAAAGCAGCCCAGGAACAAAAGCAGTTTGACCATGAAGCAGCTGCCAAGCAAAGCTTCTCTTGGGTCTGGTTGGGAAATGGAGCATTATCGTTCAGCCAGCGAGTGGCTGCCTGGAAACAGAGGAGCAGGTTCAGCTCTCTTCCCCATCCAGCTCTCTTTCCTGTCCTCCAACTTGGCTGAGTTACGCTTTTGCGCTCTTGTCTTCCTCGTTGCTGCTCCTCTTCTCCGAATACCCCTGAATGGCAGGCCGGAAGTCCTCCCTCAACCCCTTTCATCCCTCTTAAGCATGTGAAAATTCAAAGGGGATTAGGTTCTTCTGGCATCTAGTTTGCTCTGTATGAAGAGGAGAAACCTTGTTGTCCCCAAGGGAAGGAGGAATTGGGGGCTAAATTGGGAGAAATCACTGTGATTGGAGGATAATAATAGTAGTAATAATACTCGTTAAGCATTTACTGTGGACCAAGCACTGATCTAAGCACTGAGATAGATACAAGTGAATCAGGTTGGAAACAGTTCCTGTCCCACATGGGGCTCACAGTCTAAGTAGGAGGGAGAAGGATTTAATCCCCATTTTATAGATGAGGTGACAGAGGCCCAGAGAAGTGAAGTGACTTTCCCAAAGTCACACAGCAGACACATGGCAGAGTCAGGATTAGAACCCAGGTCCTCTGGCTCCCAGGTCTGTGCTCTTTCCAATAGGCCATGCTGCTTCCCTGTACCATCATTTACAGTTGTACTGAGGAGTTCACTGCATTCAACACCTGCTTCAATCATGTGACCAGTGGATAAGAGCAAATTTTACATCCCTTCTAGAAATTGTGGTCTGGATTGACGGGGGCTGAGGGGGAATGGAGATGGGAGGCAGCGTGACCTAATAGGAAGGGCACACCCTGGAAGTTAGGAGATCTGGGTTCTAAACCCAGCTTCACCACTGGGCAAGTCACTTCACCTCTATGGGCCCCAGTTCCCTCGTCTGTAAAATGGAGATGGGATCCCTGTTGTTCTTACGTCTCATACAGTGAGCCTTGTATGGGAGTATGGGACAGAGATTGTGCCTGGTCTGATTCACCTGTATTTACCCCAACACTTAGCAAAGTGCTTGACGTTGAGGATGTGCTTAATAATTTCCTTAAAAAAGAATGGCTAGCCATAGAGACATGATTAGAATGATATCCTAAGCATCTCCTTTCTCCCATCAAATCCCTTAACTATTTCTCCAGATTTCAAGTTTGCAAGGACCATTCTGAAAAACATTCTGTCTAAAAGGTCCAAGGTGTGGTGGTTGGAAGTGATAAATGTCTGTAGTCTATAGATCATTTTGTACACATTCAACTGTGTTGCCTGGCTTTCTGCGTGTTTATCAGTCTGGTTGAAAAGACTTTGTAATCTCCGCAAGGCCCCTGCCTTTTCTTGTTCTACACTCCTGTACCATGCTTCACATCTCCGGGCTCTCAATAGATGTGAACTGTATTTAACTGAATCAAAGGTCGATGTCAGAAATGGCTGAAGTAAGTTATTAGTGGGTTGGATCTACCAGTAACAGCAAACACTCAACCGTGAAGAGAATATAATAATGGTGGTATTTGTTAAGCGCTTACTATGTGCAGAGCACTGTTCTAAGCGCTGGGGTAGATACAGGGTCATCAGGTTGTCCCACGTGAAGCTCACAGTCTTAATCCCCATTTTACAGATGAGGGAACTGAGGCACAGAGAAGTTAAGTGACTTGCCCACAGTCACACAGCTGATAAGCGGCAGAGCCGGGATTCGAAACCATGGCCTCTGACTCCCAAGCCCGGGCTCTTTCCACTGAGCCACGCTGAATATCTAGCCAAAAGGCTTCATGGACTTCCTGGGTAGTTATTTGGATGATCCCTGGTGGCTGTTTGGGTGGTAGTGGGAGGTGGTTTGGCCTAGTGGAGAGAGTGCAGGCCTGGGAGTGAGAAGGACTTGGGTTCTAATTCCATCCCCAATACTTTGCCGTGTAACCCTGGGCAAGTCACTTCACTTTTCTGTGCCTCAGTTACCTCATCTGTAAATTGGAGATTACGATTGTGAGCCCTGTGTGGGACATGACCTGTGTCCAACTTGATTAGCTTGTATTTATCCCAGCGCTTAGTACCGTGCCTGGAATATAGTAGATGCTTAACAAACATCATTTTAAAAAAAACACAGAAAACTCTCACCTTCACCCCTCCATTTCATTATGGGTGCCACTGTGCTTCAGTGCATCTTAATGATTGTGGGGCCTTCCTGTTTACCAAGGGGGTGCTTGACCTCTCCTCCCAGACCCCTGAAAAACCCAGGTCCCATTTCAAAGCTGTGGACCTTGGTGGGGGGAGATGAAGCAGAGGATGTACTGGATTTAAAAGCGTCCAGTGGGTGTTCATACCAAACAGGGGTACCCCTGCAGAAAACCAGAGGCATGGCTATTCTTGTCACTCCCTGCCTATCGGTTTTTAACTTGTACTGTCCACTTATAAATACTAACCCTATCCCCTCTTCTGCTATAAGGGCTGGCTTGGGATTTTCAATATGCTGCTCAGACTACAGAAAGGCACCTCACCACCCCTCACCCTTTCACCTTCTCTCCACAAAGAGGACTTATGAGATAAAAGTCATGCTGTCCTTTAGCTCCACCCAACTCTGCTTCCAACTTCCTCTCAGAACTCCCCAGGAGACCTGCAGAAATTTCAGCCCTGAAGATCCAGTGCAATGGTTTACAAAGGCCTTTCTGAAGCTTAAGGCAGACTACGGGGGAGAATCAATCAATCAGTGGTATTTATTGAGCACTTATTCTGTGCAAAGCTCTGCAGTCAGCTCTTGGGAGAGTACAATAAAGTAGGTAGGCACGGTCCCTGCCCACAAGGAGCTTACAGAGGGGGAAGATGGATATTAAAATAAATTACAAATATGGATATAAGAGCTGTGGAGCTGAGGGTGGGGTGAATATCAAGTGCTTAAAAGGCACAGATCCAAGTGCATGGGTGATTCAGAAAGGAGAAGGAGTAGGGGAAATGAGGGCTTTGAGGAGATAGTAACTGAATCTAATTTGTGGAGGGATTGACAGTTGCTTTTTTGGCTGTGGTGATGTCTGGGCACCCTTTCCTCCCCTTCCCTGCTTCCTGCATAGACCCGATTCAGAAGAGATCTGTCCCAGATGGGATCACCACCAAAATTACTGTTCATTTCATGAACTTTCTAGAACCCACAGACTTCTTCCAGTTCCTAGCCCAGCGGATATGCCAGTAAGAAAAGAACTCTTCAAGCTGGGTCTTGAACGGGGTGACACACGACTTTTCAAGGCTCTCCTGCTTCCTGCAGATTGATTCCCATAGCAGCCCATGTCTGTGGCTCTAACCTAGTTCCCAGGTGTTCTGCAATTCCTATTTCTGAACCATCTGGTTCAGAGTTTCTATGAGGTATCCCATCCCTCACCTGTCACATGTTCTCTTCAGGATTCTAATTTAGGGGCTAATTCAGCTCCCCCAGTGTCCCTCCTAAGTCTGCTCTCCTGGGAAGCACATTCTCAATGATATCTCTGTACACCAGGGCTGGGAAACAGGAGAGGGATAGGCTCCATTAAGGCATTACAGTTGGGGCACTCTTTGGTTATCCTAGTCCTTTTGTCTAAGACACCTGGCAGATATTTCATTCCACACCTGTGCCCATGCATGCACATTATACACAGGCACAATCTGCTCAAACCAAACAGATGCGATACCGGCAATGCTCATGTCTACAAAGCCCTGCTTTGGATGTTCATTTTCTTAGGACTTTCCCGTGCCATATTTTGGTGCTAAAGTTGGCTTGGCTAAAATTCACCTGACCCGCACTGTTAATATCACATAGACTTGCAAGAAAAAAGTGGGGCATTTTCAGATACCGAAAAAAAAGGAAAGATCCATTGCTGGGCGTGCTGCTTTTCATCTCTTTGGGGGGAAGCTAATAATGGAGAGAGAGCTGTATCTGCTTTAAAACTCAGCAGCTTGCCCATAACCTGCATTCCTTTTCTTGGTGCCTCGAAAAACCTGCAGGAGTTGGACTGCACATAGCTTGTCCCTATATCCTCAGCCCTACAGGGTATGTGAGTGGAATACTCAAATCTAGTTTGCATGCAATCTAGTGAGTCACCCCCCCGCCCCGCCCCGCCCCCCCCGGAAAATAAAAAAGAAAAAGCTTTCATGTTATTGTCCTCAGCATCTGGAATATCTCCTGCGAGTGCACGTGATGCTGAAATCGTTGTCAATTATGTGTTCCTGATGTCATCTGCCCTCCTTTAGGAGACCAGCCTCAGCTAAATTTCCCCGGATGGAAGATGGAGGGGGCAGGTAGGGAGGGCTATTGAATTCTTCCTGGGAGAGACTGCGGTGGTGGATGGGAGAGCGGGACCTTCGGCTACCCATCCAGTCCGTGACATCATCACATTTTGCTTCTGTGCCTGGCCTAAGGTTTATGACGTCACAGACATTGTTAGGATTTTTTTTTCTTTATTCCCGAGGAGGACTATGCCAGTTTAGGTGGAGGAGACTCAGCAAGCCCCAGAGCCAGTGAACTGTGATTTGAGTCCATTTGTTGAGCTCTTTCGCACGAAGATATCCGTATCACCCATCCTACTCTCCAGCCTTCAAGGCACAATTACTGAACTATGGCAAGGCTGCCTGTGGAGATCCTAGACAGCAGGCTGAGGGGAAGTGACACAGTCAGACAGCACCATCTCCTCCCAGCTCTTTGAGGGGGTTCTTCCAACAAAGAAGAATGGATTTGCAGTTTTTTCTTTCCCCTGTTTGCAGCCAGAAACCTTATAATACAGCTCTTGCTGTGAATCACGTCGGAGCTGGCGCTCCAAGGTGTAAGTTAGAACCAAGAAGAAACGGGACGTATAAAGAGCTGGCTTTGCTTTGATTTGACTGGAAGATTCCTGGGTTCTGAGAAGAAGGTGCAGTGTCCAGGCAACCTCATCGTCCTCGACAGCATTGTTCAAGTGCTTGGGGGACTACAGAAGTAGTAGAAATGTGATTTCTGCCCTCAAGGAGCTTCCGGTCTAATGTGTGACAAGCAGACAGAAATTGATGAAAAGTAGGGAAGGGTGAGAGTAGAAATGAATTCTATGTGCGAGTGGCTAAACTGATCCCTAACCAATAGTATAATTCCAAAGTGGTTGAGGGGGTGGCATGCCCGACTGAAAAGGGAATACTTCCTGGAAGAGGTGGCTTTTAGGGAGGGCTTTAAAGGAGGGGAATGCTCCTGGTTGGATTGAGCTGAGGGGAAAGGTGTTGCAGGTAGGGGAAATTGGGGTGAGCAATGGGTCAAAGATATTAATGTCTGTGTCCCCCTCTAGAATGTAAGCTCACTGAGGGCAGGGGATGTGTCTGTCATATTGCTCCCAGGCGCTTAGTACAGTGCTCTGCACACAGTAAGTGCTCAATAAATATGATCGACTGACTGACTAGGAGAATCAAAGGGGGAGAGGATACTTGGCAGGCAGAGAAATACAAATAACTTTCCATTGTTGGAAGGAACTGGAGGTAGGGAGAACCTGGGTAATTGAAATGCACAGATCACCTAAAAACCTCATTACAGCCAATCATTTAAGCCTTGGCCTCTAACCAACACTTTACCGGAAGTGCTAACGAGGTGCTAACGAGGAACAAAATGCTGGAAGGACTCTTGAGCAGTTAAATGGCTCAAAAGCAGGAAGCCTTCCTGATAACCAGACCCTGAAGGAAATGGCTCAAAAGCAGAAAGCTGCCCTGATAACCAGACCCTGAAGCTTGAGTGAATTGAGCTATAGGAAAAGCCTGGATAAAATGCAGTGTTAGGGCCTCTATGGCTGGCAGTGGTTACCAGCCTGAGAAACCAGAATTCCAGCAGGAAAACCCCCAACTTGCCCTGCGTGCAGGCAGATCATAGCCCGTATGGTCAGACACAATCAGAGTACAAGTTGTTTAGCACACCCTCACCCTGCACGAAGGACTGGATTTTGGTGGGAGGGAGGTGGTTCCGTAGTTGATTTTACTCACTTTTCCAAAGCAACATAAAAGAAAATTGTGCAAACGACCCCAACGGGGTGAGGGAAAAATAGAATCATCTCAACTGGGGCTGTCCATCACTACCAGATGAAAAGGCTGTGGGTGTGAATTTGATAAGTGCCTTGCATTAAGGATGTGTGTGGTAAGAGTATTGGCAGGTTGGGGCATCTTTCCGATCTGATAGTTGAGGGAGGGCCAAGGAGTGTATCCGTCTAATAGATCAGTGTACCTGGGTTCTGATCCCGGCTCTGCCACTTGCCTGCTCTGTGATCTTGGGCAAAGCGCCAGACTTCTCTGTGCCTCATTTCCCTCATCTGCAAAATGCAAAATGCAAAATTCAATACCTGTTCTCCCTCCAACCTAGACTGTGAGCCCTATGTGGGAAGTGTTTATCCATTATTAGTATCATTATTATTTGTAAGTTACTTGGAAAGAAAGGATGCCTGATGTCTTAGAATGGTGGGGAATGAAGGCTGGAAGATAGGGTGCTTAGAAGGGAGCATGGGGGGATGTGAATCTACAGAAGACTCGCTTTTTGAATCTGTAGAAGGCTTGTATTTTTTTCTGGTATTTAGCATTTACTATGTTCCAGGCACTGTACTAAGCGCTGGGGTAACTACAAGCTACTCAGGTTGGACCAGCCCAATTGAATGGTCTCTTCCACCAAATACTGTTGCTCTCCTAGTTGCCTAGAATGGTATTTAAACATCGTTAAACCTATCAAAAATGGTAGTTTTCTTGGCAACACCTGCTGTTCTCAATCCACTACCTCCCTGTCCCAGCCTTCCCTTCCTCCTTCCACCGCCGTGGCACTAGAATCAACCAGTGATGGTCACCAGGGCATGCGATCGTGAAGCAGCATGGCCTAGTGAATAAAGTGCAGGCCTGGGAGCCAAAGGACCTGAGTTCTAATCCCAGCTCTGCCACTTGCCTGCTGTGTGAACTTGGGCAAGTCACTTCACTTCTCTGTGCCTCAGTTTCCCCACCTGTAAAATGGGAATTTGATACTTGTTATCCCTCCTACTTTACCGTGAGCCCCACTTGGGACAGGGACTATGTCCGCCTGATTAACTTGTATCTACCCCCGTGCTTAGAGCAGGGCTTGACACATGGTACGTGCTTAACAAATACCAAATAGAGGTATTTATAAGGGAGTGGATTTAGATAATTGTGGTATTTGTTCTGCGCTTACTATGTGCCAGGCACTGTATTAAGCGCTGGGGTGAATACAGCCAAATTGGGTTGGACACAGTCCCTGTCCCGCATGAGGCTCACAGTCTCAATCCCCCCTTTACAGATGAGGTACCTGAAGTCCAGAGAAGTGAAGTGACTTGCCCAAGGTCACACAGCAGACATGTGGCAGAGCCGGAATTAGAACCCACATCCTCTGACTCCCAGGCCCAGGCTCTTTCCACTAGACCGTGTTGCTTCCAGATAACTGCAGGAGACAGAACAGCCTTGGGGGTGGCAATAACAAGAGGTTATTCCTTCCACAACATCTTTGGGAAGAGCAGAAGACCAAGAGGTAGATTTGAAACAGCAACAGGCACTGCAAGTGGCCAACACGTCAATCAGCAAGGCTAAAGACTGTCGTTCCACGCATGTGGCAAGGAATGGAGTGTCGATCATAGATAGATCTCCTCAGCCACACCAAGACGGCGTGGATAGGATCGTACCTTCACTGGCAGCATTTTGAAATCTGAAAACCAGCTATATGAAAAATGGAGGGATAGCTATAAAGAGAGGCACATCCCCAAAAGAAAACTGACATTGAGTTCTTCTGGGAATCTAATCCATGCCTCCTTTTTTTAAAAAATGGTATTTGTTAAGTGCTTACTATATGTCAAACACTGTTCTAAGCACTGGGGTAGGTACAGGTTAGGTGGGACACGCTCCCTGTCCCGCATGGGGCTCACAGTCTAAGTTGGAGGGAGAACGGGTATCCCCATTTTACAGTTGAGGAAACTAAGACCCGGAGAAGTGAAGTGATTTGCCCAAGGTCCTACAACAAACAATAGACAGAGCCAGGATTGGAACCCAGATCTTTCTGACTCCCAGGCCCGTGCTCTCGCCACTAGGCCTTTTCTCACCCCAGAGCCTCTTAACCCCGATTTACTGCTGTTAAGAGGCAAAATGCTGAAGAAGAAGTTATTTGGATTTCTATCTGTCTTTTCACTGGGGCCACTTGCCTAGGCCCCTGAAGACCAGCTCCCTTATTCAACAGGAGAGCACGGCTCCTTTAATCATTCCTTAATATCTAACACCCAATAACTGTCCAATTGCATTTAAATGACACACTCATGAGAGGCAGTTAGGTATTTAACATCAACTGACTTGCAAATAATTGATTTTTAAACGTTCCCTGTCCTCTCCCTACACAGGGTCACCTGTCATCTGACAGGGGAACTGACTGACTCCTAAAGATCTTTTGATGCTGTCTCACCCCCGCCAGGGGAGACCAGGAACCTCCCGTAAGGGAACTGGGTGGCTTCTGCTAATTTTAAAGGAATCTTTGAATTCATTCCATAGCTTTTGGAGATGAAAATCCTCTGGAACAGTTAACCGCAGGAACCTCCTTTTGCTCTTTCAGTTGCTTGGAAGACATTTCCAAAGGTTCCGCTACTGGGCCGGACCATTTAGCATCTGAGGCACCAAGGAAAACACAAAGGATTGTCGGTGTCAGGTCTGAGGCAGAAACAAGCTTTGAAATACGGGAGAGGATAACAAAGCAAAGCCTCAACAGGTATGTCATTCCCAGCCAGATAAAAATACTAACAGGATGGACAATAGAGGTTGGGTTTGAAATGCTGCAGCCCAGGCTCTCTAAGTCGGGAGAGAGGAGGAAGAAATGCCCTCCTGGTCCATTTTATCCTAAAACCTGCCATTTAATTATATTGCAACTTGAGGAGTTAAGAGCCCGTGGTGGGGTTACCAAAGAAGCAAGGAGTCAGAAGGGATTGGATAGTGATTCTAAGCTAACCCGACCTCGGGATCCTTGTTTTATATCATCAGAGTCTCTTGGGACAAACGAACACATTTCACCTACCCAGTTTATCGGAAAATTTGCTAAGTCCCATTTATCCCACAGGATCCCGAAGAAAATATTCAACCACAAATAAGGTCACTGATGAAGTGATTCAGTGTTTATTAGATGTTTAGGGTTGTAATCCAGGGAATATTTATAAGAGAAATGTATTTTTGAAATGAAAAACAGGACATGAGTTGATAACAATTCTTTTCGGCCCCAGACATCTTTATTAAGGCAAAAAAACATTGCAGGCACCTAGTGGAACCCAAACCCTGGCTTTAACTTGTTTCCCCATAAAAATGCATCAGCTGCAGCATTTCACAGAAGATGTGGAGTTTTTAATGCCTTTGGTTTTGTGGTCTTGTGATTTACATGGGGCCATTGTCCATAAATATGCAGAGTTCCACATCCTTGATGAAAATAGGCTTTCCTGGTTTATGGGCTAGCGTACACTCTGCTGAATTTCTCCACATGGGGCAAAATTTATGTTGAAAGCCCAAAATGAAAGCAGGCCCCAGGAAAATTCACTAGAGAGGGTTTTTCCTTAGGTAGCGAAAGCGCCACCTCTGATCAAAGCCTATTGTTACACAGCGCTCCAGCAAAAGAGGAGGCCGAACGCCTCTGCTTGATTGGAAAATGGTCGAGTCCTCAGAAGGCAGTGGAATCAGGCTTGGTTTTCTGCATGACTTTTGCGTTCCCTTTGGGCAGGGGACGTGTCTGATGATTCTGTTGTATTGTACTCTCCCAAGTGTTTACTACAGTGTTCTGCACATAGTAAGCGCTAGAAAAATACCACTGATTGAATGGTTGATTGGTTGACATTCGTGAACATCTATCTCTCACATTGCATGTGTTTTCAGAGCTCTAAATATTGCTCAGGTACTAGGCACTAAGGAAGGCCTGTGAGCAAAGTCCTGGTAGAGACCCTCAGGAAAGGTCCATCGTGGCCTCTGGGGGCAGTAAGGTGACCAGCAGGAAAGGCTAGTGGCTCTCTAGTGGCTAGAGAACAGGCCTGGGAGTCAGAAAGAGCTGGGTTCTAATTCCAGCCCTACCAATGGCTGCTGTGTGACCTTGGGCAAGTCACTTAATTTATCTGTGCCTCAATTACCTCATCTGTAAAATGGGGATTAAGACCGTGAGCCCCTTGTGAGACATGGACTGTAACCTAAATAGCATGTATCTATCCCAGCGCTTAGTACAGTGCCTGACACATAGTAAGTACTTAACAAATGGCATTTGTTACTCTCTCCCCTTCCTCTCCACTTTTTCCTATTTCTACCCCCTCTTTTTCTCTTCCTTCCCCTTTCTCTATTCCCCTCCAGTCCCTCCCATTTTCAAGCCATCCCACCCAAGGTGGCCAGAATTCTGTTCTCCTAAGGACAGTGGGCCATTACATAAAAGTCAAGGGAGCAGAAGCATCAGTCAAGAGGATGTGTGCTTCTTGTTCCAATAATCAATCAATCATCGGTATTTATTAAACACTTATTGTATGCAGGCCACTGGGAGAGTATGATACCAGTAGGCAGACAGGGTGTCTGCCCACAAGGAACTTACAGATTCAGTGAAATGCCAGAAGTAAAGGGGTAAGAGGAGTGGGGGTGGGGGGCAGTGAGTGTTGGATGAGTGTTAAAAGCCAAAAATGAAAGCAGGCCCCAGGTGAATTCACTAGGGAGGGCTTTTCCTTAGGTAGCGAAAACACCACCTCTGATCTAAACCCATTGTAACATGGCTCCAGCAAAAGTGGAAGCCAAATGTCTGTTAATTGGAAAATGGTGGAGCCCCTGGAAGGCAACCAATTTAGGCTTGGTTTGCTACTTGGATTTTACACGCCATCTAGCCTGGGTAGGTAGGGTTCTGCCGCACACTTAAACTTCTATCACACTCCCTCTGTTTCCAGTGACAGCACCTCCCTCAAAAGTGCCCTGAGTGGGAGGTAACATCACTCAAGCTCCTCAGGCACACAGCATGACGTGATAACATCACCCAGCCCCCACTGTCTGGAAATCATCTAATCGGCCCAAACCTAGAGCATTTCTCCAGGGTACTCTGACCCTCCCATTTGCTCCAGAGTCTCTGCGTTCCCTAGGTCTGGATGAAATCTACTGTGGTAGCTTAACTGCAGCGATGGGAGATTTGGTGCTGAAACTTGAAAACCAGACATAAAAGTGTGCAATATCGTATCAAAACCAGTCAGGAGACAGGCCGGGTGAAAACCGCACCATCTGGAATCATGCCACAACTCTGGCCACCCTGGCATGTGTGTGTGTATTTTAATGATATTTGTTAATCACTTACTATGTTCCAGGCACTGTATGAAGCACTAGGGGAGATACAAGATAATCAGGTTGGACACAGTTCCTGTTTCACATGGGGCTCACATTCTTAATCCCCATTTTACAGTTGAGGTGATTGAGGCACACAGAAGTGAAATGTTTTGCCCAAAGTCACACATCAGACAAGTGGCAGAGGCAGGACTAGAACCCAGGTCCTTCTGACTCCCAGCCCTGGGTTCTATCCACTAGGCTATGCTGCTTCTCAGCAATATGTGTGTGCGTGTGTGTGTGTGTATGTTTAGGCTGCAGGGTGTGAGGGAGTTCCATTTATCAATCTTCAGGAGTTCTTCTCCTTTTTGACCTCAACTCCTACGTAGTGACCTGGAATACAAAGTCTTCTGCTCCCAAGGCGCTTCATGTGGGCGTGGCTACGGTCACTTAAATTTTCTTCACGTGATGAGCTTTGGCGCGGAGTGCCATATAAGATTATCCCTTCTTAAATGTTATCAAATCCGGCATAGTTCGATGGGATCAATTTGAGCAGGGCCCATTGGACTAAATATTCTGAACATATTTTGAGATGAGATATTAGGGAACTATCCCGGCTCCACCACTTGTCTATGTGACCTTGGGCAAGCCAGTTCACTTCTCTGGGCCTCGGTTACCTCATCTGTAAAATGGGGATTGAGACTGTGGGCCCCACGTGGGACAGGGACTGTGCCCAACCCAATTTGCTTGTATCCACCACAAGGCTTAGTACAGTGTCTTGCACACAGTAAGTGCTTAACAAATACCAGAATCATTATTAATATTATTATCCTTAATATACTCCAGTCTGTAAGCTCAATGTGGGCAGGGAATGTGTCTACCAACACCGTTATACTGTACTATGCTAAGTGTTTAGCATAGTGCTCTGTATACAGTAAAGCCTCAATAAATATGTTTGATTTAATGATTGACTTAACCCTTTTCCTCACCCAAATACATAAGTGAGTTTTCTAAAGAAAAAAAAGGAAATTTTAAATGTTTTTCCCTAATATAATCAGTGAAGTAAGTAGTCTAAACAGACTGCTTAAATATAAAATTATCCAATAATCTGGAGGCCTCCTTTTTATGGTATTTGTTGAGCACTTACTCTCTGTCAGGCACTATACTAAGCACTGGGGTAATGGTGATGATGATGATGATGGTATTAAGTGCTCACTATGTGCCAAGCACTGTTCTAAGCGCTGGGGTAGATACAGAGTAATCAGGTGTCCCGCGTTGGGCTCACAGTCTTCATCCCCATTTTACAGATGAGGTAACCGAGGCCCAGAGAAGTGAAGTGACTTGCCCAAAGTCACACAGCTGACAAGTGGCAGAGTCAGGATTAGAACCCATGACCTCTGACTTCCAGGCCCGTGCTCTTTCCACTAAGCCACGCTGCTTCTAGATGATAGATACAAGATAATCGGGATGAACACATTCTCTTGTCACTCATGGGGCTCACACTCTTGAAGTGCATAGATGGGGGTCTCAAATCAACGACTTCCAGGAGGTTTGTTTATTTTGAGACTCTTCTCTTAAAGGACTATAATAGTTTTTCTAATTCGGCAGGGAATTCAGGGAATTCTAATTCAGGGAAGCAGCATGGCCTGGTGGATAGAACACGTGCCTGGGAGTCAGAAGGACCTGGGTTCTAATCCCGGCTCTGCCACTTGTCTGCTCTGTGACCCTGGACAAGTAACTTCACTTCTCTGTGCCCTGTAAAACAGGGATTAAGATTGTGAATCCCATCTGGGACAGGGACCGTGTCCAACCTGATCATTAATTCATTCAGTAGTATTTATTGAGCTCATAGCTACCCCAGCGCTTAGAACAGTTTTTGACACATTGTAAGCACTTAACAAATACCATCATTATCTTTAATTCCTTCCAAGCCCAGTAGGGACTGGGTAAAACAAATCAATGGCATAGCTGGGTTGGAGTTTCTGTCCCTCTCCACCCACAACCAAGGGTTAATGCTGGAAAAACTGAGAGCTTTCAGTGATGACCGGGCATTAGATCCGTTAACGCCTTTATTGGACCACCTGCAATGGCATTCCGTTCTGTGAGACTGAGCTACGGTTCTCTGACCAAAGGGGATTACGCGATCTGACTTTTCATAGAAATAATGACTTGTGTGCGCCTGCCTCATTTCCCTTTCGCCTGGTGATAGATACCCCGACAAAGGCCGTTTGGAAGGGATTCAATGGCTCGCAAGATACAGTGTTGAGTTCCAAAGTGCCTAGAGATGAGCGAATGTCGCTTTTTTCTCCTCTGGAGCATTTCTAATCACAACTTTGTTACTGCAGCTTGGATGCTGAATGAGATAAACGCATCTAGAGCTCTAAAAATAGCAGCTTCTTCACCACCTTCCTGTCATGTGAGATTCCCGGAGGAAAGCTATTGAGTGATTTGCAGGTAATCATAACCAACTTCTTCACGAACTGGGGAATGCTTTTTAATTGAATTCAGAGCTCCCGGAAGATGTCAGACTGACAGCTCTAGTGCCCAGGGCTCTTGTTTTGGGCTTAGAGGTGTGAGGGATGGGGGTGGCAGGGTGATGGCGGGAGACGGTGGTTGTGAGGGGAGGGGAGGGAGGTGGAGGCTGCATGAGGTCCCCTCCCACCCCAATTGCTGCCAAATTCCTGTCCTCGCACTAGCCTAGAAGGTGGGGCGGGGGGGACAGGAAGGCATTCCCATGCCCATTCCGCCTCTGGCTTTGACTGGCGGGCTTGCCAATTAGTGCTAATTAGGACAACACCAACATCTCTGCCAATTAGGCTACAATGAGGCCACCAGGAAAAAAAGGTGGAAAAATGTTGGCTGGTTCCAGGCACTTTCTAAATGTCACCATTTGTAAAATGAAATCAGTCTGTTTCTACTTAGCCCACTGTCAGGTGACTCTGAGCAGCTGTAACTGTAACTGTTGCGGGGGGAGTGGGGAGAGATGGAAACTGGTCCTTTCCCCGCCCCACCCATCAAATCGGGTTTCAGGTTTGATATTCTGGCCTCCACTAGACAGATGGGGGCCATGTTTGTACTCATCATTCATCATTCCTTCCCGCCCCGGCTCATTGGAAACCTGCCATCACCACGGTACACAGAAGGCAGGAAAGGGCTCTCTGAAAGGAAGGGAGGGCGTGGGGGAGGGATGGTGGGACGGAGGCAGGGAGTTTGGGCCAACAGTCCAGATCCGCGGCGGGTGACCGGGTTGTGGAGGTGGGCTGGGGTGAGGCAGAAAGTTCCACCCAGAAGCCAAGGAATCTATTAAGTAGCCTCGCAAGGCCCTTTCCAGCCCTGAGTCAGTCAGTAAATCGTATTTATCGATTTACACTGCTTACAGTGTGCAGAATCTGACTTCATCTCTTTAACCTCCTACCCCTCTAGACTGTGAGCTCATTGTGGGCAGGGAATATGTCTGTTATATTCTTATATCGTACTCTCCCAAGCGCTTAGTACAGTACTCCCCACACAGTAAGTGCTCAGTAGATACGATGGATTGATTGATTACCGTTAGAAACTGGCATTTCTAGAATATAATATCTCTGCTTAGGGACCTCTCTGCCCCACCAAAAAATCGATCCGAAATTCTCAGACCTAGAGGCAAGTTGGGGAGACTGTGACCCATGGCATTTCAGCCACTGGCTCAAGTCTCCAGAGCTGTTTACCACTGCCCTAGCCCCACCACGTCCATGACCATGTGACCTGGCATAGCTTGGCTGGGAGCAGCTCCAGGGCCCCAAACTGTGACCGTAAGCTCTTTGTGAGCAGGGAACGTGTCTGCCAACTCTGTTGCATTGTAATAATAATAATAATAATAATGTTGGTATTTGTTAAGCACTTACTACGTGCCGAGCACTGTTCTAAGCGCTGGGGTAGATACAGGGTAATCAGGTTGTCCCACGTGTGGCTCACAGTTAATCCCCATTTTACAGATGAGGTAACTGAGGCACAGAGAAGTTAAGTGACTTGCCCACAGTCACACAGATGACAAGTGACAGAGCCGGGAGCCGAACCCATGACCTCTGACTCTGAAGCCCAGGCTCTTTCCACTGAGAGAGCTTAGTACACTGCTCTGCATGTAGTAAGTGCACAATAAATGCCACTGATTGATCAATTGATTGATTGCAGTTGGCCTTGCAATGGCTCCTCCCAGGGTGTAATGATTTGGGATGGGTAACTAGTGAAATATTTTCATTCTGCCTATAGCCAGGAGAGGGGCCTGTGAGCATTTAATTTTGGGGCTAATTGTTGTCCTTAATTGCAAGGACAGTTTAAATTATTCCTCACTCTGCCTTATCGTGGTCTGAAGATGCAGGGGGGCATTTTAACATGAAACCCAAAAAGAAGGAAGGACATTCACTTTCATGCCAAACTCCTAGAACTCCAGGTTGAATTTCCTCCTCCCCAATTAAAAGAAAAATGCTTTCAAGAAGAGATCATTCTTTGAATTGTGAGTCTCCATGAATGATGTATGTGGAGAGCTATTCAGGAGCAATTAATAAAATTAATACTATGAATCTGCAGGAGAAACCTGTTGCTTTCAAATTGAGGAGCTTTGGGGTCTCCTGTAGGCCAATTCTACTCTTCCCCCCACCCCCTTCCATCGTTCTCCACCTTGCCTTCCTTTTCATCTCTCCCGGTGGGAAACAAGAGCAGCGAAGGCAGGAGGAAGTGGTCGTTGGGATTTCCCCACCCCTTGGAGTAGAGGATGTTTTCCATGAAGAAAGATCTGGCACGGGGAATTAAGGGAGATGATGGGGGGCGGGAGGAGGGCGGGGAAGGAGGAGGGAGGGCGTACCCCTGAGAGAATACGGTTTCGTGAAAGCAAGTTTCAAACCTGAAATCTAAATTGGAATTTAAAAAGAGATTAAAAAAACCCCACTTCAGCACTATATAGAAAATCAATCACGTTGTAGGACTAAAAATATCTCAGCTTTGAACATTTTTTTTCTTTCTTATTAGACTTGAAAGCATACCCATTGATCTAGCAAGAGCAATTTGCTAATAATTAGACCGGCAAGGGAGGCCGCAGATTTTTAACCAAAGAGCTGGGGGAGGGAGCATTTCAAGCTTTAGAAGCCGCAGCCTTAGCGTGAATGAAAACAGAGCAGCGAATATCCTCGCCCCCCCCTGATAAGCACATCTGGTTAATTCAACCCTCACTGCTGTAGGATTCCCACAGATTGATTGACACCATTCCCCAGGGCTTCTTAGACTTGATTTGGGCGGGGTGGGGGTGGGAGGGGGCGCTATAATAAAAACTTCCGGGGTTTGGCAGTGCGTCATACGGGTTCTGAGAAGAGGGTGATTTGGACTACATTCCAACACAATCTTCCTCATCCGCCCCCACCCCTCCACCACTTGCCCTGCTGCATAAGGTGCCCATTATGAAAACAAGATTAGTACCAGATGACATGATTCACATTATTCAATAATTCATACCAATGCTTGAAATCCAAGCAATAATCCTCCCCGGGATGTTTCTTAGAGTACCTTGTCTTTGGGGATTTCACCTGTCACGTTAACTATTATTATTACTGTCCCTTCACAGTGGGGAGACTGAGGATTCAGACTGAGACAAATAGTAAAAGAGCACAAAGGCGAAGGCCAGACTCTTGGTGAACTAGGGTGGTCGTCGAAGGCCCCCCGCAAGTATCGGACAGACAGACGCACGTGACATCAGGCGGCGTAACACAATGGCTTCATGCTTGCCATCGTCTGGGAGTCTGTCCAAAGCCACCTGAACTTAGAGTGCAGCTCTGGAGTGATCTGTGACTCCCTCCCTTGTTCCAGAGCCTTTGGGTTCCCTTCCTAGGTCTCCTGGGTCCCGCTTCTGAGCAGCAGCACTCGGTGCCAGGGACTGATCCCATTCTGGCTCCGCCTCTTGTCTAATGTGTGACCTTGGATGAGTCACTTCACTTCTCTGTGCCTCAGTTACCTCATCTGTAAAACGGGGATTGAGACTGTGAGCCCCAAGTGGGACGGGGACTGTGTCCAACCTGATTTGCTTGTATCCACCCCAGCGCTTAGTACAGAGCCTGGCACATAATAAACACTTAAATACCACAATTACTACTATTAATTATTAGAAGAAAAATGCCAGGTGAACACCAGGGTGCTTTAGCCAATCGGATAGGGAACAGACCAGCTGGAAACCGGACGGTCCGATATAAAGCCAAGTGAATGGCCACCCTATGATGTGCTGAATCCCTTAGAGCTAAGCTTGATGATCATATTGTTATTGTGGACAGCTGGGACATCAGAACCTTATCCCAAGCTGCATACTCTCCCAACTCAGTTATTGTGAGAGGGGGAATCAGGAGAGTGTGGAGTTGAAGTACCCTAGCAAGTTGAAGTACCCCAGCACCGAGACAGAAGAACCACAAGTCCCAGAATGCTTTGGGAACCCAACTGATCATATTAATAATGTTGGTATTTGTTAAGCACTTACTATGTGCAGAGCAGGCTCAGTGGAAAGAGCACGGGCTTTGGAGTCAGGGCTCATGAGTTCGAATCCCAGCTCTGCCACTTGTCGGCTGTGTGACTGTGGGCAAGTCACTTAACTTCTCTGTGCCTCAGTTCCTCATCTGTAAAATGGGGATTAAGACTGTGAGCCCCACGTGGGACAAGCTGATTCCCCTATGTCTACCCCAGCGCTTAGAACAGTGCTCGGCACATAGTAAGTGCTTAACAAATACCAACATTATTATTATTATTATCACTGTTCTAAGCGCTGGGGTAGACACAGGGAAATCTGGTTGTCCCACGTGGGGCTCACAGTCTTCATCCCCATTTTACAGATGAGGTCACTGAGGCACAGAGAAGTGAAGTGACTCGTCCCCAGTCATACAGCTGACAAGTGGCAGAGCTGGGATTCGAACCCATGACCTTTGACTCCAAAGCCCATGCTCTTTCCCCTGAGCCATGCTGCGTGTTGCACATGTTCCGACTCCCTACCCCCAACACACACACCATGTCAGTCTAAGTGTGTAAAATGAGCAAGAGCAGCTGACAGTTGGTGCAGTGTAGACTGACCGGTCTAGCCAGGGTCATCGCCATTCCAAAACATTTATTTTTCTGAAATTGGCCAGAACTGCTGTGCAAATCTGAGGCATATGGTCGGCCCACTTAAGAGTTCACCCCAAAGGAGTCTCATCCGGGCCTGAAATACTGAGGCACAAACTAGTTAGACGTGACTTCATATTGCAGACAACTAGTGGAGATGGTTCCACTGTTTTCCCACTAGGTAACTTCACTTGCCAGTTCCTATCAAAAAGAAAAATCAAAAAAGTATTCATTTCCTCATAAAATATTTATTGTTTTATATTTTAAAAGAAAGAAGCAAATCAATTTTATTTTGAAAGGAACATTAAAAATGTAAGCACAGAGCATGGGACACATTTCACAGAAGACTGCAACTGCTAACAGTTTTTTCTCATCTACTAGAAGAAATCAAATGAAGCCAGTTTGCCTCTGGGTTTTAAACATCATTACAATTCATCTTAATAATGAAGTTAAAATTAACTGAAAGAAGACAAAATGAAAAAAACCTCACTGCCAACATGTGGGTTTATTCATAGAAAATGGATAGAATTATCCTTTGGGCATACGTAAACAGAATGGCAAGTAAACCAGGACACCAACAACTCTGTGTTCAGGGTGCATAACAGTCAGTCAGTCAGTGGTATTTATTGAGCGCTTACTGTGTGCAGAGCTCTGTACTCAGCACTCAGGAGAGTACAATACGACAGAGTTGGTGGACACGTTCCCTACCCGCAACGATATCAGAAAGCTGATCTAAACGCACGTGTCCCTGCCCGCTTCCCCACCACCACCACGCACACACGCACATATACATACACTTGTGTATTTGTTGTGTCTTGGTTTTTCCTCTTTCCACTTCTGTGAATTTTGTTGGCTCTGTGTATATGATGTAAGCATGTTCATGGTGCACACTTACCCATATGCCTCTATATAAAGATTTTACACGATACAAGCCAGAAAGGCTGGCACTAAAAACTACACAAAAGAATGCAACACAAAATAAACAACTTGTTAAAAGAGGCTGCTTCTAATAATGCCCATAATTAACTCCAGGAGTAATCCTTTTTCTAGGCTTCTCAGATAGTCTTTGAATAGTCTCTCTGTGGGAGAACGGAAGCAGTGATGGAAAGTTCAGCGAGGGCATCTGTTCATGACAAGTCCCACAGAATGGCTATATGAACCCTCTCCCTTTGCCTCTCATCCCTTTGTATGAGAGAGAACGAAAGAGGCAGAAAACTCATTGGAAAGGGTCCTTTATTTTAACCAATTAAATCTTTTCAGAAACTAAGGCTGTCACAGCTGAGGTGTAATAAGGAGAACAATAACGAGTCCGGCAGCTGCGTTGCACAATAGATGATAGCAATGTTTCCTCAGTGATCGGGAAAGAACATGGGCTCTGTCATTTCCAACCTTCTCCTTACCATAAACTTTTCAAGGTGGAATTCCATTGCAGAAAATTCGCCTGTTGCTATTTAAAACACTCAGCACGTTTCCCCTGGAGCATGATTGAAACTGGTGACTTTCCAGGGGAGGGAAGATGATCCGCCACTAATCCTTTTGTCTTGGTGCTTTGGAGAACCCCTTCAATGTCAGCGTGGAAATCGGGGAGGGAGAGGGAGTGGGGTTGATTTGTGTCAGGGGGTGGGATTCCCCCCCCCCCCGCACTGGAATAAGCATTCTGAGTTTTATTCTTCTCCTGGAGCTAAGTTGACCCAGCTCTGACTTACTTCCTGCACTGCATGCCACTTCCAAAGTGACATTACTTTTGACTTCTGGATATTCCAAAGATGATGACAGATTTCTTTTTCAGAGATGAGGGAAAATAGCGAAATATAAGAGGGAAAAGTGACAGACCCTAAAATAATAATAATTATGGTACTTAAGAGCTTACTACATGCCAAGCACTGGGGTAGATGGAAATTAATGAGATTGGACCCCATCCCTAACCCACATGGGGCTCAATCCCCATTTTACAGATGGGGCCCAGAGAAGTGAAGTGATTTGTCCAAGGCCACACAGAAGGAAAGTGGTAGAGCCACTAGCCACACTGCTTCCTCTGCTGATAATGGTTTGCCTTTGTAGACTCAGTACTCTCCTGGTTTTCACCTCAGCTATTTACCTATTTAATTAGTCCATCAGTGATATTTATTTAGCACTTACTGTGTGTTTAGCACTGGGCTAGGCTCTTGGGAGAGAACAATGCAACAGAGTTGGTAAATACATTCCCTGCCCCCAAGAAGCTCTCAGACTAAAGGTGGAGACAAACAATAAAATCATTCATAGATAAGGGAAATGGGAGAGAATAAGGATATGTACATAAGTGCTGTGGACTGGGGGTGGGTGAGTATCAAAACGCTTAAGAGGTACAGACCCAAGTTAATTTTGTGATGTTATGCCTTGTTACACCAGCTTCCCCATCTCACTGGCACTGGAAAGCAGATGGTTGAGGAAACATCAGTAGAGGGTTGAGGGGATTTCCCTCTTTTTAGTATCCTGAGGGCGGCCATGAAATCATTCAATAGTATTCACTGAGTGCTCTTGCTCAGCTCCTTCAGTTCAGCCACCTGGGGTCTGCTCTCTGAGGCTCAGGAGTTTCTTATATCAGCTACACACATAGGAAACCTTTCCCAGGGGTGGGTATTTGTGTCTTTTGTACCCGGTATAATATCAATCAGTGGAATTTATTGATCACTTACCAGGTGCAGAGCACCATCCTAAGCACTTGGGAAAGTACAATAAATAGACATGATCCCTGCCTTCAAGGAGTTTACAGTCTGCTGCTGGACTGTCTGTGGCTGTAATCTCCGTAATTTAGTTAGTCCTCTAGTTAAACTGAGTTTGACTCCTCTAGTCTAAAATTCCTGATCATCCCTTTTAAAGTTCTATTAACTGACTTCCCTCTATCAATCAATGGCCAATCAATCAATCATATGTATCAAGTGATTACTGGGTGCAGAGCACTGTACTAAGCGCTTGGGAGAATACAGTATGATAGAGTCGGTAGACATGTTCACTGTCCACAGCGAGCTTACAGTCTAGAGGGGGAGACAGACATTAATGTAAATCAATAAATTATGGATATGTACATACGGGCTACGGGGCTAAGGGACGGGTGAACAAAGGGACCAAATCCAAATGTAAGGGTGATGCAGAAGGGTGTCAGAGGAGAGGAAATGAGGGCTTTACTGGGGAATGCCTCTTGGAGGAGATGTGCTTTTTAGAGAAGCAGCGTGGTTCAGTGGAAAGAGCCCGGGCTTGGGAGTCAGAGGTCATGGGTTTGAATTCCGACTCTGCCACTTGTCAGCTGTGTGACTGTGGGCAAGTCACTTAACTTCTCTGGGCCTCAGTTACCTCATCTGGAAAATGGGGACGAAGACTGTGAGCCTCATTTGGGACAACCTGATTACCCTGTATCTACCCCAGCGCTTAGAACAGTGCTCTGCACATAGTAAGCACTTAACAAATACCAACATTATTATTATTAGTGTGCTTTTTTACTAGGCCTTTGAAGGTGGAGAGAGTGGATTGTCAGATATGAAGGGAGAGGGAGTTCCAGGCCAAAAGGAAAACTTGGGCAAGGTGAGATAGACAAGACCGAGGTGCAGATAGTAGGTTGGCATTAGAGGAGTGGAATGTGAGGGTTGGGTTATAGCAGAAAATGAGGGACTTTAGGTAGGAGGAAGAGAGTTGATGAAGTGCACTAAACCTGATGGTGAGGTTGATGCCGAAATCAAGGCAGGATAGGATAAGTGCTCGGATCATCATGGTAGCAGTTTGGATGGGGAGGAAAGGGTGGATTTGGGAGCTTTTAATCAATCAGTGGCATTTATTGAACACTTACTATGTGCAGAGCACTGTTCAAAGCGCTAGAGAGCTAACTGCTCTCTACTTCTTAGCTTGGGTAGGACAGGGGCTGTGTCCAATCCCATTATCTGATTCCTACCTCAGCACTTGGTATTGAGTTCTGCACGCAACAGTCAATCAATAGTATTTATTAATTGCTTACTCTGGGCAGGGAACTGAACTATGCACTTGAGACCGTCCAACTAAGATATTAAAGATGATCCCTGGCCTCAGAGAGCTTAGAGTCTAGCAGCAGAGAAAAAAATTAAAATGAATTACAGTTAGAGGTAAGTAACCGAGTTTAGGGATATGTACATAAAGCTACAGGTTGGATGTTGGGAGGGGTAAGTACCAAAGTGCTTAGGTGTTGTGGAAGTGCTGAAGTGTTAGTCGGGGCTGGGGCCAGGGTGGGGAGGTGAGAGGTTAATCAGGGAAGGCCGACAGGAGGAGATGTGATCTCAGAAGGGCCTTGAAGATGAGGAGAGCAGTGATGCGAAAAGGCAAGGAGTTCCAGGCAGGAGGGAGGCCATGAGCAAGAGGTTGACAGAGGTTCCATGACGGGGTGGCGTATTTTACTGTGTGACTCAGTTACCTCATATGCGAAATGGGGATTGAGACTGTAAACCCTATAATAATGATATTTATGGTATTTGTTAAGCACTTACTATGTGCCTGGCACTGTACTAAGCGCTGGGGTGGATACAAGCAACTCGGGTTGGACACAGTCCCTGTCCCATGTGGGGCGCACAGTCTTAATCCCCATTTTACAGATGAGGTAACTGAGGCATAGAGAAGTTTAAGTGACTTGCCCAAGGTCACCCAGCAGGCAAGTGGTGGAGTCAGGATTAGAACTCATGACCTTCTGACTCCCAGCCCCGTGCTCTATCCACTTTGCCATGCTATTTCTCATGCCCTATGTGGGACAGGGACTGTGTCCAACCTTATTATCCTGTAATTACCCCAGTGCTAGTACAGTGCCTGGCACATAGTAAGCACTTAACAAATACCATAAAAAAATATTGAATGCTTGTCACTGTGAAGGTGAAAGATTACATTCTGAGAAATTCCTCCTGAAAACTAGCTGTCCCCTAAGTCTGAATCACTTCAAGGGAGGAAGTGTCTGATACCACAGGAAAATCCCTGTGAGCAATAATTCCCCAAACTTTCCTTCACCCCAAATCAGGGACCATCAGGGATTTAATATTTGCATTTATTTTCTATCGTTTTTGTTTGGTCTTGAGCTGAAATGATGTCCAACACCTGTCTTCTAGAGTTCATCCAGCCACTTAGGTTTAAAAGCATAATGATATATCAGCAACCTGCAGGAGTAATAATGGTGCTCAGTTGCCTAGAGGCAAATGATTCTTGCAGAAAAAAATGTAAATTGCTTTTGATTTTTCATTTGATATCAGGGATTTTTGAGCTTCTCACTATACAATTGATTGCACAGGCAAAACAGAAAGACTAAGCTGAATGACTGACATTTTCCAGCCTGCAGAATTCACATGTCAGTAAAATACAGTTGCCAATAACTTGAACTTAAAAATGCAGCACTTTCTCCCTGAGGGAAAGGTCTGTGATCCTCAGGTTCATCTGCATGAGCTGCAATAAAACCATCCGAATTCCGGGAAATGAAGATAGGAAAAAGCAGGCAGTAAAGTCTGCCTGGATCTCAGTTCTATACACAGGAACAAACTAAGGGCAGAAGGAATTTCCCAGGTAATAAAAGATGACTGTGAGAGCTATTTTGAGTGGTAACCACTCTCTGAGTTAATTTATGTTTTTGGAATAACATCCAGAAAGAAAGACACAAAGTTACCCTCGGTGAATGTCTATTTTAATTGCTTATCTGATCACACTTGTTTTTGAGTTAATTGGGTTATTTTTTTTCTGGAGGTAGCCAAAGCCCCTGTGTTTCGTGTAGGCGGCTGAAGAGCCACAACAATGTTTCTTTCAAAGAGTCACTTTCTCAGGGCTCGACCTCTAGATTTTGAAATTTAATTAATTTCAAGTCCCATCCCTTTTCCACAGTTGGGTTACTCTCCAGAAGTTTCCCCGAGGATCGCATCGTGCTGAGGCTTCAGACTTCCTTTGCTCATTATCTGAGACTGCAGTAAATTTTGTTCACCTGTTCAGTGTCTGATACATGACCACACCCATTTCCACCTTGCAGTAAGTAGTGAAGGCAGCTGTGTTGATAGTAATAGCAGCACACCCATTGCAGATTTCTTCAGTGTGGGAGATGTTTGTAAAAGAAAAGGTGGAAAGGGTCTCTACTGTCTTTAGCTCCAATGCTACTGCTCTGAGCTTCCTTTTGTGGGTTGTTGGTTGGATGGAGACATTTATCGTGGCTGTCACTATGTGAAGTCCCCACTCGTGATCACATCCAACAGGGTGTGTGATGACAGAAGAGGAAGAGTGTCACCTGCCCCTTTTTCACATTTGCCTACTGCTACTGGATGCCCTGGGCTGATGATGTCAACTGAATGAGCATTTCTGTGTGTGTGGATTTGTCTCTCTGATGTGTGCTCAGAAGTTCTGCCTTCAGAAAGCCTTCTTTCCCCTCCACCTCCTTGTCCTACTTTCAGCTCCAGAAACTGGTTTTTTCTATATGGGCAGTTATGTGTGGTCACTGGATTGTGGTACAGTGGATTTATCTTTCCTCAATCAGTGGCATTTATTGAAAAATGAATCAGGGAAGTCATTATGGACAAGTTGTGACCGTAGGAGGGCTTGAAGGTGGGGAGAGAGATAATCTGCTGGATGTGAAGAAGAGGGAGTTTCCCCTAGAGAAGTTAAGTGGTTTGGGAGTCAGAAGGACCAGGATTATAATCCCTGCTCCACCACTTGACTGCTTTGTGAATTTGGGCAAGACACTAAACTTTTCTGTGCCTCGTTCCCTCATCTGTAAAATGAGAATTTAAACTGAACACCTTGTGTCCAACTGATTATCTTGTGTCTTCCTCAGTGCTTTGATAGCACTTAATACCTTTAAAAAACTGTACCAAGGCTCTCTCTGGGTTTGAAGTGTACTGCCCAACAGCTCAATTCCTTGCCCTTTAGAGGTCATCTTGGGAGAATTGAGGAAAGGTTCTGTGGGAGTCTATCACCTACTCACTACGCTGCTGTATAGAGTAGCACAGTCCTTAAAATTCCCCTATGACTCCTAGTTGACTGACGTACCTATTGATTTACCACCAGCCGTCTCAACTAGCTAGGGCTGTTGTTTCCTCTTGGTGTAAATAGTGTTCACTGATACTGTGTGCAGAGCATTGTACTAAGAGCTTGGGAGAGCACAATATAACAATTTGGAGACATATAATATGTTTGTAGACATATAATAATAATTTAAGTGCTTTACTATGTGCCAGGCACTGAACTAAGTGCTGGGGTGGATACAAGCAAATCAGGTTGGACACAGTCCCTGTTTCAGATGGAGCTCACAGTTGCAATTCCCATTTCACAGATGAAGTAACTGAGGCACAGAAAAGTGAAGTGTCCCAACCAAGGTCACACAGCAGACAAGTGGCAGAGCCGGGATTAGAACCTACGTCCTTCTGACTTCCCTGCCCACAAGAAGTTTACAGTCTAGAGGCAGAAAGGTAATCTTCCCTAACTGGGAATCGAACCTGGGCTGCAGTGGTGAGAATGCTGAATAGCAAACTCCAGACCACCAGGTAATCATGTATATCTTTGTTGGGATAGCCCCACATAAGTTTGGCCTGGCCAGTAGGAAGCAGCATGGCTTAGTGTAAAGAGTGCAGGTTTGGGAGCTGGAGGACTTGGGTTCTAATCCCAGATTGATCAATTGCCTGCTATGTGATCTTTGGCAAGTCACTTCACTTCTCTGTGCCTGTTATCTGTAAAATGAGGATTAAGACTGTGAGCCCTATGTGGGACAGGGACTGTCTGACCCAATTATCATCATTTGTCTACCCCAGTGCTTAGTACAGTGTTTGCCTCATAGTAAGCACTTAAATACCACAATTATTATTATTCTGCCGTTCCTAGACCATTGATCTAAGATGAAGCTGAGCCTTCCCAGTTGAGACTTGTTAACCAAAGTGCCCTTTTTAGTCCCCTTCCCCTCAACCATCTCATGCCATTTGGAGCCCAGGCTTCACCAGATAAATGAGCCCTAGTTGAAACAAAAAATGATTTGGGCCTCACTCTATGTGTTTCTTGGCCAGTATGCACACCCGTACCCAATCCTTTTCTAAAGAGGGCCCAGGCCTACTTCAAGTTGGACCTGAGCTCAATTCCTCTCCAGTTGCAGAACCAGATATTATATTCCAGGGCTGGGCCGCATCTAGGGCAGTGAAACAGGGACCAAGCCTCAGATTTCCAGCCCAAACAGCGTTCTGGGCTATATCCTCTATGCATCACCAGGTAGACAACACCCCAAAAGGGGAGAGAACCCTGGAGGTAGAGTGGGATCAGCATGGATGGAAGGCAATTATGCTCTCTACAAAGCTAGGTTAGCTGTCTTCCTGAATCCAGGGAGGTTGGGGAGGGTCACTTGAAGATATAGGGTGAAGACCCACTCTGTTTTGTCAGCCAGACTTCTGTGGCTACAGGACTGATTTTTTTTCTTCTCTCTTTTACGTTTTACTTCTAAAACACAACCAAGTTTAGGTGAAAGTTTGATTATTTTTTGGGGGGGGAGGGCGGGGATTTGTTTGGAGTCATGCTTTCTGACAGCGAAAAGAGCAATGTTCAGTGTTCCTCTGGGAAAATAGGTGGATTAATGAACAATGTATTCACTGAATTTAATAGCTGTAATATAGTATTACAGCCCACTGAGGATCATCCAGATTTCCAGGAGGAATAATTGGATTTCCATAAACTGATTATGTAAAAGTCATGATCAAAGCACATACAGGATCCAGACCCATGGACAAGAATGGAGATTTCCCCTTCAATGTGCATTGCATATTCAGATTCACCAGACTTAGCTTTATTTGGAAAACAGGTGGCAACTGAGCAATGCACATTGCATTTCTGATAACTTCTGACCCTTTCCATGAATTCAAATTCCAAATTACTTGATTAAGCTGGGAAGATTAAAACTAAAGGTAATGGAATTTCCTTATTTGTGTGAAAAGAGGTGGGGGGCAGGGGCGGTGGAAGAGCAGTAGTTTGTACTTTTATATGTGTGTGTTTTTATATACATATATATATATATTTATATACATACACACAGAGCACAGAAGACACACCCCTGCCACCCATTCGAATGTAACATATGTATATTTAGTGGTACATTCAATCACTTATTCTGGCTAATTCTGATATTTATCATGGAATATTAATCCTACTCCTGATCTGATCCTTGTTCTTCCTACTGCTCCCACTATTTGTAAATATTCTCTGTGTCTCACTCCCCTTTACAGCATAAGCCCCTCCAGGGCAGGAAATATGTCTTTTGCTTCTGTTTTTTTTCCAATTATTCAATTTAGTGCATTGCATTCAGTAAGTGCACAATAACAATCAAGAGTATTTATTAAGCTCCTACTATGTCCAGAGCCATGAACTAAGTACTCTGGGAGAATACACTAGAGGAGAAAGCAGGATCCCTGCCCTCAAGGAGCTTATAAACAAATTTGAGGGTGAAAAGTAGAGGGTGCCTTAGGTAGGAGGGACTGTGTGAACAAGAGGCAGGACAGATGAGGGTGGAGTGTAGTAAAAGAATGGATAAGAAGTAGGGAGAGAGCTGATTGAGTGCCTTAAAGCTGATGGTCAGAAGCACTCCAAAAACCTCCAGTGCTGGCCCATTCCTCCCTGTATCAAGTAGAAACTTCTGACCCTCAAAGAAGCAGTGTTGCCTAGTGGGTGGAGGACCTAGGTTCTAATGCTGCTCTGCCACTTTTTTGCAGTGTGACATTGGGCAAGTTACTTAACTTATTAGTGTCTCAGTTCTCTCATCTGTTAAAATGGGGAATAAGATTGTGAGCCCCATGTGAGACAGGGACTGTGTCCAACCCAGTTAGTTTGTATCTAACCCAGTGCTGCTTATGGTGCCTGGCACATAGTGAGCACTTAACAAATTGTCTTTTTTTAAAAAAAGGAGGAATGGCCAAGCATTGAGAGTTTTTGAGAGGAGAAATAGATGCAGAATGACGACTTAGAAAGGCTGTCCAGGCAGCAGAGTGAACTATGGGCTGGAGATGGGGTGGCAGGGGGAGGCTGGAGTTAGGGAGATCAGGAAGGAGGCTGATGCCGTGCTCAAGTCAGGATCTGACAAGTGCCTGGTGGAAAAGCATGGCCTAGTGGAAAGAGCATGGGCTTGGGAGTTAGAGCACCTGGGTTCTAATCCTGGCTTTGCCAATTGCTTGCTGTGTCATCTTGGGCAAGTCACTTAACTGATCTGTGGCTCAATTCTCCTGTTCTCCCTCCTACTTAAGCTGTGTGCCCCATGAAGGGCAGGGACTGTGTTTGGCCTGATTAAGTGGCATCTACCCCAGCACTGTGCTTGACAAGTAGTAATTAGCCTCTGCCCTCCAGACAACACCTAGTAGTGACAGCCCCCCAATCCCTTAGGGCTTGTTTCTGCAAGAGACTAGGACCTTCCCCCTCCCAGTAAATTGAAGCTGGGGTCAGAGATCTTCACAGTCCGTGAGTAGTTCCAGCACCCAGTGTGCAGAAGAGAGCTGGTGGAGAGGAGAAAGGCCGTGTTATCATTGCCAAAGAAAAGAAGATAGTACATGAAAGGCTCAAGGTCACCCAAAGGCAGTGCTTAAACTCAGAAATGATCCTGGGTCTCCTGATTCCCAGCAAAATGCTTTATTTCTCTCTCCTTTCCTAGAAATATTTCTTCTTTTTATGCCATTTCAGCAAAAGAAAAATGCTTCTAATTTCTTAGAAACTCTAAAATAATGAAAAAATATGGTTTCAGCAAGCCCAACGTTTCTCTTCCCCATCAATTCTCAACTTAGTTTCATTTCAGGGTCAATGAAAAGGGTCATTTTATATGCAGAGAAAGTCACTGAACTGAATTTATAGACTCTCTCCCTCTCAAAGGGCTCTCCTCTCTTGAATCAGAATTTCAATTGGGCTGCATTTAAGGGCTGAATTTCTCCTGGTGAGCTGGCCAGTAATTAACAGTGATAACACAGGGGTTGTGAAATATTTTAAAAATATAGCAGTAGGCTTGTGTCTGCCTTTGTGAAATGTGGCACCGCTTAAACATTTATATGGCACATTGAAATTTATGAGCCCAAGACACACTTTGAAAGGATGACATGGGATGGCAAATTTCTGTCAACTGGACCATTTGCATATGATGCCTCCTGACAAAATTCCTCTTTGTCTATAACCTTTCTGGAATTTGGCTTCATGTGCGGACCATCACCCATTACCATTCCATAACAGTTCCTTCATCGTGGCCTAGTGGAAAGAGCCCGGGCCTGGGAGTCAGAAGACCCAGGTTCTAATACCTGGTCCTTCATTTGTCCACTCTGTTACCTCGTGTAACTTCATTTCTCTGTGCCTCTTACCTCATCTGTCACATGGGGATTTAGACCATGTGGGGTGAGGACTGTGTCCAACCTGATTAGCTTGTATCTACCCCAGTACTTAGTACAGTGTTCGGTATGTAGTAAGTGCTTAACAAGTACCATTAAAAAAAAAAGCCATCTGCCAGAGCAGCAGGCCATCTCTCTTTTGATCTGCTTAGTCCCTTGGCTTCATGGGCATTTTAGCCCTTGAGGAGAAACTGAATGTATAGCAATCTTTTAGAGACTACAGATAATGTCTTCTCATGGCCCCTTTCAATTTGGATCTGAGGCAACCAGAGTCACATAGCCTGGGTTGTTTTGGGGGTTTGGGCTCTGTTTTGGGGTTGGGGTTTTTTTGTTTTTTTTACAAATTTACGAAGACAACCAAATGTAGTTTTCAGAACCAACCAGACTTCTAGCAAAATCAAGCCTTATATTCTCCCTCCTGTGAGTGAAATCTGTACTGCATTTCATTACAGGGTTCCAGCCCAATGTTCCTTTTACAGAAATCTACCTCTCAGCAAGTGTCACATTCCCTTTTTGAACCAGTGCCAAACTGCCATTAATATCCAAGCCAGAGATCAGGGCTGACTTCAGACATTTGACTGCCTTGAGGCAGGGAAAATTTTCCCCCCACTCTGATTCTATCCAAATCCCCAAGCCTGATACCACCCCCACCCTCCCCTCACCTCAGAGCCCTTGAGTTCTTCTCCCTGGTCTCTCTTCCCAAAAGTGGGCAGAGGCCAGCTGTGAACTTTGAAATTTTCGACCTCTGCTTCCCCCCTGACCTGACACTGTGGTTTGGGGTGGGGGTGGGGGGGGCTGCCTCAGTTGCTTGACATTGTTTTATTGTTTGTATTGTACTTTCCTAAGCACTTAGTACAGTGCTCTGCACACAGTAAGCACTCAATAGATATGATTAAATGAATTGACATCTAAATCTATCCCTGCCAGGCACCACCACAAGGCTGAACTTTTAGGTTTCAGAGAAGCGCAGTCAAAACCAAGCTGGGAAGATGGATTTGTTCTTCCTCTCTTTTGTTTTCTGCATTTTGTCACTTTTTTCTTATATCAAGGAGCTGACCCTATCAATTGCCATAGTCCAGTAGCTATGAGAAAACTGTGTTCTAGTATTAAATTGTTGACTGTTAACAGAATGCTTTTCACTCTTGCCTTCTACTTCATGCAGTAGTAATACTGCATTAAATACTGTCAAGTTGCAAGGACACAGATGCAAAGTACAGTATGGTATAATACAATAACTCTATGGCAGAGGCTGGGAAGCTTAGCAGCATCACACCTCAACCAATGCCACACACACGTGTATTTCTACTTCTTTCCACAACACACCTATTTGGGCTAAATAATAGATAGTATATCAGAACAGATTCACATTGTGAGGAAAAAAATCAGTCAGTCGATGGTACTTATTGAGTGCTCACTGTGAGCACAGCACTGTACCGAGCATGAGAAGCAGCATGGCGTAGTGGATAGAGCATGGGCCTGGGAGTCAGAAGATCATGGGTTCTAATCCCAGCTTCACCACTTGTCTGCTGTGTGACCTTAGGCAAGTCACCTCACTTCTCTGCGCCTCAGTTACCTCATCTGTGAAATGGGGATTGAGACTGTGAACTGCATGTGGGACAGGGACTGTGTCCAACCTGATTTGCTCATATCCACCCTAGCACTTAGAACAGTGCCTGGCACATAGTAAGTGCTTAACAAATACCATATTATTATTATTATTATTAGGGAAAGTAGAATACAATAGAATTGGTAGACATGATCCCTGCCCACAAGGAGCTTACAATCTAGAGGGGTTCTTCAGTAGAGTTCTAGCTACATCACGTCATTTAATGGAGGCACTCTTTTTAGCAGAAAAGATCATCGATCAGAGAATCTGAAGGCAGAGTTGAGAGGGACTAGACGTGGTCATTTGTCAGCCTCTGAGAGGAACTGAAACTAACCCAGTCCTGCTAGAGAAACATTGAGATTATGGCATTTAAGTGCTTACTATGTACCAGGTGCTGTTCTAAGCACTGGGGTGGATAGAAGCAATTATAGTGAAGGCTAATTTTCTGTAACTCATCCCAACTCTAAGCCAACTGAGACCTGGATTAACTTCACCATTATCTTCTACCCAAAGTTTCTCAATTATTTTGTGGATATATTTATCAAAGGAGCAGAACACATTGTTGGATCCCTCTTCCCCATCCCCCTGGTTGTTGATTTTTACTGAAATTAAAGTAGAATGAAGTTCAGCTTGTTAACCTCCAAAGTAGCTCACCAGAGAACAATATTTTTATTTTAATCAAGCAGCACTCTCCTCTTGGGGTTTTTAGATCCCTGCTTTTATTTTAGCATGGAGGCATTTAATTCTCCAATCACTATGTAATTGTGCCATCCTAGAACTCGAGGGTTAGAAGGAACCCTGAGACATCCATCTAATTCAATCCCCTGCCTTCAGAACCATTCCAGGCAGGTAAGTGTCTCTTCCTCCCTCAATAATAATACTAATTGTCTACTATGCATTAGAAAACTGTTCCTAGCAATTGGGAGAATACAATAAAAGTAACAGATGCATTCCCTGCCTTCAAGGAGTGTACAGTCTAATGTGGGAGACAATAATAATAGTAGTATTCAAGTGCTTACTATGTGTCAAGCACTGTACTAACTGCTGAGGTAGATATAAATCTCAAATGGGGCTCACAGTCTAAGTAGGAGGGAGAACAGGTATTAAATCCCTACTCTGCAGATGGGAGAACTGAGGCACAGAGAAGTGAAGTGACTTGCCCAAGTTTATGCAGGAAATAAGTGGCGGAGCTGGAGTTAGAACCCAGGTCCTCTGACTCCCAGGTCCATGCTCTTTCCACTAGGCCATGCCGCTTCTTATGAAAGACAGACAGACACAAATTATTCACAAATAGTGGGGGCAGGAAGAAAGAATGAAGCAACCATTGTTAATGGGTGTATAAGGTAGATTAGGTGAAAAAGCCAATTCACATAAAAAAATTAATCCCAAGACTCTTTAAAATGACCTCTAGAGAAAGAAATTCCACAATTTTATTCGGATACTCATTTTTTATGATGTTTAAATGCTTACTATGTGGCAGGCACTACTAAGTGCTGGGGTAGACAAAAGATCATCAGATTGGATGGAGTCTAAGTCCCACATGGAGCTGACAGTCTTATTCCCCATTTTACAGATGAGGGAACTGAGGCACAGAGAAGTGAAGTGACTTGCCAAGGTCACACAGCAGACAAGTGGCAGAGCCTCAAACTAGAACTAGGTCCTTCTGACTCCCAGGCTCAGGCTCTACCCACTAAACCATGCTGCTTCATTCAGGAACTTCTTTAAATCCCACATGTCACAACTTCTCTTTGTTCAGCCATCATTGCATCTGAGTCTTTCACACTTAAAAACCATTACTGACTCATTCCTCAGCTTTTTCTTCCTCCCCAGTCAAAACAAGTCCTGTTGCATTAAACGTATCCTCACAAGTCTTTGCTCCCAACCTTTGTAGGGACTATTACTGTCCCATGAAACTGCCCCACATTCTCCATGTTCCCCTAAAATTGTGGGGGAAAAAACAATTTCAGGAAGCATCTGATGAGCAAAATCAGTAGCTCCTAGATTTTTCATCCATTCCCATGTGTATAGGTAGAATTTTGTTGTAGTAATGTCTTTGTGAAAACAATAACTAGGCATAATCATACTTCAGTAGTAAGTACTAATGTGTATTTAGCATTTACTCTATGCAAAGCACTGTACCAAGTGCTGGGAAAGAAATACCTGAATGAGGTGTAGAAATAGATTATGGTCCTCAAGCATTTGCAAGCTAGGAATGAGGTGGAAAGGTGGTTGGAGATTGCTTACAAATCTGTAAGAAAAGGCACACAAAAGACAAAGATGGATGACAAAAGGAACAGCAGGACTTTTGGCTCCTCACAGGTCAGACCAACAAGAATGAGTTACAGAGGTGACCATCTCAACGTTCAGACCTCACTCTGCCATTGGTGGGGCCAAGCGGAGAATTGTGGGAGCCCTGGTGTCCGGGGAGTTGTAGCATCCTTCCTGCATAGCTGGGCCTTGGAAGTTGGGACAGGACTTCAGGGGAGTGGTGGACATCTCTCATGGCTGCCACTCCTTCTCTGGGCTGAAGCATAGATTGATGGGAATTCTGGTGTCATTGAGGAGGGCCAGCTAAGAAAGAAATATTAGGAATGAGTATGATGGGAGTTTCTTCATGCCTTAATCACTTGAAGGAGCCCAAGATTTACAGCAATATAAAATCCCCAGTATTCTTAGGACAATTGTGTTTTTGTTCATATGTTTTCCGGATGCCTAAGCCCAAAGTGTCTTGATGCAGATATACATGTAACGTTAGCAATATAAAGGGTTGGATTCTCTCTAGTATCAAAATAGAGAGTCAAAGGTGTGTGTCTCAGACCATCGTTAGAATTGATTTTTATTTCATTTTTTATTTTTGCAGTCTATGAGGTGACTTTTTTCTGACCTTAATTCTTGCAGTGAGAAGGGCCCCTTCTCCGTAATTCTATTAGTGGCCGTTGCATAGAAACCCTGCTTAGATGCCTCTCTTTCTGAGGCCTGACCAACTAGGAGACTACTAATCTGAAACCTGAAATTCAGCATCATTAAAGCAGTCCTGGACTTTGACCTCAAGTGAATATTGTCAGAAAGAGAATAGAATTAAGGCCTCTAAAGGTCCCCTTCACTTCTGAGATAAACTCTCAAACTAAAGGAAGGGGGTAAAGAATCAATTTACTCAATTTCCCTTCCTGCAGTTTAGGATTTGTAAAATCACAGTATGTGGTTTTGGAAAGAAAAAATTCACGCCCTCTATTCCAGTTAACTTTCCCCTTCACCAAAGGAAAATACATTCTATCATGGCTCTTTGCCATCCAGCTAAAATGGAGGGGTTTAGAGGGTCTAAAACACCCAGATCATGGGCCCCATAGTCCTGCATCTCCTCAGGACATAGAGGTGTGTATTGCTTCTACTGTTGTTTATACTAATGAAAAAGGTGCACAGAAACCACTTATTCTTTAGCCCAGTCAGATTAAAGGTGGGGGGGATTTAATCTCTTTGTCCTGAAGCATGTTCTGCTACTGTTCTTCTCCACATGATCGTGCATCAGAAATAGCCGCAGTGTGTTTCTGTGGAAGAAAGGAATGCCATTAAGGAGCAGCACTTCAAACGCTGAGCAAGTCCATCTCCTCAGAAATAGATTAAGGCAGGTTGGTGGAAATAAGTTTCCCCAGCATTATCATTCATACCTGAAAGAACTTTGGTTCCTATTCAGCAAGGGACAGACTAGATTCTTATCTCATTTTGCTGACAAACTGGAAGAGAAATAAAGGACCTAACCCCTGAGAATGTAGTGGGCTTCCTGTTTTCCAACCTTCAGACTTTGTGTTTTCTCTTCAGTCTCTTTTCTTTGCCTGCCCTCTGTCAAGGACAACTGCCACCTCTGTTATTTAAAAGTTCAAGCTGGAAATTACTTAGAGTGATGGGCACATTGGCTCAGGAAGTGGGGGGGGGGGGCGGGGGCGGGGAATGGGGACAGACCCAGAATCAAAGCTCTCAAGCTGATGAGCCTTTTTCATTACATGAAACAGTTTGTATAAATCCCATAGACATGTTCTGGGGACCTTTCTGCTCTCACAGGTATTCCCCTGTTCACTGGTATCTCACAAAATTGAAGATGGTACCTCAGACAACTTCTCATCCAGACAGCTGCCCTTCCTGCCTTTCATCCCTTCCCCCATCACCTTCCACACTCCTAAAAAATACACAAGATAAGTGATGAAGTGGAGTGGGACTCAGTTATGAGAGATGGAGAGAGAGAGAGAGTGTGTGTGTGTTTGGGGGTGGGGGGGCAGGAGGAAGAGTAGGGAAGAGGCTGATTTTTGTTTTCAATCCTTGCACCCCCTCTCTAGAGCAGAAAAAAGCCAAAAGGTATAGAGAAAGAGAAGGGCATATTTTCTTCTGGCCCATCTGCCAGCCTGAAAAGGAGAGTAGATTAAGTCCTACCTAGTTTGCTTCCCTTCCTTGGACAGCTGCTGCAAGGGGAATGGAAATTCTGTTGTGAAGCAAGGTAAACTAAAGTAGTCCAGCCTGTCAGGTTCAACTAAACTCTGTCAGAGTGATAGGGCATATTTCTTCCCTAAACCCTCATTTTTTCTTCTCCCACTCCCTTCTGTGTCACCCTTGCAGTTGCATTTGCTCCCCTTTTCACCCTTCCCTCAGTCCCACAGTACTTAAGTCCATATCAGTAATTTATATTAATGTCTCTCTCCCCAGATAGACTGTAAACTAGTAGTGGGCAGGGAATGTGTTTACCAACTCTGTTATATTCTCCCAAGTGCTTACAGTGCTCTGTATGCAGTAAGCACTCAAATGATTGATGGATTCTTCTTTTTCCTTGTTAGTAGAGGTTTTTTCCTCTTTTCATCCACCCACACTCCACTGGCTGCCTTTTTTCTGTCAAATGTGATCTTTGTCCCCTACTTGGTTCTATGATTGGTGCTACAATCAGCACTTACCTCCTTCTTACCCTTCTTACCTTCATAACCTTCCCAACATCCCTTTCCACATGTACCTTCCCCATCCCTGTAATGCCCGTTTCTCCCATGTCTCCCTTCATCTTTCTCGAATTCCTCTAATCCTTTACCTTCACCCTAGAGCTCGCCCTTTCCTGAAAGTGATTCTGAAACTCTAAGGAAATCCACCATCCTCTTGATAAGAGATAAGACTCCTACTGCTGTGTGAAGTTGTATTGGTCTCTGCTAAGCACTTAGTACAGTGCTCTACACACAGTAAGCCCTCAAAAATATCACTGATTAATTGACGTGTAAATAATTGTGGTACTGAAGTACTTACTATGTGCCAAACACTGGGATAGATACAAGATAATCAGGTAATAATAATAATGTTGGTATTTGTTAAGCGCTTACTATGTGCCGAGCACTGTTCTAAGCACTGGGGTAGACACAGGGGAATCAGGTTGACCCACTTGGGGCTCACAGTCTTAATCCCCATTTTACAGATGAGGTAACTGAGGCACCGAGAAGTTAAGTGACTTGCCCAAAGTCACACAGCTGACAAGTGGCCGAGCCGGGATTCGAACCCATGACCTCTGACTCCAAAGCCTGTGCTCTTTCCACTGAGCCATGGGGATCACAGTCTAAGTAGGAGGGAGCACAGTTATTGAATTGACATCTTTTAGATGAGGGAACTGAGGCTCAGAGAAGTTAAGTGATTTGCCCAAGGTCACACAGCAGAAAAGTGGCAGAGCTCAGATTAGAACACAGATCCTCTGGCTCCCAGATCTGTGCTTTCTCCACTAGGCCATACTGCTTCTGGATCATCCAGACAGCAATGCAAGCTCCCAGAGCTGCCAGGATTATGAACTGCTAATTTCTGAGATGTTAGTGCTGTTACCCTTGAAGACAATAAATGGTGAAGTGGGGAATTCCTTGCTGCCCATCGACTAGAACCATTCGAGGTGATTCAAACATTACAATAAGACCCGCAAGGGAACTTGAGGAATAGCCTTCCTGGATTCCTTAAGAATAAGCTTCTCTTGGGATGGGTTTGATGCAGCCTTGTCTGAAAGAAGGGCTAGGTTTTTGAGTCTTGTCACATATCAGTGATGTGACTCTGGTCCCCCTGAACCACTGGGGTGAATACCGAGAAAGGAGAAAAGCCAACAGACCCAAAATGGAGAACTGAAACCTCACTTCCAGTAACAGAGCAAACTTTTTAACTATAAATAGCCTTTTCATAAACTTAGGACCCAAAGGTTATCTAAAGCACACGTCAAGTGGACTACTCCCATCCTTCCTCAGTAAAGTCAGAAATACAGTGGCAAACCACCTGGTGGACTGGGAAGAAACAGGGATACAATGAGTTGAAAAAGCAGAAAACTCACTTCCCTTTATCTGTAAGGCAGGACACTGGTGACTAGCAACATGGCCTAGTGAATATAACATGGACCTGGGAGTCAGAAGGACCTGGGTTCTAATCCCCACTCTGCCACTGCTGCTATGTGACCTGAGGAAAGTCACTTCTCTGTGCCTCAGTTCCCTCATCTGTAAAAATGGGGCTTAAGACTGTGAGCCCCATATGGGACAGGGACTGTGTCCAACCTGATTAGTTTGTATCTACCCCAACACTTAGAACAGTACTTGACACACGGTAACCGCTTAACAAATACCATCATGTGTTGTTATTATTATCACTTGATCCCCACAGCCCATGGGGTGCCACAATCAGATGTTTCTCTGTCAGCTCTGAGTCTCTATATCTCTCTGACAGTGTTTAGAGTTCAGTCTAGCCTCTGCTCCTGAACAGGGATGAGAGGTAGCCATCCCTATTAGCTCAGACACGAGGGAAGGAGTTGGGGGGGGGAAGAGAGAGAGGGGGAAAAAAAAAGCACACACCCGGCAGAGCTGGAGAAAAAGAATCCCAAAGCGCATTGTAAGATGTCAGCCTAATTATAGAGTCAGATTGCACCCAACCTGGAGGGAAGTTACGACTGCACCGTTTCTGACTCTTGTGAAGATCATTCATGCTACAGAGTGGCGGAGGGTGTGTTTTTCTCACTCATTCCCTCTCATTTCTCTAGCACTTAGCATAGCCGGAGGGTGGTATGACTCCCTTATTACCGAAACACACTTCAAACCCATGTCAGATTGTGGGGGAGAAAGTGATTTACAAGCTGCCGGCAGAACACTGGTGTAAACAAGATAATGCACATTAATGCTCAACAGGTCAATTAGTATTCAGTTATTCTGAACAGCAGCTGACCCTGCTGCTTGGGAATTGGAATGAAAAGGAACATGCCGCTTTAAAGAAAAACCCCCTCTATTCCACTCAACCTCCAATCTCTGGACTTGCAAAGGCTTGAGAAGCTCTTTGTCCAATAATTGGACTGAGAAATACAATAGAAAACAAACATCATGTTAATAAGATTCTTGCCATCTGACCTGCTTCTCTTATTATCTAGCCTTCATCCTTTTTCCTCAGCCCAAATTGTTCTCGTTTTGGTCTACAGCCACGAATGCTCGAAGTCAGTGTGTGGCATGAAATGATGAACTTACCTTTAACTCGAAGTTGTCAAAGGATCTTCGACAACCCCACCAGGGCTTCTTTGGCAGACCTCATGGGGAATTTTCCCATTTCCTCCTTTGGTAACTTATGTCACGGCACATCCGTTAATCTTGCCTCCAAGGATTCTGACACTGATGATCTTACATCCATTATTTGAATCTCCCTGAGAATCCTTCAGATAAACAAAAAAAAAATAATAAAGCTCAGATAATTAAATAAAATTAGCTAAGTACCTGCTAAAGAAAGCCAACTTTAATTTTGCTCTTGACTCGGAATTGTTTTTGGGGGTTTTTTTTGGTAGTATTTGTTAAGCACTTACTATTTACTGTACTAAGCATCAGGGTAGGTTCCGGCGTATCAAGTTGGATACAGTCTCTATTCCTTATGGGGTTCACTGTCTTAATGCCCATTTTATAGATGAGGAAATCGAGGCACGGAGAAATGAAGTGACTTGCCCAAGTGTCACAACAGACAAGTGGCAAAGCTGGGGTAAGAACCCAGGTCCTCTGCCTCCCAGGCATGTGCTCTATCCACTAGGCCATGCTGCTGCTTCTCAGGCTTGATTCATTCTGATAATTGACTTGCGACTATTTTTAAAACACTGGCTCAGTCTTCGGAAGGCAAAAACAATGCCTGTTTGTGGTTAGAAATGCTCCCCTGTTGGAGTGTAAGTTCCAAGTGGACAGGAAATCTGTCACTTTATTATCCTGACCTTCCCAAGATGAGACTTAAAAACTGCAATACTGTCAATCTATCCCAGAGCTTAGAACAGTGCCTTGCACTTAATACCATTTAAAAAATGGTATTTATTGAGTACTTACTGTTTGCAGAATACCATACTAAGCACATGGGGGAAAATACAATATAGTGGAGGTGGCAGATTGATTCCCTATCCCAAGGAGTTTACAATCTAGAGGGGAAGAAGGATATTAAATTATAGGTAGGTACATATGTGCTGTGGGACTGAGGATGGGATGAATATTAAGTGTTTAAAGGGTAGCGAGACAAGTGCATAAAATCCCACACCCCCTTGTTAATGGGAAAACTATATCCAGCTCCTTATCCTCTCAAAGCTCAAGTTTTGGCAGACTGTAAATGTATTTGCCCTAAATCTGGATGGACTGAAAGTGGCTGGTATCATTCTAGGCAAGTCATGCAACCTGGACTTTGCACTGTGAGATTACATCTTGGTGTGTGCTTCTTGGAGTGAATGCAGCTTCCAACCAAGTCTAAACTCTGTAAAGATTCCAGCCCCTGAGAGAATCTGCCTCCGGTAGATAGGCGGGACATGGCTTAGTGGATAGAGCATGGACCTGGGATTTGGAAGGACCTGATTCTAACCCTGGCTCTGCCACATGTCTGCTGTATGACCTTAGGCAAGTTGTTTAATTTCTCTGAGCCTCAGTTATCTGTAAAATGGGGATTAAGAATGTGAACCCTATGTGGGACAGGGACTGTAACCAACCTGATTAACTGAGAACAGTGCTTGGCATATAGTAAGCGCTTAGTGAATACCATAATTATTATCTTTAAGATCTCTGGCTTCAACCAACCTTCAGGGAATCAGATACTCGTCGAGCTCTGTGACTTACAGGGCCATTTGGGTTTGTGAGAAATAGGAAAAAATCATCTCAAAATCTATTTGCAACCACCCACAGGGTCTTGGGTAACCACTAGCATGTTACCACCTAACTTCTAGGACAGAGTAATAGGCTTGATGGATTGAGAGAGGCATGGGCTCTTTCAAACTTTCTGGTTCAGAGTTTTCCCTTCAGCTTATCTATAAAGTGGGAAAATATGGTCTCAAACCAACAGCTAGTAGGAGGATCAACTTCGAGAACAGTTACCAACTTGTGGTCAGTATCGACCTTGGCTGTTCCATGGTAATTTGCCAGGGCCAGGTCTCGCACAGGCCTGAGAGTCAGGAAGACCTGGGTTCGAATCCCAGCTCCACCATTTATTTGCTGTGTGACTTGGGGTAAGTCACTTCACTTCTCTGTGCCTGTTACCTCATCTGTAAAATGGGGATTAAGACCGTGAGCCCCACATGGGGCATAGATCGTGTCCAACCCGATTATTTTGTACCTACCCTAGCACTTAGTATAGTGCCTAGTCTACAGTAAGTGTTTTAGCAAATACCATTTTTTAAAAAAAAGCTCCTTGTGGGTAGGGAACATGTCTACCAACACTGTTGTATTCTCCCAAGTGCTTGGTACAGTGCTCTGCACACAGTAAGCACTCAATAAATACCACTGATTGAATGACCTGGGCTGTGGGAGAGACACACCAAACTTTGGAGGGTGGCTTGCCCCTTAGAAGAGAAGACAGAATTTTCCAATTGATCTTGAGAGGTCAGAGAAGCAGTTATGAACAAACCGACTGGATTTCAGCAATGCACTTTGGGAGGAACAAACCCTAAAAAACTACAAGTTGGGAATGGGCCCATGAACAATATTCAGAAAAAGATTATGGAGTCATAGTGGATGGCAAGCTGACTATGGGCTAGAAGTACAGGGCTGTTGACAAAAAAAAAAAGAATATCAACAGGAATCCAGCCTGTATGGGATCCTCAATTGGAGCGGTGGGGTGGGCTAAATTATCATTAGTATTAGTGTTATTATTAGTGCTAGAGTGCTAGCCCTGACAGTGTGAAAAACACTGTACACATCTCTGGCACCACAAGGTGCTCACAGTCTAAGTTGGGAAGGAAAGATCCATAGAACAAGAATATCACACACCTGACATGGAAAAAAATTGTAAATTCAATACGACACATCAGTTAATCGATCAATCGGTATTTATTGGGCATTTACTGTGTACGGAGCACTCTATTGAGTGCTCAGGGTTGGTAGGCTCAGCCACTTGTCCTCTGTGTGACTTTGGGCAAGTCACTTCACTTCTCTGGGCCTCAGTTACTCCACGTAAAATGGGGATGAAGACTGTGAGCCCCACGTGGGACAACCTGATCACCTTGTATCCTTCCCAGCGCTTAGAACGGTGCTTTGCACATAGTAAGCGCTTAACAAATGCCATCATCATCATGTTCCCTACCCCGAAGGAGCTTACAGTCTAGAGGGGGAGACGGAAAAGATTATAGATAGGTATGTAAGTGCCGTGGGGCTGAGGGTGGGCTGGATATCAAGGTACACAATATGCATGAACAGTATGTAGAGGGGGTAGTTTATAAATTCCTCCCTGCTCCAGACAGAAATCCAAGTGCACTTAGATTTGCACCCTTTTTTCACCCCTCCCCACAGCACTTATGTACACATCTGTAATGTGATGAGACAGGCATCCCCCTCTAGACTGTAACCACCTTGTGGGGAAGGTATGTTTCTATCAACTCTGTTATAGTGTACTCTCCCAAGCACTTAATACAGTGCTCTGCATGCAGTAAGTGCTCAGCTGTATTTATCGAGCATGTACTATGTGCAGAACACTGTACTAAGCGCTTGGGAGAGTGCAGTACAACAATATAACAAGACACATTTCCTGCCCACAGTGTACAATTGATTGATAGTTGCAAACTGGACTCTAAAGGTCGTGAAAGTTTCTCTGCCTTGGGATCAGGTTAAAGGGGGGAAGGCCAGCCTGATGTATGTGTGTTTTGGGGGTGGGTAGAGTCCCTGTCTTCCATACCCCTAAAGGATTGACAAACACGGAAGGGTACAAAGTGAAACCAATCCCAAATTTGGGGAGGAGCAAGGGCTTCAATTCAGCACCTGCTTTGTTTCCTCACATAATTTCACAATTTGGTCATCTTTAATAGGAAGCCTGACTTTGAACTTCAAGATTGCTGAGCTGAGAAAAATAAGCTTAATTTTCCCTTAAAGGAAAACAAAACAAATTTACAAATTTGTTCCCTTTGGGGTAGGGGAGAAGGGTTGAGTGAAAAAGTGACGTTTGACAATGAACTTTCTCTTCATTAAAAAACGGCCCAGAGAAGGTTCCTGGAGGAGACCGCTTTAGAAAAAGCAAATACCAGCAGTCCTGGTTTTAAGACGCTTGAGTTAGATTTATCCCTGTTTCAGCTAAACAGCACTTAAATTCTGATTTTACATTAGTTTTCTTTATATGACACAGGATAAAAGCAAGGGAACCACTGGAACTGGGGAGACATTATAAAGTATGGTGGGCGGTCATGCAGAAGGGGAGGCTGCAAGATTGGCAGTGGGGTTTGCCAATTCATTCATTCATTCAATAGTATTTATTGAGTGCTTACTATGTGCAGAGCACTGTACTAAGCGCTTGGAATGTACAAATCGGTAACATAGAGACAGTCCCTGCCCTTTGACGGGCTTACAGTCTAATCGGGGGAGACGGACAGATAAGAACAATAGCAATAAATAGAATCAAGGGGATGAACATCTCATTAAAACAATTGTAAATAAATAGAATCAAGGAGATGTACATTTCATTAACAAAATGAGGACTGACATGGCTATTTTACTCCCACCGAAGTAAAAGTCAGCTATCCTACTGTCGAACCTCTCTGACTCTGTATAAATACATTAATGTACCTATATAACTCATGGGCAGCAGCTTGAGTACAAAAATCTGAGTACCTAGCATTTACGGGACATATTTATACCCTCCTTAGCACTTATGTCCATTTTATTTTTGGCCTTTTTAATTACAAATTTTTTTGTTTGTCTTCACCAATTAGAGTGTCAGCTCCTTGTTGACAGGGACTGTGTCACTTGGTTATTCTGTTCTTCCCAAGTGCCTATTACAGTGCACTGCACCAGGTAAGCTCATTGTGGGCAGGCAATGTGTGTCGTTATGTCGTACTCTCCCAAGCGCTCAATACAGTGCTTTGCACACAGTAAACACTCAATAGATACGATTAAATGGATGAATGAAGGTGGGTGCTCAATAAATGTTACCGCTGCTACTAAAATTAGAGTGCCTGATTTGGGGTTCAGGAACCAATGCCCCATCTCTAACACTGTTCCTGTCAGAAAATTGGTTCTGACTTACATTTCAACTTAAGGGGTAGATTTCAGGAACCAATTGTGTCTGACATCTGAGTTTCACTCTTAACTAACTATAGGACAGAGGTGCTAGCTCACAATCCCGTCCCCCCCAAACACACACAGACACACACACCCCTTTTCAACCTCCATATTAAATATAAAAACAGAGTTCAGGAGCAGATTCCTTCTCTGAGCCGCTATTGAAAGAGTGGCATTTATAGTGCCCTCCCTGGGGCTTTAAAATAAGCCTGAGTTCTGACGCTGAGAACCAAATAGAGAGTTTCAAAGCAGAGGCAAAATACTTAAATACCAGTTTCTGAATAACAAGCGCAGACTTCGAAGAGCTAACGGGGCTCCCCAAATGTACTCTCGAGAAGCAGCGTGGCTCAGTGGAAAGAGCCCAGGCTTGGGAGTCAGAGGTCATGGGTTCTTATCCTGACTCTGCTGCTTGTCAGCTGTGTGACTGTGGGCAAGTCACTTATCTTCTCTGGGCCTCAGTTACCTCATCTGGAAAATGGGGATTAAGACTGTGAGCCTCACGTGGGACAACCTTTCATTCAATAGTATTTATTGAGCGCTTACTATGTGCAGAGCACTGTACTAAGCGCTTGGGATGAACAAGTCGGCAACAGATAGAGACAGTCCCTGCCGTTTGACGGGCTTACAGTCTAATCGGGGGAGACGGACAGACAAGAACAATGGCACTAAACAGCGTCAAGGGGAAGAACATCTCGTAAAAACAATGGCAACTAAATAGAATCAAGGCGATGTACAATTCATTAACAAAATAAATAGGGTAACGAAAATATATACAGTTGAGCGGACGAGTACAGTGCTGTGGGGATGGGAAGGGAGAGGTGGAGGAGCAGAGGGAAAAGGGGAAAATGAGGCTTTAGCTGCGGAGAGGTAAAGGGGGGATGGCAGAGGGAGTAGAGGGGGAAGAGGAGCTCAGTCTGGGAACGCCTCTTGGAGGAGGTGATTTTTAAGTAAGGTTTTGAAGAGGGAAAGAGAATCGGTTTGGCGGAGGTGAGGAGGGAGGGCGTTCCAGGACTGCGGGAGGACGTGACCCAGGGGTCGACGGCGGGATAGGCGAGACCGAGGGACGGCGAGGAGGTGGGCGGCAGAGGAGCGGAGCGTGCGGGGTGGGCGGTAGAAAGAGAGAAGGGAGGAGAGGTAGGAAGGGGCAAGGTGATGGAGAGCCTTGAAGCCTAGAGTGAGGAGTTTTTGTTTGGAGCGGAGGTCGATAGGCAACCACTGGAGTTGTTTAAGAAGGGGAGTGACATGCCCAGATCGTTTCTGCAGGAAGATGAGCCGGGCAGCGGAGTGAAGAATAGACCGGAGCGGGGCGAGAGAGGAGGAAGGGAGGTCAGAGAGAAGGCTGGCACAGTAGTCTAGCCGGGATATAACGAGAGCCCGTAATAGTAAGGTAGCCGTTTGGGTGGAGAGGAAAGGGCGGATCTTGGCGATATTGTAGAGGTGAAACCGGCAGGTCTTGGTAACGGATAGGATGTGTGGGGTGAACGAGAGGGACGAGTCAAGGATGACACCGAGATTGCGGGCCTGCGGGACGGGAAGGATGGTCGTGCCATCCACGGTGATGGAGAAGTCTGGGAGCGGACCGGGCTTGGGAGGGAAGATGAGGAGCTCAGTCTTGCTCATGTTGAGTTTTAGGTGGCGGGCCGACATCCAGGTGGAGACGTCCCGGAGGCAGGAGGAGATGCGAGCCTGAAGGGAGGGGGAGAGGACAGGGGCGGAGATGTAGATCTGCGTGTCATCTGCGTAGAGATGGTAGTCAAAGCCGTGAGAGCGGATGAGTTCACCGAGGGAGTGAGTGTAAATGGAGAACAGAAGAGGGCCAAGAACTGACCCTTGAGGAACTCCAACAGTTAAAGGATGGGAGGGGGAGGAGGCTCCAGCGTAGGAGACCGAGAATGATCGGCCAGAGAGGTAAGAGGAGAACCAGGAGAGGACAGAGTCCGTGAAGCCAAGGTGAGATAAGGTATGGAGGAGGAGGGGATGGTCGACAGTGTCAAAGGCAGCAGAGAGGTCAAGGAGGATCGGAATGGAGTAGGAGCCATTGGATCTGGCAAGAAGGAGGTCATGGGTGACCTTAGAGAGAGCAGTCTCGGTAGAGTGGAGGGGACGGAAGCCAGATCGGAGGGGGTCTAGGAGAGAATGGGAGTTAAGGAATTCTAGGCATCGATTGTAGACGACTCGTTCTAAGATTTTGGAAAGGAAGGGTAGTAGGGAGATAGGACGATAACTGGAGGGGGAAGTGGGGTCAAGAGCGGGTTTTTTTAGGATGGGGGAGACGTGGGCGTGTTTGAAGGCAGAGGGGAAGGAGCCCTTGGAGATTGAGTGGTTAAAAATAGAAGTTAAGGAAGGGAGGAGGGCAGGGGCGATGGTTTTAATAAGGTGAGAGGGAATGGGGTCCGCGGCGCAGGTGGAGGGGGTGGCACTTGCGAGGAGGGAGGAGATCTCCTCTGAGGATACTGCAGGGAAGGATGGGAAAGTAGGGGAGGGGGTTGTTGGGGGGGAGGGGAGAGGCGGAGGGATTACCCTGTATCTACCCCAGTGCTTAGAACAGTGCTCTGCACATAGTAAGCACTTAACAAGTACCAACATTATTATTATTATTACTCTATGCTCTCTGAGGGAAAAGTTTTAAAAATGAAAATCAAAACTGGCGGTGGAAACGTTGGTGCCACCTAGTATCAATCAGTGGTATTCATTGAGCCCCTACTGTATGCAGAGCACTGTACAAAGTGTTTGGGAGAGCAGAAATCTGACAGAGTTGGTGGACGTGTTCTCTGCCTGCGAGGAGCACCAAGTGAATACATTCCCGACACCTTGTGCTTGGGAATCTTCTGGTCAGCAGAGAGCTGGTAGTGGGCAGGGAACGTGTCTGTTGTTGTATTTTACTCTCCCAAGAGCTTACTACAGTGTTTTCCACACAGTAAGTGCTCAATAAAAGCGATTGAATGAATGAGTAGTGCCGAAAATCCTGTCATGGAAACAGTTAATGAGACTCTTTCTGTCCTCCCCCTGAGCATTTCAACAGGCGATGTTATTTAAAGGGACATTGATTAACCAACCCGATGGTGATTGCACCTATTGAGGTCGCTACCTCCCTCAGAGTTGAAGCGTATGAATCCGATGCCCTTTTTTCCCTAGACTGATTTATAAGTGCTTATGTTTATGCATCTAATACACCAGCCTATTATCCCTTTCCATTTCCGAACACGGCTGCTGTGCAAAATGGCCAGCTACTTTTGTTCCTGGGCTGTCAGTATTGCACTGAAGGCTGTATTGGGAATAACGGTAATTGCGTTCATAGGTGGGTGAGGAAAATGCAACTGCTTTTAAAAATGAGTCAAATTCAGCCACCTAAGCCAGCTGGCCAGTGAACAGAGTAGGCGGAATTATGCCGTGTAGCGCATCCCACTGACAAGGAAATGAGGCTGAAGAGGTTCTCTGAACAAATATTGTGTGGAAGCTTTTGGAAGCTTCGGGTTCCTCTTTCTCACCCTTCCCTACCCCTCCCTCCTTAAATCAAGCTCCTCTAGCCCCACCCCTCTTCAATACCCATTTGCCTGCTGTGTGACTTTGGGCAAGCCACTTCTCTGTGCCTCAGTTACCTCATCTGTAAAATGAGGATTAAGACTGTGAGCCCCATGTGGAACAGGGAAGCCCCTTTGGAACAGGGACTGTGTCCAACCTGATTACCTTGTATTTACCCCAGCACTTAGAACAGTGCTTGGCATATGGTAAGCACTTAACAAATACCATAATTATTATTGGAGGCTTCAGGAATTGCTGAGTTGTTCTGCCAACTCATACTGGGGCTCCTGGGGAAGCCAGGAGAAACTCAACACCACCACAGAGGGAAAGCAGAATGGCCTAGTGGATGGAGCACGGGCCTGTGTATCAGAAGGACCTGCCACTTGTCTGCTGTGTGATCTTAGGCAAGTCAATTCACTTCTCTGGGCCTCTGTTCCCTCATCTGTAAAATGGGGATTAAGACTGTGAGCCCTATGTGGGACAGGGAGTGTGTCCAACCCAATTTTTTTTTTTATCCACTCTAGTGCTTAGTACAGTGCCTGCCACATAGTAAGTGCTTAGCAAATGCCACAATTATTATTATATGAGCCCAATAGCAATGTGAACTTGGGTATTTTCACCTGATTGATAGAATTCCTTCCCCAGGCAGGCCTCTCTTCTCAGTTCTCTTAGTAGTAATCATGGAATTTATTAAGTGCCTACTTTGTGCAAAACACTGTACTAAGAGCTGTGGAAAATATATGGGCGAGAATTAGACATGGTCCCTAGGTACCAAAGGGTTCACAATCTAAGAGAAAATAAAATGGACAAGAGAAGGATTTGGCAACATTCCCTGGCTGACCTCTTATTTTCCTACCATATTTGCCCTCCCTTCTATGTCGTCTTTGTGTTTGGGTCTGTACCCCTTAAGCACTGTGATACCTCACCCCCAGAGTCAACACCACTTATGGACATATCCTTATATTCTACCACTTGCTCAATCTGTAATTTGGGAGACTGTAAGCTTCTTGAGGATGGAGATTGTGTCTATCTATTGTATTGTCTCCCAAGCACTTAGTATAGTGCTTGGTACACAGTAAGCACTCAGGAAATACCATTGATAGAATCAGAAAAGGTGAAACAATAAAAACAGAAGAGACAGAACAAAGATAAATGAAATAAAAGTATTAGAGCATTAGGCTACAGCCAATCACACTCTGGCCTCCACAATATTTTAAAGTTCCCGAAGGTCTCACGTTGCTCGTATGTCTTCACACTTCCTGGACTGTGGCAGGGACTGATAGGAAGCTCTGATGATTTGGAGACTAGACAGCTTTCCCCACCAGCACCCTAGGCTGTGAATCAGCACAGCCTAGCGGAATGAGTACGGGCCTGGGAGTCAGAGGACCTGGGTTCTAATCCCAGCTCTGCCACGTGCCTGCTGTGGGACCTTGGGCAAATCGCTTCACCTCTCTGGGCCTCAGTTCCTTCCACTCTAAAATGAGGATTCAATGCCTGTTCTCTCTATTTAGACTGTGAGTCCCATGTGGAACAGGGACTGTGTCCTACCTGATTAACTTGTATCTACCCTAGCACTTACCACATAGTTAAGTGCTTAACAAATAAGCTCCTTCTCTAGACTTTAAGCTCGCTCTCTAGACTGTAAGCTTGTGGGCAGGGAATGTCTGTTTATTGTACTCTCCCAAGCATGTTAGTGTTCTGCACACAGTAAGCGCTCGATAAATATGATTGAATGAATAATAATAATCTCTGTGATCCAGTGGTGAAATGGACCCGCAGGAGCTTCCCACTGCTAATGTTTCCTCACCCTTCCTTAGGTGGAGCAAGGCCTGATGAGAAGTTCCTTCCAGGCACCTCCACATTCTGCGTGGCTCCAGATGGAGCCTCCGTGAAAAGGAAAAACTGGAGGCGGGCCCTGGGTCGGACAGTTGATCTGAATTGGAGATCTGATGCGATTGTGGTTGAGACCTACCTAAACTGTTCAGCTTAACCTGTTAAGCCTTCAGAATACTATCGGTCCTTCCCAGAACAGGTTGTGGAAGGGCTGTTGAAGCCATTCAATGCCATGTGCCTTACTGTAGCATGTTGCTATATTTGCGATCTCGCTTTTTATTGTTTATTGTCGTCAGATTTTGAATTTGATCAGGTCGCCCCTTAATCGAGTCTACCCCCGACCCTGGTCATCACCCCTTTTATTAACACGACGATATTGTATCATACTGTATCATGTTGCTATATTAGCACCACTGTATTGTATCATATTGTATCATGTTGCTATATTACCGATTTCGTTTATTACTGTTTATTGTTGTCAGTGCTGCCACCCACCTCTCTGGCCTCGCCATGTCCCTCCTCCCCCCTCCCCCCTCCCGCCCCTTCCTATCCTCCCCTTCCCCTTCCCCTTCCCCTCTCTCGCTCAGCTCTTTCCCGCTCTCTCCTCTGTCTCCTCCCCCCCCCCTCTCCCGCCCTAGAACCCCACTTTACCAGCGCTACCCCTCTTCCCCCTCCCCCTACTCTTCCCCCCACCAAACCCCCTCTTCACCCCCTCCCCCCTTCTCTCTTCCCCACCCATGCCCCATCCCAGTCCTCTTGTCCCACCGCCACCCCTCATCCCCCTCTCCCTGTCCAGGGCCCCGCCACCTCCTTCCCATCCAAACCCTCCCCTCCCCCCGCCCTTCCCCCCCTCCTCCCCTTGCACCCACAGCTACTTTCAAGTGTGGCCTCTGGAACCCCCGCTCTATTACAGGCAAGCTACCTTTCATCCATGACCTTTTCCTCTCCCGCTCTCTCCTCCTCCTCGCCCTTTCGGAAACGTGGCTCTCTCCCGAAGACACGGTCTCCGCCGCCGCTCTCTCCAGCGGAGGCCTCTCCTTCTCCCACTCCCCCAGACTCACCGGTAAGGGAGGAGGCGTCGGCTTCCTCCTCTCGCCCCGATGCCGCTTCCGCACTATCCCTCCTCCCCCCTCCCTCTCCTTCCCCTCCTTCGAAGCCCATATCATTCGCCTCTACCACCCACTCCAGTTACTTGTCGCCGTCATCTACCGCCCTCCCGGTCCCACCTCCGACTTCTTCGACCACCTTGACCCCTTTCTCACCTTCCTCCTCTCCTTCTCTCTGCCCACTCTGATCCTTGGAGACTTCAACATCCATACGGATGTACCCGACGACTCCTCTGCCGCCCGCCTGCTATCCCTCCTCGACTCTGCCGACCTCCTCCTCCACCATACCGCGCCCACTCACCGACTCGGTCACACCCTCGATCTCGTCATCTCCTACCGCTGCACTATCTCCTCACTCACCAACTCTGAAATCCCACTCACCTGCCTCATCTCTCACACTCCCTCCCCCTGCAAATCTTCACTACTGCCCCACAGAGACCTCCGCTCTCTCGATCCCATCCGTCTTTCCAATAGCATCTCGCCTCACCTTGCCGCCCTGTCCTCTCTTCCCACTCTCGACGATCAGGTCTCCGCTCTCAACTCCACCCTCTCTACTCATCTCGACTCTCTCGCCCCCCTTTCCCTCCGCCGCGCTCGCTCCACTAACCCACAGCCCTGGATCACCTCCTCCGTCCGCCTCCTACGCTCCTATGCTCGAGCTGCTGAGCGCTGCTGGCGAAAGTCCAAGCACCAAGCCGACCTCACACACTTCAAATTTATCCTTTCCTGCCTTAACTCTGCCCTCTCCTCCGCCAGGCAAAGCTTCTTCTCCTCCCTCATCGACACCCATGCCCGTCACCCCCGCCGATTGTTCCGGACCTTTAACTCTCTCCTTAGGCCCCCTGTTCCTCCCCCTCCCCCATCTCTCACCCCTAATGATCTGGCCACCTATTTCCTCACGAAAATCAACACGATCAGGTCTGAGCTCCCCAAAGTCACCCCTCCGCCTCTCCCCTCCCCCCCCAACAACCCCCTCCCCTACTTTCCCATCCTTCCCTGCAGTATCCTCAGAGGAGATCTCCTCCCTCCTCGCAAGTGCCACCCCCTCCACCTGCGCCTCGGACCCCATTCCCTCTCACCTTCTTAAAACCATCGCCCCTGCCCTCCTCCCTTCCTTAACTTCTATTTTTAACCACTCAATCTCCAAGGGCTCCTTCCCCTCTGCCTTCAAACACGCCCACGTCTCCCCCATCCTAAAAAAACCCGCTCTTGACCCCACTTCCCCCTCCAGTTATCGTCCTATCTCCCTACTACCCTTCCTTTCCAAAATCTTAGAACGAGTCGTCTACAATCGATGCCTAGAATTCCTTAACTCCCATTCTCTCCTAGACCCCCTCCAATCTGGCTTCCGTCCCCTCCACTCTACCGAGACTGCTCTCTCTAAGGTCACCCATGACCTCCTTCTTGCCAAATCCAATGGCTCCTACTCCATTCCGATCCTCCTTGACCTCTCTGCTGCCTTTGACACTGTCGACCATCCCCTCCTCCTCCATACCTTATCTCACCTTGGCTTCACGGACTCTGTCCTCTCCTGGTTCTCCTCTTACCTCTCTGGCCGATCATTCTCGGTCTCCTACGCTGGAGCCTCCTCCCCCTCCCATCCTTTAACTGTTGGAGTTCCTCAAGGGTCAGTTCTTGGCCCTCTTCTGTTCTCCATTTACACTCACTCCCTCGGTGAACTCATCCGCTCTCACGGCTTTGACTACCATCTCTACGCAGATGACACGCAGATCTACATCTCCGCCCCTGTCCTCTCCCCCTCCCTTCAGGCTCGCATCTCCTCCTGCCTCCGGGACGTCTCCACCTGGATGTCGGCCCGCCACCTAAAACTCAACATGAGCAAGACTGAGCTCCTCATCTTCCCTCCCAAGCCCGGTCCGCTCCCAGACTTCTCCATCACCGTGGATGGCACGACCATCCTTCCCGTCCCGCAGGCCCGCAATCTCGGTGTCATCCTTGACTCGTCCCTCTCGTTCACCCCACACATCCTATCCGTTACCAAGACCTGCCGGTTTCACCTCTACAATATCGCCAAGATCCGCCCTTTCCTCTCCACCCAAACGGCTACCTTACTATTACGGGCTCTCGTTATATCCCGGCTAGACTACTGTGCCAGCCTTCTCTCTGACCTCCCTTCCTCCTCTCTCGCCCCGCTCCGGTCTATTCTTCACTCCGCTGCCCGGCTCATCTTCCCGCAGAAACGATCTGGGCATGTCACTCCCCTTCTTAAACAACTCCAGTGGTTGCCTATCGACCTCCGCTCCAAACAAAAACTCCTCACTCTAGGCTTCAAGGCTCTCCATCACCTTGCCCCTTCCTACCTCTCCTCCCTTCTCTCTTTCTACCGCCCACCCCGCACGCTCCGCTCCTCTGCCGCCCACCTCCTCGCCGTCCCTCGGTGTCGCCTATCCCGCCGTCGACCCCTGGGTCACGTCCTCCCGCGGTCCTGGAACGCCCTCCCTCCTCACCTCCGCCAAACTGATTCTCTTTCCCTCTTCAAAACCTTACTTAAAAATCACCTCCTCCAAGAGGCGTTCCCAGACTGAGCTCCTCTTCCCCCTCTACTCCCTCTGCCATCCCCCCTTTACCTCTCCGCAGCTAAAGCCTCATTTTCCCCTTTTCCCTCTGCTCCTCCACCTCTCCCTTCCCATCCCCACAGCACTGTACCCGTCCGCTCAACTGTATATATTTTCGTTACCCTATTTATTTTGTTAATGAATTGTACATCGCCTTGATTCTATTTAGTTGCCATTGTTTTTACGAGATGTTCTTCCCCTTGACGCTGTTTAGTGCCATTGTTCTTGTCTGTCCGTCTCCCCCGATTAGACTGTAAGCCCGTCAAACGGCAGGGACTGTCTCTATCTGTTGCCGACTTGTTCATCCCAAGCGCTTAGTACAGTGCTCTGCACATAGTAAGCGCTCAATAAATACTATTGAATGAATGAATGAATGAATAATAGGCTTCCCAGGGGTTTCCCAAATTCCCTGAAGGATCAGGATCGCCTGAATGACTAACTGCTCCTGTATAGCATCTCTGAAAGCTACACACAGTTGGTTTTTTTTTAAAAAAAAGGTATTTGTTAAGTGCTTACTATATGCCAGGCACTGTACTAGACACTGGGGTAGATAGAAGTTAATCAGGTTGGACACAGTCCCTGTCCCACATGGGGCTCACACTCTTAATCCCCATTTTACAGATGAAGTAACTGAGGGATAGAGAAGTTGTGACTCATCCAGGTCACACAGCAGAGACGTGGCGGAGCCAAGAGTAGAACCCAGGTCCTTTGACTCCCAGGCCTGTGCTCTATCCACGAGGCCATGCTGCTTCTCTAAGATCTCCTGGAATGCAGGATTTGTGTTCTTGCAGAAGTTCACATTAAGGAAAACTCGATCTGCAATACTCACTGGATGTAACTCTGCCCAGGTGCACACATTTGTTCCTTCTAAAACTACATCATGCTGAATCCAGAGAGACTCGCAGCTTTGGAACGTTCCCTAATTCCCCAGTGGTGATCTATCCAAACTGCATAATGAAAACACTCATTCTGGCAAAATGGAGTGGATAAGGGTCTCTCGCATCCCAAAGTAGAATGACATCTTCAGAGAGGGGTGGACAGTATTCTCTGTGTGGAGACACACAGTGTCCTCTTGCACCTCTTAGCATTTAAAGGCTGCTTTGGAGGATTTGAAGGAAAGAAAGAAAATGAGGGAGTGAGAGAAAGGAAAGAGCCCCTCCCCAAGGCTGGCTGGCTGGTCCCCGGGATTTTTCCCCATTCTTTCTGAGGAGTCAAACCCTGCTTGCGATCAGCTCTCTTCTGTCCTTGGCCCTGTCTTCTGTTCCCTTTCCCAAGAGCTCCTATTGAGAACAGCACTCTTTCCCCAGCCAAAATACGTGAAAGAAAATAAATCTTGTAGGCTCAAATAGCCTAGTAATGTTTTCTTTTTGTGGTGAAGTTAGCTAATTAAATGACAAAATTGTTTTTTTTCCCCTCACAACATTCAATGCATCTCCCCTTTTGTTCCTTCTCACAGGACTGAACACAATAAGTGTGAGACTGTTCCTCAGCATAATTGATAATTAAGAACCTTCCTTCCAGCATTCCTTTACTCAGATCACCTTCTCAAGGACAGAGATTCACCCTGGTGGTTGGTTTTACAAAAAGTTGTTTTTCTTTCAAGAAATCAAAAGGAAAAATTTTTAGTGCATGCTTTGCCTCTCACTCCTCTCCTCCCACAGTACAGTATGAGCTCTCTGCAAGTGTCAAGAAAGTAATGTTGAATTTCTGTAGTGCTCTAGACCAATAATGAATACGTTTAGTGCTAAAATGTCACTTTCCTCAATCAGTGGCACTTATTGAGGTGGCGACTGAGTATAAAGTACTGTACTAAGCACCATGGGGAGTTCAACAGGAACAAAACCCACCTTTCCTGCCTTCAAGGAGTGTATAGACTAAAGTGGGAGACTGTCAGACAATATTGATCTACACATAGTGGGAGCAGGAGGAAGGACAAGGGCACGACAAAAGGTAGTGACTAGGTATCAGGATGAACTGGCCATCTAAATTATTGAATATACAAATGTAAATATACAGGTAATGTTCATGTTTACATGAGATATGTGTTAAAGAGGCTATTTCCAAAGCAGGAATCTGTTTTTTTTTTTCCTGGACCCCAGATGGATCAAATTATTCTCTTGTCTCCCCAGCTTCAAGAGAAGCAGCATGGCCAAGTAGAAAGAGCATAAGCCTGGAAGTCAGAGGACCTGGGTTCTATTCTCTATACCACTACTTGACTGCTGTGTGAATTTAGGCAAGTCACTTCACTTCTCTGTGTCTGTTTCACTCATCTGCAAAATGGGGATTCAATACACACCCTCTCCTACTTAGGCTGTGAGCCTCGTGTGGGATCTGTATCTACCCCAGCGCTTAGTACAGTACTTGGCATATACACAGTAAGCACTAGAAATACCACAGCTCTCTTATCTGGTGAGATTTCCCCATGCAGCCAAAGAAAATGCTTGGGAAACTCATAGCACAATGAACTTGACACCAACGCTACTTCCTGGTTGATCCGATTGCATTTTGGACTTTTCCAGCAATCTCCGAACTCTAAAACCTTACCTCATTTCTGCCACTGCCTTGGAAGCTCTAAATTTAAAGAGAATGTTGTGAGCGCCTGCTTTCTGTTGACTTAACCCAGAAAGAGGTAAATGACTGGATCTAGGCAAAGTGTCAAAGTGTCACCTAATCTCCTCTGAGGTTCCTGTGAAGACAGTTTCTATTTCCAGCTTTGCCTGCTTCTGCCTTGCACTCGGAAAGTGCTCAATAAATGCTTGGGAAGTGGGTTAAAAAGCATTAATCCATTAGTAGGTAAAGCAGTAAGAGGAGATCGATCCAGTATGATTTCTTCCAACACCATGGCCCACTGTAATCCAAGAGGCTCACATTTTCATTCCTTAATTCCTTAGCAGTGTTCTAGCCAAAATGAGTAGCGAAAGCACATGTTCTGCCAGAGTGAATGAGGCTGGATGGAAACTAACTCTCTTCCCCTCTTCAAAGCCCTACTGAGAGCTCACCTCCTCCAGGAGGCCTTCCTAGACTGAGCCCTCCCTTTCCCTCTGCTCCTCCTCTCCTCCCCACTGCCCCTACTCCCTTCCTCTGCTCTACCCCCTTCCCTTCCCCACAGCACTTGTGTATATTTGTACATATTTATTACTCTATTTATTTTACTAATGATGTGTATGTATCTATGATTCTAGTTACCTATTTTGATGGTATTGATGCCTGTCTACTAGTTTTGTTTTGCTGTCTGCCTCCCCTTTCTAGGCTGTGAGCCCATTGTTGGATAAGGATTGTCTCTGTTGCCGAATTGTACTTTCCAAGCGCTTAGTACAGTGTTCTGCTCACAGTAGGTGTTCAATAAATACAATTGAATGAATGAATGAATTAGCATAGCTTATGTTCTAATGAAGTACTTCTGTGTGACCTTGAGCAAGTCACTTACTTCTCTGTGCCTCGTTTACCTCATTTGTAAAATGGCGATTAAGACTGTGAGCCCCTCGTGGGACAACCCGATTAGCTTGTATCTACCCCAGTTCTTAGAACAGGGTTTGGCACATAGAAAGTGCTTAACATATACCATCATTATTATTATTCTTGGAACTCTCGAAGAGAACCTCCCAGTGACAAGGGGGACTCATTTTATCCGACCATCCTTCCCTTATAATTATCATTATTATTATTATATTTGCTTAGGGCTTTTCCCCCTCTAGACTGTGAGCAGGGGATGTGTCTGCTTATTGTTGTATTGTACTCTCCCAATCAGTAGTGCTCTGCATACAGTAAGTGCTCAGTAAATACGACTGAATGAATTGAATGAATTACTGTATTGTCAAGCACTGTTCTAAGCACTGGTAATCAGGTCAGACAGAGTTCCTGTCCCAGATTTCCCCTTCAACACCATTTTAAGCTTTTGTTTTCCTTCTGCCTGGGCTAGTTAATTTCTTTCCAAAGTATCCCCATAAAGCAGATGGGGGAAGCTTCAACTTAAAAGTTGATGAAACTATCTGTTTCTATTGCCCCATATAGGTCATGAGGCCCAAATGGATTTTCAAAGCCAACAGCCCTTGATTTCCCAATGCAATAAATCTCGTGGGAAAGCTGTGGGCTGGTGCTCAGTTAAATATTTCCTTAAAATGTTTGTTCTGTTTTCTCTGCTTAAGTGAAGTTCCCCTTTCAGTTCAATCAATCAATGGTATGAGTGCTTACTGTGCACAGAGCACTGTACTAAATGCTTGAGAGGGGACATGATAACAGAGTGGGTGGCCCTGTTGGAATCCTACGTCAGCAAGGAACATTTCTGCACTATCTCAAACGATGTGACAGAACAGTGAATGGCTGGGAGTCCACAGATGCAGACAGACCAGCTGGGCAGGCAGCAAGTGGAAGAGGGGTGGCTCTCCCCACATAAAAGCTTTCTAATCTCTTAATACCAAGAGGCAGGCTCAGATACAGACAGATCCTGCAAGTGGCAGATGCATCACTGCAGTAATCTTTCAGTGGCATTTCTTAAACTCCTACTGTGTGCTGAGGGCTTTATTAGGTATCTGAGAGTGTACAATAAGAGTAACAGACACAGTCCCTGTCCTCGAGGAGCTTATCTTTGCAGCCACACAATGTGAAATAGATTGTAGCAGTTTCATTTCTGCTGCACCTACATATCAACCAATCATACTTATTGAGTGCTTACTGCGTGCAGAGCGCTGTACTAAATGCTTGGAAAAAGACATCACAACAGTGTTGGTAGACATGTTCCCTGCCCACGAGGAGCTTACAATCTAAAGTCCTGTATTTTCAAAGATGGTAATAATGATGATGGTATTTGTTAAGCACTTACTATGTGCAAGGCACTGTACTAAGCTCTGGGGTGAATACAAGCAAATCGGATTGGACGCAGTCCCTGTCCCGCATGGAGCTCACAGTCTTAATCCCCATTTTACAGATGAGGTAACAGGCACAGAGAAGTGAAGTGACTTGCCCGAGGTCACACAGCAGAAGAGTGGAGGAGACAGAATTAGAACCCAGGGCCTTCTGACTCCCTGGCCCAGGTTCTATCCAATAGGCCATACTGCTTCTCAACACTAACGTCTGTAAAAGCTTGTGCAGGTGTATATATGTGTGGATATTACTGATGAGATTGGATGCACACACCCTCACTGCCTTGTACTTTCAAAGATAACATGAACGTTAGTTGTGTGAAACACAAATGTATACACATGCATAAGCTTCTACAGAGGCAGTGAGGTTGGGCAAAGGCTGGGCCCCACAGAAAAAGTCCTTCATATTGCCTCCTATCCTTCCTCTCCCAAAGGATATGCATTTTGCATTCTCAGTCAAAGCAGCCCATAATCAGGGTCTCATTCCTTCAGTTACTTTATCAATTCCTCAGTGGTATTTACTGAGCACCTACTGTGTTCAGAGCACATTGCTAGGTAGTCTGGGGCCGGGGGTGCTTACGATGCAGAAGGCTTGGTAGACCGATCCCTTATTTGCAAAGATAAACACCCACCCCGGAATTACCAGCTGATTTTAATCAGGCTTCTAATTCGGCTGTTTCTGCAGCTGTTGGGGTTAATTCTCCTTTGGGACCCTCCTTTCTCCAGGCCCTCTGAGTTCTAGCAGACACGTAAACCACAAATTGATGGTTGCGACATCAAATATTAAAGCCATTATGTAAGACCTTCCATTCCTCAGAGAATGTTTCTCCCCTGGCTGTGGCGTTCTCATATTTTTATGCCTCTGGCTGTTCGGCCTTACAGGCTTTCCATTATATTCCGTGTCTCCCCATGCTGTGACATTTCTCCTTTTACCCGACCTCCAGGGGCTTCTCTGCCACCCCTCCCCTCCTCCAACCCATGGCCCTGGAGCTCCCATCCATCCCTCCTTTGTCAACGTGACCTCATCACTAAACCTCTTGGGGCTTGCTGAGCAAGTGACCGGCTTCCCCCTGCCCCTGAGACTCCCATCAGCCCCTTCTCCAGGTGGAAGGGTGAAAAAGCAATCGACCTGATTCTTCCTCTTTCACAGCATTAGGAAAAACATGGTGGCCTCTGTGACTGTGTCTGACTATTGGACTCTGAGCTGCAGGGAGCCCAGAGTTCTGCTCCTCTAATCAAAATGTACTATGCCTCTTACTGCACATATTGTTGTCCTCATCTTATATATTCCTTTTGTGTGTTTACTCTTTCATCCTTCCTGATGACTGTTGCTCCTCCTCCTTCCCTGCCACTCTTAGATTGTGCCTAATTCTCAACCGTATATCTTTCAATTAATGACATTTATTGAGCCCTTACTGTGTGAAGAGCATTGTACTAAGTGCTTGGGCAAGTATAGTACCATAAGGTTGGTAGAAACAATCCCTGACTACAAGGAGCTTACCGTCTACCGGGGGAGGCAATCATTAAAATAAATTATAGGTAGAAGAAATAGAGTATGAAGAAAGATATGTACCTAGGTGCTGTGAGGCTGGGGTATCAAAGTGCTTAAGGGGTTCACATCTAAGTGTGTAGTTGATGCAGAGGGGAGGGTGGATAAAGAAAATGAGGGGTCAGTCAGGGAGGTTTTTGGAGGAGAGGGTTTTGAAGGCGGGGAGAGTGGTGGACTGTTGGATATGAAGGGTGAGAGAGATCTGGGCCAGAGGGAGAATATGGGCAGGGGTCAGCGATGAGATAGACAAGATCGAGGTACAAGGACTAGCTTGGGGTTTGAGGGGAGGAGTTTACAGACTGGGTCGTAGTAGTAAATCAGTGAGGTAAGGTAGGAGGGAGAGACCTGATTGAGCGCCTTAAAGCCAATGGTAAGGAGTTTCTGCTTGATGCAGAGGTGGATGGGCAACCATTTGAAGTTCTTGAGGAGGGGAGAGACATGGACCAAATGGTTTTTCAGAAAAATAATCTGGGGGGCAGAATGAAGTATGGGGAGAGACAGGAGGCAGAGAGGTCAGCCAGGAGGCTATAATTATTTTTTTCCCCAGTTCTTAATCTAGTGCCCTGTGCCTAATGGGTGTTCAAAAAATACCATTACTCCTACCACTTTTCCTGCTACTACTAGTTCCCAATCCAATAGGCTGCACCTGCCACTGGGTTGTAGATTGTTTTTTCTATGCCTAAGTCCAACATGGCACCAGTTGGCCAAGGAAGAGAGCTGAAGCTCAATGAAAGGCCAAGATAGGGAAAAGGCTAATCCTTGGCAGTCAATCAAGAGAAGCAGCGTGGCCTAGTGGAGAAATTATGGGCCTGGGAGAGCCTGGGTTGTAATCCTGGCTCTGACATTTGCCTGCTGTGTGACCTTGGACAAGTCACTTGACTGCTCTGTGCCTCAGTTTCCTCCACTGTAAAAGTGGGGATTCAATCCCTGTTCTTCCCACTTGGACTATGAGCCCCATGTGGAACAGGGACTGCGTCCAACCTGATTAATTTAGATCTACCCAAGCGCTTAGAACAGTGCCTGATACGTAGTAAACACTAACAAATACCATACTGTAACAGGTACCACACTCTAAGCAGTGGCATTTATTGAGTGCTTCCTGTGTGCTGAGCACTGTACTAAGTGCTTGGGGAAAAGTGCATCATTTTCACTGTCGCTGGGGTTGCAGTTGGACAGCTGAGAGTGAAATCTGAGAGGAAAAAGCAATTCCTTTCTTTAGGTCTCTAGAAAGACATAATTCTAAGCAGCAGACTGGATGAAACATAAGGAGCTTATTTAATGTAAATAAGAGGCCACAGAAAAAAAAATCCATGGAAAAATAATGAGGCTCTTGTGGCCCTCTTACCTCCTGGTTAGCGATAGCTCTGATAGAATAATAAAAAATAAAACAGACATTCTTGTGTGGATTAAATACATAATCTCATTAAAGCATAATTTCAGCGGCTTTGCCTTGCTCCCAGGCCCTGGAGGGTTAATTTGCTGGCTTTCATTTTGAAGGGTAAGGAAGACCTGCGTCTGAAAAGACAGCAGCTGAATGATCTTCTGGAGAGTGCTAGAGCTCACTGCCCTGCGTAATCAGTCAAAGCCCCGGGTTGCCGAGACCTCGGTGGGCTTGAGTATCTCTCTCTGCCAACCATCAGTGACAGCCTGCAAATGGACTTGGCTTGAGCCTCCGTCTCAAGAGCACAAGTCAGATTTCGGCTCCCTTGTGAGCATCCGTCTTTCCTCCCAAGACCTTGTCAGGTTGCATTGTGTACCTAACCCTGTGGTGAAAAGGCTATTTGCTTAGGGACCACCAGGCCCAAATGGAAGGGAAGGAGCGAGGGGAGGAGGAAAAGACAGGCCTGAAGGGAAGGAGCGAGAGGAGGAGGAAAAGAGGTTGGTACTGTAAAAGAGATCCTTTCTGTACATGCAGATCAGGGGCGATTTCAAAGGCAAACAGAGTGAAAACCCAATTGTGAATTCCAGAAACAACTCCAGGTACCATGAATCTAGTGCTGATGAAACCCATGGGACTAAGGGAGAGTTTGAACAGAGGAGGTGGGCGGTCGGCAATGGTGTCATCTAAATGTTCAAGGAGCTAAGAGACAGAGGAAGGGAAGTAACAAGAGCGTGAAGGTGAGGCAAGGAACTGGCCTCTGGTCCTGGCTCTGTTAATGATACACTGTGCCAACTTCTCCCTCTCATTGCCTCAGTTTTCCTAAATATGGTGAGTAAAGAGACTAATCAATCAGTCAGTAGTATTTATTGAGAACTTACTGCATGCCAAGTATTGTATTGAGCACTTGGGAGTGTATAATACAACAGTCGGTAGACACATTTCCCTGCCCACTAAGAGCTTACTGTCTAGAGAGGGAGACAGACATTAATATAAATGAATAATTTATAAGATATAGTTAAGTGCTATGGAGCTGAGGGTAGGGTGAATACCAAATGTCCAAAGGTCACGGACCCAGGTGCATAGACGATGATGAAGGGATAGCAGTTGTGAAAGCACTTTGAGATCTCTGGAAGAAAGGAACAGTAGAGATCCAATGTATTATTATAGACATGGTATTAGAAAACATCTAGGAGCCCAGAATTATATTTGGGGAATCTCTACAAAATAGAGTTTTAAAATCTTCAACATGTTTCTACTGTTTAGAGAAAGAAAAACTTGCAGAGAAAATTTAGCTATCCAAGGTCAGATCTCAGATCCACCAAGGTTTTTGTGAATTCTTTTAAGCAAAGCTTGCTTTTTGTTCTTTTGATTTTTCAAGGAGCGGGAAAAAAAGGTTCAGGAACTCTTATTGAGGCAGGCTCCAAGCACCAGCAAAACAGGAATTGCTGTTTGCTGATAATCATGCTCTGGAGTCATGTACACAAACAAGCTGCTATTATCAGCTTGCTGGTATGTGAACCACTTCTCTGAATCAGCTCGGGGCTTTGGACTACTTGCTCTCTGCCCAAAATAGACTCGAGTTAGGTAGCAGCCTGTCCTTATGACACCCTATACACAATCAAAGCTTTTGATCAACAACGCAGAACTTAATACTGTCACTGTTAGTGTACGACATAGGTAGTATCCTATCCAACAATGCTCAGACATGAAAGTAGAAACAGAAACAGGAAAACCTGTGTGTCCTTTGGGAGATTGTTTCGGGTTCACCGAGCCACTTCACTTATCTGGGCCTCAGTTGCCTCATCTTTAAAATGGGGCCCACACAAAGAGGAAGAGCAGAACAAAAAGATTTTAAAGATATAATAACTAATGGCATTTAAGCGCTTACTCTGTGCAAAGCACTATTCTAAGCCCTGGGGGGGATAAAAGGTGATCAGGTTGTCCCACATGGGGCTCATAATCTTAATCCCCATTTTACAGATGGGATAACTGAGGCACAGAGAAGTTAAGTGACTTGCCCAAAGTCACACAGCTGACAAGTGGCTGAGTCGGGGTATGAACCCATGACCTCTGACTCCCAAGCCCGTGCTCTTTCCAATGAGCCATGCTGCTTCTATTAAACATGGTCCCAAACAGTGCGAGGTAGCAGAGGGACATGCTGATGGTGGCAGTCAAGAAAGGGGCTGCATTCCTTAAGCAAAAGCACCATGGCCTGGTGGAAAGAACACAGGCCTGGTAGTCAGAGGACCTGGGTTCTAATCCCGCCTCTGCCACTTGTCTGCTGTGTGATTTCGGGCAAGTCACTTCTCTTTGCCTCAATTATCATCTGTAAAGTGGGGATTAAATCCTCGTCTGTCTGATTTACACTGCGAGCCTTATGTGAGACAGGGACTGTGTCTAACCTGATTATCTTGTATCTACCCCAGCACTTAGTACAGGACCTGTCTTATAGTAAGTGCTTAACAAGTAAGTACCATTTTTTATAAAAAGTGCCTGAAAGATTGGGAGGCAGAGATGAAAGCATTGACAGGCACTGCATTTGACAAGTATTTCAGTACACAATCTTATGAGGAATCGAGTTAGTTACATATAGGTCTTTCCAGCCATTCCCACTTATGGGGCTAGGATATCATCAGTAATACTGTTTTCACCTACAAGGACAACCTTACATGTACAGGATTGACAAGCCCCAAAACCCCAAGGAAGTCCATTTCACATATCCCCACTGTGCACTCATGTATTTTGAATGAGGGAGAAGAGGAAATAAGGTATTCCCACAACCGGGCTCTAGTGACTCATTTTCATTCTGTCATCTTCTCGGTTGCTTTCTGGCCACAGGGTTGAATTTTCATGTTGCCCAACACAGTAACGAATACACTAATTACAGTTTCGGAATTTCTTTCCTATGTGGGGTGACACTTTAAAATTAATAGTCGATTGTGATATTTGTTAAGTGTTTACTACGTGCCAAGCACTGCACTAAGAGCTGGGGTGGAATCAAGATAATCACGTCGGACGCAGCTCCTGTCCCACATGGGGCTCTCAGTCTAAGTAGGATAGAAAACAGGAATTGAATTTGCATTTTATCGATTAATCACATTTATTGAGCTCTCACTACATGTAGAACACTGTACTAAATGTTTGGGAGAGTACAGTATAACAGAGTTGATATGTTTGCTGCCCACAAGGAGCTTTCAGTGTCGAGGGGGAGACAGGCTTTAAAATAAATTAATAGGTACATAAGTTCTGTGCGGCTGAGGGAGTGGTGAATGAAGACTACAAATCCAAATTCAAGGATGATGCCGAAGGGAGACGGAGTAAGGGAAATGAGAGTTTATTCGGGGAAGGCCTCTTGAAGGAGATGTGATTTTAATAAGGCTTTAATAATAATGTTGGTATTTGTTAAGCGCATACTATGTGCCGAGCACTGTTCTAAGCGCTGGGGTAGACACAGGGGAATCAGGTTGTCCCATGTGAGGCTCACAGTCTTAATCCCCATTTTACAGATGAGAGAACTGAGGCACAGAGAAGTTAAGTGACTTGCCCACAGTCACACAGCTGACCAGTGGCAGAGCTGGGATTCGAACTCATGACCTCTGACTCCAAAGCCCACGCTCTTTCCACTGAGCCACGCTGCTTCAAGCAAGTGATCGTCTGTTGGATATGAAGGGGGAGGGAGATACAGGCTAGATGGAGGATGTAGAGCAGTGCCTGGCACATAGGTGAGGGGTCAGAGGCGAGATAGATGTGATTGAGGTACAGTGAGTAGGTTGGTGTTAGAGTAATGAAGTAAGTGTGCTGGGTTTTTTTTTTTTAAATGGTATTTAAGTGCTTACCATGTGCCTGACACTGTACTAAGCGCTGGGGTAGATAATTGGTTTGGACACAGTCCATGTCCCACATAATAATGTTGGTATTTGTTAAGCGCTTACTATGTGCAGAGCACTGTTCTAAGCGCTGGGGTAGATACAGGGTAATCAGGTTGTCCCATGTGAGGCTCACAGTCTTAATCCCCATTTTACAGATGAGGTAACTGAGGCACAGAGAAGTTAAGTGACTTGCCCACAGTCACAAAGCTGACAAGTGGCAGAGCCAGGAGTCGAACCCATGACCTCTGACTCCGAAGCCCAGGCTCTTTCCACTGAGCCATGCTGCTTCCCCACGGGACTCTCAGTCTTAATCCTCATTTAAAAGATGAGGTAACTGAGGTACAGAGAAGTTAAACAACTTGCCCAAGGTCATTCAGCCGACAAGTGGCAAAGCCGGGATTATATCTCAGGTTCTCTGGCTGCCAGGCCCATGATCTTTGCATTACGCTATGCTGCTGGGTGGTAGTAGGAGATCCATGAGGTAAGATAGGAGCGGGCAAGGTGATTGAAAGCTTTAAAGCCAATGGTAAGGAGTTTCTGTTTGATGCAGAGGCGGTTGGGCAACCAATGGGAGTCCTCCGGGAGTGGGGAAACGTGGACTGAACAGTTTTGTAGAAAAATGATCCGGGCAGCAGAATGAAGTGTGGACTGAAGTGAAGAGAGACAGGAGGCAGGGAGGTCAGCGAGGAGGGTGAAGCAGTAGTCAAGGAGGGATAGGACAAATAATTGGATCAGCGTAGTAGCAGTTTGGATGGAGAGGAAAGGGTGGATTTTAGCAGTGCTGTGAAGGTTGAACCGACAGGATTTGGTGACAGATTGAATATGTGAGTTGAATGAGAGACATGAGCCGAGGATAATGCCAAGGTTATGGGCCTGTGAGACGGAGGATGGTGGTACTGCCTACGGTGATGTGAAAGTCAAGGGGACAGGGTTCGGGTGGAAAGATGAGTTCTGTTTTGAATATGAAGAACCTGAGGCCCAGAGAAGTGATGTGACCTCCCCAAGGTCACACAGCAGGTAAAGTCCTCCAACTCCCAGGCCCGCGCTCTTTCCACTAAGCCACGCTGCTTGGGTTTGCAGTTGCCAAACCAAACTACTTCAAGAGGTAATCCGTCCATGCTCCTATACCAAAATCTAAAAGGCTGTTATTAAGTTGGATAGAAATCTGTAATTAGGCACATCTTGGGAGAGACCCAAGACCATGAGGTTTCCTGAACAGCAGTGACCACGTATGCGTCAGAGCACAGACATAGTAATGGGTGTTGAAGACTCAGTTAGTGAGGGGTGTGAGTGAACTGGGAGGTTTGCCAACAAGAGTTCACTTCTGAACTTCCTGAACATTTTGATGCATCCTGTTGGTGTTACATTTTTCCTCCGAAGACGGGCCGTGTCACTCTAGAAATTTGAATAGATACTGGAGATTAGAGGAACCACAGACCAACCACTGTCTCCCTTACCTCCCAATCACAGTTTTCATTTCTTGGATTGAATCACATTCCAGTCCACCCTTCCATCATTTCATCCCTCTAGACTGTGAGCTCGTTGTGGGCAGAGAATGTGTCTGTTGTTTATTGTACTCCCCCGAGCGCATAGGACAGTGCTTTGCACGCAGTAAGCGCTCAAAAAATACATTGGAATGAATGAATGAATGAATGAGTCTCATTCTGTGTCATCCACGATGCTCTCTCAGAGAGCACATCTAAGCCCTTTCTCTCTCCATTCATCACTGGCATTTTTCTTATTTTTCATTAGGCTTAATGTCTGCTCGTGTTTTTTGCTCTCCCATTCAGCTGTGACTGCATTTGCACAGCAGACTCCAAATCCCCATGGGGGCAAGGGAAATGTAATCAGAGTGGCATGTTCTCTGTTGCCCTCTGAGGTGCCAGAAGCCAGGTGCTACATAAACACAAGGTATTAGGGGATTTTGACCCATAGGGAGACTAGGGCTTGGATGTGTCGTCTTTGCACCGTATTGTGACAGGTCCCTGAACACATCACAATACAATCAGCCGCTGAGTTTGTCTCACTACTCCAAGCAGGTGGCATCCTTACTTGTATGGAAAACAGGTTTGTGTAGAAACCCTGATTATGTCAGCCTCCTTCCGACTTCTCTTTCCTGCCACGAAAAATATTTCACCTCAGATGGCTCTCTTAATAATAATCATGATAATTGTGATATTTGTTAATTCGTTCGTTCACTTGTATTTATTGTTAAGCGCTTCCTGTGTCCCCGCCACTGCGCTGACCGCTGGGGGGGATACAAGCAACACAGTCCCTGTCCCACGTGGGGCTCACAGTTTCAATCCCCATTTGATAGATGAGGTAACTGAGGCACAGAGAAGTGAAGTGACTTGCCCCAGGTCACACAGCAGACAAGTGGTGGAGCCGGGATTAGAACTCCTGGCCTTCTGACTCCCAAGCCCTTGCTCTATCCATTATGCCGTGCTGCTTCTCATTCATTAGATAGGACGCTGTTTGCTCACATGTTTCTCTGATTACTGAATATATGTGAAAACCTATATGGTGGCTCAATACTGGCTCTCGCTGGGGCAAGAGACTGTGATCGTGCTCGCGTTAAAAATCATTCCAAATGGTACAAAATCATCCTGAAACCAGCATAAATCTAGCGAGACCGTTTCTGAATTTGAAGATCGAATTATTTACTAAAAAGATGTTCTTCATTTCTCCTGATGGGGTGGTCTATTAAGTCTAGATGAAATACCTCTCCCCCTCCTCGCACCATACCCCCCCACCCAATTAAAAGAAGCCCTACACAATTAGCCCTAGTGTTTATAAAGAAAACTCGATGATTATCACTGCAATGATCAACAAAAAGCAGAGTTGTCATGCTTAATCCCTTTCCATTCATTAGTTAATCCTTTCAGGATGTAAACTTTGTGTCCAGAAGCCTATTTGCTGATGATTGTTATTTTGGGGGCTTAGTAATTGGGGAATCTGTAAGGGGGTATTTTTGTCTCTGTCCTCCTTGTTTGACTGACTGAGTCACTGAGACGAGGAATGCCAGTGGTTTTGCCAAGGCTTCTACAGAAAGTTGGTGGCAAAGCCAGGACTGGAAACCAGCACAGCCTGCCTAGAGACCAAGATTTCTCTTGCTATAGTTCCCCAGCTTTGGACTCGAAAGCAGTACTAGCCTAGCAAGAGGATCAGTGGGGAAGTTACACACATTTCCAGGAAAACAGTGTGGCCCAGTGGAAAGAGCCCGGGTCCTGGGAGTCAGAGGACCTGGGTTCTAATCCCGGCTCTGCCACTGGCCTGCTGTGTGACCTTGGGCAAGTCACTTCACTCTCTGTGTTTCTTTCCTCATCTGTAAGATGGAAATTCAATAACTGTTCTCCTCCCTACTTTGTCTGTGCTCCCTGTATGGGACAGGGACTGTATCAGACCTGGTTATCTTGTATTTATCCCAGTGCTTACTTAGTACAAGGCTTGACACATAACCCTTAATAAATACCACAGTTATGATCATTTTTAAGAAAGCATCTCCAGGGGACAATGATGATTGGGAAGATGTAAGGCCTGAGGTCAGGTGGTTTACAATCAAATCATTCAATCAATTAATGATTTTGATTGAATGACACTGCGTGTACTAAGCACTTGGGAAAGTACAATACAACAGGGTTGGTAGATGTGATCCCTGCCCGCAAGGAGCTTACAGTCTACAGAAGCAGCGTGGCTCAGTGGAAAGAGCACAGGCTTGGGAGTCAGAGGTCATGGGTTTGAATCCTGGCTCTGCCACTTGTCAGCTGTGTGACTTTGGGCAGGTCACTTCACTTCTCTGTACCTCAGTTACCTCATCTGTAAAATGGGGATTAAGACTGTGAGCCCCACGTGGGGCAACCTCATGACCTTGTATCCCCCAGTGCTTTAGAACAGTGCTTTGCACATAGTAAGCGCTTAACAAATACCACCATATATTTAATCCCCATTTTACAGATGAGGTAACAGAGGCACGGAGAAGTTAAGTGACTTGCCCAAAGTCACACAGCTGACAAGTGGTGGAGCCGGGATTTGAACCCATGACCTCTGACTCCCCAGCCCAGGCTCTATCCACTGAGCCATGAGAGCATGAGCCCAGGAGTCAAAAGGACCTGGGTTCTAATCCCAGCTCTGTCAAATGTCTTCTGTGTGACCTTGGGCAAATCACTTCACTTCTCTGCGCTTCGGTTACTTCATCGGTACAATGGGAATGAAAACGGTGAACCCCATGTGGGACAGGGACTGCTTCTAGCCCTCTTATTTTGTGCTTACCCCAGTGCTTAGTACAATGCCTGGCACATGGTAAGCGCTGAACAAATACCATAAAAAAATCCTACTCCCTCCTACTCAGATTGTTAGCCCCCTGTGGGACAAGGACTGTGTCCAACCAGATCATCCTGTATCTACCCCAGCGCTCAGTACAGTGCCTGGCACATAGTAAACACGGGTTTTAATCATGTTCAATCCTGAAATGGTAGCAATGCCTCAATCCCCACTGATCATGTTCAGGACTTCCCTTCCATTGGCACTTTCAACTTCAAAGCTCTCAAACAACTCATCCCATCTTACATATTCGCTCTCTTCCCCAATAACTCCCCTGCTTGCTCTTTGTTCATCTCAGGCCCACCTTCTAACTACCCCAGTTTCCACTCTCTTACCTTCATCCCCAAACCCAAACTGTCCCCCCAAGCCTGGAGCACCCTCCCTCCTTCCATCCTAAATCCTCACAGACTGCAGTGTTCCCCACATTCAATGCCTTCCCAAAATCCAACCTCCTCCAACAATTCCCAGCAGCCCAAATCACACAAACCCACTAGCCATCGCTAATCGTCATGCCCTTATTTATACCCATGCTGAGCACTTTTGTATAGATGTAATCCATTTTTTAATGGTATTGATTAAATCCTTACTAGGTACTAGGCACTGTACTAAGCACTGCGGTACATACAAGCTAATCAGGTTGGACATTGTCTGTGTTCCACATGGGGCTCACAGTCTTAATCCTCATTTTACAGATGAGGGAACTGAGGCACAGCGAAGTGAAATGCCTTGCCCAGAGCCACCTAGCAGACAGTAGACGAAGCCGGAATTAGAACCCAGGTCCTTCTGACCTCTGGCTCTATCCACTAGACCACACTGCTTCTCCAGTTGTGCGTTCAATTTCTTACTTTGATTATGTGTAAATGTTTAGAGAAGCAGCGTGGCTCAGTGGAAAAAGCCCGGGCTTGGGAGTCAGAGGTCATGGGTTTGAATCTCGGCTCTGCCACTTGTCAGCTGTGTGACTGTGGGCAAGTCACTTAACTTCTCTGGACTCAATTACCTCATCTGTAAAATGGGGATTAACTGTGAGCCTCACGTGGGACAATCTGATTACCTTGTATCTACCCCAGCGCTTAGAACAGTGCTCTGCACATAGTAAGTGCTTAACAAGTACCAACATTATTATTATTTTTTATGTCCATCGCCCCCATTAGAATGCAAGCTCCTTTTCGGCAGGGAAAATGTCACTTCTCTGAGTTGTCCTTCTCAAGAGTTGTAGTACACTGCATTGCCTACTGGGTGGTAGAAGCAGCACGGCCTAGTGGATAGAGCACGGGCCTGGGAGTCAGAAGGATCGGGGTTCTCATCCCGGCTCCGCTACTTGTCTGCTGTGCAGCCTTGGGGAAGTCACTTCACTTCTCTGGGGTTCAGTTCCCTCATCTGTAAAATGGAGGATTAAGACTGTGAGCCCCATGTGGGACAGGGACTGCTTAAAACAGTGCTCGGCACATAGTAAGCACTTAACAAATAACAATATTATTATTCTACAAAAGGGGCAGAAACTCTGGCTACCCCCTGTAGAGCCAATCCCCCACTTCCCGGCTTGGCACACACCTGCATCTGAAACCGTAGAGCTAAAAATAGGCTCGCGATCTCAGGAACAAGTTCAGACAATGCCTCAGTTCAGTGGCATGCAGTGACCAGGGAGTGAGGAGCAGGGTGGGAATTTGAGAGACATTGGTTGGGATTAACTGTGAGCCTCACGTGGGGACAACTCGATTACCCTTTATCTACCCCAGCGCTTAGAACAGTGCTCTGCACATAGTAAGCGCTTAACAAATACCAACATTAATAGGAGGTTTAATTTCCACTGGGGTTTTCGTGGCGGCAGAGTGCGACCAGTTACTATCCCAGATAGGTGGTTTTACTGAAGTTGAGGCACAGGAAGCTTCGTCAGAGGACTGATCTGGTTTCCACAAGAGCTCAGGGGGAAGAGAGGCAGTCCGTTCTATGCTCCTAATGGTAGTATCAGCCTCTACATTGCTGTTGGAGAATTCAGCAAGTGGAACTCAGCCTGGAATATCGCTGCTTTCTCCCTTCCCTAAAGCTCACTATAAATTAGATTTGCCTAAACTCTTAACAGTCACATTTGTGAACTAAGAAAATATTAAATTATGCAGGGTAGAAAATAAACACCAGCTATAAATAACGCTACACATCTATTACAGCGATGCAGTTAATATTTATGAAGCCGTCAATATTTTTCTACGGCAACAACTCTGTCAAAACAAGGTGGACACTGGAGCCAGACTGTACCACGAGCTCCAGGCTGCAGAGGCACAGATTTATTTGTTGCTATTTCCGAGGAAAATATTTCTAAGCAATCCAAGCCTTGGAGGAACAGGCCTCTGTAATGGCCCTATCAATTTTCAGCTTCACAACACGGAGCGGTCTCAAGTGATTTAAAAAAAAAATTGAATACAAAAAGCAAATATGGGAAATTCTGTCCTCCCCTTCTCCCCCCAAAAGAGAGTGTGTGTGGGATTAGTCACAGTTTATAAAACATTGATGAGTTTCAGCTCTGGTAAATGTTCGAAAGCCAGGCATAACCAATACAGCAGGCAGGAATGAAAGCCATCTAATAATACGGTCACATTCAGCCAGGGTCTCCTTTCATCTTACACTCCTAAAGAAGAAGAGAATGCTTTTGAGTTTCTGGTATCGATTAAGCAATGCCCCGGTCAAATATCTAGCTGGCGAGATTTTTGTGTTCAGACGCTTGCATGAGGATTTCACAGGACCTCAGTTCGAACGGAATATCTGAAAGAAGACAGAAGTGTTTCATTTCGTCTTCCCTCCCGCTTCCGTCTCCCAGATGGATCCTTCTAGAAAGTTCTTTGACCTCTGGTCTCATGTATTCAAGGAAATGGCGGAGTCGTGTTCCCCTCTCAAGGGCACGGGCTGTCTCACTGGTAATTAAATAACACATTATCCAAGTTTTTTCTCACTTCTAGTCTTGCCTGGCCTACCCTTAGTCCAAGTTCTTTGTTTCCTTCCTCTCGGATCATCAGATGGAGTCCCTAAAATGGATGGCAAAGGAGAAAAATCCCCACAGGGCAGAACACATTGAAAAATGTCAATAAAACAATTTGCCGTTCAAGGGACAGCTGAGGAAATGTTCCCTTTCATCTTCCCTATCTGCATCCTGGTTTGCACCTGATTTATTTGATGTCTGTAGAGGAACATCCACATTCAGCTTAAAGATTTAAGTCCTCTTGTTCGTGGGGACCAAAGACCTTGCGTGCCCCTCTTGAAGGATGCCACTAATGGAGCTTCAGAAGACAGCCTTGCTTAAAGTCCAGGGGCAAGAAGGAAAGCTAGAAAGCCTCACTGGTTCGTGGAAATGACAGGGGATCCATTGTAATCTTCTGGGTTCTTTGGATTAGTGCACACCTCAGAATTCACCAGGAAACTAGGGAAGCAGCGTGGCCTAATGGAAAGAGCACAGGCCGGGGAGTCAGAAGGTCCTGGGTTCTAATGCCAACTGCCATTTGTCTGCTGTGTTACCTTGGGCAAATCACTTCACTTTTCTGGGCTTCGGTTACCTCCTTAAAATTCTGAGCCCCACGTGGGACAGCGACTGTGTCCAACCCGATTAGCTTGTATTTACACCCAGCGCTTAGCACAGTGCGGGGCACACAGTAAGTACTTGACAGATACCACTAAAAACAAACCAACGGGGAAGTCGTACTTTAGCAGCATTGGCAATGTAACAGGGACTCTGGGCATTCAGAGAGCACCTTTCACCCAGGGAATTTAAATAATTTTAAGCAGATTGGTATGTAAGAGGAAAACGTCTCCATTTTTGAGGAAGTGTTAATATTTATTAAATGCATGAATTATAACACATAATAATAATGCTGGTATTTGTTAAGCAGAGAACATGTCCACCAATTTTTTTTCTCTCTCAAGCACTTAGTACAGGGCTTTGCACACAGTAAGCGCTCGGTTAATATGATTTAATGATGGATTGATTGAAGTACTTATTGTATGTCAAACACTGTACTACTACTACTACTACTACTACTAATGGCATGTGGTAAGCTTTTACTATGTGCCAGACATCATACTAAGCGCTGAATGCTGGGGGAGATACAAGTTAATTATGTTGGACACGGTCGCTGTCCCACATGGGGCTCACAGTCTAAGTAGGATGGAGAACAGGTATTGAATCCCCATTTTACAGATGGGGAAACTAAAGCCCAGAGAAGTAAAATGGCTTGTCCAAAGTCATATGGCAGACAACCGGCAGAGCTGGGATTAGAACCCAGGTCCTCTGGCTCCCGGGGTTGTGCTCTATCCCCTAGGCCATGCTGCTTTCCCTGTTAAATGGAACCTTTGTTCTCCAGTGAGCCTGAAAAAGCCTTCATACGCTTCCAAAAAAAGAGCCATTTACTCCTGTCTCAGCAGGGTAAGTGCTTTGATCCCCATTTGTTGCCGGCTTTTCTTACAGGTCAGGAAATTAGACTCCACTCAGATTCTCTGGAGGGGATGAAAGAGATGGTAGAGTCACCTGCAGATTTCTCTGAACCTTTGAACATGATTGGGTTGTTACTGCTCCTCTAAGGTGGTCTCACCATTTGATAATAGCTGGGGTTGGTACAAGATCATCACGTTGGGTGCAAGCCCTGTCCCTCAAGTGGTTCACAGAAGCTGTTTGGCTTAGAGGATAGAGCACGGGCCTGGGAGTCAGAAGGACTTGGGTTCAAATCCCGGTTCTGCCACATGTCTGCTGTGTGACCTTGGGCAAGTCACTTCACTTCTCTGTGCCTCAGTTCCCTCATCTGTAAAATGGGGTTAAGAGTGTGAGCACCATGTGGGACAGGGGCTGTGTCCAACCTGATTAACTTGTATCTACCTCAGCACTTAGAACAGTGCTTGGAACATAGCTTAACATAGTAAGCGCTTAACAAGTACCATAATTGTTATTATTATCTAAGAGGTAGGTGCAAGGTAGGCTCTTGCACGGGCCTGGGAGCCAGAGGACCTTGGTTCTAATCCCGGCTCTGCCACTTGCCAGCTGTGTGGCCTTGGGCAAGTCACTTGGCTTCTCTGGGCCTCAGTTTCCACAGTTGCAAATGAGGATTCAATACCTGGTCTCCCTCCTACTTAGACTGGGAGCCCCTTGTGGGAAAGGGACTGTGTCCAACCTGATTGACTTGTATTTAGCCAGGGCTTAGAACAGTGCTTAAACAAATACCATAAAAATAAGCCCCCTAAAACTGTGACTGTTCCCCCTATTTCAAGATGGCTAGTCACACTGCTCTTGCCTGTCCTCTCTCCAGATGCCTGATTTTGACTTGGGAACTGCTTTCCTGACCTCTACCACGTTCAACGCTGATCTTGCTGGTGGCGTTGGCCTGAACCTGGACTTGGACTGACTTTTTCCACCAGGTGAGTCATCCTGTATCTAAATTAACTCTCCTCCAGACCCTCCCATGGCTCATTCTACTTATCCTTTTTCATGAAGTTTCTCCACTAACAACCGATGCTGCCTACTGATTGGGTGGAGAGAGGGAGAGGGGAGAAGGAAAAGGAAATGTTTTTGACTTTTCGGGCACTGTCGTTCGGTCTTATTTTAAAAACGTTCATCTGTCGGGCCAACTTTGGGGATGCTTTGTAAAAAATACCAGAGTGTAGGGAATGGGAAGTAGAGGATATGTTGAATCTTCTAGGGAGGCAGCATGGCCTAATGGAAAGAGCACGGGCCTTGTGGTCAGTGGACCTGGTTCTAATCCTGGCTCCACCTTTTACTGCTGGCTGACCTTGCACAAGTCACTTAACTTTTCTGTTCCTCAGTTCCCTCATCTGAAAAATGGGGATTCAATACCTGTTCTCCCTCATAATTAGACGGGGAGCCCCCTGTAGGACTTAATCATCTGTATCTACCCCAGTGCTTAGGACAATACACTTAGTACAGAACACTGCTTCTTTGTTAAAGACAATTAAACTCCCTCTCTAGACTGCAAGCTCGTTGTGGGCAGGGGTCGTGTCTACTGACTCTTTTGTATTGTACTCTTCCAAGCACTCAGTACAGTGCTCTGCACGCAGTAAGTGCTCAATAAAGACCACTTATTAAAAACGATTAAATGAGAGGGACATTCTAGAAGGGATCAACCTTGATTGATCATTCCTTCAGCTGGCCTATCTCGAATGTTTTTGGGTGGAAGATTATGAAGTTGAGACTTGGACTCAGCCTAAGAGCTGAAAAGAACAAAGCTTCTGGAGAGGAAGGATTTCATCAGAACGTCCATGAGATTGGAAGTATGCGAGGCCTGTTCATGGAGGGCAGATTATATAATTTTAAAAGACAAATAATCCTCATGAAGGGAGCAGTTTCTCCAGCAAGAGTGGAGGATTTGGATTCACTACGGTTCAGATGATTTTGAGGTTGTGACCAAGGTTCCATTTGGCAAACAGAATTCAGCAACACTTGCAATGGCTGAAGATTCTCAGGCCGAAAAATGAATTTTAATCATCCCAAAATACACTGTTCAGTCAGAACGGGAGCTGTCCACCCTTCTCGCAGTAGCCTTGGAAATCCTTGCCTGGGGGATTGTGCATAAGTAATGGTAAAGAGTCCAAAATGGTGATTGGGCCTGGCTAAACAAACCCATTGATGACATTTGGGGGAAAATGATCTGTAGCAAAGGGAGGTAACTGGGAAAGTCTGGAAACAGCAGGAGTGCAAAAAATATGCGTGGGGAACAGAATGCAGCCAATGTTTACTATTTTCAGGGAAGTAAACCACCTACCTGCCCCACTGAGGGCCGGGATATAGGTATACAGGAGGAGAAGAATCACCTCTATAAGCACACACGACTGCACCGTGTACACTCAATGTGTGTAATAAGCCCAGCGGATGTGGTCCAGGGCAGCTGAGAGGAAATAAAGCCAGAGAGTATAATAATAATTATTATTATTATGGTATTTGTTAAGTGCTTACTATGTGCCAGTCTCTGTACTAAACTCTGGAGTGGTTACAAGCAGCAAATCGGGTTGGACACAGCCCCTGTCCCATGTAGGGCTCAAAGTGTCAGTCCCCATTTTACAGATGAGGTAACTGAGGCACAGAGAAGTTTAAGTGACTTGCCCAAGGTCACACAGCAGGTAAGTGGCAGAGCTGGGATTATAACCCATGACTTTCTGACTCCCAGGCCCATGCTCTATCCACTACACCATGCTGATGTGCGGACCTCTTATTATCTGGGTTGTGCTCTCTGGATTCCTGTAGAACTTCCTGCGCAGGCTTGCACACACCCACACTTATCTCCCCCCACCGCCCCCGACCATAGGTCATTCTACTTAGTCAAGATCAGAACCCATGGAATGGCTAGGATCCCCTTACAGTCTGAGCAGGGGATCTTGAGCAAGGCACATAAGCGGGTCCAGGGCCCCGAGCCTTCTGGTCCCGCTTTCTACCCCCATCTCGTTGCGGTGGATTGTGTGATCAAGAAGGTGCCCTTCCATGATGCTTAGGATTCTGGGAAGTGGAGGAAACAGTTTAGCCGGGAGATCTCGCTACCATCTTGTCTCTGCAAATCAGTGGCTATTCTGACAAAGGGGCAGTGGAGCTGGAGAAAACCCAGATCCTAAGCTGCAACGCGGCCTGGGGTGGATTTATCAGCACACACCAACCGCTCCCTCCACCCCACCCCCGACTGAGCGGACTCCATCTCTGACAAGACGCAGTCGACGTGACCCACAGTCATTCCTTGGGTGTTCTCTGTGTCTGTCAGTGTTGGGTGTAAGACTGACTGATCTCTGCAGGGATGAGAGGGGAACAAATAGCCACTTGTACTCCAACAAGATAAGAAAGGAAGAGGGATAGCCTGGCAAAAATAAAAGACCGACAAGACGACAGTGATAAAATGAGCCACACTCCAACTGAGCGGGAGGGAGGATTGAGAACGGCGAACACGGCGTGTCGCCCATCATTCATTTTAATCCCAGGTGGCAGGCCGATCCACCCTAGATTCTACTACAGAGCCGGCATCCCATCACTTACGCCATGATGTGCAGACATTAGTTCTCCAGTTTGGAATTAGCAAGAAGCCCCCAGTTTTAATTACAGCCTCACCGGGAGCAGAAATCTGCAGGGACCTGGGTCTGGGACCCCAGCTTCCCACTGGGAACTGAAGGTCAGTCCCTCTTCATGGATGTGGGTGGATGGGGGGTATGCCCAGCTCCCCAGGAATCGAGAGAGCATCGGGGGAGACCGAGGAAAAGGAGTAAGCTAGGAAGGAGAAGTTGGTTCGAGGACCGGAAAGACTTACTGCCGTTCTCATGCTCATATTATCATTTTCCTGGCAACTGCAGCTGCTCACCCACTCTCAATCACTGGCATAAACGGTCCAGGTCTGCAATTACAGCTATCCAGAGTGCTGACATCAGCATGCCCTGGACAGCTGAGGAGCCAACGCAACGCCCCGCCAAATACCCTGCTCCTTCCGGCCGTTGCGAGCGGACGTGCTGGGGGAAACCAACGTAAAATGTGACAGACGTCTGAGCTGCTCTGGGGTTCGCCAGCTCTGTAGGAGTCAGAGTAGACATGAAGTGAAGAAACGGAAGGGCTGATGCTGAAATAAATCTCTCAGAATCAGGTACACTAATGATGGAATTTGTTAAGTGCTTACTACATGTCAGGCACTGTTCTAAGTGCTGGGGTAGAAACAAGCTAATCAGGTTGGACACAGTCCCTGTGCCATGTGGGGCTCACAGTCTCAATCCCCATTTTACAGATGAGGGAACTGAGGCACAGAGAAGCAAAGTAACTTTCTCAAGGTCACACAGCAGACAAGTGGTGGAGCTGGGATTAGAACCCATGACCTTCTGACTCCCAAGCCTGTTCTCTATCCACTAGGCCATGCTGCTTCTCCTACAAGGCTAGAAGCAAACGGTCATTAAGTGAGGGAAGTACAGTTTGTCCGGTGGTCCAGCACATTCCCACCACAGTAGAAAGGAAGGAAGATTGTCACACATCCCAAGGGGTTTAGACTACTTTCCAAAGACTAGAAAGGGCCGTTTAATAATAATAATAACAATAATAATGGTACTTAAGCGTTTCCTATGTGCCAAGCTCTGTTCTAAGCACTGAGGTAGGTAGAAGTTAATTAGGTTGGACACAGTTTCTGTCCCACGTGGTGCTCACACTTTTATCCCCATTTTACAGATGAGGTAACGGAGGCCCAGAGCAGTGAAGTGACTTGTCCAAGGTCACTTTTTAGAGTCAACCTTTCAGAATCACCAGCAGGGCGATGCCTTCGCCCCATCTTTTTTTTTTATGGTATTTGTTAAGCATTTACAAAGTGCCAGGCACTGTGCTAAGCACAGGGGTAAATGCAAACTATTCAAGTTGGATGCAGTGCATGTCCCAGATGGGGCTCTCAGTCTTAATCCCCATTGTACAGATGAGATAACTGAGACACAGAGAAGTACCCTTGAATAGCATTAGGTTGAAAACCTCAGCCCTCAAAAGCCCAGGTGAATCCACACCCAACTAGCCTCCTTTCATCTCCTACCTGCCTACTCCGCTTCCATACTCCTTCGTGGGAAAAATCCATTATTTGGTCAGGGTTGTTTCTGTTTTTTAATGGTATTTGTTAAGCGCTCCTTATGTGTCAAGCACTGTTCTAAGCGCTGGGGTAGATATGAGTTGATCATGTTGGACATCGTTTCTGTCCCACATAATAATAATGTCGGTATTTGTTTAAGTGCTTACTATGTGCAGAGCACTGTTCTAAGCGCTGGGAGACACAGGGGAATCAGGTTGTCCCACGTGGGGCTCACAGTCTTAATCCCCATTTTACCGATGAGGTAACTGAGGCACAGAGAAGTTAAATGACTTGCCCACAGTCACACAGCTGACAAGTGGCAGAGCTGGGATTCAAACTCATGACCTCTGACTCCAAAGCCTATGCTCTTTCCACTGAGCCATGCTGCTTCTCCATGAGGCTCACAGTCTCTGTAACAGGGAGAACAGATATTGAATCCCCATTTGACAGTTGAGGAAACTGAGGCCCAGAGAAGTGAAGTGACTTCCCCAAGGTCACACAGCAGGCAAGGAGTGGAACCAGGATTAAAGCCCAAGTTCTCTGACTCCCAGTCCCATGCTTTGCTGTGTCCCCCACGACCCACTTTAGGCCTTCCTAGAAAGCACTGTGGCTGTTGCTCCACCAGGCATGTGTTCAAAATTAAAAATCACTTTGGCCCAAGTGTCAAAGTCTCAGCAGACACAAAGGACAGTGTGTGTGTGTGTGTGTGTGTGTGTGTGTGTGTGTCTTTTTAATGGTATTTGTTAAGTGCTTACTATGTGCCAGGCACTGTACTAAGTCCTGGAGTGTATACAGGTTAATCAGGTTGGATGCAGTCCATGTCCCACATGGGGTTCACAGTCTTCATCCCCAATTTACAGATGAGGGAACTGAGCCCCAGAGAAGTGAAGTGCCTTGCTCAAGGTCACCCAGCAGACAAGTGGTAGAGCCGGAATTAGAACCCAGGGCCTTCTGACTTCCAGGCCCCTGCTCTATCCACTGCTGCTTCTCTATGTTCGGCCCCATAAATGTGACTCTGTCCTCTTCTGTCCTACTTCCTCCTGGAAGTGAGGCTAGCACTGGTCCAGCCCAGTATATTATAAATGTTAATACAAATTATTTATTTATATTAACGGCTGTCTCCACCTCTAGACTGTAAGCTACTTGTGGGCAGGGAATGTGTTTGCCAACTCTATTGTATTGCACGCTTCCAAGCGCTTAGTACAGCGTTCAGCACACAGTAAGTGCTCGATAGATACCATTGATTGATTGATTGGTGGGTTGATTGGCTTTTGTCCTTTGTAGTCCTTGGAGACTGGGAGCTGTCAAAGCACCAAGTGCTTGTCTTGGCAGAGGCTGAATCAGGGAGGTCTGAGAGAAAGTCACCCCTGCTGCGGCTCCTTGGCCGTCAGAATGACAGTGTGGCCTAGTGGCAAGAGCCCCAGAGGACGAGGGTGCAGCTCCACCACTTACCGGCTCTGTGAGCTTGGGCAAATCACTTCACTTCTCTGGGCCTCAGTTACCTCATCTGGAAAATGGGGATTAAGACTGTGAGCCCCACGTGGGATAGGGACTGTGTCCAACCTGATTACCTTGTATCTACCCCAGCACTTAGAACAGTGCTTGGCACACAGTAAGTGCATGACAAATGCCATTATTATTATTAGGGGCAAATAATAATGTTGGTAATTGTTAAGCGCTTACTATGTGCAGAGCACTGTTCTAAGCGCTGGGGTAGACACAGGGGAATCAGGTTGTCCCACGTGGGGCTCACAGTCTTAATCCCCATTTTACAGATGAGGTAACTGAGGCACAGAGAAGTTAAGTGACTTGCTCACAGTCACACAGCTGACAAGTGGCAGAGCTGGGATTTGAACTCATGACCTCTGACTCCAAAGCCCGTGCTCTTTCCACTGAGCCACGCTGCTTCTCATCGACCAATCAGTCAATGGTATTTATTGAGCACTTACTGTATGCAGAGCACTAAGCACTAGGGATCATGCAATATAACAGCAAGAAAGCACCAAAGGGAAGGATTTTGACATGGAAGGAGCCAGGAGGGGTGGAGAGAAACAGACAGACACAGGGTGAGCAACATGATAAAAGCAGAGAAAAAAAAAAATAAAACTAGTGTAGGCTCTGTGGGAGTGAAGATGTCTATGCAAGTGATTGTCTAGAAAACATTTTACACTTGTCACATTCTAGGATACTTGTTCTTCCAAACAACCACAATATTAAGATTGAACAAGTTGAATTCATTTGAAACCTATCGAGATAAACTCTTTTGAAAGATTTCAGCAGGATTGCTATGGAAAATTAGTGTTGGGTTTTGCAGCAACAGATCTGGAATAATCATTTGTCATCGACAGATCGACACGGTAGCTACCTGATTCTCTCAAAGAAGTATTCCATCGGGAACAAGGAATGACCATCAGGGCTGAGGCTTCAGAGCCAAGAACCTGGGTAGAAGAATTGATTCTAGTGCTTGTGGTTTTACTCAGCGCTTCTTGCACTCTCTCAACCTTACCCATAACAGTCCCGCCAGGACAGAGCTCACTGAGCAAGTAGGCAGCACGTGTGAAATTCTCAAAGTCGATCAATCAATCACTAGAATTTATTGAGCGCTTACTTTGTGCAGAGCACTGTAATAAGTGCTTGGGAGAGTATAATACAACAGAATTAGCAGAACGTTTCCTGCCCATAACAAGCTCACAGTGGTATTTATTGAGTGCTTACTATGTGCAGAGCACTGTACTAAGTTGCTTGGGAGAGTACATACGACAGAATTAGCAGACACATTCCCTGCCCGTAACAAGCTTTCAGTGGTATTTACTGAGCGCTTTGTGCAGAGGCCTGTACTGAGCGCTTGGGACAGGACAATATAACAGAAGCTTAAAATCTAGAGGGAGAGGAAGACATTAAAATAAATTATGGATATGTACAGACGTGCTTTAGGGCTGAGAGTGCTGAAAGGGTTCAGATCCAAGTATGTAGGTGATGCAGAAGGAAGAGGGAGTAGGGGAAATGAGGGGCCTCTTGGAGGAGACATTATCTTATAATAATAATAATAATGTTGGTATTTGTTAAGCGCTTACTATGTGCAGAGCACTGTTCTAAGTGCTGGGGTAGACACAAGGGAATCAGGTTGTCCCACGTGGGGCTCACAGTCTTAATCCCCATTTTACAGATGGGGTAACTGAGGCACAGAGAAGTTAAGTGACTTGCCCACAGTCACACAGCTGACAAGTGGCAGAGCTGGGATTTGAACTCATGATCTCTGACTCCAAAGCCCATGCTCTTTCCACTGAGCCACGCTGCTTCTCTTAATAAGGCTTTGCAGGTGGGGAGAGTGGCGGTCTGTCTATCAACTCTACTGCACTCTCCCTAGTGCTTAGTCAGTGTTCTCCACAAAGTAAGTGCCCAATAAATACCACTGATTTTTCTAATGTAATTAAGTGCTTACTATGTATTATATTGGGCACTGTATTAAGCACTGGGATAGATACAAGGTAATCAGGTTGGGCACAATCCATGTCCCACACGGGGCTCACAGAGAAGTGAAGTGACTTGCCCGAGGTCACTCAGCAGACGAGGCAGAGCCAGGATTAGAACCCAGATCCTTCCAACTCCCCGGCCCGTGCTCTCTCCCCTAGGCCACGCCGCTTCTCTTCGACTGACTGATGGCACGACCCCAGCAGGCAGAACTGGGACTAGAACCCAAGTGGTCTGATTTCTCGAGCCAAACTCTTTCCACTGTACCAACAAAAGCTTTTGTAGATGGAAACTAAAGGGTAGATGCTTGAATATCATGCCTAATAGACAGCGTTTCTATTTCATATGCAGTACATATAATGAGCATAATTCAATACCGTATATATCTCTGAAACTACAGCACTTAAAGTAGCTTTGTTTTATCACGGGTTATCATCCCTGCTGACAGATAGTCATCGTCAGGCACCAGGTAACAGGCTCACTCATATACAAGATGATTCGTTTAAAATAACATCGCTACCTTGGGTTAATGTAGAGGCCCTCTTCCAAATAGCTCAAAGCCCTTTCTCATCTATAATCCCATTCACCCTCTCAATCTGTCTGAGAGGGAGAGAGAGGAGGCAGCAAATGCAGAATTTACAGGCTAAGGAAACCCCGCCGCCTCACCGTATAATAACAACAACTGTGGTATTTGTTAAGCGCTTACTATGTGCTAGGCACTGTACTAAGCTCCGGGTTAGATACGAGGTAATTGGGTTGGAGACAGTCCCTGTCCCACATTGGGCTCACAGTCTTAATCCCCATTTTCCAGATGAGGTATCTGAGGCCCAGAGAAGTGAAGTGGTTTGCCCAAGGTCACACAACCGACAAGTGGCAGAGTCGGGATTAGAACCAGGTCCTTCTCCCAGGTCCAGGCTCTATCCACTAGGCCACACTACAATGAGCTGCTACTTCTGAATTCCTCGAAAGGTTCTGTTGGGGCTTTCTAGTTTGCATCAAGAAGAAGGGCCTGCAGCTGACATCTCACAAACTGGAGTCCTGTAAAACGGGACAATGAAACACTTGTGACAGAGATGAAAGAAAGAAATGTTTAATTCAAGAAGTGCCCATGATTGATATTCAGCCCCGATCTCCAACAAGTAATACAACGAATGAGTAAACAGCAAGCAGTTCGCTGGCTCCAAAGGGGAAACAGCATATCCTGCTATTGTGAACGAGGCAATTAGACTATCTGTTGAACACACAGTTTTGAATAGCAGCCCTTGCGAAGCCTCTCTCTCATTTACGGGGTGGAGTTGATTTTTCCCCATTTCTTTTAATAAAGCAGAAGTCAAGTGAAAACAGCCTGCCGATGCTTCTGCTTTCAGACCAATGTTCCCAAATACTGATTTCCTGCTCGCTAGAGTTTACGCTGAGGTAGCAGACCAACTGATTTTAGCAGTTTCACCTCCAGAACAGCCATCCAAATTCAGCTTAATTTGGGAGTGGCTCCAACCCTTCCTTGCCCAACTAGAGAAGCAACAGGGCCTACTGCACAGAGCACGGACCTAGAAGTCAGAAGTCAGAATCCCATCTCTGGCACTTGTCTGCTGTGGGAGCTTGGGCAGGTCACTTCACTTCTCTGTGCCTCAGTCACCATTCATTCATTCATTCAGTCGTATTTATCGAGTGCTTACTGTGTGCAGAGCACTCTACTTTGCGCTTGGGAGAGTACGATAAAACAATAAACAGACACATTCCCTGCCCACGATGAGCTTACAGTCTAGAGGAGGAGACAGACATTAATAGAAAGAAATTATAGATGTCTGCATAAGTGTTTTGAAGCTGGGAGGGTTTGGATTAAGACTGTGAGCCCCATGTGGGACCTGGACTCTGTCTAACCTGATTAGCTTATATCTGTCCCAGTGCTTAATACAGTCCTATAGTAAGTGCTTAACAAATACCTTTTGTAAAATTAAAAAAGGAGTCTGAAACTCAATCCTGAGATTGTCCCCTCTAGCCTCCAGTAGGGCTTGGAAACACTTGGAAATAGATACATGAATTTCTTGAAGGTTTTCCCACCTGCCTCCTTTACCTCCTCTCCCCAGCAGCAAGATGACTCAAAAGTGGAATTTTAATTTAGAATTCAGAAATGTGCATGCCTCTGAATGCCCGACAATTTCACTGATAAAACTCCTAGATTGCTCATGGAAAAGGAAAAAAAACCACAAAAGCCTCTCTATTATGAATGTACTGGAGTTCCTATAAATACGATGCATGACCTACTAACTAGCATACCAAATTAGGTTGTGGATCCACTGCTGAATCACAAGCACCTGTTCATGAATTTCTGTAAATACATCGGCAATTGAATCAAAGTGATCACCGACAGTAGTAAATCATATCAAAATCAAGCCAGATACAGCGTATGGTTGAACAGATACATCACCCGATAAATTAAAAGCTTGATACATTCCAGCTGCTAAAATTTACTAACACAATTATACAGAAATCTAAATTCTGAACAGCCATTTGTTTGATTCCTGTACTTTATTTTTACCTATTTCTCCTGGCTGGACCCCAGTAGACAGCCAGTGTGAAATTAAAGCATTGTGAAATTTTTTTTTTTTTGGTGGTGGTTGGTGCTTTTTTTGTTTGTTTTTTATGGTATTTGTTAAGTGCTTACCATGTGCCAGGCACTGTATTAAGCGCTTGGGTAGATACAAGATAATCAGATTGGACACAGTCCCTTTCCCACACGGGACTCACAGTCTTAATCCCCATTTTGCAGATGAGGTAGGCGCAGAGAAATGAAGTGACTTGCCCACACAGCAGACAAGTGGCAGAGCCAGAATTAGAATCCAGGTCCTCTGACTCCCAGCCTTGGGCTCTTTCCACTAGGTACATTGCTTCTCAGCTGCTTCTTGAGACAAAAAAAAACCATCCCATTCTAAGTTGTCAGCAGCGACTGCATTTTTTAAACTCACTGTGTACCCAGCACTGCTAGACATGTAGGGCCATAAAACTAAAAGACATGATCTCCTCCCTCAAGTTTAAAATCTCATGGAGCAGACAGTGTCAAACATGTAATAGGTACTAGAATAAGAGCATGAATACAATTGAGAGACAAAAGTGAGGAATACTTGAAAGGGCAACAAATATACAAACAGATATATGCACATTTTAATGTGATTGATGAGGTGATCTAACTGGGAGGGGACATTTGATGAGGGCTTTGAAGGCGGGGAAGGAAGTGGTTTGGCAGATTTGAGGAGGAAGGGCATGAGCATTCTGTCAGAGACAGAAGAGCAGGAGAGTCACAAACTTAGGTACCACCAGGGAAGAATAATTTATTTCTATTAATGTCTGCCTCCCCCCTTTAGACTATAGGCTCGTTGTGGGCAGGGGATGTGTCTACTTATCGTTATATTCTACTCTCTCAAGCGCTTAGTACAGTGCTCTGTACACAGTAATTGCTCAATAAATACAACTGAATGAATGAATGAATCTGCACACAGTAAGCTCTCAATAAATACAACTGACTAAATGAATAAATTAGGAGTGTGAGCTTAATTTAGACTGTGAGCCCCATGTGGGACAAGAGCTGTGTCCAACTTGATTATCTTGTATCTACCCCAGAGCCTAGTCAAGTCCCTAGCATATAGTAAGCACTTAACAAGTACCATTAAAAAAAACCAAAACCAGTGTAATTGGGGAAGAGCAAACAAGACGTATGCTTTCCACAACCTTTGGTGGCTACAGTTCATCCATCAATTAAATGTCCCAGGAGGTACGCTTCAAAAGAAACGTCTCTAGCAATGTAGTTTGAGGAGGTACACCTCAAATGAAACATCTTCAGCATTGTTCTTCATTTATGTTAAAAAGAATAATTAATGTATGCTAAATGCTGACTATTAGCAAGCCGTTTCCTCAGACTTAAGAATTTAACTTAAAACTGCAAATTTAGTCAGGCAGAAGCCCTGAAGTTTCAAAGCCACTGTTTTCCCTGCAGTGGCGATATGTCAAACATTACGGAGTCTGCTGCTCAAGGTAACTCTGGGCAGAGCCATTGAACTTTTCATAAGAAGCTTAATTTGCACATGCTTGAACTTTCCCATGCTTAAATTTCAGCTCTGCTGTACCAGTTATTTTTGCATTTTAATTATTGTTTAAAAATGGGGGAGAGGGAGAGGATTAGCAATGAAACAGGGAGGGCAGAGCCAACACAAGGTGTTGTGTCCCCCAAACACACCCCTTTGTGCTCCTAATGACACCACACCTATTTATCTAAACCCACTGCTCCTGAGCAGGACATCGATGGCAAGCAGGGAGGGCTAGGCAAGAATGCTGAGACCAAAGCCAATTTCCTCCTTCCCACCTAATCCCTCTCCTTCCTCCTCTTGATTGGGTTTTCTACTTCCTTGTCTACTATTGCAACATTGGTCAGCGTCCCTAGATGACAGAATTCCGTGACAGTGTTTAGCTCTGTGTTGCCAATATAAATTTCTGGTTGTGTGTATGGCTTGCCAGGTGCAAGCTGATTCAGCAACCCATTTTTATTTAGACAGAACCGATGGAGGGGTGAGGGGAGGAGGGAGATAAAGATGGAGGAGGGAGTGGCTGAAGAGGTATCTGGCTAGGTTGCCAGCCTGAAACTTTCCCAACCTATTGGTCAAGACTTAGAGTGTGCCAATGTGGTATGTGGCCTGTGATTAACTGATTGATTGGATCTGAGGGAGTGGGGGAAGCTTTGATTTGAGAAGGGAATTTAGATAGACAGCCCCTGACCCTCATGGGACTTACAGCTAAGAAGGCTGGAGAAGAGGTAATTTATCCCCATTTTACAGATGAAGTCACTGAGACACACACAGTAAGCGCTCAGTAAATACGATTGAATGAATGAACACAGAGATGTTAAGTGACTTACCCAAGGGCACACAGTAGGCAAGTGGAGGAGCCAGGATTAGGACCAGGTCTTCTGGTACCCAGGCCTCTGCTCTTTCCACTAAGCCATGCTGCTTCATATTATAATACATGGACTAGTGTCTTACTGATGGTTGGTGTTGCTTTCTGAGCTCTTTACAACAAACTGTTAGAGGTATGGCATAATGCAGTCCAAAAAAAAAAAGATCACATTTTCATCAAAAGAACCAAGACATTTCCCCTAGGAATGGAAGAGCATTTAAGAGGAAAAGCCTTCAAAATCATAATGAAGAATTGGCATAACAATTTGCTTACTAATGGATTTTCAAAACCACTATGACTGTATTCATTTTATTTTATATACCTACTCTCAACAGAGTGTAATAAAACTAATAAAGGAAAAAAGCATTAGAAAAACCAACTGCATGGCAGGCAACAGGTAAAATGAGTTAAAGGCCGTAAACAAAACCAATGGTCTTTTGGAAGGCAATGGGCAATAAGAAGTCTTTTACCATTGTATATCAGTTGAATGTGCACATGCAGGTGTCTGGGTGGGACAGAAATATTTCCTGTGGCAGGAGAAGTCAAACTGAAAATGGAATGGCTCATTAGGACAGGTTTTCCAACAGATACGCCGCATAGCCAAAATCATCCTCTTCACTGTCAATGTTCCCAATCTGGAAGCTTTCTGAAAAGGGTGGGCAGCTGTCTGTCATTCCTGATGAGAGACTCCATCAACCTAGCCATCCTCAGCCAAACTATATATCTCAACAACCCATCTTCTGCACCTCTGATTTGCTATCAATTAATCAGTCAATCAATGGTATTTATTGAGCGCTTACTAGGTCCAGCGCACTGTACTATGCACTTGGGAGACTACAATACAACAGAGTTGGGGTACTCATTCCCTGCCCGTAACGAGCTCACAATCTAAGCCCATGTTAGACCCCAGGTTTCCCATAATTTTTCACACTAGATCAGATCCCACATTATCCCCATTTGACCAGAACTCAGCAAATAGTACTAGTCCTGAAAACTCTGGGTTGAAATGTTTTTACCTCAGGCTCAGTCAGTCACCTTCTCGCATGCTTAAAGAAATATTCATTCAATCATATTTATTGAGCACTTACTGTGTGCAGAGCACTGTACTAAGTGCTTAGCACTGTACTATTTACCCTTCCTGAAAATAGTTCCCCTTGGTACATCTCTGATAAAAAAATGAAAGACACATAGCTTCTGGGTTATTCAGAAAAGGTGGGTCATTATCTCATTGCCTGGATGATACTTCAATTGAGGTCTGGATTTCATTGATTCAGGTTTAGTTTCCAACTTGGCTTTGGCAACGGGGCCTTCTGGGAGCTTCTAGAGGGGTGAAGCCACTGCCAATGTAAATTTATCTTTTCAGTCGATCATCCATATTGACTGAGAGCTTACTTTGTGTCGAGCACTGTACTAAGCGCTTAGGAGAGTACAATACGAAAGAGTTGGTAAGACACAATCCCCACCCACAAAGAATTTACAGACAAGATGGGGACCGACATGAAAATAAATTACAGATCAAGAAAATGACAGAGTATGAGGGTATGTACATAAAGGCTATGGGGGTGGGGTAAATATCAAATATTTAAGGGGTACAGATCCAAGGCACGGGTGATGCAGAAGGGAGGGAGAAGGGGAAATGAAAGCTTAGTTGGGGAAAGCTTCTTGAAAGTGATGTGATTCTAGTACGGCTTTGAATCAATCTCTCAATTGTATTCATTTGTTTCCTGGTGAGATTGGTTTCAATAAGTGTTACATAAGCTATAACATGTTAGACATATGATCTATCAGTTTGTAAAGTCATTCGATGCATATTTCATTTTGTATTAAAAGTTGTGTGATTTAGAAGGCAATATCTGAGACTTTGGAGAAAAAGGAAAGCACTCCCTGAAGATTTGAAAAGCCTGTTGTTTTATTTCTTTTTTATTCATTCCAGATGTTCCCAGCTCTTTGGGCTTTTTTTTGTGTTTCGTTCATATTGTCAATTCTTCGTTAGCTTTCTGAGTTAAATACTTGGGACTGCCAATCGATATCCATTCTGTTGCTAACAATAGGACTCCTCTGAAATAAAATTGACAGCCTTTCCCAAGTGAATAAACCTAATTTGATGACATCCTTTAAGATTTGAAGGCAAAAGGACACTATTAAGAAGTTTTGACCTAAACTTAACTTACTTGGACACTGTTAACGGTGTAGCCTCAGAGGTCCTCTTAATTCTTAGTATCTTGTGAAAAAGAAATTCACCATTTCAGAACATTTACAAAGCCATTTGCTCCATTCTCTGGCACAGTTGATTAATAAATTGTTGTCTTGAAATTGCACTGATCATAATAGTGAGTAAATGAAGACAGAAAAGACATAGTCACTGAAAGGGCCAACAAGAAGATTTAAGCTTTGAAATTCTCTAACTACTGAAGGAGAGCAGTACACCCACCCCGTGATTAGAATATCCAATTTCAGTCCTTAAAGTGGTCCTGGCCAGAATGCCTAGTGAAGAGAAGTTAATTGGAGAGGTTCTTTCTCCAGATAATAGTAATATCTTGGCCTAGTGGATAGAGAACGGGCCTGGGAGTCAGAAGACCATGGGTTCTAACACTGGCTCTGCCACATGTCTGCTATGTGATCTTGGGCAAGTCACTTCACTTCTCTGTTCCTCAGTTACCTCATCTGCAAAATGGGGATCTAGACTGTGAGTCCCACGTGGGACAGGGACTGTGTCCAACCCAAATTATTTGTATCCACCCCAGCACTTAGAACAGCACCTGGCACAGAGTAAGCGCGTAACGCATACCATTATTATGGTTGTTTTTTTAATAGTAGTTGCAGCAGCATCATTTCATTGAGCGCCATCTTGGTGCGGTGCACTGTGCTAGTTGCTTGGGAAGTACAGAACAATGAAGTGATATGTTCCCTGCCCACAGGGAGCTATAACTCTAACAGAGGAAAGAGGGTGGTGAGAAACAGAGGGGAGACTCATGGATAGTTAAATAAATCTCACGAAAGCTCGAATTTCCTATGAGCAGAATCTGAACCTCCATCTTGTTTTCAATTGGCCCTGTCCTGGAGAAAGCCTGAAGGTGAGTGTGGGGAGGACCGAGTGTTGAAAGGATGAAGTGTGGGATAGAGAAGTGGCAAGGTGAGAGGAGAAGACTTTACTAGCAAACCATGGCAGAAAATGTTCAGAACTGTGGTTCTGTGTTGAAGGTCTTGGTGCTGTTTACCTGTCAGGTTTCCTCCTCCTCCATTTATCTGTCTTTTTTTCAAACAACCATGCCAGCAGATGTCACGGTGTAGATTACCCCCTTCCAGGTACACTAAAGCTCAACTTCGGAAAGTGAAGTGGTTTCATATATTTTGAAACTGTGACAGGTCTTGGATATGGTTTTCCTACCACTGGGTTGCAGCTGCATTTGAAAATGGCTTCACACACAATTATGATCCACAAAGAATCAACCAGAACAGGTCTAAGAAAGGGAGGGGAGCAAGGGAAAAACAGGAAAAGGGAAGAAAGGGACCAGGATTGAGGAGGAGATTTCTTGGAAAAAGTAAGGCAAAGATCCATCCAGAAGAAAAGAGATGTTTAAGAGAAATCACGGCAATATCATCATCACCAATGGTTTATATGAGGCTCCCATTTTATGCTCAAAACTATACTGCCTCCTCAGAGATCAGTCAGCTGCCTTAGGCATCTGGAAACTCCTTCTAGGTAGGTAGGCATTTGGAGTTAGGAGTTTAAAACTGTAAATGACTGATTAGGAAAGAAATGCTTGGATTTCAGCTCCACTGCTTTGTTAACACTGCCAGATCTTAATGCAGTCCTGTGCCAGAAAGACTGAACCTTTTATTTCCTAGTACTAGAGGGGCTATTGAGGAAGAACAACACAACCCTAGGTCCACTTATCTTTTGAGGATCCCTCAGAAATCTCACGGCCTGAAGCCAGGGAAGAGGGAAATGTAGGAAAGGTGCCAAATGAACCTTTTTACAGCAAATCTGATTAGGTTCTGCAACAGTGCTACTAATGAACTTGCCTTGGTGGCTTTTTGCCCACTTGGAGTTCTGTAATATTTGCCTAAATGTCATTCTTTCATTGAATTGTATTTATTGAGGGCTTACTGTGTGTGCAGAGCACTCTACCTAGCATTCGGTAAAATGCAATATAACAATATACAGACACCTTCCCTGCCCACAGTGAGCTTACAGTCTAGAGGATAAGCTATCATTTCATAGCCTTGCTGTGTTGTTTCCTTTTGACAGTATGCCTAAGGTTGGTGGCTGACTACCTTTAAAAAAATGATTTCTAAGACTAGTTTAGAGAAAATGCAAGACACAAAGGCAGAATTAGAAAGATCAACTCCATCAGCTCTCTTCCTCTTATTTCTTCACTCTCTTCTCCCACTGTACCCCAGCTTGCACTTGTGGTTCCTCTCAAGCCAACCTACTCACTGTGCCTTGCTCTCATCTCTCCCACTGTCAAGCTCTTGCTCATGCCCTCTTTCCCCCCTTGTATCTGAAGGGACACAATTCTCCCAATCCTCAATGCCCTTTTGAAGTCACACCTTTGAGAAGAAAGCCTTCCCAATTAATTTCTAATCTCTCCAGTTTACATCTCCCCCAGCTGTCTCTTCAGTACTTCAATCAGTGGCATTTATTGAGCTCTTACTGTGCTTAAAGCACTGTGCTAAGCATGTGGGAGAGTTCAACAGAGTTGGTAGACATGTTCCCTGCCCACAAGGAATTTACAGTCTAGGCGGTAAAAGCCTAGATTCCAGATTAAAAAAAGATACTCTCAACATTTAATACAAAAATTTCCTGCCCAGAATTATTGAACATTATCTCTTAGATCTGACAGTGTGTCTTTATTTTTCACAAAATGGATTCCAGGAAATTTAAAAGGAAATACCAGAGGGCTTAGGGGCAGTATCAGGTGTTGTCATTCAAAGCATCCAAGTAGGAATATGGTAATGTAGGTATCTTGAAAAGCATCTCTTATAATAAATGTTCAGAATTTAAACACACTCAACCTCCTGTAGCATTTCTGTTTTATTTTACATACCAAGGTACTTAAACAGGAGCTCATGTGCATATATTAATAATAATGGCATTTGTTAAGCGCTTACTATGTGCAAAGCCCTGTTCTAAGCACTGGGGAAGATACAAGATGATCAGGTTGCCCTACGTGGGGCTCACAATCTTAATGCCTATTTTACAGATGAGGTAACTGAGGCACAGAGAAGTTAAGTGACTTTCCCAAAATCACACAGCTGACAAGCGGCAGAGCAGGGATTTGAACCCATGATCTCTGACTCCCAAGACCGTGTTCTTTCCACTGAGCCATGCTGCTTCTCTCAAGCATATCCACTTTTCCTTCTCGCTCCTATCTTTGGTGCATTTTAGTGTCTGATTCCCCAGCTTGATTGTACTCTCCTTAAGGGCAAGGATCATGCCTACTAATTCTTCTTTGCAATTGTCTGAGTCCCGCTGTTCTCAGTTTCTCTTCTGCTTTTCCCTCTACTGGTTGTCAGCTTTCCCAGCCCCTGGGAGACTCCTCTGTCCCCTTGTTTGTACTCATTATGCTATGAGCTGTGACATCAGGCCAGACATGTTCGGTTAAGGTGTGCTTTTTCCTTCCTTCCCCATTTCCCTCCCTCCTGTAGGCAGAGGGCAAGACAAGTACTTCTGTATGAGCCAAACTTCATTGGCTTAACTGCTACAACCCAGAATTCTGTGTTTGATGTAACAGAAAATTATGTCCCTTGAAAGAAGATCATTCAGATCTTACTGCAAAGGTAAACCAGGAAGGTGAGAAACCGGGATGGTCAGAAGCAGTGTGGCCTAGTGGATCGGGCATGGGCCTTAAAGGCAGAAGTATCTGGGCTCTAATCCTGGCTCCACCGCTTGTCTGCCATGCGACCTTGGGCAAGTCACTTAAATTCTCTGGGCCTCAGTTACCTCAACTGTAAAATGGGGATTAAGACTGTGAGTTCTTTGTGGGACATGGACTGTGTCCAACATGATTAATGTGTATCTACCACAGCCTTGAATACAGTACTGGGTACATAGTAGGTGCTCACCAAATGCCATTGAAAAAAAAAAAGAGTAAAGCACAAACAATAATAATGTTGGTATTTATTAAGCGCTTACTATGTGCAGAGCACTGTTCTAAGCACTGGGCTAGACACAGGGGAATCAGGTTGTCCCATGTGGGGCTCACAGTCTTAATCCCCATTTTACAGATGAGGTAACTGAGGCACAGAGAAGTTAAGTGACTTGCCCACAGTCACACAGCTGACGAGTGGCAGAGCCGGGATTTGAACCCATGACCTCTGACTCCCAAGCCCAGGCTCTTTCCACTGAGCCACGCTGCTTCTCAACCATTCCCAAACAACCATTCCCAAATATATTCTCCATCTACACCCACTCCCTTGGAAAACTCATCTGCTCTCACGGCTTCAACTGCCACCTCTACGCTGATGACATCCAAATCTGTATCTCCAGCTCTGATCCTCTCTCCCTCTCTGCAGTCTGGCATTTCCTCCTGCCTTTAAGACATCTCTATTTGGATGTCCTCCCGTCACCTTAAACTTAATATGGCTAAAACTGAACTTGTTATCTTCCCACCCAAACCCTCTCCTCCTGCTTACTTTCCCATCACTGTTGATGGCACCACCATCCTCCCTGTCTCACAAGCCCATAACCTTGGCATTATCCTTGACTCCTCTCTCTCGTTCAAACCCATATATTCACATTATCACTAAATCCTGTCAGTTCTACCTTCACAACATCACTAAAATCCGCCCTTTCCTCTCCATCCAAACTGCTACCACATTAATGCAAGCACTTATCCTATGCCTAGGAGAAGCAGCGTGGCTCAGGGGAAAGAGCCCGGGCTTGAGAGTCAGAGGTCATGGGTTCAATTCCTGGTTCTGCCACTTGTCAGCTGTGTGACTGTGGGCAAGTCACTTCACTTCTCTGTGCCTCAGTTCCCTCATCTGTAAAATGGGGATTAACTGTGAGTCTTACATGGGACAACCTGATTACCCCCTATCTACCCCAGTGCTTAGAACAGTGCTCTGCACATAGTAAGTGCTTAACAAATACCAACTTTATTATTATTATTGTTATTATTATTATTATGCCGCCTTGATTACTATATCAGCCTCCTTGCTGACCTCTCTGCCACCTGTCTCTCTCCACTCCAGCCCACTCTCCATTCTGCTGCCGGGATCATTTTCCTTCTAAAACGTTCAGACCGTGTTTCCCCACTGTTCAAGAAACTCCAGTGGTTGCCACCCACCTCTGCATCTAACAAAAACTCCTCTCCATTGGCTTTAAAGCACTTAATCACAACGGCCCCTCCTACCTCACCTCACTACTCTCCTTTTACAACCCAGCCCGCAACTTCGTTCCTCTAATACTAACCTTCTCACTGTACCTCGAGCTCATCTATCTCACCGCCGACCTCTCGCTCACATCCTACCTCTGGCCTGGACTGCCCTCCCTTCTCATATCATATTAGAGAAGCAGCGAGGCTCAGTGGAAAGAGCCTGGGCTTGGGAGTCAGAGGTCATGGGTTCAAATCCCGGCTCTGCCACTTGGCAGCTGAGTGACTGTGGGCAAGTCACTTAACTTCTCTGGGCCTCAGTTACCTCATCTGTAAAATGGGGATGAAGATTGTGAGCCTCATGTGGGTCAACCTGATTACCCTGTAACTACCCCAGCGCTTAGAACAGTGCTCTGCACATAGTAAGCGCTTAACAAATACCAACATTATTATCAGACAGATAATTGCTCTCCCTGAATTCAAAGCCCTATTAAAGGCACATCTCCTCCAAGAAGCCTTCTCCAACTAAGCCCTCCTCTCCTCTTCTCCCACTCCCTTCTGTGTCGCCTGTACTTTGCTCCCTTCATTCATCCTCCTTCCCATCCCCACAGCACATATGTATATATTTGTAATTTATTTATGTATATTAATGTTTGTGTCCGCTCTAGACTGTGAGCTCATTGTGAGCAGGGAATATGTCTGTTGTTATACTGTACTCTCCCAAGCACTTAGTACAGTGCTTTGCACACAGTAGGCACTCAATAAATACAATCAAATGAATATTCCTGGATTTTGTTGTGACTAAATTATTTCCAAGGAGCATCAATGACAACACAATGGTTTTCTCACTGTTGATGATGGAATTTCCAGCAGCCAGCTAGCTTACATAAAGGCTGGCTTCACCAGGTCAGAGGAAAGAGGCAGCTCATCTGGATATTATCTAGAGTGCTTGGGAGGCAGGTGTGGGAACCCAGAGATCAGACTGCTTAATAATAGCTCAGAGTGGTGGCATGGGGATGTTAAGTATAAAGCGTGACAACATGGAGCCCCAGAGGGTACCAAATGAAATGTCTGCAGTAATAGAATTTCTCTCTCTCAGAGTTTCCAATTGAGCGAGAGTTTAATCCAAATCAGCTAACCTCTGGGAACCCTCCTCTACCAAGTTAAGAGCATTTCAGGAAATGGCATGATGCACAGACTCAAATGCAGAGGATGGTAGAATCTTTTCTAATTGGGTTTTGTTGGCTCTAGGAGTGGTAGAAACAGGGAGCATTCAAGCCTCATGATTACATGTTGCTTTATGCTTACTGTTTATCGAGCAGCGATAATGTGCCAGGGAACATACATACCTAGAGAAGCAGTGTAGCTCAATGGAAAGAGCCCAGGCTTGAGAGTCAGACGTCATGGTTTCTAATCCCGGCTCTGTCACTTGTCTGCTGTGTGACCTTGGGCAAGTCACTTTAGTGCTCTGTGCCTCAGTTACCTCATCTGGGAAATGGGGATTTAGACTGTGGGACATGGACTGTGTCCAACTGATTAATAATAATAATAATAATGATTGTGTTTGTTAAGTGCTTACTATGTGCAGAGCAATATTCTAAGCACTGGGGGGATACAAGGTGATCAGGTTATCCCACGTGGGGCTCACAGTCTTAATCCCCATTTTACAGATGAGGTAACTGAGGCACAGAGAAGTTAAGTGACTTGCCCAGAGTTACACAGCTGACAAGTGGCGTGGCCAGGATTAGAACCCATGACCTCTGACTCCGAAGCCCGGGCTCTTTCCATTGAGCCACGCTGCTTCTCTAGGTTAGTTTGCATCTACCCCAAGTGCTTACAACAGTGCCTGGCACATAGTAAGCACTTAACAAATACCATAAAAAACATACACGCGACACATAAAGAGCTTTTTCAAGATTGTAAGCAATGCCTTGAGGGTTCAGACCAGTGGTCCATTCAGCCTGATATTGCCACCAACCATGTCAGAAAAAGATGCTCAGGAACATCATGATCATGGTTGGCACAGTCCCTGTCCCACCCAGGACTCAGTCTAATGGGGAGGGAGAACAGGGATTTTATCCTCATTTTACAGATGTGTAAACTAGTCATGGTTAAAATTTATTTGAGTGGAGAATTGCTCTGAACATCTTGCAAGAAGTCATAAATAATCAAGCACTGGATAATTTGTTATCATTTGTTACAGCCTTTAAGGTCACTGTTAGTTTAAAATCATGAAAGAACATTTAAAAAATACTTTTCAGAGAACTTTATGTAATATTTAGATTCATACTAGCTCTATTGCCTCAATGTGTTAACCCATCCACACTAAATATTTGAAAAATTGGCCTGAGCTTGGGATATATTGCAGTGAATTTATGCCCTATGAGGATGAGGTGGGGAAAAAAGGGTTTGAGCTGGAAGGAGATTTTGAAATAACTTTCAGGGTTATGTTCAATTACAATACATACAGCCTAATTTAAAAAAGGTTTTCAAAGCATTTATGAGTAGCACCTGAGTTGATCAAATGTAATGATAAGGCATTATTTAAATGGTGCTGAATTACTACAGCTGCCACTCTGAGTTAATTCTCCCCTTTCAATCCACCAATCAGTGGGATTTCCTGAGTGCTTACTGTGTGCAGACCACTGTACTAAGCTCTTGGGAGAGTGCAGTACAAAAGAGTTGGTAGACATGATCCCTGCCCTTAAGTCTAGTGATAGGGAGAGAGATGTTAAAAGAAATTACAGCTCGGGGAAATGGAAGAGTATAAGGATATGGACATAAGTGCTGTAGAGTGAAGTATGGACTAGAGGGGAGAGAGGCTGGAGACAGGAGGCAGGGAGGTCAGCGAGGAGACTGATGCAGTAGTTGAGGTGGATTCTGGAGAGACTGTGAAAGTAGAATGATAGGTTGTATGAGAGAGAAGGGTCAAGGATAATGCCAAGGTTATGGGCTTGTGAGGCAGGGAGGTTGATGAGTGCTGTCTTCAGCGATGGAAAAGTCACAGAGAGGTCAGGATTTGGGTGGGAAGATGAGTTCTGTTTTGGACAGATTTGGTTTGAGATGTTGGTGGAACATCAAAGCAGAGATGTCCTGAAAGCAGGAGGAAATGTGAGACTACAGAGAAGGAGAGAGATCGGGACTGGAGAAGTAAAATGGGAAGCCGTAGGAGTGGATGAGTTCTCTAAGAAAGTGGATGGAGATGGAGAATAGAAGGGGACCCAGAAGTGAGCCTTGAGAAGGAGAGCCCATCTGTTTGCTACCTTCCAGAATTTTCTGCAGGATCCAGGAGAATCAAAACATGGTACCAGCAGCAGCAGTCAGGGCTTCCTGTTATCCATTTCCCTGCAAAGCATCTTTAGGAAATAAAGTGGTGTCCATTGTTCTAAAAATAGTTTTGCCAGAACAAATAATAATACTGGCAGATAATGAGACATGGTTTATGCTGGGGATTTGTGGCTGTGTTATATGGCTCTACAGCCCCAGGGAAGACTGGGGAGTCCTTAGGCAAGGCCACACTGCTGATTTTAGAACAACTGGTCTCGCTGTCCTTGGTGTTTTGGGGAAAATTTGGTATCCCTGGATCTAATGATCTTCTGTCTTGAAATGTTCACATCCACATTCCAGGCTAAGAAAGAGGTTACTCTCGAACATAAACACTCACAGATAATTACGCACATTGGGAACAAGTTTGCTAGTCTGTGTCAGAATGCTGGCGAAGAAACATCTTAATCTGCACCATTTTGGACCTCAGGAAGAATAATTGGGAGTTAATAGAGAGGGTATGAAAGTTGAAGGTCAGAAACAGGATTTGATTTCACCAGAGACTTGTTTGTTCAAAGAGGCACATAATCATATAGCCATAGAAGGGAAGCTTTTAAGCATGTTTAAAGCAGTATAAGGCTTTACCAGTATTGTACAATCTTATCTTTAAAGGCCTCTAGAAAGTGACTGTAATCAGCTGAGGTGCGATATTGATTGTGCCTAGTCTGAAGAATGAGCAGGTGATTAAAAAGTTTGAAACATAGAAGGTAGCTTGTTTTTCTATCCCAAGAGAAATTTGGGGACAAGGTTTATTTTCTTCTTCAAGAAAGATGATCTCCCCAACTGATTCTCTCCCAAAATATGGAGTATAGATATAATGGACCAGGTTTGTTTGCCCAAGGAAGAATGGTTTAAATCCTTGTGACTGAATTATTCAATACAAGAATAAACAATCATTTATTGGGTGACACACACTATATTTAGGAAAGGATGAGAGAGATGTGAGAGAGACCGTCTCTGCTCACAAGAAGCTTATACCCAAATGGGGGAGACAGATATAAAAGTATTGACCCCTAGTGGAATCCGAATAAAAAATTAAATACACATCAATGTCAAGTGCTAAGGATGGACATACCGATCAGTCAGTGGTATTTAACTGAGCACTTTCTATGTGCAAAACATTGTACTAAGCACTTGAAAGAGCACAATACAATTGGTAGACCTGATCCCTCCCCAAAAGGAGCTTACAATCTAGTCGGGGAGACAGACAATAAAATAAATGTACGTAAGTGCTCTGGAGGTGGGGATGAGGTGACTGTCAAAGTGGAAGGGGATATGAACGCAAGTGCATAGCTGATGTAAAAGGAAGGGAGAATAGTGTGAGAGAGATGAGAGGTTAGTCAGGGAAGGCTTCCTGGAAGAGATACAATTTTAGTAGGGTGTCAAAGATGGGGAGGGGGTGGTCTGTCTGATATGAAGAGTGAGGGAGTTCCAGACAGTTGGGAGGGTGTGAATAAGGGGTCTATGATGAGAGAGAGAAGATCAAGGCACAATAAGTAGGTTGGCATTAGAGGAGTGAAGTGTGCCGGCTGGGTTATAGTGAGAGAGGAATGAGCATAGGTTGGAGAGAGAGAGAGAGAGCTGATTGAGTGCTTTATAGTTCGTGTGAGTTTATTGTGGGCAGAGAACATGTCTACCAACTCTGTTATGTCAGGATCTCCCAAGCACTTAGTACAGTGCTCTGAACCCAGAAAGTGCCCAATAAATACAGTTGATTGATTGCTGGATGGATGGTGAGGAGTTTCTGCTTGATGTGGAGATGGATTGGCAACCACTGGAACTTTCTGAGGAGTGGGGAGGCATGCCCAGGATTATTTTTTAGAAAAATGATCAGGGCAGTAGTGTGCAGATTGGAGAGGGGAAAGGCTGGAGGAAAGGAGGTCAGCGAGGAGGCTGATGCAGTGGTCGAAACATAATTTAAGTGCTTTGATCAACCTGGTAGCAGCTTGGATGGAAAGAAAGGAACAGGTGAATGAATGAATCAACAGGACTTAGTGATTGAATATGCCGGTGGAAAGAAAGACATAAGTTGAGGAAATGGCAAGATTATGGGCTTGTCAATCAGTCAATGGTATTTATTGACCGCTTACTGTGGGCTCAGCACTGTACTACACTCTTGGGAGGGTACAATACGACAGAGTTGGTAGACACGTTTCCTGCTCGTAATGAGACAGATATTAATATAAATACATGACAGCTATGTACATAAGTGCGGTGCGGCTGAGGGTGGGGTGAATGTCAAGGGTTTGTGAGGCAGAGAGGATAGTGGTGTTGTCTATAGTGATGGGGAAGTTGTGGAGAGGAGAAGGTTGAAAAGGTAATGCTCAAACCTGGGGGGTTAAAATCTTCCTTACATGGCTCTGTCTGCCTCCGAAAAGGCATTCAGGCCTGGATTTTATCCCCTGATGAAGAATTCTTCTCCCATTCTTTCATGCATCTGGCTGTCACTTTTTTTTTTCCATTTGTGTTTGTCCTGTCTTTTCTGTTCTCTTCTCCCCTCACCACACCTGTCTCCCCACAGCTCGTGTTTCCAGATCTTATTTAATTGGAATTTCAATTTTGTTCTCACTCATGTAGAAGTATCCGTGCTCAGTAGACAAAGGCTCATCGAGTTGTGACAAGGAGTTTAGTGTTTGGGGCCATTTATTCATGCTCTAGCATTCCTCTTCTGATCAGTCCATCACCCTCTGCTAGACTCCTTTACCACAAGATGTCATCTGAACCTATGACACAAATCAGTAAAAAGTTTTGCCACCCAAAGGTATGGACCATCCCATCAGGATATTGGAGATCATGACTATTTATATCTGCTTCATCTCTGCTAGTAATGTGTTTTGGATTGAATAAGGAAAGGGACTGAACTCCAAAGACAGAAAAGAGTGAGTCTAAAAGGGTGGCAGGTTCATATTTACAGTAACACCAGGAAACAAAAAGATTTTCCCTCAACTGACCCTCATTTGCTTGTGTGATATTAAAAGAGAGAGAGAGAGCATATGAATGAGACATACTCACCTTCTGGGCTGTTGGGGAGATTGTAGAGGGTTGGTCATGGGGTGAGCATTCTGCATCTGATCTACAATTTGTAAAGCTCTTTTGACATCCTGGGTGTGAATGCTTGCTCTTGTGTTCCAGTGACTGCATCGGATCCACACAACACTACCCTCAAGGTCAAGCGGCTGGAAGGATAAAGTCGGATTTCTACCTTTCCACTTAAGCGATTGGTTGCCCGAACTTGACATTCTTCCCATGCTTGGGCAAATCATTTTGATTTGCCTCTCTATCTTAGTATTTCACAGTGTTCCTTACGACAAAAGATTGCATTTGAAAACTGCCCTGATCTGGAAAGGATTTTCAGTTGCTCTGGCCAATCTCTGAACCTGGGCCCCGAGCTGAACAGCTGCAAAACTTAATCTAGCTTTTCAGTAATGAATTCATTCATCTCATCAGTATGAAAGTCATGCATACCTACTCTGACTTTAAAAGAGGACCAAGACTGGTCTGTTCAAGTAGAGTGAATTGAGAGTAGATTTTGGTCTCAAAGATTCTAGCAGAATTAGGGGTTCTCCTTTCCCCATCCAGATATTTTCCCAGCGATGAAGGCTCCCAAGGACCTAGCTCAAGGCCGGATCCGCTTGCCATTCAGGGTCGCTATCGATTTACCCAGCAGGAGACACATGTGCCTGTCAATCAATCAATGCCCACTGCCTCCACTTCCTCTTCTCCAGTTCTCTCCTTGACCCCTCCAATCTGGCTTCTGTTCCCTTGACCCCACAAAAACCACACTCTCTAAAGTCACCGAAGATCTCCTTTTTGCCAAACCCAAGGGTGTCTCCTCCATCCAGCCCACACATTCACTCCTCTATTGCTACCTTTCTCACTGTACCTCTATTGTCTATCTCACCACTGACCCCCTTGCCCACATCCTGCCTCTGGCCTGGAATGCCCTCCTTCCTCAAATCTGACAATGACTCTCCCCCACTTCAAAGCTTTATGAAAGGCCTCTTGGAAGAGAATGCCTTCAATAAGGCTTTGAAGTGGGGGAGGGTCACTGTCAGTCAGAGGCCTTCCCTGACCAAACCCTTCTTTCCTTTTCTCCCACTCCCTCTGCACTGCCCTGACTTTCTCCCTTTATTCATCCCAGCCCCACAGCACTTATGTACATATCAGTAATTCATTTATTTATATGAATGTCTGTCTCCTTCTCTAGACAGTAAGCTCATTATGGTCAGGGAATGTGTCCATTTATTGTTACATTGTACTCTCCCAAGCGTTTAGTACAGAGTTCTGCACACAGTAAGTGTGCAATAAATACAATTGAATGACTGAATACTAATTCTCCTTGACCTCTCAGCTGCCTTCGACATTGTGGGCCTCCCCCTTCTCCTAGAAGCATCTAATACTAATGATGATAATATTTAATTATGGTATTTGTTAAGCACTTACTCTGCACCAACCACTGAACTAAGCACTGGAGTAGATACAAGATAATCAGGCCCACCTGGGGCTCACAATCTAAGTAGAAGGGAGAACAGGTATTGGATCCCCATTTTGTAGGTGAGGGAACTGAGGCTCAGTTAAATTAAGTGAGTTGCCCAGGGTCACACAGCAGATAAGTGGCAGAGCTGGGATTAGAAGCCAGGTCCTGTGACTCCCCTCCTGTGCTCTTTCCACTAGGCCATGCTGCCTCTAATCTAGGCTTCACTGTTACTGTCCTCTCCTGGTTCTCCTCCCATCCCTCTGTCTGCTCTTTCTCAGACTCTTTTGTGGGCTTCTCCTCTGGCTTCACCGTCTAACTGTGGGAGTTCCTCAAGGCTCCACCTCCACCAACTCCCTAGGAGAACTCATTCACTCCCACAGCTTCAATTGCTATCTCTATGTGGATGATTCCCAAATCTACCTCTCCAGCCCTGACCTTGCTCCTTTTCTGCGTCTCATATTTTCTCCTTCCTTCAGGATGACTCTACTTGGTTGTCTGCTGTGTAACCTTGGGCAAGCCACTTAACTTCTCTGTGCCTCAGTTCCCTCATCTGTAAAATGGGGATTAAGACTGTGAACCTCACGTGGGACAACCTGATTACCTTGTATCTATCCCAGCGCTTAGAACAGTGCTTGGCGCACAGTAAATGCTTAACAAATACCATTTATCATCATCATTATTATTATTATGTTGCACTGACATCTCACACTTAGCATGTCCCAAACAGAACTTCTCATCTTTCATTCATTCAATCATTTTAATGTAGTATTTACTGTGTGCAAAGCACAGTACTAAGCACTTGGGAGAGTACAATATAACAACAAACGGACACATTCCCTGTCCACAATGAGCTCACAGTCGAAGGGGGAGTCAGACATTAATATACCTAAATAAATAAATTACAGATATATATATATATATATATGTGCTGTGGGGAAGGGAGGGAGGATGAATGAAGGGAGCAAGTCAAGGTGATGCAGAAGGGAGGGAAAGAAGAGGAGAGGAGGGCTTAGTCAGGGAAGACTTCTTGGAGGAGATCTTCCCACCCAAACCCGCTCTCCCCACTGACTTTCCCATCACTGTAGACAGCACCACCATCCTCCCTATCTCACAAGCCCGTAACCATGGCAATATCCTCAACTCATCTCTTTCGTTCAACCCACAAAGTCAGTCTGTCACTAAATTCTGTTGGTGCAACCTTTGCAACATCGTGGAAATATACTCCTTCTTCTCCATCCAAACTACCAAGCTGATCCAAGTACTTATATCCTGCCGTGACTACTCCATCAGCCTCCCTGCTTCCTGTCTCTCTCCACTCCAGTCCATACTTCACTCTGCTGACCAGATCATTTTTCTAAAATAAATTCAGTCCATGTTTCCCCACTCCTCAGAAACCTCCCAGGATTGCCCATCCATCTCTGCCTCAAATAGAAACCCCTTACAATTGGCTTTAAAGTACTCAATCAGCTCCCTCCACCCCCATTTTTTTCATATTTTTTAAATGCTTACTATGTGCCAGGCACTGTACTAAGCACTGGGGTAGATACAAGCTAATCATGGTGGACTCAGTTCACATTCCACAGAGGCCTCACAATCTTAATCCCCATTTTACAGATGAGGTAACTGAGGCACAGTGCAGCGTGGCTCAGTGGAAAGAGTCCAGGCTTGGGAGTCAGAGTGCATGGGTTTGAATCCCAATTCTGCCACTTGTCAGCTGTGTGACTGTGGGCAAGTCACTTAACTTCTCTGTGCCTCAGTTCCCTCATCTGTAAAATGGGGATTAACTGTGAGTCTCACGTGGGACAACCTGATTACCCTGTATCTACCCCAGCGCTTAGAACAGTGCTCTGCACATAGTAAGTGCTTAACAAATACCAACATTATTATTATTATTAATTGACTTGCCTAAGGTCACACAGCAGAAAAGTGTGCTTAGTACAGTGCCTGGCAGAGAAGAAGCACTTAAAAAAACCACAATTATTATTATTATTGTTAAATACTTGGAAGGTAGACATAATCCCTGTCCTCAAGGAATTCACAGTCTAGTGGACTACAACCTCCCCCCATGATTGCCCTAAAGTCCCCTAGATCTAATGAAGATTCTAGTGAAAGAGTCCTTCATTACATCCTTCCAAACAGGAGCCTCCAGGTTACTGGTTAGGCTGGTTACTGTACCTGCCTACACAGAATAATAATAATAATCGTGGTATTTGTTAAGCACTGCCTGGCAGTTAGCTGGACTGCAGATCTATCAAAATATAACAGATCTAGTTTTTCAGTGAAAAGAGACAACTTAGAGATGTAATACAGTAGCTGGGTTGTCTTCTAAGCCCAGCTGGTCCACAGGGACTGTTTCTCTGCCTCAGCAGAATACAATGAGATAGTTCACGGCCCCGGTTCCCGACCTTCCCTCCCCCCAGTACAAGGAAAGACCAGATGAGCCGAATGGATAAATAAGGAAGAGAAAATTAACTGTAGAAGAGATTGGTTTGGGTTTTAGCTCAGCCAAAAGCAGAGCTACTGTAAAAATGGCATTACTGTATCTAGACTTGATTGAATGTTGCCAAGAGCATCACCCTGGTAATTGGATCCTGTCCATAGCATTACACCCACTTAGTTCGCATTAAGCCAAGGTGCATTTCTAAGCTCACAGAACAAAGAGGAACCTAATTTGCTTCCAATAGATGAGGCATGGGAAGCTTGCTGATTCCGGACTGGGCTAGGGCAGGGAACTGTCATGGCATAGTGGATAGAGCCACGGGCCTGGGAGTCAGAAGGCCATGGATTCTAATCCATGTCTGCTGTGTGGCCTTGGGCAAGTGACTTGACTTCTCTGTGCCTCAGTTACCTCATCTGTAAAATGGGGGTTAAGACTGTGAGCTCTATGCAGGACAGAGACTGGTTTCAACCTGCTTTCCCTGTACCCACCCTAGTGCTTAGTACAGAGTCTGGCACATGGTAAGTGCTTAATAAATACCAGAATTATTATTATTATTATTATTATTATTATCATCCTCGTGAGGCTGAATGGGCTTTTTTGGTATTTGTTAAATGCCTACTATGCATCAAGCACTGGGTTAGCTACAAGTTCATCAGACCTGTCCCACAAGGGATTCACAGTCAAGTAGAAGGGAGAACAGGTAATGAATCCCCATTTTACAGTTGAGGAAACTGAGCACAAAGAAGTGAAGTGAATTGCCCAAGGTCACACAGCAGGCAAGTGGTGGCAAGCCCTTGCTTTATCCACTAGGCCATGCTGCTTTCACATCTGTTGTCCATTTGGCTGGGATCCAAGTGTCACTTCTACTTGCCAAAGAAGGACCCTGAAATAAATCAATCCAAGGACAGTCCTTGCTTCTGCTGCCTTTAAAATGAGAAAATCGAGTTTCAAGTCACTGAAAATAGAAACTGCTCCGGTAAAGGGCAACGGTGGTCAACAATCCTATTTGTGGTGTGGAAGAATCAAAGAACCGACAGAGAAGTGGCCCCTCAGGGACTGATGGCCCACCCAGGCCGCCCAAAGGGGATTGTCCACAAGCTCAGAGAATACCCAGGCCTGAGAACCAGAGAACCAATCCCTCCCAGCTCTACCAGCACTGTGAAGAGGCTGCCCCAACACCGTTTGGTTAAAGACAGTCAGAATAAAGATGTTAGGTGGGTCAAATGTGTTCCAGTTGCACTTCATCAGCATGGTCTAGTGGATGGAGCCCGGGTCTGGGAGGCAGAAGGACCTGGATTCTAATCCCGGCTCTGCCACTTGTCAGCTGTGTGATCTTGGGCAAGTCACTTCACTTCTCTGGGCCTCAGTTTCCTCATCTGTAAAATAGGGATTACTGCTCTGAGCCCCATTTGGGACATGGACTGTGTCTAACCTGATTATCGTGTATCTTCCCCTGCACTTAGAACAGTCCCTGGCACAAGTAAGTGCTTAACAGATATCATCTTTTTCTTTTTTTCCAGTGGGGTGTCAGATGGGCTTCCTTAAGACTGTAAGCTCGTTGTAGGCAGGGAACGTATCTACTCACTCTGTCATATTTTACTCTTCCAAGGACTTATAGTAATAATACAACTACTACTACTAATAGTGCTAAAAAATAACGATAGTATTTGTTAAGCACTTACTATGTGTCAAGCACTGCATTAAGTGCTTGGGGGGGTGGATAAGATAATCAGATCCCTAATGGAAATCCCAGTCCACACAGAAGAGAGATCAGGAACTGAATCCCCATTTTGCAGATGAGGGAATTGAAGCACAGAGAAGTCAAGTGACTTGTCCAAGGTCACATTCAAGGTAGGTGGCAGAGTCAGGATTAGAACACAGGACTTCTGACTCCCAGGCCCATGCTCTTTCCACTAGGCCAGGCTGGTTAGTACAGTGCTCTGCACCCAGTAAACATTCAACAAATACAACTGATTGATCTCTAGACCTTAAGCTTAATATGGGCAGGGAACGTTTCTGCAAACTCTCTTGTATTGTACTCTCCCAAGTGCAGAGTACAGTGCTCTGCACATAGTAAACACTTAATACCACTGATGATGATTGATGGGCACCTTTTTCTTCCCCTCACAGGTATGTAATTCAATTTGATTCTGCCACTCATTGCCCAAGTAAGCCTTTTTAGTGACTTATTTTTACTTGCTCCACCGTCCCCCTCCACACTTGCCCATCTTTACTTTAACTCTTTCACATCTCCATCCCCAGAGTTCCCCTGTGTCTCGTTGCACTCCCCCAAAACACACACACACACAGCCAGACCTATATCCCAGAATGCCAATCCTTCCCTCTATGGCTTTATGTTTTTAGCATCGTCCTGCCATAGCCACCCCTGCCTCTTCCCAGATGTGCAGGTCCCTTTTTTTCCCCTCTCCGCACTCCCCCTCTCTGATACCCTCAAAATCACAAGATATTAGGGACTGAGAGGTCAGAGAGTCAGGAGTGGCAAAGGGAAGACCATCAAGACTTCTCTCCTGCCCAAATTACATTTAATGCGCCAGTGAGAGAAATGAGAGAAACAGACTCCTAACTGTTATGGAATCTTTCAGCATTCAAATGTGGCAGTACTCTGGGCCCTCAGATTTCCTTAGGAGCTGCTAATCTAAGAGTCTAATGAGGAGAAGGATGATGATGGTCATTGATGGAACAATGGAAATGATAAATGAGCCTCAGTCCCAAGGCTTCAGAATCAAGAATTTGGACAGAAGATGTGATTTTGTCGGTAGTGTTTTGCACAGTCCCTCCTAGGCATATTCCCACCAGGGCCCAGAGTGCAACAAGCAAGTAGGCAGTCAGGGACACAGCACTTGCAAACAGCACCATAAAGCAGCTGACAGTCATCTTGGTAGTGCTGTGGTCTTCGTTGCCCACATTAGCCAGCTGTTAGAGAAGCAGCGTGGCTCAGTGGAAAGAGCAGGGGCTTGGGAGTCAGAGGTCATGAGTTCGAATCCCGGCTCTGCCACTTGTCAGCTGTGTGATTGTGGGCAAGTCACTTCACTTCTCTGTGCCTCAGTTACCTCATCTGTAAAATGGGGATTAACTGTGAGCCCCACGTGGGATGACCCGATTACCCTGTATCTACCCCAGCGCTTAGAACAGTGCTCGGCACATAGTAAACGCTTAACAAATACCAACATTATTATTATTATTACACGGGATTCCTTCTGGAGTAACCTAGGTATTCCTTTGATTGGAAACCTTCACCACTGATGAAGCAGGCAGAACCATGAATAAAACTCAGGTCTCCTGAATCCAGGGCCATGCTCTTGTCCTTTGCCTGCTGTGTGACCTTGGGCAAGTCACTTGAGAATACTTGTTCTCCCTCCCTCTTAGACTGAGAGCCCAATGTGGAACTGAGACCGTTTAGCCTGTTTTTAGTCTGCCTTCCTTCCTTATGATTGTAAACCTTCCCTGAGCCCGAGGCTGTGCCTGAATCAGTGTCCGGGAATTTCTTCCTGGATGTTGTTCAGTGCTTTGCACGGTATATGGATTTAATCAGTGATATTTTTATTGCTATCAAAGATCTAGGGTTTCCCCTGAAGATTCTTGCTAGCCCTATGATTTTTTCTCTTTTTAGGCTTTCTTTTTTCCCTTAAGTCTTTATTACACTCATTCATTCAGTCGTATTTATTGAGCACTTACTGCGTACAGAGCACACATTTGTAGCCTCCTCCTCATAAATTATAATGAAAATAGTAATAGTAATGATTTAGGTATTTGTTAAGAGATTCCTATGTGCCAAACACTGTCCTAAGCATTGGGATAGAATTTTACAGTCAGATCAGACACAGTCCCTGGCAAATCAGTCAGCCACTGGCATTTATTGACAATAATAATAATAATAATGTTGGTATTTATTAAGCACTTACTATGTGCAGATCACTGTTCTAAGCGCTGGGGTATTCAGGGTAATTAGGTTGTCCCACATGAGGCTCACAGTCTTCATCCCCATTTTACAGATGAGGGAACTGAGGCAGAGAGAAGTTAAGTGACTTGCCCACAGTCACACAGCTGACAAGTGGCAGAGCTGGGATTCGAACCCATGACCTCTGACTCCCAATCCCGTGCTGTTTCCACTGAGCCATGCTGCTCCTAATTAATATGTGCAGAGCACTGTACTAAGTGCTTGGGAGAGTCCAGTACAACAGAGTTGATAGACACATTCCTTGCCCACAGGGAGCTTACAGTTTGTCCCACAAGGGGAGACTTTCTTCTCCTGGTGCAAAGATTTGTTGCCAGAAATTATTCTCCATTTTTTTAATGGTATTTCTTAAGCACTTACTATGCACCAGACACTGGACTAAGCACTGAGGTAGATACAAGATAATAGGGCTGGGTTCAGCCCCCGTCCCACATAGCACTCACAGTCTTAATCCCCCTTTATCATAATGATAATAATTCTTAATAATCATAATGAAGGCAATAATAATAATAGCAGTATTTGTCAAGCACTTTCCATGTGCCTGGCACTGACACAGTCCCTGTCCCGCATAGGGTTCATAGTCTTAATCCCCACTTTACAGATGAGGAAACCAAGGCACAGAGAAGTGAAGTAAATTGCCCAAGGTCATACAGCAGACAAATGGCAGAGCCGGGCTCAGAACCCAGGTCTTCTAACTCCCAGGCCCTGGCTCTTTCCACTAGGCTGCAATGGGGTATTTGTTGGGGTACAGTGAGGTGCCTGACAGGTCCAGTCTCTCCTGGTTCAGTCTTGCCCTCCCATAAGAGTAGAAAGGTAGGAATTTGTTTAAAGATCAAAAGGTGCCACAGCAACGTCTTCAGCTTGTTAAACTATGTTAACTGTTCTTTGTTCCCACTGACGGGCATTCTGCCAAATCCAGATTTCACCCCCATCAACCCCATAAATGCTATCCAAAAGCACTACACCTCTCCACCCTGACCTTCCCCTTAGCCATTAGACATTTCGTTCTTTACCTTGTATCGAGGAACAACAACTTCCCTCCTTTGCTTTCTGAACCTCTCGATGTTTCCTGGTGCAATTCCAAGTTGCGCACTAACCGCTGTTTCCAGTCAGGGTAGTGTTGCTTAATGAATAGCCCTGGACAGGCCCCAGGCCTGATTCTGCAAGCCATCACCCTCTCAATTTTTATTTCGTGGTAATTGATCCTTGGTGGTATAATCTTCTTTCGATTGTGCTCTACAGATCAGTCACACACACCAGTCTCTGATAGGTTTCATATCTTCATTTCCCAAAGCCCTCATTGGGGCCGCTCTGCTCCTCAATCAAATCAAATCAAATTAATATCTTGATCTGATGTCAAGTAGCAGAATTGATTCTCAATTCCCTTCCTCCCCATCTTCAGGACTGCTCCCTTCCAAGCTGTTTTCTTAGTAGATAGTGGAAGAAGAAGCAGCGTGACCTAGTTGAAAGAGCACAGGCTTGGGAGTCAGAAGACCTAGGATCTAGTCCCAGCTCTGCCGCTGGTCTGCTGTGTGACCTTGGGAAAGTCACTTCACTTTTCTGTGCCTCAATTACCTCATCTGCAAAACGAGGGTTAAGACTCTGAGCCCCATGGCTGTGTGACCTTGGATAAGTCACTTGATCTCTCTGAATTTCAGATTCCTCATTTGCAAAATGGGGGTAATACCCTTGTCTCCCTACTTCACAGAGATTTTGTGAGGCTGAAGGAGATGACTCATGTGAAAGGGCTTTGGAAGATAAAAATGCTATACCCATTCAAGGTGTTATTATTGGAGAATCCTCCTTAATTATTTGATGAAGAGGATGGTCACTGAAGTTTCAGGTTACATGAATGACTCGTGACTTAGGAAGGACTATTCCATCGAGGACATATATGATCCCTTCTTTTCACACTGAGGGTGGGTAGGAGGGTGTGATGGAGGGGAGAGGACATCCCTTCCAAATTGCCTAGTTTGCTGGGCACTGAATGGCTGCACTGTGGGGCATTTAGCTCATTCCAAGCGCTTAGTACAGTGCTCTGCACATAGTAAGCCCTCAATAAATACTATTGAATGAATTTAGCTCACTGAGACTTGCACTGCTATAAGTGGAATAAGAGAGTTTGCATACCATGGTCCTCCATTATACTCTCTCTGCTAGTCAGCATCAATGACTGAACTCCTGCAATGTGCAGAGAAAGCAGAAGACACTGTCCCTAACTTCAAGGGGTTTACACTTTAACAGGGGCGGCTAAACACAGAAAAAATGCACCTGTTTCCCCAACGGTATAACTACCAATTACAACTGGCCTGGGCCATCCACAGGTGCCAGGGACTGTCAGTCAGTGGCATTTATTGAGCACCTGTTGTGCATAGAGCACTGTACTAAGAGCTTGAGAGACAAAATACAACAATAAACAGACACGTTCCCTGCCCACAAAAAGCTTACAGTCTAGAGGGGGAGGCAGACATTAATATAAATAAATTACAGATATTTACATAAGTGCTGAGTGGCTGGGAGGGGGAATGAATAAAGGGAGCAAGTCAAGACAGTGCAGATGAGAGGGAGAGAAGAGGAAAGGAGGGCTTAGTCAGAGAAGGCCTCTTAAGGGAGATGTGCCTCCAATAAGGCTTTGAAGCGGGGAAGGTAATTGTCTGTCAGATATGAGGAGGGAGGGTGTTTCAGGCCAGAGGCAGAACTGTGGGCAAGATAGATAAGGTGGAGGTACAGCGAGAAGGTTAGCATTAGAGGAACGAAGTGTGAGGGCTGGGTTGTAGTAGGAGAATAGGGAGGTGAGGTAGGCAGGGGCAAGGTGATTGAGGCTGTGACTGGAGTAAACTGGGCCAGGTGAGATGCATGAGGGAAGGAATCAGGTGGAGCTAATTTGGAATGATTCCCCCCAGGGCGTGAGCTGATGAGCCATGCCGATAGTGTGAGCGGTCCTTGTAGGTCTCTTAGCTGAAAGTGAGTTTATTTCTTCCCATAGAGGCTTGATTGTGATCCTGTCTCAAGGCCAAGTGTTTGAGCAACTGGTTTCAGAAACTTCCATTATCCAACCTCTTCTCAGGTGCTGGGAAGGAAAGAAGACAAGACTCCCGAGGTCAGTGGTTAATTTTTAATGAAGCCGAAGGTTTCTCTTACTGATTGTGAAAGTCACAGAGCATTGGTGAGATGTTCTCTTGGCTGATAACTTATACGAGGTGGAATATGTACTGTGATCCCTAAAGCATAAACTATTGTGTGCTCTTAAAAGGAATTGGATGTGACATATAGAGGCAGTTGGCTAGAAATATTTATATCCTTCATGCAAAGTTACCAAAGGCAGAAGGGGTCTGTTTCATTTCAGTGTAAATTTGTTAGATTATATTGCAGATAATTAAAAAATGGCAGGATTTGGTGATTAATAGCTGGAAACCCCAGCATGATGAGTTGTGATGACCTATGAAATATTAAACTGTCATTGAGTAGACACAAGAGGTGTGGGTCATGTTGGCAGTCTTTCAAAGGCAGCTTCCTCCAGTAGTGCAGTGGGGCACGGGAGAGGGTCCCTGTCTCCCCACTTTACTCCAAGCCTCTTGATGTGGTTAATGATTGCTGTTGGTGAAAAAGAAGTAGCTGTCTTTCTTCTACTGTTTTTCTTTTCCCTTTGCCACTTCTTGTTGACTTGTGGTGGGACTCAGACTTATTGAATTGATTAGTCAGTCAATTGAATTTGAGAGCTTACTGTGTGCAGCACACTGTACTAAGCTCTTGGGAGAGTACACTATAACAGAGTTGATAGACCTGTTCCTTGCCCACAACAAGCTTACAGTGGTATTTATTGAGTGCTTGCTGTGTGCAGAGCATTGTACTAAGTGCTTGGGAGAGTATGATACAGCAGAGTGGGTAGATATGTTCCCTGCCCATAATGATGATGATGGCATTTGAGAAGTGTTTATTATATGTCAGGTACTGTTCTAAGTGCTGAGGTAGACACAAGCTAATCAAATCAGATACAGTCCCTGTCCCACC